>NC_064761.1:14491910-15106493 GCF_011397635.1 Epinephelus fuscoguttatus | reverse complement strand
ATACTCCTATCGTGATGGCCCACCAGCAGATGGAGACATGAAGCACAGTATTTTAACGTATGTAATATTCATTCATTGTGCAAAGGGAGAAAAAGCATGTTTGCTGATTTCGATACTTCATTCTAAAGCCAATATCGGCCAAAACCGATGACGTGCCGATATTATTGTGCATCCCTATTATAAATAAAACTACCTTGCCTTGCATTACCTTACCTTGTAAATACATTCTCTTACATATTTTGTTTTGCATCCCTGTCATTGTATGTACACATAGGCAACACACCAAACCACAGTCATAGTGGTACTAAACTACAGCATAGTTTTATATGCAAGTTTTATATTATATATATGTATATACACAGCCAAGTATGGTTTTCACATATAAGGAATTCTGTAAAAGTGAAGAAATATAAATGTGTAACAAAAATAAATCACAGTGCAAACATGACACATTTAAAAAATAAAAGAATTCACAGTATGAAGAAGCGTTATTAGATATGTACAATCTACAGACATGATACATACATGCTGTATAAAGTAAACATTACAGGCTTCGTCTTTGTCACCATTATCTCTTTACATAATTTTACTGTAAACTCGTGTCAAGTCTTGTCTCATCTGTACAGTTTTCTATCAATACAACTTTTCAGAGTCCAGCACACACAGTAGTTTTACAGTAGCTTAGCTTTGGCTTGCTAACGTTAGCCACTGTTAGCATGTCAACAGCTCACTCACCTCATCGTCTGATAATTCACTGTTCTCCTCCTCGGAGTCTTGTCCGAGCAGCTCCTCCTCTGCTGACTCCATAGTGCTGTTATCGATAATCATAAGATGATTATATGTGAATAAACGGCCGTTAAACGTGAAGAAACCTACTATGGATGTACAGCTCCTCACATGTACAGCGCGTTATTGCAGTTCACGTGGGGAGGACGTGACGGACAGTGACGTTCTATCAACACAGTCCTCCGGCGGAAAGGATGCGTAAGATCAATGGTTCCTACACGAACAAAAAATAGGATTCAGGCAAGTATAGTGCGTTAAATGGATTATATATTCTCTGATACCCTGGAAAGTAAGCGAAAATATCGTCGACACTTTTTTCAGAAACTTTACCATCGTATTACTTATCACATTATTGAAATTCACCTTTTACTCCTCGACAAAAAATACATCAAATGATTGCAGTTCTTGAAAACTGCAAACTTGACATATTTCATGTATAAAACACAGATTACACCCCCAAAATTCGTGTAAAATATATAAGTTAGTAAAAATAACTTTACTATGTAATGTAGTATGTTATATCAAGACATTCCTCTTGGAGGTGCTGTCGTGCACCTGGGTAGATCTTAGATTTAATGCATTCAAGGTACATTTCTGTGTCATTTTCCTTATTTTTATACAGTCTATGGTCATTTTACAACACAGTTGCAAAATGAAAATTAAGTGTGTAGTTCCTTTATGCTACACACACATAAAAATATATATATAAATATTCAAATTGGAATAGAATTAAAAATTAATAAAATAGCATGAGGTCTGCAGTTACTTATATACATGTAGGGCTACTAAGTAAGTATTAACCAAAGAGTATTAACCAGATAGATAGATAGATAGATAGATAGATAGGCCGGCAGGCAGGCAGACAGACAGACAGACAGACAGAGACAGGTAGAGTTTTCTACTGGATCAATATGGTTCTTACATGTAAAGGAGCAGCTGAAACCTTGCCAAGTTTGCCAAGAGGACTTTGCAGATCAAAGCCTAGGAAGAATCTCCTTTAAATCTTTATGAGTTTGATTGTGTTAATGAAGCCTCGTGAGTTTCACTTGCCACCTCATCAAGAAAGAAGCTACTGACATCACTTTTTCTGAGCTTTCTTCCCTAGTCGATTTCTGTCACTTTGACACAGCACGAGAAATGTCTGCAGTGTTGGCCCAGTGTCACTGTAGGAGAGATAAAGACAGAAGAGGCCGATGACCAGTGTCGCTCTGACTGATGGTCATTTCTGCATGCATCTACCTGTGTTCATTTCATAACAGATGCTGTTAATCAGACATTTACTTATTTTTCTTGCTAATCCTGTGTATACTAAAGCAAGGGCTGAACTGATTTCACAGGGTAGGGGTTAACTTAGCTTGTATCACTACAGTTTCCATTAGTTCTGTCTTTAACCAGTGACTGCAAAGTGAATATCTCCTCAACAATTAGGAGCGTGCAGATCTGCTGTAAGCTTGCTAAGATTTTCATGCACCTCACACACTTTAATGTCTCAGAAGTCAAGGTATATATGTAAAGGTCATCAGCCCCAAATGTCTCAAATTAAGTATAGTGAGAAGGTCAGAGTTACTGTCCAACCTGCAGCATTATCACTGTACACTGTAGCAAGAGAAAGGATGGGAATCGCAATCATTCATTTTTATGTTGCATGAAGACAGTTTGTATTCATCTTTTGTACTCACGTCGCAGTCGTGTGTGGAGAGCTTGCAGTTAGAGAGCGAGAGTGTGCACACGCAGAATGCTAATGCTGTGCTTTGGCCAGTGACCATGAAAGTAACTTGACTTTACTCAAAATGTCACTTAAAAAGGATTATTCTCAAGTGGTCATACAAGGATCTCAACCCTGCCAAGCGTTGTATTAAGAGTTGTCAACCATGATAGTGTCGGCTGCATCTATCCACTGGACATATTGCATTACATTATCATTGATTGTTGAGGCTAGTACAAGCGATATGTTCTGACACCCTATGTAAGGGGTCATTTAGGTTATCTGTATGTGTTATCTGTGATGCCAGAGAGCAGATTGAATCAGAAAATAGAGATAAAAATTAAGCCCTAGAGTGCAAAGCACCTGCAGGACTTCATTTCAACCACAGATCATCAATAATTAACATGCTTCTAACCAGAAATTACAGTGGGAAGTCAGCTGCAGTTGGCATCATAACAGTAATTTCCAGTTTTACATTGCTTTGTTTGTTGTCTGTGTTTTTCTTGTCAGCGGTCCACTGAGACAAATTGCAGTTTTTAAATAAACACAGACCATGTCAAAACACATGTTGAGTTTGACACAAACACAAGAGGTAATTGCATTCTGGTCTGTAATGTACTGGCTTGGAAATAAAAACTCCATTTTGTGTTATATAGGTTTTGAAAGAAACTGAAAATCAGATAATTGATACACTGGAAAGAAGTCCCTACAGCACACTCAGTTTGAGTCAACTTCTCTTCTCTTATTAGGAACTGGACAGGAGCACTTTGACTTAAAAGAGGGTGTGGGGCCGTCTTTACTCCTAAATATTTGGGATGACAAGGACCTGATAAGTATAAAAACAAAGTATTTTCTTTGAATAGTAAGAATTTTGTTAAACTATTGTCCTCATGGCACAGTTGGTTTATTTTTTAATAGTCACAGATATGTAATAAAGTATAAAACTGATTATTTCAGTGCCTGAACATTGTTGTGCAAAAACAAACTTACAAATGATGCAAAGTTTGTTCAATGTTTTCTGACTTTATAGGCTAGGGATCCCTGTTTGAGTCTAAAACTGTTAAAAGCAATGCATTTCAACACCTGAACATGTCTGTGCAAAAGCAGAATTGCAAAAACAAAAACAACATATCTAAGTTCTCTGTGATTTTGGGGTTTTTTTGTAACTCTGTATGAATTTTCCTTTTTGGAAGGGGAACTACTCAGGGGAACAGTCTGTCATACCTAACTAGTCCATACCCATTGAGTGCACAGTTGCCCACATACAGTTTCACATGGTGTGTGTTTGGGATACAGGTCATAGGAAATTGCAGATTATATAGTCAACTGAACCCATTAAGAAGAGCAATGCATTCAGAGTTTTTGTGAATTTGATAGTACAATTGCAGCCACAGCGATCTGTCGCATTTTAACCATTTTTCTGTTGTTATTGCGCCACCCAGTTGCCAATTAGAGTTAAATTTCTCCAGTCCCCCCTTTGGCCAGTTGATGTAATATTGCTTCATTCACATCCTCCCATGACCCTCTACCACTGTGCCAAATTTCACATGGATTGACCAAGTCAGTGAGGAGAAAAACATGGAACAGACACACAGACAGACAAGAGTTTTCGTCATTATATAGTAAGATAGGCCTGTATAATGTTGCGATAATACAGTAATAAAGTCCCAATGTCCTCACATGAGTACTTCCTTACTGACAGTGTCTTAGTTTGTTACTGTTGCTAAAATTTGTCAAATGTGTTTGCCATATCACAAATGTTACATTACAACAATGCTACCAATGTTATTAAGCACGAATCAACAAGTTTCAACCACAAAATGTGATCAGGTTTTGTATCTTGTCTACTTTTGTAACAGGATCACTTGTCTACTGACTTTGCAAAGATAGCCACCATCGTGTTTTTACACAGATTTGTTATACTGTGCTTTTGCTACCACTAGATGGAAAAAGTGTCATTGAATGAGGACAACAGGTCTAAGCCCTAATATGAGGACACCGGCAAACCAGTGGCAGGTTCATTTTTGCCATAAGAGCACCATTACAAAGATCCAAAACTATGTGTACCACGTGGTATTTTACTACTTGAAAGTGGCTTTTTCCACTGACATGCTTTTGATTTGGTCACCTGCAGCATGGCTTGTAGCTAACATTCCAATTAATTAATTTCAGTGATCAGCAGTCAGTGTTTGTAGCTTGAATTCAATAATTAACAGTAGAGTGCAGGCTTTAAAAATTGTTTACTTGTTGTTGTTTTTTTTCTGAAGAACCAAACTGAAAATCTTTTCACCTCTCTTCAAAATAATGCCAGAGACATTTAGTTTGGTATTACAACATGCAAATTTCATTTATCTAAGAGCTCGATAGGCTGCAGTAGTGACTGTAACACTAATACCAGACGGAAGCAGGATAGACAGAAGACTGGGGACTTCTGTGATGAGAACCACTGTTCATTTGAGATGTCATCACTTTCTTTCAGTGTCTTATCCTCCAAGTCCTCAAAGCAGAAACTGACTGATCCCACAGAGAGTGACTTTCTGTCTGTTCTGATGGAAATCAATATTTACGATTTGTACTTCACCACCCTTAATTCTTCCCTTCTCTGTGTGGTCAGATCCGACTTTGAGGCGGCTTCAAAAGGAAAAATACCATAATTTCCATTTCTGTCATCATAATCGCTTGAGCCAGACAGTAAAGCAGTCCATTGAATTCACATCTCTCTGTCACTCTTCATCTCAGAGCGACAGGCCGCTTCCTGACAGCAGATTGAAAATAAGTTGGATTCACTCTGTCAAGCTCCTCTCTTAGAGTTATTCCTGGCTGCTGGATCTCGGGACAAAAAAAGAACACAGTCATGAATGTCTGGGCCTAAGTTGGATGAGGGGTTTAACTCCAACATGGCACTCAATCAGCCTGAAGAGATTTAGCGATGTTCAGCTAAACAATAGTCTGGATGAATTACTGGGAATACCATTTTAGGTCATTTTGTCCCAATCTCTCTTGAGTGGATGTTCATTCCCTCTATCTCCATCAAAGCATTGCTGACACAACTACTGAAGAGTTGGCCTATACCTCCGTCCTTCACTAGCTATACAGGACTGTCTTGGACCTGCTACAAAAAGATCCATTAAGCAACCAAAGTCCACCTCCTGCAATCACTGGGACAAGGAAAAAGCCCACACCAGGCCTGCTGCCAGTTGTTTGTGGCAATCATTTGAATGCAAGGCTCTCTCAGAATGGTATGATTGCTAAAAATTGGCACTCCGACCATGTTTTTGTGCGAAGTATTGGCTGTTTTTTCCCTATGTTTTGAAATCCAACACAACACAAAAGCAGTCTCCTTGTTTTATGTTTAGAAGCCAAACCAGCTTAATTTGTCATTGTACACTGAGACTTTTCGGTTTTGCCAGGTATATTAAGCTCTAACGCTGACTCTTGAGGACTGTGTATAATTGCCTGCAACAGAATCAAGAAGAGGTAAAATGGCTGAAACAATCCCTCATGACGTTCATGAATAGCCTTCCTGAGGGCTTTTGGTGGTCTTCTATTTTCACAGGTGTGGTAACTGACAGTAAATGGACAGTAGTGAAGATTTACCAAAGATTCACACTCATATGTGACCTCATTGACTCTGAAAGGGTTCACACCCACACAGAGTTTAAAGCCTGCAACTCCGCACCAGTCAATTAGAACTGAAGAAGCCTCTTGGATGAGAAACATCTTCGAGAAACTCAAGTAAGTCCAGTTGCCTACACTAGAGCACTTATGATAACCATGACCTGGATGACTGAGAATTTTCACTGACATTTGCCGATAAGACAAGAAAGGGAAAGTTCATGTTCATGTCAGTGTCTCCTCATCTCCTCTTTGACATGAAGCCATCATGGCTCCATTACCTGAGACCAAAATGAATGGTGTAAAGGCGAGGTGTCCAAGTTCAGTATGAATATGTTGCTGCTGTTGCAGTTTTGCCTGATTACTCTGCATTATATTTGCTTCCTTATAGATTTCAGTTCTGTTTCTATCAGGAAACTTCTCTCTTTTTGCAAACAGTCCATTAAATGGAAATGCTGTCAGAAGGGTCCTTGAAAGAAAATGCTGTGAAAACAATTTTACTAAGTTCTGGACATGTCTCTAATCATGATGTTGAGCTTTATTTAAAATGCTATTGTGCTATTCTCTAACCTCTCATTAAGCCAGTAGGTAAGTTTGGTATGTAGAGAGGACATATTAAGTGCATCTGTGCAAGGACATTAACTCATTGGAGCACCTAAGCCCATTTCCAAATAGTCCTTAAAGTGACCACATAATATACTCTGGCTAGGTGACAAAGTGCTTTATAATTCAGCCTATAGACCATCAGGTGCAGGATTGCCCAATCATTTAGTGTCCACAGAGTCGTCGAGTGTCAAAGTGAGGGCAAGTGGTCCCGGTGTGGGCATGCAGCCCAATGCCTTCTTCTCTTGTGACTGGGAATTAGATGCAGCCCAGTGTTCAACCCACATCCCAGTCTGACATTATGTCCCAGCCTCAGTATGCTACCCAGAAAGCAACTGTGCAGCTAAGAGACGGAATGACAACAAGTGATGGGGGTGAAGAAGACACAAGGAGATTACACACAATTCTCAGTAGAAAGCCCTGCTGTTTTAACCTGAAATACTTAATAATATTTAATACGACAGAAGTACCTAAACATAACGCAGGGGGAAATGTCAGTAGTCAATACACAGACTGTATAATTCGTATCATTGGTATCATTGTGGGGAAAAAAAGTAATTTATGCACTGACTTCAGCCAAATCACAAGAGGCAGCATTTTTATTTATCAGAGGTTCTCCAGATGGTCTCCTTTTTGTCATTTTGTACAGATTCCCTGGCTTAAAATCAGTTTGGGCCTCATAGAAAATCTATTATTAGGTTACATTCAAATGGAAAAATCCCATCTTATTAGCAACCAGCCCCCAAGATTTGTAAACAGGAAGTTGTTTGTGCCTTTTTCTGTGCTCTTCTCCTCTCCTCTCCTCTCCTCTCCTCTCCTCTCCTCCGAGATGGAATATTATATCTGTACTATTTTACAAGGACTAAAGTTGGGTTTTTTAAACGTGCATTTGCATGTGCATGTGCATGTGCATGTTGTCTTAAAATAAATAGATGTGACTTACTCACTTTTGAACTGCATTTAAAGGGTAGCTTAGTTAAAAACAAACAAACAAAAAAAGCAGCATGGCGGTGTTTGGTATGTGGGGCCAGTAAAAGGTTCTGGGTGTTTTCTCATTGTATGCACACGGTGTACTCCTCTTCTGAAGGTGGACGTGATAAGAGATCCTTTAAATCAATAATGGAAATTTAACAAAAAGGTGATAGCGGTGCAAGCTGACCATAGCCAGTGAGTTGCAAACAACATGCCCATACAAAAAGATCCACTTTTTCTTGATAAAAAAACCCAAAAACAATAGGCTCTGTGGTTTCTCCTTATATAAATTCTTAAGGACCAGTAGCAGCCCCTAAAGGCTAAAATATTTATTACACCTCATATAAACAATCATCCTGATGACTTCGCTGTTGCTGAGGGGGCAAACGTTTGTTTAGTTTTCTGTTTCTGTCCAGTTAAGCTGATAAAGGAGCACATATTGCACACAAGGACAGGGTTAAATCTAGCTCAGTGTTTTATCTTAAGTATATTTGCATCATGTGAAACAGCAATGTCATGCATATATTGCTTTCACCACTCACCATTCTCCTAATGCTTAATATGAGCTAACATACCTGCACAGAGTGAGAAATAATAGGCTTCATAAGGTTGCATGGTTTGCTTCCATGGGACTGTTTGACTCCGCAGCCAATCAGTGTGTTATTCCCCCATATGCCCAGGTGTTCTATTGCCCAACCGAGGCATTTTATGTATCAGCACTTCTCTGTGACTTTCTTTATTCTCCCCCCTCTCCCATCATCGGCTCCCTCCTTGTTTAAATGAAGTGAAAATTGCATACTTGCAGTGCAGTGTCCTGGTGGATCACTGGGCTAGGACACACAAGGAATACAGTAACAAAAAAAAACAACAACCTTATCTCCCCCCCTCTGTGTCTCAGTAGTGAGCTCCCTCTTATATTCTTACTATATGGCTTTTGCTTTTTCTCGCTGTCACCTCTGTTTTTCTCTTTTTCACTCCCACAGCCCTCCCCGTGTCAGTGTGGGTTCTCTCCGGGCACTCCGGCTTCCTCCCACAGTCCAAAGACATGCAGATTGGGGACTAGGTTAATTGATAACTCTAAATTGTCCGTAGGTGTGAATGTGAGTGTGAATGGTTGTCTGTCTCTATGTGTCAGCCCTGCGATAGTCTGGCGACCTGTCCAGGGTGTACCCTGCCTCTCGCCTGATGTCAGCTGGGATAGGCTCCAGCCCCCCCGCAACCCTCAAGAGGATGAAGCGGTTAGAAGATGAAGACTCCCACAGCCAAACATTCTTTGGTAAAAAGGACACAAGCCTCTGTCGAGCTCAGTTAGCTGGTTGAGACTGTTGTTTTTTGGGATATTGGCCTGTTAGTTATGTAGACATAAAGAATAAAATCATCTTTAATTCTTAATTTAAGCCTTTTTTTTAGCATATACTGCTGTAAAGTTTACAAGTTAATACATGTGTTTTAGTAATTTACTAAAAATACATTTACAGTGTTTGTACTGTACTATTTACTATTTACATATTGAGGTTTACAATTATTATTTACACATTAACATGTTAAAATATTCCCAGCAGCATTTTAAAAACAGTTCAAGAATTTGCTGGATCTGCCTCTTAACTCTCACACACATTTACCTCAGGCTAAGTCCTTCTAGCTTCTGATTGGTTAATTAAGAGACATGTGACCTATAACAAAGACGTGTAACCTGGAAATGGGGTTGTTGTGAAGTTGCTGAAGTGTGAAAAAAGTAAAATGCTGCTTAAGAGAATATCCTTCTCCATTCTGCTGTGTTCTCCCAACAAGAGTGACCCAACCACCACACATCGAATCCTCACGTTACACTGCTTTAAGCTAAGTATTATTATCTCAGTTGGTTTGGTCTTGAGGACAGTCCCATCAAAATAAAAAAGCCACACATTGACAAAAACAAATGAAATGAAGCTTTCCACTATCATGACTTACTGATCACTAGTCAAGGGACTAAAATAGGAACTCATCAACTAGTAGGGTGTGGCTAAGAAGTAGGGTGTGGCTAAGAAGGCCTACAAGTGTGACTAATTGAATAGATTAACAACATGTGTTTGAAGGGTTATGTCTATATATCTTTAAAAAAAAAAAAGAGCGCTTAAGAAACACCAATGCACAACAGTTGTGAAAGTGTCACCAGTCTCGATGGCAAACATTACTTCTGGGACAAGAACTAAGAAAGTCCACAATAATGAGCACTGTATCTACCTTTTAAAGTCTCCCGCAAGACTTTTTAAAAGTGTTATGTGAGAAGGTATCAAGCTACACCCAGGACATAATATAAAATATAGCACAATGTCTGAACCTCAAAACTAGAATATTGTATTACAAAACAAACTGACACAGGTCATAAACTTTGCAAAACAAGTTCTGGTTCTTTTCTTGCTTTGGGTGATATGTAGACTTTTTTTGTATATCTTGTTTTAGGCATTGTTAACTTTAACAGGAAATACTCAAAAGCATCAAAGTTTGTTTGTGGGGCCTTGGAAAAACTTTGACAAAAAGTTGAAGGTCCACTTTATTGTTTGTTCCCCAACTTTCAACCACATTTCACGACCTGAGCAGAAGCTTAATCTGCTGATGAGACAATAAGATGGTGTAAAAGCTTTTTAAAAAGCCAGTAAGTGGACATAATATTTCATCTTTACAATACATTATCCTGTGCACGAGGCAATGAAAACACCCAAAAGCTGTCGACTGCAGTCTTATTAGTTTGGATATTTTCCCCCATCAATGACCTCTGAACCTGCAGTCATTTGCATGAAACAATCAACCTGCGATCAAAGCACTTACTGTGCATGTCTGTGCATCACAGAGAAGTTGACAAACTCACGAATCTTCCAAATCTTGGTGTATTCTCGTAAGATAAAGGTATTGCATGTAGGTGTAGGTGGCTGCTGAGCTGCAACAATGGAGGTCATCCCTGGTAAATTCATCCACGTATGGAGCTTTTGGGATTTGATCTAAAGAGGTCTCCTGGTGGACTCTAATTAAACGTTTAGAGGCGCCTTTCTCCCTTCTTTCCCCGCTTTCCTCTCTCCTGGCTTCCTGCTCCTCTCCCTCATTCCTCCACCTCTGCGTCCTCTATCCTGACACTGATTAGAAGTGAAGAGACAAATTAATCGGGGGAGCGCCAGGTTGCCAGCTTTCTCTGACGGAGGACATCCACAGAATTTTTAAGGGAAATGCGACGTCAACTTCCATCAGTGGTAAAGGGGCAGTGCCTGCGTGTCCGTGTGTGTGCGAGTCCAAGTATGGGTAGGAGCAGTGTGGGGCCCATGCATAATCACCTTATTATATCCCTGTGAATGAAATAGTGAATTGATCTGATTAGAGGTTGGATGAAAAGAGAAGGCTAGGGGAGAGGCCTGGCATGTAGAGCAGCTTCCTCTGAAAGAGGAGGAAAGAGGAGTGGAGGGAAGGAATGGAGGAAGAAGAGCGGGACAAGGAAGGAGGAAGAAGAAGAGGACGATGAGGGAAAGGAAGAATGAACAAGCTGAGCATAAGTAATAGAGGATGGAGAAGATAAAGGCTAAAAGAAGAGATGAAAAATTCGATGAGAATTAAACAAGACATAAGGTAAATAAGAAAGGGAGAAAGGGGAAAGGAGACTAAGAGGAGGACAAAAGCTGGAGAGAGGAATTTCTTACATTTTGTTCTGTCTGATTGCCTGCTTGAATCGCATGAACTTTATCATCTGATAGAGTTTACCTAATAGAATTGTAGATGTATAAATTTCTATTTTTATGAGCACTTTCAGGGCTTTTGCCACTTCTGATTAAAAGTCAGGTTTCAAAGAATTCAGAGTGGACCCTTAGGTGAGATTACTCCTGTTTCTAAGATCAAAAATTAACTATGAAAATGAACTTTTAAGCAAACATGGTTGAGAAGTCAATAAGCGCTAAGGCCATTTTAGCATTGACAATTCCATGACAACAATGATTGTGTGATATACCTTTTATGTGTCGGACTGTCAGTGAGCATCTGTCACACTTTTTTTGTGGTGTGTCCTGCATCGTTGACACAAGTTGTGTCCTGTGTCCCTTGTCTCCTGTTTTCCAGCTGATTCAGCGTGTTGAATTGATGTCGGAATCAGCGGAACCCGTTGGGGTGTGAAATTATTCTGAATGACATTTCAGCTCAGGCAAGAAAAGTGAAATGTAGGTGAGGAAAGTAAACAAACAGTTAAAGTCAAGAGGCTGTGAGATAAAAAAAAAAAAACTTGTTGTATGAGGTAAGAATATTTTTTAGCCATTGAGAACTTTAGTAAAAATGGTTTAGAATTGTTTGTGTCATTGTTCATTAGCACAAGGTTCCCTTCGTTTATTCAGTATCAGATTGTGTTGTTTAAGTGCTAACTGGCAAATTAGCATCCTGAATTCATCCTGTTTGTCTTCCGGTTTCCTTTTTAAATGATGAATACAGACTAAAGCTGCTCCCACACAGGTACAGAACGTAAGCTGTAGTTGGCTGTACTGCTGTGGTGTGTTCATGTGCAGCTTTTTGGCTAAGTCTGCCTAATAGTCTGCCTCCATCAGCACTAGTTCTCTGATGTCAGTTTGGTGTGTCTGGGCCTTTTTACACAGCCTTTTTCATTGCCTCATTGTTGCTGTAAAAAAAAATTGTACTTTACCACAGTCAAAAGCTCCAGAAAAGCTTCTAAATGGAGTTCTTCTAATGGCTGCTGGACACTGGCTCAAAAATGGATTCATACTGTGTGAAAGTCAGTGTAAGAGAAACTTGGCATTATACAATGTCCCCGGGACTGTAAGGTTTGCCAAATTTTGACTGAAACCCTGACTGAAAAGTGTCTGTGGCTGTTTAACTTAGCCATGATGGTTGTAATATGAGCCAAAATCCAAGTTCCAACTTGTGGCCCAAGTTTTAATTTTTTTAAGCTTCAAAACATCTCTTACAAATCTTAGAGGCGACATCACAGAATTGACCTTTCACTAAGCCCCGCCCCTTTGTGATGGTCCAACAAGCTGTCAGAGTTAGCATGGAGCCCACACTGTAACTAACTGCACTCCCTGAAGAAATATTATCATATTTTTGGAAAACTGAAACAGTGATACCAGAGAGAAGCAGACAGAGGGGTCTACAGTCTGTGTTTGAAGGATATATCCAGGATGTCAAACTGACTCAGTAGCAACAACAGGTTAAAAAGACAAAGATAGTTACAGGCTAAAGCCGAACTATAGGCTACAGGTCACAGTGTAAAAGTGAACCACCACATGACTGCTGATCGCCACAGAAGACAATGAATATAAAGAGAAACTTCACTGATATTGAACCAGCTGTGTGGCATCGCAGTATGTGCAGATGAATGGTGTTTGGTGTGGGACCTCTGCCGCCAGATGACCAGGGATCTCCGGGGGAAGTCAAACAATGTTCATCTGTGCACACTGCAATGACACACAGCTGGTTCAATATCAGCAAAGTTTCCCTGCTTCCCTTCACTGGTTCCTGTACAGCAGGGTCGGCCTTTTTTTTCACTGTTATAATCATTAAAAAGCAAAAGCAGCATGTGTATACATTCAGTAGGCTATATCTTCAGTAGCTAGCTAGCTAACCCTACACTTTTCAGGGTTTGATTTTGGTTTCGGAACAGGGAAGAAAAATATATCTCTCCAACCCCTCCAGGTAACGAGTATCATTAATACACGATGTGCCCCAGGAACAACATTTAGCTTGAAATCCACAAAAACAGCCTGAAAATTAAGGAAATTTGAAATGATTGCATTAGAGTCAATGGAGCACAGCTGTGTTGTTGTCAGACTCTGATCTGACCGGCCCGATGTTAGGTTATGATGAGCCCGTCTGTGTCCAGAGGAGGGAGTTAGCAAAGGGTCAATTATCGTCCATGTTCTCACACTCTTTTTCTGATTGATTTTTATTATCACTCGAAGCCATCACTCATGTTTCATGCCGTTAGTCAACACCTTGCTTCAGTACATTTCCCCTTTTGTATTTACAATGGGGAAATGAAAGTTTGGGGTTTTTTTAACTTTCAGGTCTCCATTAGAATTTAGAATAAAGGTTTATGAGTTTGAACTGTGCTCAGTGTATCAGTGAGGTTTGAACTAAACAGAAGTCCTTAAAGTGGAAGTAACACACTACTACCCTACCTCTCGATAACTACCCAACAACCTCTATCTGATGATGAACACCATTTGATACAGCATGATTGAAAGATCCAGGACAGCTCCATAATTCTTAGATGCTGTACCCAAGGTCAAGAATGACCTTTAAATCTCAGGTTAATGGAATAATTTTTCCACAGTAGTTCATGAGTAAATGGAGTCACATAAATACTCGAACACAGCAAGGCAGAGCTGAGAGGAATATTATCTCGTTCTGTCTTAATTTGTGTCCCTGGAATTGTTCAGCTCTAGACAATTGTGCGCCTGTAAACAGTAGCTTATTTACAATAAGGAACTTACTGTACTCCAACCTGGAACTGGAACACCAATAAACACAACGGCTTTGCTGCGATACTTCAGATAGTTGTGTTACCATATGGCCAGGCACCTTGTCACGATAAAGTCTTTTTATTTTTACCTGGTTAACACTTTAGCCTGTCCTATTTTCCCTCTGAAAACTCTGGATTCACCACAGACGAGTGTGTGTGCGCACAGACACGTACAACACACATCACCCAGTCAGCAATTCTCTGGGAGGCACGGCAGTAGATCATAATTAGAGCCAATCAAAAAGAAGCGTACAGCCTGTTACTTCCTGCCAGCCAGCCAGTTAGTCCATCTGGCCATACTTAGGGTTTCTGTGCTCTGCTAACTCTCTCACAACAGCTAATAGATCGCTTTCATTTATGGGGAATAACTTGAATGCATGTCCTGGCAGCAAATTTAACACACACATGGGTTCCTGACACCATACTTGGGGTGTGTGGGGGGTTTATTTCTATCTTTTTTGCTCTCATTGCATCCTCATTCATTTGGCATCACTACTATCTGTTTGTGTGTGTGTGTGTGTGTGTGTGTGTGCGTGTGTGTGTGCGTGCGTGCGTGCGTGCGTGCGTGCGTGCATGCGTGTGTGTGTGTGTTGTATTTGTCTCATATCAAAATGGAATACATCTCTGATACTCTATGTGGACCATTAACTGACAGTGTGACTTATGGGAGCGACCAATGACATTTTCCTCTCACAGCAACACCTCTTACCTCTCGTCTATCCCGTTTTCTCTGCATCTGTCCCTCCTTCTGTCTCACTTTCTTTCTTTGTTTTCATTCTGTCTGTCGCCCTCTCCCTGCCCAATCTTCTCAATCCTCATCTCTCCTCCCTTCAGTGCGTTCCTCCCCCCAAATAATTGCCTTCCTCACTGACTCATTGTCCACTCATTTATCTCCCGTCTCCCTATGTTTCTGATTACAGCTCTGCAAATCAGGTTTCTCCATCCTTTCCAGCCTCCTTACAACTTCTTGCTCCTTCTCTGTTTTGTTGGTAGAGCCTTCTGATGGTTGTCCCTCTGTTATTCTTTAATGTTAAATGCTATATATAAATGTTACTGTATATTTTATGTATGTTAGGCCTGTCCTTTTTTAAAACTTAGCTTTTTCTATGCATTTTGGCATTACATCTACACACAAACTGCACATGTACCTTTTGTAAAACTTCTTTCAGGGTTAAAGTTTTCAGAAACTCCAGTTTTCAAGTGTTAATGTGTATACACGGAAAACTTATGCGCCATTATCTCCTTTGTGAGGCATCACAAATGAGGCGACATTTCGTGCAATGGTGGATTTGGCTAAAATAGTGCTCCAACCTTGCTAATGGGAGATGTTTACACATAAATGTATAATTACTCTGCCAACAGACGTGTAAGGAATCAAGTAGCCGACAGAGAAGTGCCAAAAACTTGAGGCTTGATCCAGAAGCCAGACAATTCACATAGACCCCCAAAATTGTCCAACAAAAAATGTTCAATGTCCAACTAAACAGCAGAAATAATCATGTTTACAGCCTGGTACAAAAAACGGTTTGGTCTCTGCAGATAATTTTAACACTCATGACACCTTTGGATGTCCTTGGCCTCTCAGTCAGATCCTCCACAGCACCAGCGTCTTGCCCAAGTATGGTCACTTCTGGTTTCAAATACCAAGATGGAGATGGCCATAATGCTGAACTCAAGGCTCCAAAATGTCCTCATACAAATGGGTGATGTCACAGTAGCTATGTCCCTTATTTTTACAGAATATGGTCAGAATGTGCTATGGAGGTCACTGCTCCATGTAGCCTTGCAGTTATGGCTTTTTTTTTCAGGCTTCTGATTGGCAAATTTCCTCTTTGCCTGACTGGCCAACATGGCTTCAGGGTTAGGGTTAAATCACAGCCTGTTGGTTTGGCATGCTCTTAACAGAGCTTCAGTTGTGTTTTTGCATTTTAATTTGGACAAAAATGTTTTTATAACAGTGGTTGTGTGGGCAGGAGGAGGAAACCCTGTTTTCAAAAATACCTGTTGTTGTTTTCAATCTGTTTTTGTCTAAAGCTGATACATGATAAGACATTTTCTGTTCTTGATCAAAGATAAATGGGTATCAACTACTGTACATGCTTGTAAAAGCAGCTTACAGAGATACCACTCACTAATCATATCACTTACTATATTATTTACTCATGAACAAAGTGCTCTCATCAGTCATCTTATCGAAATCATCCAATCACCTAACACAATAAGGTGTTTTCACTTGTATTGTCTATTGGACATCTTCTCACTGTGGGCAAGTACACACTGTGCTTGACTGACATCCTTCTTCCTGTCCTGTTGCACTGGTAACAGCAAGAACATTAACACAAACTCGATGCTACCTTGTCCATCGTTACTAGTTCATGAAGTTCAGAAGGGAGCATATCAATATTCCCAGGGTTCTATGCTCCCAAGTTCAATCTTACGTTTACACACATTAACCCCCCTGCTGTGTTTGTATCAAATTTGACCAGTTTCAAGTTAAACTTTTTCATGAATAAACTAACCTGACCTCAGACCTCTTTCCTGATCCTAACCTGTTTGTGAATGGCAATAGTCAACTACTATTGATTTCCTAACCCAAAAATGTTAAATAGTTATTTTCCATCTCTTTTAACTAGTTCATTAATTGGTAGATTAATGCTTATTATTTTGAATTTAGGGCGGAAATATGTTTGGGAGTTGCTCCCCATATAAAAGAGTAACATTGGGGTGGCCTAGTGGCCACTAGAGCATGTACCATTAAGGGAAAGTTCACTGCAGTTTTAAAACTGTCAGATTGGGGCGTCGGTGGCTTAGTGGTAGAGCAGGCGCCCCATGTACAAGGCTGTTGCCGCAGCAGCCCGGGTTCGAGTCCAGCCTGTGGCCCTTTGCTGCATGTCATCCCCTCTCTCTCACCCCCTTTCACAAAAAAAAAAAAAAGATTATAGTCCTCTGACCTAAGCTTAGCCCATGTCATGATAAATAATATAGAGCTGGGAAACATCTTTTTCAGGTTGTCATTATATAATTTGAGCTTGGGAACATCCTTCCCTCGAAACATAGGACCCTGGAAGAGAAAATATGTAGAACTGGAGATCAGGAGTCCAGGAACATAGGAACACTGTGTGGGGGCCTTTTGAAATGACATTTATATTGTAGTTTAGCCAGTGTGGACAGAGAAGCTTGCATAATATTATAATATTTCTGCTTTTCAATCACTTTCATACATTTTGGCCAGTTATTGTAACACTAGAGTAATTTAGCTCTGCATTTACTCAGTGGCATTTAGGGCTGGATGTCTATCACTCTACCAGCTTATCAAAAACAATGGCAAAGTTCAAACTGGAAATGAACTCTCTAGTGACCCATTGTTGCTTGATTTGGCCAATAATGGAGTGTTTGCTTATTTTTCTTTCTGCTGACAGACATTTGGAATTTATTCCCTTCAGTAAGAGCCCATAGTCACACCCAAAGATCTAAAAAATAAAAAAAGAACAAGAAAATTCTAAACAATGCCCGATGGCCAACCTTTGGAATGAAGTTATCATTGTACAAGGTATTAAATATAATGAGATACTTTTCTGCTACACAAACAGTATAAAGTTTGTAGATACTTCTGTGCCTGCAGGAAAAGGCTTGTGTATGGAATTAAAATCAGAGAGAATATCCAGCGACAAAACATACCTGACAGAAATTACTTTTTTTTTTGGTTTGGTTTTGTTTGTTTTTAAATAGGGACCCCAGTTGCTTGATGTGACGTGCATTTGGTCCCTAAGGACTTGAAAGCTCAGATGGGTAGCTGAAAGTGTAAATGAACATCAATCTCCTTGAAGAAAATTTATATCTGTAATTATCAGTTTCAGATAAATGCCAGGGTGCAGTGCCAGCTGTGGTGCTAATGAAGATTTCTTACCATGAATGCTTCTAACATCAATGCATTCCCCAAACCCTAAAATATCATTGTTTTAGACAAATGACCTTGGATACTGGAAAAAGGGGTTCTTATCTAATTCTGATAACATGTAATGAATGAAATAATAATGGAATCTTGTAATTTTCAGCCCAGCAGTCTTGAGTGTGCACTTTTTAAGAGCTTCTGATCCTTTGTCCTGATATCTCAATAGTTTTTGTAAGGCCCGTCGTCACACTTCAAGGGCTGAATCATGCTGACATGAGCTTTGTCCAAGCTCCAGTTCAGCAGCCTGGAGAAGGACACTGAGGACTGAAATGTGGAGACTGACAAGATGAAGTCTGAGCAGCAAAATATCAGACGGTCTCTTGAGAGAAGCATTCAGACTCTAAAGAAAAGGATCCCTGAGACAGATTAGACCTTTTATTACAAAGTGCACATAAAGTTTCTGAATTCTCTAAATTCTTCTAAAGTGCTGTGACGCTGTCGATGTAATGCCATAATGTGCATGTCTAATAATGCACAGAGAGACATTTGGAGGTTGAAGAGTGTTTGACGATGATTTGCTTTGTGTTTCCCTTTTTCTCGACAAAGAATGGTAATCAAAAATATGGTAATCTGGGTGGCATTTTCCATCTCTCCTCTGTCAGGTGAAGTTGCTTGAGATGCAAGTCGTCACTTTTTGTTAAAAATGACTGGGAAGAACTATCTCATCTCATCCCATCTCATCGGATCATCTCGTCATCAATCACATTTGCACAAGCCTTTCTAAATTCTCCATAAAGTCTCTTCCTTGTTTGTGCTCAATGAGCCACAGTCTCATACATCACAGCGGGCAAGGTGACTGAGCTGCAGTCTGGGTCATGAATGATCACACTGAATCAGCACACAAACACAAAGACATACAGACAGAAGAGAAAACAAATACATGCACAACTTGCCCTATTTTTGCCGCACCTTCCCACGTTCGTTATGGATTTCATCTAAACTAATTTGTATTCCTAACTTCCTCTTTATCTGATAAGATTTGCAAACCGAAACTCAAGAGACATAGTGTAAATGCCTAAGTGTAGGTGGCCAAATATATTCAAAAACTTTATCTTAAGAGTTGAAAGTGAAAGGACATCTGACTTGAGGGGGGAAAATGAGAAAAAGAAGAGAAAGAAGGAAAAAAACCACTGAAAAGGTTAAAATTGATTCTGGCATCAAGAAGTCCATTTAATCAAACTCCTTAAGCAATGCAACCATGTTGTGCAGACTCCTTGCTCGATACAGCTCATTAATATTGTCCCAAAACTTTACCCATTCATCACAAGCTTGGTAGAAGTCAGATCCCTGTAACAAAGCTCACTGCTGTCCGTCTTAGCAGAATGTGTGACAGTCTGGCATTTGCCCGCCCTGGAAAGAGCGAGTCCATATTTCATCACCACCACCACCACGGTACTGTCCAGCAGATGGACAGAAATTTACATCTGCGGTTGCTGTGTGTCTGTGGTTTCTTTTGTGAGCCACTAGCAGAGGGAGGAGGGAGGAAGGAGGGTGCTGGGGGAGGTGGGGGTGCAGGGGGGGTCATTGATAAGTTGGTTTTTGTGTAAATGTCACAGATGCTGAAAAGATTAGACCGGCACTGAGGCTTTGTATCTGAAAACTAATTGGATGGAAAAATAAATTTGACTTTCCATTTTGAATACGAAGAGGAGGCATGTCTGGTGTGTGTGTGTGTGTGTGTGTGTGTGTGTGTGTGTGTGTGTGTGTACAGGAGAGAGAGCTTGTACATTCACCGCCTATTCATGAATAAAGATTCGCTTGGAGTGCAGCAGCTGCTGTTCACATGCTCTGTTGTCAGATTGGTTTGTAGCTCTCTCTAATTATAATCCATTTGAACACCACTGCTTACATTTCACTTGGGTTTCATTTGATCATGTCGCTAGATTTGGACCTGCGGAGCGCTGTGCTGGTAAAATGGAAGTGATATTCATTCTCTTTCATGGCATATCAAAGCATTGTCATCTTTGTAGAAGGAAAACCAAAAACACAACTGAACTTTCAAAGGATGAATAGACAAGAGTATACAGTACAGCATTTTAAATAAAGATTAATTGTTGTGTATCATGTGTCCTCATCTTAACTTCTAAAATGATTAAAATAACAAAGCAAGTAATACAGTAAGAAAGCACAGATGGCTATGTGATGCACATTTACAATTTTTCTGATGTAAAGAATTTGCTTATCCTGGCTGCACACCATTGAGATGACAGAAGTGTTTATGGCTGATTCCTGCTTACAGGAAAGGTGTAATTATGATTCATTTAAAACAAAAAAAGGTTCTGGAGTTCTTCAAGGTTGAATTGGTGTACAAGACGATGAAGAAGTAAACACAGAGAAATAAGAAGAAAACAGGTTGAACCCCAAGAGAATTACATCAAAGAGATAAAGTACACAGAGAGAGATTTTAAAAAGCCTTTCAGTTGTATTAATCCCCACTTTAAGACAGGTAAAGTCAGGTCCAAGTAAAACAAGACTATCTGCAATGTAGTTTAATGACTCACTGATTTTTTTTAACTCAGGAAATGTTTATTTATTTATTTATTTTTACCATACTGACATTATGAGGAGGGAGATTACCTGTCGATCTACCTTCCAATCCTTGCATATGGCCATGAGCTTTGAATAATGCCTGAGAGAATGAGATCATGAATACAAGCAGTCAATAAGAGTTTACTTAAGAGGGTGATTGGGCTCACATTTAGGCCGAGTTCAGACCAACTTGCCACCACAATTGCCACCATGATAACTTTCTAGGACCGTAAAATCTTGTCTCCTAGAATTATGAAACGCACAATGTCTTATTTCCTTGCAATGCCTATTTATCCTTTTAACTGTTTTACTTTTATTCATATTTGATATTTTATATTTTATTCCTCATTTGTATGTAACTTGGTACAGCAGACTGAATTTCCTTGTACACATGTACATGTACAATCACAATTACGGTATAGATATTCATTTGCGTATTCATGTAAACATCTGCTGACTCCTGCTTGCATTGCGTGAGGACAGTGTACAGCCTGGACAGCTCGACATTCAGTCATAGAAGCCCCTTTTACACTGCCTTTTCAAGGTGGGAATGTTGCGCCATTATTCCGCCTCACCATTCTGAATAAAAGGTATGATCACAGAATGGGAGGACAGCCCCGTCTCAGCCTTAAACTGTCTGTGTTTGTAGTAACAGCAATGTCTATGTCTGCAGAGTGAGATGACTGTGTCATTTTGATGATGTGTTATGTGTGCGACCCACCAGTATGACATTTAAAAAGCAGCAGCAATTAGCAACTAACTCAAAGAAGATGCACCACAACCCAAAATGTCCTCAAAATAGGGAGACAGCGAGGTCTGGGCACTCCTTACCCTCCAAGCAGAGGATGTGATCAACGGCCATATAACAGGGACAGTAAATGATTGTTATTGCTGCTATGCCATTGCTGCCCGGCATGTATGTTATATGCCACATTAGACATCTCTTTTGCTTCTTGAAAGCGGGCATGTTATCTAAAATCATACACTGGTGCAGCATTATGCCGGTGTTTTCAAGTTTTGTATAAGTAAGCAAAAGCAGTATAATGATAGGTCTTTGTTGTGGCAGTGTGGCATGTCTGTGTAAAAGGACTATAGAAACAGACAACCATGCAAGCTTACATTCATGTCGATAGGCAATTTAAAGTCAGTGATCAGCCTAAGCTGAACATGCTAAGTCCACACAGAAGGGACCGAGCTGCAGCATGTTCAAAACTGGGACCATCTTGCTTGAGATGACAGTGCTAACCACTGCACCACCGTGCAGCCATACTTTAAGAAAATGAATCAGGAGTATTGTGTGATAATACTTTTGTTCTATTTTCCAATTCACATTTATGCCACAGGTTGCAGGTTGCTTCTTTGATCTTGATGTTTTTTGCTGTGTCATCGTCTTACATATGCTATACGATAATAGTAATCCTCGAGTCATTTTTCGAGTCAGTTTTCTTAAAAGTCTAAAATACGATCATAATTTTAATTCATCTAGAAAGATTTTTTTCCCAACATTAAGAAAAGGCAATTATAGATTCTTGGCAAACATCAGTCTAATCATTAGATAAAATAGAAGAAAACAAACTATTATTGATCAAAAGAGCTCATTTTGCACCTGCTATTGGGCGAGAAAAGTTTCTGCTCCCCTCATCATTGGTGATAGTTTGTATCGTCCTGCCAACTTGGGGGTATCTTTAATTTAAATGGAAATGAGACACTGGTCTTTATAGATCGAGGATCAGGTACCTGATCAGTGCTTGATCAGCCTCTCCTCTCACGCTGTGTGTGTGTGTGTGTGTGTGTGTGTGTGTGTGTGTGTGTTTGTGTGTGTGTAAGGGATATGGTTGGGGTTAGGCATATAGCTGTGTAGTTTTTACATCAAGGTCAAACAACATGTCATCTATTGTACAAAAAGATAGATTTGCACATATTTTTTAAAAAGTAAAATCAATAAAGAGATCAATAAAAAGGCTGCAAAGAATAAAATATTGCATTTACATCAAGAAGATGCATTTTCTAATGCATGTTATATACCAAATGTGAGTTTCATTTACAAAAGGGGAGTGGAGGTACAGGGAGAGTCTATTCATCTCTCAGTTTGTTGTTCAGAACTTTATCCAGAAGTTTTGAGTTTGTGTGTGTGTGTGTGTGTGTGTGTGTGTGTGTGTGTGTGTGTGTGTGTGTGTGTGTGTGTGTGTGTGGATATGTATGTGTCTTACTTATGTTATACAGTCACATTGTAGGGACTCACCTCCCTTTTGGGGACAAAAATCAAGTCCCCACAATGTAAATCAATTAATTTTGAAATGAAAAACTTTACATTTTAGATAATTTTAAGGTGTTTGATTATTGTGGTTAAGGTTAGATTAAGTCACCAGGGAATGAATGTAAGTCAATGCAATGTCCTTTTAAGTGATGGGAAACAAATGATGTGCGTGTGGGGATAGGTTATCCGTGCAACACACCTCTCCTCTGGCCAGAAATTGCAAAGTATGTGCAGATGTGTGGGTGTTAATCTGGGCGTCTGTGCATTCATGGGTGTGAAATGAAGAGTTATTGAAGTGACTGTATTTATTCCTGCATGCATCACTAACTGCTTCCATACATCAGTGGCAATGCCCCAGGTCATCTCCCATTTTCTCCTCTCCTCTCCTATCTTATCCCCTAAACAAAGTTAAGATAAACCGAATTACCCTCCAGCACAGGACATTCCTTCAACTGTCTTAAAGTTCAAGATTACCATCCACAACTGCTACGTGACTGTTTTTTGGGAAGAGAGATTTTTTCCCCCTTTGCATTTCAGGGGGGAAAAAAATATGTTTTCTTACAGCAGTGTCACCACTATTAACAGATTGCAGTACATCTGTTCACAAGAACACTCCCCTTTCCTCCCAGGTGGAGCAAGAGGTATAATAAACACAGATGGAGTTTCCCTGGCATAGGGAGCACCTGGAGAGAAACATGGTGGCTCTGAAGAGGAACATGATGAAAAACAAGTTGAGAATGTCAACCTCTTAGCACTGTGTAGGCGACAGTGAAAAGCTCTTGATATACGTATGAATCAGTTGTAACAACAAAATAAAATACAAAAAATTGCCGTGTGTTTTAATGCATTTTAATAATTAAATGTTCCACTGCTCTACACGGTCTCTACCTGGGGGGTATTAAAGGGATAGTTCAGGTTTTAGTTCAAGTGGGGTTGTATGAGGTACTTATCTATAGTCAGTGTATTATTGCAGTAGATGGTGGTCGGCACACCCCCAGTTTGGAGAAGCAGGCTCGAGTTTGACAGAGAAGCTAAGCAATATATTAGGGTGGATGGGGGTCACCAATAAAAATGTATTTTAGCCACCTAAAAAAGTCCCACATAAAATCATCAATATCGATTTAAGTGTATGTTATATTGAGAGTGTTTTCACCTCTCTACCTTTCCATCAGAAACCCCGTTTTCAATGGGAAAGCTTCAGTTCCACATATGTCACCAGACCTCACTGACAAAAACAGTAATTTTGGCTTGCTGAAAACAGTAGCTGCTGGTCTACCACTGCCTCAATCAGTTAGTTAGATTCTGTTATTGAGTGACTAAGGTGAAGCTGAACTAACCACTTTAAAAGCCAGAGTCGCACAATAACACAGACAAAATAGCTGATCAAAGCAGTGGTGGACCAGCAGCTCCTGCGCTCAGTGATGTCAAATCATTGTTTTTCTCTATGGAGTCTGGCTTTAAAGAGAGTGATATCACAGCTTCAGTTCCCTGTCGGGAATCGCTGTCTGACATCAAGGTAAAGCAGTGAAAATACTCTAAATATAGCATACACTTAAAGTGATATTGATTGTTTTAGGTGGAACTTTTTTGTCTTCTGGTTGCCAGGCTTTGGGCCATGGGACCTGGTTGGGGTCACCCCGAATGACTAACATGGGGCTACCACCCTGGGGGCCCACCACCTGCAGGGACTGGCATCTGGGTCAGGTGCATTGTGTGCTGGGCAGCAAGCAGGGGCGGCCCCGGGAGTGCTGATCCCCAGCGTCGCGGACTGAACAATTCCTCTTATCATAAAGATTAGACTCTAAAGATAGTGACATTTGTATGAAGGTCTTTTAAGGTTTTCTTTAAGCAAACCAACAGGGATACACAAACAACATACACAAAAAAGGCCTGACCTTATACTTTAACAAATTAATTATTATATTATCCATTAAAAGTGTTTAATAGAAAATGAACTTGATTTGACTCGGCCACTTTTTCACAAAAAAATGAGCCCGTTAGTTCTGAATGACAACAAGTCACCAAAGGGACACAGCTTTGCAGCATTGGACGGAGCATGCAGTAATCAATATAATGTGCCAAACTGGTGATGAGTGTGTGTAGTGTGTCGCCTAACCAGGGATGAGTTGCTGTGTGCAAGCATTTTTAAGAAAACATGACCTTTTTGCAAATTAATTGCACTTTGAATAAAATATACTGCTGTGAGAATACATCAGTAACATTTTGCTTCCCACTGATGTTTCAGCTTCCCTCTCTGGGGCCGCTTGATGGCAGCCACTTTAAATTAATTCATTGTTGATATTTGGTTTAGTTCTGTAGGGGGCCACATAATTCAACTGGGGAAAAAAATTATTAAAAACAAAAAAATCACAAAATAAACAAATAAGTCAGCTGCTAATGTAAGCAAATGATAGACCATATTTGTTTTTGTCAGTCACCCCCCACCACCACCCCCTCTACCTCCCTGAGTGAGTTTGCTCGCTGGATCAACAGAAACACTGTGCGGTGCCGCAGCGAGGCTGGAAAGGTTGAGTGCATCAGCCAGCACCAGTAGCTGTAGATGCAAAACAAGACCTGCTTGAAAATGTGGGGGGTTTTGCTTTTTTTTTTGAAAAATACATTTTAAAAATAGTTTAGATTTATCTCAGCTTGCCTGACGAGTTAACAGTAACTCATGCCTTGCTGCTGCTAAATCAGAGCGGGAAGCTGCTCCTCAGAGCTTCCTCAAAATCAGACAGCACATGCAGTACAAGAGGCAGTGAACTGTCATCTGAGACACATACTTGAAGATAAAGGCTGGAGTGTACTTAAAAAGAATTAGTTTGTAGTACAACGTGTTGTCCAACCACATCAGAAGGCAAAAGTGTTTGTGCTGTTTCACACGACCACACTCAAGTGAAGAGCCTGCCGTCATAGAGAGGCACATTTTCAAGCTGGAAAACATTCATAGTATTGCACTCGTTCACGTAAACAAAAGTGATGTTAATGTGTACAGAATGAAAAAAGGAACCTAAAGAGAGAAGTTCAAAACCTGCTTTTCTTCTCACCTCCACACACCAGGCCAATCACCACACGCAGTGGGTGTGAATGTCAGATTTTCAGTTTTGGAAAGTTCCCGAAATTGTTGTAAGCAGCGCCCCCAATCCCAATGTCGGAAGGGTGTGGGTGAAGAGGGTTTAATCATTCCACAAGCAGTTCAGTTGGCACACTGTGTAGGATGAGCTCTCTGCAAAACTCACAATCCAGCCCTCGCTGTCAGATGGGAGAAACAATCAGCCTCTGGCTGCTCTGTCAAATAATTATCTCACAGCTACATTTTACAAGTCAAACATTGTTGACTGTATCAAAGACAGACAAATAGAAATATAAATAAGGGATGATACAGGGCTAAATAAAAATACTGCACTCATGTAGCAGATCTAAATACATCACAGCACACTCCATATTCTGTGTTAATGGGACTGATGTTTGAGCCTTGCTACCTCCTTTCATTTTTGGAATGAGACATATTTGAATCTACCCTACAGGTTTCGACACCAGAGGCATAAAAATGTTATTTTTACATTCACCCAGATATGGCGCATCTCTAAACTATAGAGGAGACAAATAGATGTGAGACACTCTTGGTACGGCCAAGCAAAATCAATCAATAAGACCTGTTGTGTCAGAGATGCCATGATCGATGGGTTACGCCACAGGGAGGCTATTTATTATAAGGAACAATTAACTGTGGAGGCATTTCTTCTCTAAAAAGTTAAAATGGTTTACATACTAAAGTGTCTGCTACACAAATTGGCTTCATTTATTTATGATATACTAACAAAAACATATAGAGTTCTTGCACCCAGCTACAGTCCCACATTCACACTCCCACATTCACATGCACTTTTACACAATATTGCATCCAACACAACACAACCACACTTATCACTCCTTTTAAGCTTTGGTCTATAAATAAGACTTCCCAGTCTGCACATGCCATTCTGTGGTAGCACCACAATGTGCAAGTGACTAACTGTGAATGAAGCAATTGATCTAATTTTGGATCGTGGCCCATGGTGAGGATGAAAATATCGAACCTGAGGAGGCGATGGAGGAGGAGGCCTGCTGATAGGGGGAGGACGATTCTGAATATGATCCAGATTCTGAAGAATCAACAGATGAAGGGACACATGCCAACACTATATCTATGCACAGTATATAGAGAGCTGAAAGGATCGGTTCAACAAAAAAAATTGGATCAACAAAAAATGAATGGAAGCTGTTTTGATGTCTTTTTTCATGCAGAAATACCAGACATTTCCTCATTCCAGCCTCCAATTGTGAAGATTTGCTTCTATTCTTTGTCTCATATTGTCAACAAAATGTGTTTGGATTTTGGACTGCTGGGTCAGACAAAGCAACTCATTTCGTGACATCTTCTATTGCAGAGCTTAATGAAATCGTGATGGGCAATTTCTACTATTTTTGACAATTTGTAGACCAGGGGTGTCAAACTCATTTTAGTTTATGGGCCACATACAGCCTTGTTGGATGTCAGATGGTCCGGACCAATAAAACCATCACACAATAACCTATAAGGAACATCAGCTCCAATGTTTTCCCCTTTTTATGTGTAAAGAATTACAAGTACATTCTGTTGACATTCATCATTTTACAAGAAGATGAACAGCCTGAGATATCTGAGAAGAAAAATCAGTACAATTTCCTGATACAGATTCTTTTGAACTGCAGCTGCCGACAATATTTTGCACAATGTTCAATATCTTAAAATATGACCACAGTAAGTTTTCATTGTTATATCAGAGAGCTGTTATCTGGTCAGAGTGTAAAAGCCTCTGAAGCAGAATTTTACACTAATTGGGCAACACATTGTTTAACTTGCTCCTGAGACCTGGCACCTCTGAGTCCAGTCAGTGGGCCGAATTGGACCCTTTGGTGGGCCGGTTCTGGCCCACGGGCCATATGTTTGACGTCCCTGTTGTAGACCATATAGCTAACCAATTACCTGAGAAAACAAAATGCAGATTAATCAGTACTATTAAAACAAATTGTTAATTGCAGCTCTAGTAGCATTCTGCAACTAATGTCCATGAATGTCCAAGAATTGTACTTATGAGGCAGACTGGTAAGATTTCTACAAAATGAGAACAATAGAAATAGAAGTCTGTAATGTTGAACATCTTATTATAGTGGGAATAAAGCTGTCTCACAAAATCAGTTCATAATCAGGATCTTATTTCTTAACAGTTACAAGTCTGGTCATTTTTGGGTGAAAACACAAAAGCTGAATACATGCTGGATGCATACCAGATAGGAGGGCATGAGTATCACATATAAACTTGGCAAAGTGGTCTCTGAAAGTGCTCAGAAAATTGACATTTTACCATCAACACTTCCATGACAACTGGCCAAACCCCATCTACTGAGGAAGACCATGTGATCTCATGCAAAACCCCAGAACAGCTGCTTAATTGTCTCCTAAGAGAGTTTTCAAGGTCAAGAATGAGCTGTTAACTTTTAATCTAAAAGTCATAATGGAAGTTTATGTGCCTGTGAAGTGACAAACAGCAGAAAAACAAAAAGGTCGCCACTTGCTATGACCTTACTGCTAATGAATTATGACTTAATTAATATCATACTAGTCAATCAATAATGACTGCAGGCGTTATTGATGAGCTGTGCGCAGGTACAGATTGTTTTTCCTCTCCTCAGAGACTGGATGGGTTAAACCACTTCTGCTCTATGAAAAAAGAAGAAAGAAAGAAAAAGCCTGCAGCTCATCGGCTGATATCACAATCACAGTGTGGCTTTTATTCATTGGAACTGTCACACCCCCCGTGTCATGTGCTGCGGTTCCCCCACGGGGACCCACGGCGGTGCGGAGGTCGATCCACCGGCTCTCTGTCCCCTCCCATCGGCGTCCCCTGCCGCCGTGCGCGGCCACACCTGCATTAAACGGGGAAAGTCCGTCCGCCGGAGAGGCACAGAGACTGCGAGGCTTCAGAGAAGCGGAGGCAGGAAGCGGAGAACCTCCACCTCCAGCAGCTCCCATCGCATGACTCCGGACACTTTGATCCGAAAAGGGTGAAGGTGTGAAGGCATGCGATGATTGGTTGTACAGAGACTTTGCAGCCGCGGAGGACACAGGGTGGGAAATTAGGATTAAAGACGAAATAGACGGTACGGAATAGAAGAGACCGAGTGAGCAGCTGAGCGCACAGGTAAGACAGGCGTCTAATGAACTACATAGAGACAGACAGGAACTGCCCCGGTACAACTTTTTCTAATCAAACACCCTTTTCCTTTATGTTTAAGTTTTCTCTATTTTCATTTTTAACTTATTTGTGGGTGCTAAAATATTTACATTTCCCCTAGTCCCCAATGAAAACAACAATAATAAACAATAAATAATATAATAGTCATTATTATTATTACCGAATTATACAGATCCATGCAGCCTATATTTGACCATCACTGGGTTTATACTGAACTTATATCATGTGCTGATATAGAACATGTCATTAACCATGTCATCATCTGTCATATAATATATATTTTTAAACACTGTTAATTACTTAATTATTTTTTTAGTCTTGTATACAAAGGAAAAAGGCAACACTGAAGATTAAAAAAAAAAACATTTTATTTAGCTTTATTTATTTTTTTTTTCATATTATATAATTGGTTTTCCTTTCTTTCTTTCTTTCTTTTTTTTAACCTACGTCTTACCCCATAATACTTTGTCCACCTTCAGAGTCTCCGAAGTTTGGAGATGAACAGCAACCTCTTGTATGTGAGAACTTGCTGGAATGCCTATACAGTAAACATTGATAATACTGTCAAGCACAGAAGCCATGTTTTACTCTCAAATCACTCACTGTTTCATAGTTGCTACTGAATATTAAATAATTATAACAAATAAACGTTAGCAGACAAGACTGTAGATTCAGAAGCATCAACCTGTAAACACCTGTTCTTAATGTAGCCTTTTAATCGTAACTTCTATAAGATATGAATTATAGGGATCTGGGTTAACTTTTTCCCCCAGTATCAGCAACGTAATGTTTGTGTGTTCTGGACTTTCCGGAACGAATGAATGGCCAATTTAGTTTCCATTAAAAACAAGGAAGTAAAACATGTTGACATTATCACACCCTGACCTTTGTACCAGAGGAATGGCTCACAGTTATCAAGTGCACGTAAAATGCTAGTGTGTGGCACTTTAGATCATCAGTTCCCAGAACTACTGTCATATACTCTGAGGTCAGTTTTACAGTATTGTGGAAAATTCATAAACCACAGGAGAGGAAGTGTTGTCAATGCTGTATTCAAGTCATTATCACTGGCACGCATCGATATACGGTCCATGCATGACCCCCTGTGCTACGTATAGATCTTGTGTAACTTATCTAAAGAAGACTACAGATGAATCATGACATGGGCATCTGAAGTAGGGTACATGTTGTTGCTCTCAAATACAGTTTACAGATCTAACACACAAACAAGTCAGGCTGACAACATGTGATAGACCTCATTAGAGAAGAGCCTGGAGTCAACACAAAGCGCTGGGTGAAAGAGCAAGAGGAGGAGTGTGAGTGTGTCTGTGGATGACCGGGCAGAGTGGAGGAGTTATATGAGAGCTCCGTATAGGTGAGGTGTGTGTTCATGCTTGTGTGTATATGTGACATGGATGCCAGACAAAGAGTGGAGCAGAGAGTAGGACAGAATCTTAAATATCCCCGAGAGGCATTTTGTTTCACAGTCAGCAGATACACAAAGTCAGGCATGTAGTGTGTCGTCAATAGCAGCTGTACCGACTGTCAACCTCTGTCCCTGCACATACAATATCCGCCTATAAGCATAATCAATTCAACTTATTCAATATAGTGAGAGTTGGGGAAGGATTGCGGGAACATTTTTGTGTTGAGGGAAGTCATTCTCTCTCTCAAAATAATATTAAGCTGCTCTATGCAGTTTTTTTTATTTTTTTTTTATTACAACACTCGCTTTGTCAGGCTGTCCTGTCCTAAATGCTAACATTAGTGTGCTCACATTTACAAAGCCATGCTGAAGTTTAGAGGACATGATGAGCATGTTAAGCTTGTGAGCATGCTAACACTTCCTAATTAAACACAAAAGTAGCCTACAGCTAAGGCCGATGGGGAAGCCTTTAGTTGTGCAGGTGTTTGGCCAAACTATTTCTTAGCCAGGACTAGTTGCTAGGCAACCAGGAAGTTACAGGTCGAGGCCAAGTAATAGTCTGGCACATAAAAATAGGGACCTGTTTTTACACCTTTTGTAAACAGATTAGATATAAATTGTTTATTGCTGAGGGTTAGAGTTGCTGGTTAACAGATTTTGTTTTCATTGAGCAGAGCCAAGCCAACTGTTTCCCGTCTTTGTGCTAAGCTAAGCTAATCGGCAGCTGGCTGTATAGCGTACAGACATGACGGTGGTATCATCTTCTTATCCAGCTCCCTGCAAGAAAGCAAATAGATGTTTTTCCCAGAAGGGCACCAAAAATATGACAAATCATCCTTTTAGGTAACATGAACATCTGTACCAAATTCCATGGCAATCCATTTAGATGTTCTTAAGGTAATTCCCTTAACACCAGAAATATCAACCTCATGGTGGCAAGAAATAACAGGGGATAAGCAAAGTCAGTGGGCATTGTGATCCAGGGAACATGAATGTCTGTACACAATTTCACGGCAATCCCTGTGGCTAAAAATACCGTACCACACCACCAGTTTCTCAGCCTAAATCGTGAGGTGCTGCAGCAGCATAGACGACACTTAAGGTAGTCAACAAATAAGACAGACGGCCGGACACTGAGCCAGCCATCTCATTTATTATAATCATTATCGCTGGACAGCCAATATCAAATTAGAATATGCTTAATATCACCTCTGAACCCACAAGAGGAAGGGAGGAGGGTTAAAAAAACAAAGACTGAAGAAAAAAAAAGAGAAGGCAGCCTCTTTCCCATCGTCAGCAGGAGCGAAGCAGAAGGGGACCAGCATGTTAATTGGTGATTTGATTAGCGTTTTAATATTGCAGCTGTGCCCGACAGAGGAGAGTAACTGGCTGCCCAGAGGTTTCTCTTTCCTTTTTTTAAAATCAACAGTATTCTGATGGAGGGACCGACACAGCTTAGTCATTATGCACGTCAGTCTGTTAATTTCCTCCAACTTCCAAAAAAGGAAATCATCATTTCTTTGCTCTAGTTTGGTAATGGAGAGTATTTGATGGAAGCAGAAATATTCAAGCCATTTTGAGTCGGGCCCAGCATTTAAGAACCCCATTTGGCTCCTGCTGTAGTAAAGGGACTGAATGGGGCCCACAGCCTGTGCTAAACTGAACAAGACTGGGCTGGGCTACATTTTTGTCAACAGCAGTGTGCACCACCACTGAGAGGAGGAAGCTCCATTTAAAAAGGGGGAAATGCCATGTGCTGTATTAGATAACAGATTGAAAATGTTTTCTGTGCATTTTCATAAATCCTGTTCTGATTATCAGGGCTCATTTTGTTAATGTGTGCTTGTGCTGGGTGTTAACAATGCTGACGGATGTTACTGCAGTTGATGAATAGGTGAATTTCTAATGCTGAGAATGATGGGGAGTAGATAAAAGAGGAAATGACGGGGTAATGACACCACAGTATTTCTGAAAAAACAAAGCCAAAAAAACAATGTAAACACCACAGCATGAAAACAGGTGCATCATGATGTGTATGTGTATGTGCCTGCATGCAGTGTGCCACAGGGGCTTTGAGTCAGGCAGCATTACCTGGAGCCAGAGGGGGATCTGTGGCAAAGACAAGTAATCCCCCCCGACCCCTTGCACACATCTCTCTCTGCGACACCAAAACGCCAGAGCAGACAGCAGACGGGAGAGAGATAAGAAGTTAGCCAGATAAAGGAGCCTTGGTGGTGAGACAGAGGAGGAGAGGCGAGAGGTAGAACAAAGTAAAGAAGGTGTGGAAGGCTGGAGAGATAAGAAAGGATCGGAGGGAAAACAGATGGAGATGAGTGTGTTTGTGTGTGGATAAGGTGTCAGGGGGGCAGGTCTTGGCTAGCTGTGCCGGTTGAGGTGATGCTGTGCCATAAGCTGAGAAATGAGCTCGCTCAGAAAGGGTGGAATTAAACCATCTGAGAGGAGCCAGGGAGTCAGAGGGAGAATTGAAACAGGAGGGGTCTGTTTAAAGTCTCCAGAAATGTCAATGACCGTAAAGACAAAGAGTCTACAGACAATATAGCGTGCAGTATGCTAACACTGACAAAGCTGGAGTGGGTGGGATGCTTACCTTGTTAACCATTTTAGTTAAGCGTGTTAGCACGCTAACATCTGCTAATTAGCATCAAACACAAAGTGCAGCTGAGACTCATAGGAGTGTCATTAGTTTAGAGTTGGTAATAAATTGAAATGTTTAATTGTAACCTGATGATGGCACTTGATGATGAGTCTGAGGATTAAAATTTATCAAGAGAGGAATATAAATGCTGTTACCAAATTTATTGGCAATCATCCCATAGCTGTCCACACAACTTAAAACCCCAAATGTCAACCTCACAGCATGCGAGGGTCACAAATTGTGATTTGTGATATTGGGCTTTATAAATAAAATTTAAAAAATTGAATTGAAACAATTGAATTGAATAGATGAAATATCATGGGACGACCAGAGTCATTAGCTGTCATCTTCTGGGGACCATGAATATCTGCATAGTATTTTATACCAACCATTAAGTGGATGTTGAGATATTTTACTGAATAATTGAGAACTTTGAATTGTTTATGGCGCTAGATGAAAAGTCAGGGAATTACCAAAGTCATTTTGTTAGATCCTCTGTGGACCAGGAATATCTGCACAACATTTTGTGCCAATCCATTGAGTAGATGTTATGACATTTCACTGAATAACTGAAAACTTTGAATTGCCGATGGCACTAGACAAAAGGTCAAGGGATTACTAGAGTCATTAGCTGTCATCTTCTGGGGACCATGAATATCTGCATAGTATTTTATGCCAACCATTAAGGGTACATGTTGAGATATTTTACTGAATAATTAAGAACTTTGAATTGTTTATGGCACCAGATGAAAAGTCAGGGAATCACCAAAGTCATTTTGACAGATCCTCTGTGGACCATGAATATCTGCATAGTATTTTGTACCAACTATTTAGTAGATGTTGAAATACTTTACTGAATAATTGGAAACTTTGACTTGTTTATGGCACTAAATGAAATGTCAGGGAATCACCAAAGTCATTAGGTGTCATCCTCTGTGGGCCATGAATATCTGCACAATGTTTTGTGCCAATCCATGAAGTAGATGTTATGATATTTTCCTGAATGACTGAAAACGCTGACTTGCTGATAGCACTAGATGAAATGTCAAGGGATTACTAAAGTCATTAGGTATCATCCTCTGAGGACCATGAATAGCTGCATAGTATTTTGTACCAACCATTTAGTAGATGTTGAGATACTTTACTGAATAACTGAAAACTTTGACTTGCTTATGGTGCTAGATGAAATATCATGGGACCACCAGAGTCATTGGGTGTCATCCTCTATGGACCATGAATATCTGCACAACATTTTGTGCCAATCCATTAAGTAGGTGTTGGGATATTTTACTGAATAATTGAGAACTTTGACCTGCTAGTGGTGCTAGATAAGAAAGTCAGAGGATCAGTAGAGTCACCAGGAATCATCCTCTGGGTATCATGAATGTCTGTACAAAATTTCATATTTATTCAATAGTTTTAGAGTGATTTCACTCTAGACAGAAGCACTGGAACAACCAACCAATATTGCCATTTCTAGAGCCATGCCGCTGTGTATAAGTGGCTCTGATTTTGATTAGGCTTGTAATTCGGACATTACAATGAAGGGCACTATTCGTACATCCCTTTCTTGGGATGAAGCATTTCTGAGGTTTCAACAAAGTGATGCAATTGCTGCTGGAGGAATATAAGCTGTAACTCATTGGCAGAACAAAGGCTAAGCTGAGCCACAGGGGTGGGTTTACAGTACAGTATGTGCAGCTGATGTAAAGATCTTTCTTTCTCTCTTTCTGTCTTAGGTTTTTCCTTGTGATCCCTGACAGAGCAGGGACAGTGACACTGACTCGGCCATTGTCTCCTCACTGTTTCTGGACATAGTGATGTTCCCTGGTTGCCTCTGCTGTCCATTGTGACCGTAGAGAAAAAAGAAAGATCCAGCTTGTCTGCATAAAGACCTATTCAGCATCATTTCTCTTTGCCAGCTACATTTGCAACCCCAAGAACAGCAGTGAAGTCTCAGCACTATCCCTAGCCCCGAGCCTACCCCTCCATCCTCAGCCCCCTCTCCTCTAACCCCCTTATCCCTATCCCACTCCCTCAGCCCCTTCCATCTCTGCAGCCCCAGCTTCAGCCTCAGCCTTTGCCCCATTCGGAGTCCCAGATGACAGCTCAGAAACATCCGTTACCCTCCTACTCCACACGAGCCTTCTTTCCTCTCCCTCCAGCCCCTGTGGCGCTTGGCACCAATGCCCATCACATAGACAGATGGAGCCAACCCTGACCCCTCTCCTCGCCCGTGGGGACGCCAAGAGAATCAACGCCTGACTAGAGGAGAGGGGGTGTGTGTGAGCGCGCGTGGAGAGGGGGAGACAGGAAGCAGAGAGGAGGAGAGTATTGCTTTGTCACCACGGCAACACATCGCCCAGTCTCCCGTGGACTCCCCTTCAGCCCAACCCGAGGCCTTTGGATAAAAACGCACACAGCAGGAAATTCAGCAGCAGGACCAGAAGGACCTCGTTTTTTCCCCCTCTAAATTGTGCTTGACATATTTTTACTTTGATTATTTGGCATGGATGTCTTGTTCTATTTCAGTGTGGAGAGAAGATGCGAACATTGACAAAGCTCTAAATATAATTTGAAACAAACAGGAAACCACGATAAGACTGATCTAAAAAAGCTGAAGGAAAGCCCACTCCTCAGTCTAAAGTGTTGTCTGTTTTTCCAAGTTTGACTTTGAGCCCCACACTTCCTTTTCCCTCTGGCCTCTGTGGTCTAAATGAATTGTTGTAAAAAAAAAAAAAAAGCTGTAGTCGCCTGGAAAAAAATATCCCCATTTTTACTAGCAAATCAACACGTAGGAGGTTTTTTTTTTTACAGTAAGAAAGACACTTTTTGCTTCCCACACTTGAATTAAGCCAAAGGAGCTTTTCCCTGACAGCAAAAAGGAAATACTTGTGGGACTCAGTCAGAGCTTCCTTGGATATGCATGTATGTCTTTATCTAAGCAGTAACATTGTGCACTACACCTCTGCTAAATGGCCCAGCACTGACTTCATGTCAAGGCATTTGCAGTTTCATTCTCATAACTAAACATCCCACTTGAGTCCCTACAGTTTTATACAAGAAGCAAGATTTTGGCTATTCTACTTTTGCTGGATTTTGTTGCCGTCTTCTAACCTCCTCTGCTGACCAGAATTCTGATTATCATATAATGCCAGACTACCAATTTTAAAAGAACCACGCATCAACAATAAAATGAGACACTAATGGCCGGTGAAATGAATTCAGCGGGCTGACATAACAGAGGGGGGAATACCGGAGTCCCAATGCTTCCCAGGTAATTGGAGTGCAGTATAGTGTTTTTTTCCTCCAAAGCACAGCTTCTCTGGTGACCTTGCAGGCTGAAAACCTAGAGGAGGCAGAAACAGAAAGAGAAAGATGTCCAAGGTTTACGATTATCTTTGAGATTTTTCATCATTACTCTCAGAGCATTAGCATAACAGAGAATGTTTGGACTGTTAGTGTGTCTTCAGTCATTTTAGCTTTGACTGCAAGGCTGAGCGTCCAGCGCGCACAAATTAATCCTGTCAATTTAAAGAAACCCATTAAGGATTTTCCTCAGAGAGAGCCTTTGTTTCAAATCAATCGTGATAGTGATCACTGGTGCAGCTCCCCATAGCCTCTGTGAGATACTTCAGACTGTGAAATATGCTATGACCGTTGGTTTTTGATGAATAAGTTAGTCACATTCGCTTGGGTTGTCTATCCAAAACTTCTTAATTGGGCCAAATGAAGGGATGAAGTGGCTCATCAATAATGCTGTTTCTGGTCTTATTCATTTTTACAGTCAGATATTTTATGAATATGCAAAGAGCATTGTGGGAGTTGTGTGAAAATTCACAGCTAAGGTGTGAAGATTCATCGCTAGACATAATGTACAGGAGGTTTTCAGTGCACAGGTGTAGAGAACTGGAAGGTTCCTGGCTAATGGCACCGATGGAGTGCGCAACAACGATTATGGAGGTTTACTGTGAAACAGGTTTAACAAAGTCTTGTTTGTAATCTTTGTCAGACTGTATGATATCAGTTTGAGATGTGTCAGCTTGTGCGGTGAATCGTAGTGCTACGATGTAACCACTCCACAGCTTCTCAAGGTTTCATCTTTGCCAGAGTACCACCAACTTCTTCTTGGTTTGGGTCATTTTTCAGAGAGGTCCTGACTTTCTCCACAGCTCCAAAATTTACTGTGCAATCTGGGACAACCATTTTTGATTCACGATCAGAGACTTTACCAGGTTTCTCTCACGATTGCCAACCCAAAATGACACAGTGTAACGAGGCTTTTAGCGACTTTAATTCCAGACGACCAAAATACTGCCATAGGCCTACCTTTGAAAAACTAAGTCATGTGGAGTTGTGTAAATTGTTGGTGCCTCTGTTGTTGTTTTCTTGTACTTAAAAGGTGCCTAGTGGAGAGCGAAGCAGTGAGTCAGTGCTTTTGTAAAGATATTTATGAGGCCAATATGACACGGCTGATATGACAGAGTCTAGAGGTCATGTAAGTGATAAAAGAGGAAAGGCAGACACAGTCCAGTGGGTTCTGTGTCTATTGGGATCTGAGTGTGAGAAGCACAACATGGGGTAAGATATACTCGCGTCGTTAAGGGTTCGATTTCATCTTATGATCTTTGTTGCGTGCCATCGCCTCTCGCTCCATCACCCAGTTGTGTTCCTGCCTTGCTTTATTGTGAGCTATCTAATGAAACAGAAAATAATCTTTCATACGCTTGTACAGTATGAAGGGAGGTGATATTTTCAAAACTTTAATAAGACAAAGAGGTGGATAGTGGTGGAGTATCACATTATATTGTTTTTGTCACCTTAACACCTTTGGCGCCTCAACTTCAGGCACACACACACACACACACTGAAAACAAAAAAAACATACAGACACACACCTCAATTACTGTGCTATTTCTGTGGTGCTACCTGTCAGTGACACTGAGCTCAAACCAGCTGGGATTAATTAGTGACTCAACACACACACACACACACACACACACACACACACACACACACACATACACCTTCATCTCTGTTTTTCTGTGTGAAATATACACACGTGCATCATACAAGAATAAATACACACACTTTACTACTCATTTACAACAGTTCCCTCCTGCAAAACACACACACACACACACACACACACACACTACCATCCATCAGCTACAGGATGTGAAAAGCCTCCAGAACAGCATGTTGCCAATAAACAGCCCCCCTTCTCCAATGTAATTACCTCACTCTTCATTTCACACCTTGTGTATGCACCTCATATCTCCCCGTGTCACGGTGTTACCGCTCTGCCTCAGCACAAGGCGATACCTGCCCAGGCTAATAAGAAATGTGGTCTTGCATTTAGTTTATAGTCTTTTCTAAACAGGCTGAATAAATCTGATAGGAATCTGTTTCTGCCACTGCATCTGAACCCAAGATATTCCAGTCAAAATGTGCGATCATGTTCTGCTCGTTCGGATTGACACATTCTTTTTATTTCGCGGGACGTTGTTTGTGTTAGCAAAATCCACGGCTGGCGAGGACAAGCTGTAACTCCTGTCAGCCTGTGTCGGGGCCGCGTGGGCTTGTGCCGCGCACTGCTGACTTTGATAGAAATAAAGCCCCTGACAGGTTTTAAAAGACAAGCTGTCGAAAGCTATAACCTTGAGGATGATTGTTTGTGTTTGTGTATGTGTGTGTGCTGTATGATTGTGTTATGGGGGTGTGATGAGATTACAAACAACAGTAGAGATTAAATATGCAGTGGTAAGGTGAAGAATGACAGAGGAGAGAATGGGAATAACACAAAATATCGCAGGAAATAAAATTGGCAGGTGTAATGAGCTTTTAACAGATATTTGGTAAACATATAAACATATAAACGTAGTATTTCAGTATGGACAATGCACACAGTGAGAAAAGAAGATTAACTGGAGTTAAGGTACTAGAGAGTTCAAATGCGAGGATTCATTGGGTGAGCTAGTGTGTGTGAGTTTGGGAAGGAGAAAAGAAAATTTACATTTGTGCATTAGCTTTTTGATTCTGTGATCGTGTGTGTGTGTGTGTGTGTGTGTGTGTGTGTGTGTGTCTGTGTGTGTGGATGAGCATTGTTTATTCTATCGGCAGCTGATGCTTGTTTTATCCAGCCACCTCTGTAGTGGCAACTCATTAGCATAGTGATAATGAGAGATAGGAAAGGTTGCCAGTGTCAGCACACCAAGTTTTTTGCACAGTCAAAACAGTAAGTTTGGATGTTCAGAGAAACTGTGAACGTGTGTGTGTGTGTGTGTGTGTGTGTGTGTGTGTGTGTGTGTGTATTTATTCACCACGTACTGCAAAGATATGCAAACTTAGAATGTTCACGAGTAACTTGACACCAGGATGAATAGAACTGTTGCACTGACGTCTTTCACATGTCTCACCTCACCCATGGTGTGGTCAGGAAGATGCTCTATTGCACCTGTAACCATGCAAAGGTGTGCTGAACAAACCATTAGGTTCACTTCTACATCATTACAGTAAGTTAAGAACTTAAACCAATGGACATATGGTTTATGGTACATTTACACAGATGGGATTTTCAACTAGTGTGAAGTTACTCTTTAACCCGGCTCAGATCGTTCAGAGTACAAACAGATCTTAAACCTCCATTTCTTTGTTCACAGAGTGTTTGAAGGGGCAGAACAAAGGGTTTAAAGCCCACATTTTGGTGCTCATGTAAAACCTGTCTCAGTGTAACTTGTAATATGTACCTGAGCTCAGCTAGACACCACTGAAACTGCCTAGTTAAGCAGCCTCTAAATTCTGTGTTGTGCTAGTTTTAGGAATTATGGATGAGGAGTGTGCATCTGTCTCTTACCTCATTTCCACCAACATTCCCATACCTAATTTTAAACTATTCAGAGCATTTCAATGAAAAATAAATTGGTTCAGAACCCGAAAAGCTGGTTCTTAGCTGGAACCAAAAAATAGCTAATAGTTTTTTTGTTAACCTGAAGTGCAAATCATGATGACATCAGTGGGTTGGTCATATTTTAAAGATTGGAGAGGATGGAGAAGGCAACAACAGAGAAGTCGTTTATCTTTGGGCAGAAAAGAGCATTCATAGTGTGGTAATCAATGTGATCTGCCATGTTGCAACTGCTCTTTACTTCCATTGTGTATTGTGCAACGCCCTCCGTTGATGACACATCCTTGATCATGGTGGTTTTGTTAAAAACTGATAGAAACTCTGACTGGTTGACTTGATAGCACCAAAGTTCCAAGCATCCTGAACGGAACCGGTTAAAAACCAGAGCTAGTTTGGTGGAAAAGGTCCGTCTGTGCTGTTGTGTGGAAACAAAATATACTCTAAAGTCAATTCAGACCCATTTTACTGCCCTTAAGTGCACTGTTTTGTGTTATGTGATCAATTGTAACATTCTTAGTAGTATTTCAACAAGTTGCAACACCAGCATGTTCATACATTAGATATATTGATATGGATTTGTACAGAGCCCAGACTTAAACAGCCTACCTCGGGCATATCTCTTGTGTATTAACAAAGTTACCCAGCTACCAGTAGCAGCGAGGGCACCCATGAGTAAATAAAGCTACACTGCTTTATATAAGAGGAATCACACAGTGTACAAGCCCTGATACATCTGCATCTATCTTCTCTTTCAGGCGACTGCTGCTGACCTGCAAAACCACAGTGGAAATTTTATGGAGGTCTGGATTCTTTGCTTTGGATGTTGACGCTGTGAGGAGGATTTTGATTTACCTCTGTATCCAGCTAGTGTGAGCTATAAGGATTTTCATTCACACGGGGGACCAAGAGACCTGAACTGATGTTGTGGAACCTTTGAATAGAGGCCAGTGTAGATAAAACTACAATACACTGAGCTCAGTCAAGTGTTTTAGTACATTTGGTGCATTACATTCATTTCCTCTGCACATTTTCCACCAACTCAAGCCGCCTTTAAAATTTTCGGTGTAATATACTAAGCAATCCATTAAAATTTGTTTAATTTTCTGCTGGTGACACACACTTGTGGTGGCTATTGGTGAATAAAATAAGGACTGAAAGGATTATCGGGTGGATTCTGTCTTCTCTGTTGTGGTGGCGGCCTTATTCAGCAGGCTGGGAGTGGCATCAGGATGCCCGAACTGGACAACTTTGCCCCTCTGAGGGGTCAGAGAGGCCCTGAGCTGGGCCTAAATGGTCCAGCAGACCCACTTCGCATTCAGCACAGCATCCTGGAGGAGCAGGTGGAGCTGTGGTGGTTCAGAGATCCTGGGAAGTCTCTGCTCTGCTACTGCGTGGCTGTACTTCTAATCTTGGGCTGCGGGCTGGGCGGCGTCGGCCTCCTCTCCACCACCACCAGCGTCTCGAGTGAATGGCGGCTGGGCGCAGGCACAGCGCTCTGCCTGTTAGCCTTGGGTGTCTTGCTCAAACAGCTGCTCAGCTCGGCTGTGCAGGACATGAACTGCGTTCGAAGCCGTCAGCGGATCAACATGCTAAAAAGTGGTGGCTTATCGGACCTGATTGTGGTTTTGATTACCGGGCTGTCACTGTTGATTTGTGGAGGGGTCCTACTACATCTGGCCTTGGCTAACCACATGCCGAAGCCTGGCCAAGCCCTTAATGACATGTATATCTCTGGAGTGGTTTTGCTAGCTGGAGGGGGGGCTGCAGTGCTGGGTGTTGGGATATACTCTGTTGTGGTCGTCCTGCTTGAGAGGACAAGGCACGGACGAAGGTTGGTGGACCGGGTTTTGAATATCTTCACTGTTTCTGGACATATGGACCGTCAGGCTCGCAGAGAGACTACCTCCAGCCTGGCAAATCTCATATGAGATACACTAAGACTGTATATTCTGGCCCCTTGCTCTTCATGTCAGAACATTTAGCCTCAGCTAAATTAGAGCAGACTTGATGCCCAAATATCACAAGAAATCTGATTAAAGAGATTCATCCCTTACACGCTTCAGCTTTGTCAATCGATCATTAGACTGTGTACGAGGCAAAATGAGCTGAATTTTTAATATCTGCTTGGTGAAGATGTTCGCAATCAAATCTCAGTCACAGAGCAAGGGTGAAAGGATTTCAGTAAGACACTAAAGGAAAAATCACTACACGGCTATGCTCACAGTGCAGCTGAAAATGTCCCAGTTCGGATTTTTTTTTAACATTTAACCAGGTAAAAATTCAGATGTTGTGGCGTATAATTTACACAAGTGATATCTGAAAGCCTAAATCAGCATGTTATTTATGTTGTGTAAATCTTGCTCCATTCACATAGGACAAATGCCACAACTTTGATGCCTGTGGTAGCTTGGAAGAGGCAGTGGTACTATGCAGGACGTCAACACAAGCATGGGGAAAAAATTGACTCAAGTGGTATTTAGGGAAACTCGGTGAAATGAAAAGCACACATTATTAGCTGACATCTTAAACTAAAGGGAGAAGTCTTTCTTCATAAACAGAAGTTAATCTTTCGATGTTATTATCGGATTGGTGCAGCAGTCTGGAACCGAGCATGAAGGCCTGTGGTGTGAGCATAGCCTACAATGAAATGGGTCATTTGATCAATCTAAAGCTCTTCTCCACAAATGGTGTTAAAACAAAAAGTTGTTAAGACTATAAAGATGAAAAAACAGAACCCCATCTCGTCAAAGGTGATACAAGTAAGTGGTTAAAGGGATCGTCTACAAATGGGACTGTCTCACATTCAAGTCATGTATCTATTATAACCATGCATTCTGTCAAAGTGTCCTTGGGCCACACACTCGACAACTACCTGCTCCATTGCTATTATAAGATATTATGAATAAGAGCACCAGCTGAAATGTAAATGGATATAGAGTAAGTTATAGATGGGACATACACAAATAGCCTGTGGGGAAAAAAAACATATTTAATTTTCTGTATGATTTATGCACCACCTTCTTCAGATGACAAATTTATGGGATTTAAGGATGCTCAATGCCTCAACTTAATTATAATTTAACATAAACCATGCAGTAGGGCTGTGTTGCTTGTGACAGAGCTTGTTGAAATTTCACTGTAACATTTGACTTTCTGTGCACATGATACAAGACAACATGATTGTTGCAGAATTATATCACAGCACTGAAGAATGTATGGATCATTTGTGTTTTTGTGTATCAATGCAGTATTGTCTCGACTGTTAATCTTGCAGCGCCTTGTTTTTCCTTAAACCTGCTTTGATCTATATTTTTAATATTAACACTGAATCAAGATACTGTAATGTGAAATGGTCATTCATTGTGCTGAAGTCATGGAGAATCACATATCTCTTCAGGTCTACCGAGTTTTTAAGCCTCTTGGCTCATTGTTTTCAGTGATATGAGTATCATTCTCATCAGTCTTTATTGGTGAACATTTTCAGCCATGAAGCTCGGATAAATTTCACACACAGTGGCTGATGGACTAGCTCTTATCTTGCCAGCTAAAGATCCAGATATTTTCCCGAAGAGCTGGTGGGTACCAAATCAGAACTAAAGAGAAGCAAACAGCTATTGGACTTACATTCATCACAAGTCAAACTCTATATAAATGCTGGCGTGTCTGCTAAGGTAGGCAGTAGAGTTCCCCTGGAATGAGTCCTAAAACCTGGACATGAGTTAGCATTGCAGCACTCCTGGTTCACTCGTCTTGAAGTCAAAAGGATTTTTTTTTGAATGGGTGTTTGGTTAGACCCCAGAACTAACGTCTGTGGTTAGCACAAGCTTCAGAAACTTTCATGCTTTGTTCTGTGATATAATATATGTCAGTAAATACCCACCTCATAGCTTTAGCTGTGTTGTGGGAGCAACGTTAAGATGTGACTGAGGTGTAGTTTGTGAAAAAACCCTAATGTTAGCTTTTTGCTTCTCGCAATTGCATTTAAGCTTAAAAATCATAAAAGTGGTGTTAATTTATGAAGATTATCTCGCTGAACAAAACCTGTAAGTATCATAAACATTTTTTTAAAATGCGTTTTCTGCAGTGATTTAAAATCCAGGAAAAATCCTATAGGTATTTTGACGAGGGAACCAGGGCCTACAGAAAAACATTATCCCTGGAGAACTCATATGGCAGAGTTCCATTAAAGACTGTTTGAATATGTCTTTGTCAGCTCTTATTTCAAAAAGAGGTGTTTCAAATGAGCACAAATGAATGGGGCTGCACTGGACACACACAAGCGGTGGACAGTCATACAGTGTATTAAACAAAAAAATTGTATTTCCCAAAGTGTTGAACTATTTCTTTATGGAAATGGAATTTTCAAAAGTATTTGGTCCAAACCAGACTTTGTACTATGGGTAATGGTACAAGCTAGTTAGCTAACTAATTCAAGCTAGCTAACAGACCTAACAAGCTAGAAAATTAACTGGATACAGTATGCCAGAGGTTAATCAAACACTAAATGCAAGATTCTCTTTCTTTCTCTGGCAATGAGTTAGCATTTTTAACGCTGCTAGTTCCCTCCTTTATTAGTGGGTTTTTTGCATGGATTTTTGGTTTAATGCCTGAAATAAGGTGTGTGGTTAACACAAGCTTAATAGACTTTTACATTTTGTTCTCCGACATGAAATATGTCAGTATTTACCCTCCATCCTGAATTTTTAAGCTTTTTTGTTCCATAAAAAATGCGGTTGCTAACATCTGGCTAAATGAGACTACAGAACATGGTCACGCCGAACACAGCTTTACAGCCATGTTGTGGTGGCGACGTTCATGCAACCATGGTGTAGTTCATTTATAGCCTAAAGTTAGCTTATTACACCTGTTAATTGCAAAACCTCTAAGTATCATAAACTTGTGTTCACCACAGAGCTTATTTTCTGCAATAATCCAAAATCCAATGTCAAAATAACATCGGCTTTTGACGAGGGAATCAGGGCGAGGCTAACTTCCGCATCAGCCAACAAAAGAAATGTCAGCGCTGCAGCCCTCTATTTTATGTCTTTGCTAACAAATACACCATAACTGGTTAATAGGATGGTGATATGGTGGAATTGTGTATCAGTCCACTTGATCTCCCCCTAGTGGCTAAAAGTGATTAGTGCAGCTTTAAGCAACCTAGCAAGAGCGTAAAATGCAGGATAGGCTAGTTGCAACAGCCATGAAAACAGTTTGGACAGCATTATATTTGCTGATTTTGGGAAACGTGACATCAAGAATCTGGGATCCTTTTACAAGATGGTTTTGGAAATGTGAAACCAGGGCAGAACTTACAGTAAGAGTAAGAGGATGAGTCAGCAGCACTTTGACTCAAAATTAAACTGGTGTGTTTTTAGTGAGTAACTTCAATTTATTTAAATCCCTGAAGCACTTAAGTAAAAGAAAGCAGGGTGCACGTTATTTCGATTTGGATCAAGTTGAAGAATCTCAGTGCATTTCTTTTAATATTACTCATGGTGTGCAAAAAAAAGTCTTTAATTTAAGCATCAGGCTGTAGTTGGGGGTGACAATTGTAGTCCTTGCACTTCTGAGTTATTAGATGTATTATTGGCTCAGATAACAGGTCATTATCATTCCTCACAAAGCAGAGAAGGAGAAATAACTGTTGGGAGGAAAAATCAGTGAAATTAAATCCATTACATCCACATGGCCAGTCATAGAATTACAATGCATTTGCAAAAGTTTGGACTGGGCTGTCAATATGCTTTATCATCGCTCGGTAAATTATGTGAATTTACAGTGCAGTGACATTGCTGCATTGTTACTGGGTCTCATTCATTTACACAAGTGTTGAAACATTCATTTTCAAAGCAAAAAGGTCCCACTATTAAGGAGAAATGTGCACATTGGCAAATGAAGGTCGTTCCTGTTTGTAAAATGTTTCCAAAGCCTTTGAGAGTCATTCTTCACTCGCCTTACAGAGGAACCTCAGAAAAGGTCCTGCATAGTGTTGTGTGTGTGTGTGTGTGTGTGTGTGTGTGTGTGTGTGTGTGTGTGTGTGTGTGAATCAGTCACGCCTCTTTATCTGTCTGCACATACGCACAGCCTATTGCCTTGAGACAAAAGGGGTCACACAGTTAAACATTGTTGGAGTGATGACGGACAGCAAACTGAAGGCACAATGCACAAGGCGGTGGCCTGCAGGGGCTGGTATAGACTAGCACCACTTTCTCTCTCTCTAACACACACACACACACACACACACGCACACACACACACACACAGAAAAAACTCAAGGTTCACGCTGCTTTTTTACAACACATGCAAAAATGCTGTAATCCTTACTTACACAAATCTGTCTTTTGACCCACAGCATAAAGTAGCAATGGCAGGTTGTGTATCCATGCATGACAACAAAAACAGGTGAGCAGAGCAAAGAGGGAGGCAGCTCTGCTACTGAGGAGAGAGGACTGAGTGGGAGGAGAGCATTCAGAGCTTCTGTCAGGCCAAGACTGTGAAAATATCTCAACACAAACAATTTAAAGCAAACAAAGATGTGTTCTGCAATAACTTAGTGCAAGTCAAAATGAAAATGAAAGGTTTCTCCTCAATGACAGCACATCTGAAACGTTCTAAGTATACTCAAAATGTATACCGATATGTTTTCACCTGTATCACAGTGTACTTGTGACTTCAGAATTTCTAATGTGATTTCACAAGTTAAAACTCAGCTTTAGTTTGCTTGTCAATAATTAATTCATTATCCATTACCACTTATCCTATTCAGGGTCACAGGGTACTGGAGCCTCTCCCAGTGAGAGGCATGGTACTCCTTGGACAGGTTGCCAGACTATTGCAGGGCTGACGATAGAGACAGACAACCATTCACAGTCACATTCACAATTACAGGTAATTTAGAGTCACAGACTATCCTAACCTGTATGTTTTTTGACTGTGGGAGGAAGCTGAAGTACCCAGAGAAAACCCACGATGGAGAAGATGCAAACTCCATACAGAAGCGCCCCTGCCAGCCAGTGGGTGCAAACCTGGAACTTGCTGTGAGGTGACAGTGCTAACCACTCCACCCCAGTGTTGCCCTGATAAAGGTTTAGTCTCAGTAAATTCATAAACTATAACACTATGAAGTAAATTCATAAACTTTTCATGCTCAGGCTGTAAGTTCTCTTTTCTCATCCTGCCATTCACTCCCTGCACACATGTTCACTCACTACCTCTAGGTGTCATCCTCAGGGTCTGTCAATTGAGTCATCAGCTGATTCACAATCAGCCAACAGCACAGCGACCCACCTTCTCTTTCAGCCTATCATCTCACTGCTCCTCATCTTAAATATGGTTCTTTCTCTGCCAAAGTTCTTTCTTGCTGCAACCGTGCATGCCCTCCACCTCCCCATCACCACCTACTCTTTACAGATTCATCAGCCTCATCTGCCTCAGCAGTCAGCAGCCCCAGAGTCATCAGCCACCACCACCAGTGTCTGGAATCCATGGGGGGATTTATCCTGCTGCCACTCAGATGTCCCTCCATCACAAAACATCTCCCTCTGGTGTCCAAGCGCCAAAGACTTCTGTTAAATCTTAATCACCACAAATCATCTGTTAATCTGTGCACTCATATTCCGTATTAAATATGATCTTTAATCTGTTCTCCTGCCTCTCCTGATTGAAATTAACAATGTTTTTAGAGTTACCTGATCATCTTATCTGAAATGACCGTTTGACTATAGCTATAGGCTATCAGTCGGCCTATAAAGGGAAGTTAAAGTCAAACAAAACATAACTTAAAGGAGCAGTTCAACATTTTGTCACTGTCTCATGGTTATTATCAAGCTTTAGAGATGCTGTTGGGCACATTTTGTTGTCTCAGGAAAGAATCCAGCTAACTGCGTCCTTCTGTTTTCAGTCTTTATGCGAAGCTTAGCAAAGCTGCTGCTGGCTGTAGTGTCATATTTAGCATACACGAGAGTGGTATCAATCTTCTCATCCAACTCTTGGTAGCAAATGAGCATTTTCCCCAAATTTCAAACTATTCCAGCTCCTCAACTTTGAATGAACTTTGAATGATGTATTATGTAAATTTTGACATTGTTTGTCATCAAACCCAAAAATGTTCCTGTATTTGATATTTTGGGTTTACATTTATAGAGCTCAAAGCAGACCTGTCCACCAAGTCAAATTGTTCGAGCTACAATTCAGAGCTGCAATTCATCATATTATTCATATAATATTCATATATTATATAATATTTAGTGAAATACTCTAGTTTTACAAACAAACAAAAAACAACAGTATACCAAAACAAGATACAAAAAAAATTTATTTCCAAATATATCCCTTTGCTTCCTATTGACAAATAGTAGTCGATAAATTAACACACACACACACGCATATTAACAATCCTCATTGGTGTCAGAGAAAAAGTCCCCACACAAGAACATGGAATGATTGTAGTAGAAGGTTTTGTACTTAACAGCAGAGATGCAATAAATCGACACAGGACTCTCTTCTTTGCTGTTGGCAGTGCAGCTCAACTGATGTGGTGCAATGCATGCACAACAGAGGAAGTGAATCACACCACAAACTGCTTTGAAGTGGTATACGGGCCTGCAGAGGTCGACACATAAAAAAAGTAATAATAAAATAACGAGTCATGGAAAAACAATTACCTCAACATATTGTCGATATTCTCAGATTCTGCAAAGAAATCCCTGCAGGTTATTTTACCTTTGTCCTGCTCCCCTCCTCCTCAACCCCCTGTTCTGTCCTTCAAACTATTTTCCACAGGGGACTAACTAGTACAGTATAAACAACAGATAGAAATATGACAAAAACAATTCTGCACCGTGCTCATTCCTCCAGTCTCAAAGCTGCAAGCTGATTTCAAGCACAAGGACAAGGTTACAGGCCCCGTGGGAGCGCGTCGACGGTATTATGTTACACAGCCAACGCCTCTGACAATATTGTGCCTTATTAATCATTGATCTGGTCGCTGGTATTAGTTTCGGTGCACTGGGGATTATGTTCACAGTGCTAAAGGTGATGATACATAGGCAATTTTTTAAGGCAATGAATATATAATATAGAGGTTCCAGCAAAACATGCCTTTGAGAGGGATGAAGATTAACAGCACAGTTAAAATGTACTGCGTATGGATCATAGAGTGGTTATAAAGGACGAAACATATGAGGAATAAAAACCTTTTACAATTAAAAATGCTGACAGATGTGCCGAGATGTGGAGTAGCAGTTAAAATCCCTCATTGAGCAATAACTTTGTGAGAAAAAAAAAGAGAATAAAATCTGATGACTTCATGGCACACTTCTCATTTAGTAACATTAATCTGCAATATTATGGCCCTTTGAGAAATAAAAACTGACAATGGTCCATCACAGTTGCTGTATATTGGCACTACATTATCTTTTGGTTTACATGTTACACAGTAGAAAGCTACACGTCTCAGTGAATAAGCCCCAAAAAAGAAAATGCTCCAAATTTTTCTCCTCCTGAGTAAAATTTGATTCAAAATGTCTCTTCACCAAATTTTGTTCTGAATTAACCTCAAGGGATATCACATTAACAGTGAGGAAATGAGAGCTTGCCAGAAGCCGGCCGGTTGTCACAAAGTTATCAGTTCATTATTCACATATTAAAACGTTTTGCTGGAGTCCTGAGGAGCCCTTAAAAAAATCACAGGTCAGAGGTGATGCAACAGCCTTTCCCGTCTGAGAGGAAGGGGCGATGTCTCGCTTTCCATTCAGGGGTGGGGAACAATTCCATGTGTCCTCCTGCGCCTGTCCTCTGCTGTCCGTTGCAGACGGGGAGCCGGAGAAACAGAGAGAGAGAGGAGAGAAGGGAGGAAGACAGACAGAGGGAGAAAAATATCCATTCGTCTAGCAGCATCTGTGCCCTTTAGTTTGTCCGGAGCTGGTAATCTGCCAAGAAATGTAACAGCAGAGCATTAACACAGCTTTCTTCCCCTCATCACTCCTGCACTTCACATCACTGCCAATACGAGCCCCATTAAATCCCTAAACAAGATTTGCACAAATACTAGCTGTAGTGGCATTCTACTAAATCACATTAGCAATATTTAACACAGTCCTTTCTTGGATAGGTATTTAATTCTGTGCACTTTCAGACTAGAATGATGAGGAAAAAAATAATTTACTATTATGAATATTGGCAATATCTCATATTCAACTGGCAAAATGTTAACACTGACTTACTCGACTTAAACCTCTTTAACCTATTTAGGGGCAGAGGTCATCCACCAGATCTTGTCATCTCACTCTACAAGATTACACTATGTGGCAAAAGTATGTGGACACCCCTGTACACACATTTTGGTGTACTTTTGGTGTGGGGATGCGTTTCATGGTTGAAGTTGAAGTAGATACCTTTAGTTTCAATTAAGGGAACTGTAAATTAAGGATTTCCATTGCTTTGTGGTTTTCCAAACTAACTTCTACTCCAGAGGTAAGACAACCTCATTTAAAATCACACTGATATTTGCAACAGCACAAATAACTGCAAACCCAGCCTTAGAACATAGCTTTACTCAACAGGTAGTTGTATAGTTCACTCCACACGTCTAAATAACTAAATAGTATTTTTTTAATCAGTCTAATATTGTTTATCCAATCTGTCTGTTTTTAGCAGCTTTTAACAAACACCAGTACCATTTGCCCTGGGCTGTTTCAGATTAAACAACACAGGTTGACAGAAGAGGCGAGTCCATGGGGGTATGAGGGCCCACGGTTAGCTAAGACATGTCTGTAATAACCGCAGTCCACAGAGAAGCTAATGGTATTTTCAGGCAGCAGAAATTACAGCTACAAAGTTGGGGGGGAAAAACACAGCAACCAACCAATTTTATGTTTCTGGACAAAATCAAGTTACAGTGATAAAGGTGTTGTGGTGGATACCAATTGGACTTGAAGAAACATGAACACTAAGAAGTGCTTAGTGAGGGATTGGATTGAGTTACATAAGTTTGTGGAACAGAGACTAGCCCACAGCTGACATACGGACTTCGACTCTGTAAAGAAATGGTTGTCCCAGCTTGCGTTGGAAGAACGTGACTGACCTGTAGTGACTTTAACAAGTACAACAGCAAATAAGTGCAGCATTTATATGGCTGCAAGGTCCCGTGCTGATTCCGACTTCAGTATGTAGTTTGTTCACTTTTTTTCCTAAGCCAATCAGACTCATCACAGATGAAATGCACTTCAGCAAGTTCAACAGTAACTGAGAACATCAATGATATAGCTGCAAGGTTCTGTGCTGACTGTGACTTCAGATCCGTAGCATGTTCAGTCTGTTGCAAGTACAAGCTATGTTCAGTTCAGTGCAAAACTAGCCTATAGAAGCACTGCACATAAGGATAGTAGCTTAGTAACCTATTATTTAGGGCTGCAGTATCAGATTATCATTATCTGTGTGGCTTTTGTGGTCTTATGTGTTTTTAACAAGAAAGTAGCACACTGTGAATAACAGTTGAGCTTACAACAGCTTCACTGCTAAAGGCTATTGATTCTGACAATGGTTATTAAGTATAGTGAGTTCACTTTGAAAATTCATCGATAAAGATTAGTTTGTACATGTACTGAGCACCTCTAGAGCCAGGCCTCATCACCCAACATCACTGGCCGACCTGCTCTTGTGATTTATATTAAAGGAATAGCTCAGCACGCCCCCAGCTTGGAGAAGCAGGTTTGAGTCCGACATGGAAGCTATGCAATGTACTGCTTTTAAGTTTAAGTGTAGGCTTCATAGGGAGTATTTTCACTGCTTCACCTTAATGTCAAACAGTAATTTCCAACAGGAAAATTAGTGCTGTTATATTGCTCTCTTCAAGGCCAGACGCCATTGAGAAAAACAGCAGTTTAACATTGCTGAACACAGGAACTACTGGTCTATCGCTGCCTCAGTCAGTTAGTTAGTTTGTGTTATTGTACAAATTAACCAACTAGTCAAAGCAGTGGTGGAGCAGCAGCTCCTGTATTGAAGTAGCTAAAATGACTGTTTTTCTTGATGGAGTCTGGTGGCTTTGGTGAGAGCATAGATATGGAACAGAGGCTGTTAACAGCTTCCCTGCAAGAATGAGCTGTCAGACAGAAAAGTAAAACCCTGAAACTACTGTTAATGTAGCATACATTAACAGTGATATAGATTCTTTTAGGTGGCAAAAATTTATTTTGTTGCTGACCCCATCCACAGCAGTGCATTGCTTAGTTTCCATGTTGGACTCCAGCCTGCTACTCCAAACTGGGAGCTTGTCGACTGACATTTACTGTAGGTAATACACTGACTATGGGTAAGTACCCCATATGACCCCACTACAAAAAACCTGAACTATCTCTTTAATGTCCTATTAATGCTTGTTATAGTCCATAACTTAAGAATAAGATGTTAAAAAAATCACATGCATGCAATGTTTGGGTGTTAACATGCCTCTGTACTGAACATGACTGCCTGCAAATGCATTACTTCAAGTTATGAGTGTATCACCAATCCAAAATTGCATGTTATATAGATAACATTTCATACACAGTGACACTTAAAAACAGCTTTTTAACTGAAGGACACACAGTGTGTAAAACACCATCACCATTCAGGGGTCACTTGACAGCCAGTATCCGAGATCAGCTGCACTGTGATGCTGCCTGATCATATTCGGACCACTGACAGTCTAATATTCGTGAAGTCGTCACTTACTGCTGTACAGTACGGCTGCTAAATGCCTGTTCATCACTCATTAATAAGTCAGCAGAGTCAGTCTACAGTATCAGGGTATTGTTTAATCAATGTGAGTGTGTCTGCATGTAGTGCTGAGTGAAATGTGATCAGCACTGTCTTCTCTCCCTCCTCCCTGCCAATGTTGCTGATGGTAACAATAAGAGAAAGGTGAGAGCAGCATTCTCTCCAGTCCCCCCAACTTCATCACTCTTGTTTCTCTCACTCTTACTCATCTCCTGTTCTCCTCCTCTTCCTCTTTTCTATCTTGCTCCTTTGCTTTCTTGCTGATGTTACAGCAAGTCAATAGTAACCTTGGTGTTCGCTGAGTACCACCCTGGGAGCTTCCTGGCACTTTGTGGCATCATTCAACCTCCGGCAGCCCCCGACTCGTACCCGACACATCCAGGTAATGGATATGATAGATGTTACAGAGTTAGGTTCATTTCTCGGGCGTATGGCAGGTATGAAACTTAAGGATTTCTGGCAGTGGTCCAGTGAGGGTATTGGGCTTCCAGCTCCATATCATTTCCATTCGCCCCCCAATGAAACTAGTGAGCTAGTGAGGAGGATTTTGCTGCAGTCTCATCAATATATTGTAGCTTTAATGTGGAAATAAGCATTTAATGTGTGATCTGTCCCAAAATTAAGCATGTCTTTAAGGTAGAGATGTAGCTTCCTCAACATATTTCACACATTATGCTCAAGGAGGATGTCTCCCCTGGTGTCGCACTTGAGTTTGACAGATGCATAAGGGTTCATTCCCTAGGCAGCTGCTGCATCTACACATCCCAAGTGCCAGCTTTACTAAACAAACTTGACTGCATTCTCTCGGCTTTACAATAGTCCTGTTCAAATTTGGATGACTAAGAAACATAGAATTTGGCACCACAAGCTGCTGCTTGCACAGTTTCTATCCTTGGTATCCTGTGTGGTGTCATTCTAAGCCCCTGAGGTCACGGCTCATGGTGATAGAGCCAGGTAATGGATATGATGGATGTTATACAGCTGGGTTCACTCCTAGGCCACACACTGAATAGTGATGCAGAGAGAGTGATCCTGACCCTGCTCTCGCAAGGAAAACATAATATTTAACCTCAGTGTAACCTCTGATTTGCTAATGGCTTTGGACATTGAAACCATCCTGCCTTGAGGGACTTTAAAGTCAAAATTCATAAAACAGAAAAATGCAAAACAGCAAAACTGAGGTTCAAAAGTCCAACGCAATGTGAGCACTGGATATTTGTTTTTTAATATTCAGTTTAATAAATAATACCCAGGGATGTTTTTCTGAACTTTGTTCCTTATTTAGTTATTTTCTAGAGAAATATTTATTTGAAAGCAGGTTTTCAGGGGATTTAAACAGACTGCTAACTTTTTTGCACCACAATCCCTGACCTTATGTTACCTTCCATAAATAATTAGCTCCGCACTGTCAGATATAAAGATTTTCATTTGAGAAAAACAGAGTTGAGGTGTCAGAATCTGTGTGTGTGTGTGTGTGTGTGTGTGTGTGTGTGTGTGTGTGAGTGTTAATGGGTGTGTGAGTATATTCTACTGTGTCTGTTCTCACCTCCACTTTGCGTGATGTAGCGCACCCACGGTAACGCCTGGTAACCACTCTTCTCTATGATCTTAAGGTAACGAACCTGGGGAACACAAACAGGTTAAATAAAGTTATTTCACTCATTTATACACAAACACACACCAACATCTACTATATTTAATCTGTATGCCTCGGTGTGTACATGGCAGACCACTTATAGCACATCATCATAAATCATCTCTGTCCATTTCAAATCCATGTATCTCCGAATCTGATTGTGATTTTTAAATTTTCAGACAAATTCTTCTTTTATGGGCTGAGAAAAATGTGCCTTGTTCTAAAACTAAATAAAGCTTAAAAAAACATCAAACTGTCTGGAAACTGCAGCTTTTCTTAGCTCCTGAAAGGTATGGTTTCAGAGATATATGGTTTTCACAGGACAGTGGCATATTGTAAAACAGGAAGCACATTAAGCTCGTCATACTCAGGTGGAAATCATCAAATTTCATAAATTTATTTCTCTGTGTAATGTGTGTTAATTAAAAGACCAACCTGGATCCCAGACACGGTGAAATAGGGGATCTCAAAGTTAACTGTGATTGGTCTCTTTGCGTCCAGCTCATCGCTCTCCACACTGGGTAGCCCAAAGTGCGCACGCATTATGTACTCCTTACCACCCTACACATGCAAAAACAGGAGAGAGAAAAGGCCACAAAGCCATTGCTGCATCAGGTAAAACAGAGACAAGATTCAGAGGGATGCTGTTCACAAAGTTTTTCCAATAAAACTGTTTAGTTTGTTTGATGACTTCTGTTCCCAGGTGTCCAACTCTAATAAAACAAGGCTGCTTTGTCCAAAAAACAAAACAAACTTTATATTCATGGCAACGTGAGACAACTCCCATGTCATATCAAGGTGAATCTGATATCAGTTTATGAGATTTAACATCTGCCGGACATACCTGGGCTATAAACACAAGACGCAGGTTAATCATTCTTCATTCCAGCAAATGAGTAACACATCGTCTGAGCAGAGTCTTTTAAGATTTATGACTGAATGAGCACCAATCAAAGTTGGATAAACTCAAAAACATAGCTCATGCCTTTCACCATCACTGTGTGGGTGTGGCCTTATCAGTTTTGACTGACAACAACCCAGCAGTTGTCCTCATGTTGGTGTCAAGTGTTGACATCACCTTTTCCAGCTGAGCCCTGCCCACTTCAAACTAGTGAGAAGTGCTCAGACAAAAACACAAGTACAGAAACTTTCTCCTTGTAAATAACCAAAACTGGTCTGAGTCTGCCAGATAACTGTGTGTTCTCCCCTTTGGCATTATACAGCTGCTGTGGAAAACCTTATTATCCCTATCCTTGCCTACAGCTGATAAGAAAATATTCCTTTTTTTGCATAACATAATAAATAACAATAAATGAGAAATCTGTGAAAGATGCACACATTCATGCTTATGAAATAGCTGATGGCGAATAGGCTCATTCCTAAAAGCTACATATACTTTCCCTGTTACTGGAGGGTAATGTTGGGGATCGGGGTTGTAAATAACAGGGTGGAGCTGACGGCTGGTGGACTGTGGATGAGTCTGCTTATCAGTCTCTTATCACAACAAGCCACAGCTTCATCTTTCCTCAAACCTCCATCCAACATTACAAGTTGAGTGTGGTGTCCTGAGAGAATATATGCAGTTTTATAGTGTCCAAAGGTTGATAGTGACAGAGACAAATGTGCTGCAGAGTCATACACCAGCTGGATGCCTATACGTCACCAGTAATGGCAATTCCTAACTGCCCTAGACAGGCTGAAGGTGTAATGAATTACTGAGGAGACATCAGAACTTGACAGATAAAAGGAACCTCGACTGATTTGATGCTCTGCGAGGTTTTTAAATGTTAAAATTTTCTTTTAAAAAGTTTATGTGTTGGTGACAGCAGAGGCTGACACTAACACTGTAAAGGAAAAGAATCCAGACACAATGTGATTGTGTTTGTTTTTTTGTGTTGGATGAGGCTGATCATAATATGATAAATGACTGCTGTCTAATCCTTGTAAGAGGCAAAATTTTCTGACACTGGAACTAAGTAAAGCTTTTTATAGATATATTTTATAGATATAAGGTGCACCAGTGGTGAAGAAATACTCAGTTACAAGTAAAAGTTCTGTAGTCACAATGTGACTGAAAAAAACAGTGTATGATTTAGGGGGGATTTAGTGACATCTAGTGGTGAGGATTGCACATTGCAACTGGCTGAAACTTCTCCCACTTAGATTTCCTTCAGTATTCTTTATTCAGGAGGTTTTTACCACAAGCCAAATTAACCACAGACATCTCCTCCTCTCCAAAATGGACCAGATAACCAGTAAAAACACTAGATAAAACGTTACAAATCAGTGTTTATCATACGTTCTTCAGCATGTCAGAAACTTGGTACTACCCCAGCACCTGCTAAGGTGCGCTTGTCTTTTTTCTCTGGTAGCTTATGATCCACACGTTAAGGAGGTTTTTATCGGAAGACAAATTATCAATAGTGGGCTCTTTCTCTCCAGAGCAAACTGATCTGGTGATTAAACTGATAAAACCACTGTACACAGCAGTTTCATGTTAAAAGAATCAGTGTTTTTCTGATGCTTTCATTGCAGAAGGCCCTCTTACTACAGTGGCCGAGCCAAATGCAAATGGTCCTATCTAGAGCCAGGGTTTGTCTGTTCTGGGCCATTGTAGAAAAATGGCAATGCAACATGATGATGACGAAAACCTGCTCCCTATGTAGATATAAACTGCTCATTGCAAGGTAACGAAAGCACAACAATTCTTATTTTCTGATACTTATACACTCAAGAAAACATACTTATTATTTTATATTCCATTTCTGTCAATATATCCCCCTTAATCCTACACACTGGACCTTAAAGTAGAAAAAAAAGTATTAGCCTCAAGATGCACTTAAATCACTAAAACTAAAAGTACTCAATATGGCAACAGAGAATGGCCAGTTTCAGAATAATCTACACTTTGGGGCTGCATAATACATCACGATAACAGTTTTACTTGCCATAAATGAACAGATACTTAAGTGTGCTCTGTTTTTGACTCAGACTTGCACAGTGCCTGTGCTTGTGCCATGTCATGTCTCCTGTTTCCAGAATGTTGCCAGACGGCTGATGTGCTATTTTTGTTTTTCAGCACCAGTTCATCTCCAGCATTCGCACTTTCGTCTGCACTCATCTTGTCACACTTTCCTCCTTCAACCATGCAGAGTAGTACAGCAGCACTGGTCTAATAAACCTCACTTGTATGAGTGCAGATTCTAACCACCCTGATGATGCCTGATGGTGAGGGGTCTATCTGACTGGCCAGAACTGACAGCATAGTGTGTACCTGACAAAACAGTGCCTACAGATAGAATGTAATATGATCTGCTGTTACTAATTCAGTAGTATAATATAGTAGTCTTTTGTGATGTAGCAGAAAATGGAAATACTCAAGTAAAGTACAGGTACCTCAAAGTTGTACGATACTTTAGTAAATGTACTAAAGTATCTAATGCTAATGCTCTGCCTTCAAAACCTGATAGTGGGGGAATGAGATATGACTGTATTTTAGCATCAACATGTAATAAATATATTTTAGGTTATAAACTGTGATATTTTGTGCGACACTAACAGGGAAAGACTTGATGTTCCACTGCACCACGTTCTTCTCGGGCACCCACTTGGCGCTGCCTGTGCTGGTCTTGAACTTGGGTGAGTCAGCATCACTGGGCACTGGCACCAGAATGGACACATTGTTGGCAGTGGACCGGCTCTTAAACTGACTCCGAGCCTGCGGAAGGTGACAGAGGACAGAGGAGAGTTCAAATGTCATTCGAGACCTTTACAATACAAAAAAGGGAGCACGCACATCCAAATTCAAACCGAGGAGGCCTTCATGATTATGCACACTGCGGCTTGTTATTTTGAGTCTGCGTGGCTGTCACTGCCTCAAACAGATGGTAAGCGGTAATCCACCTGAGAAGTATGTGTCATAAATACTAAATAAGTTTCAGTGAAGCAACTAGATGGGTGGATAAGGTCGCTGTGTTCTGTATGTGTGTTTATGTTTGTGTGTCTCTCATCCTTACCTTCACCTTGATCTCCACACGGCTGTGAGAGAACTTTTCAATCACGCTCTCAATCCATATGAGAGGCTTCACCTGTCAGAGACGGAGAGAGTGGACAAGGTCAGAGGAGCGAGCGCGGAGTTGAAGTGCATCACTACAACACACATCACCAGAGTGACACAGTGGACAGGCCAGAGAGAGATTGTGTTTGTACAAGGGAGACAATAACTGCTCAGACGGCTCGCAGTTCACTTAGATTTCAGGCACAGCAGTCCTCCTCAAATATCCTCTGGTTCATTGAACAGCGTGTCAGGGTGAGTGGCAACATGTGGCTTAGCAGACAAGCTGAACCACTACTTATCTTGCAACATACTGGTTTTCATTGTAACTGGGCACTGACATACATATAATTTATTTCACAGTGTGAGAATTTGATGCAAGTCAATACTTTACTACAAGCAGCTAGAAGCTTTCATGGTTCATACTTTGTCCAATTTGTTCTCTTTTGAAATGAATTACCTAAGTGCATCTGATGTTGTATTGACAGCCTGTGGACACACTTTTACAGGACTATCCGTCTAACTAATTGTGTGCTGTGTGTTACATTATAGTACAATCGCTTGGCAACAAATCAATATTTTATCAATATTATGATATGACACTACATATTATCTTAGATTTTCGATATCATAATCTTGTCAGTGTTGACTATTTCCTAGTTTTAAGTCCCTCCTGTTCATGTTGTCTCTGATATGTCAATGCCATTTCTGTTTGTCACTGATGCTGGCTCTGTTCTGTTCCCGGGGGTCTTTGCTGCTGCTCTCCCTGCCTTGGGCTTCCCATGTAAGCGCATGGAAGGGCAGGGAGGTTTGCTTTCTCTGCCGTATTACTTTCCACGTAGGCGTATGGAGGGGTGGAAAGGTATGCTCTCTCTGCCTCAGGCTTTCCGTGTAGGCCTAGGAAAGGCAGAGAGGCCCAAGAACAGAGCCATACCGCAAAATACAATACTGCAAATGGAACTTTTGTTTCTCCCATTTTTACATTTCCGATGTTTTCAGTTTTCTTTGACTAAAGTGGTCCTGACTGAACTTGTGAATATTTATCAAAAATTCACATTTTGTAAGTATTTTGAAAAGGCCCCAAAAGTGAACCATACAACATCACCATAATATCAAAATTGAGCTATTCGTTAAAAAATGTTGTAATATTTGATTGCCTTCATATTGCCTTGCTCTAAATACAATTACTACTAATAATATATAATAACTACTACTGTTACTAATGCTAATACCACTGGTAATACGTCAATGATTACAGCTACTTAGAAGAACAAAGACACAAGGGTGCTACCAATGTGAGATTTTCTAAGACAGATACTGATTGGAATTAGAGAGTTTTAAAGATAAAATATATATTGGCAGATAGTTGTTTATTTGTTTTTGTTTTTTTTTACACAAACACTCAAACTTAATAGTATGTCAAATGTGAGTATACAAGAGTTTTGACAATGATATTTGCTGAAGCAAGATATTTTGCAGTTGAACAATAAGGTTTATAAGCAACTACTATCACTATAAATATGAGACTAAGATAAATTTTGTGTCAGTAAACTTAACTGGAAGTTAAATAGTGATGGATAATAACAATAGAGTTCTCAAAAACACACAATACGACAAAAATACTTTAAACATTAAAGGCAGGGAGTTCCTGGTGCTGCCAAAACAGGGGGAGGCCAAACACTCTTAATCTGCACACACTGCCCACACCGCAGGGACACAGACCTGGTTAAAAATCGGCAAAGCCTCACCTAATCTGGACACTTTGCTGATTTTTAACCAGGTCTGTGTCCAGTGTGTGCAGATGAAGAGTGTTTGGCTTGCCCCTGTTTCGGCAGCACCAGGAACTCCCTGCCCGTGCCGTGAGCAACAATCCGCCAAGTGAAGCGAAACGAGTCAATTTGTGTCATTAATGACTTGTTTTGTGTCATCTGGTGAAATCTGGCTGACAGACGGGTGAGCTGCTCTGGGAGCTGGCGGCACAAGAGGCACCTTAACACTGTGCATTTGTACACACTCAACATGCCGCAGTGACAGATGTGGTTGACAATCTGCAGAGTATCACTTCAAATAAAGGTCAAAATTACATGATATCGTTTTAGTTGCATATTTTCCAGCATTTGTACATCATGTCTGTGACACACAAATATCTGTTAATATCAACCAAATTATCAGAACATTAATGTCTAATATGTTTTGTACGAGGGAGATAAGGAAAAGAAGAACTTTCTAGGGTATGTTGGTCCTTGCCTTACTGTAGGACGAACAAGAAGTGTGCTCTTGGTGTTGCTGGTATGCAGGTGGCGTGAGTGTGCGTTAAAGAGAAAAGTTTGTTTGTGTGTTCCACTCACTGTAGTGTTGAGGCGGTAGGACATGAGCTCGCTCTCGCCGTCGGGGGGGATGAAAGAGATGGTGCGGTCGTTCTCGAAGCGTGACAGACGGACACACTGATGAAACTTCACATCCTCCAGCTCCACTGTCTTACTCTTCTCTCCTGACACACACACAAACAATACACAAACAGAAGTACACAATAAAGATTGAGAGCCTTCCACACAGCCTTGGAGAAATCAAGGTCAAGGTAATGATGACTGACAAACACTCACTCAGTCTCTCTCTCTCACACACACACACATACACACTGTACGCGCAGTGTGCTACCAAATCCATCTGCCCTCCCGTTGTCCCCCACTGAACAGTTATTTAGCTGCTACACACAAACACGTACACACACAGGCACACACACTGTGTGCCTTCAGAACCTGCTGCCATCATCTTCTTCCCCACTGAAGCCCATTCAGGTGCCTCACAAGTAAACACACACACACACACACACACACACACACACACACCAAAGTAAATATATATTGTACTATCAGCCAGAAAAAAAACTTCTAACAAAAACATATCTGTCTGCCTTAAAGAGGTGTGTTTTCATTACTCTGCCAAGAAAAAGACCATTTGCTTTGTTGTCAAAAGCTTCTGATTTACTGGTTGCGAAATTAATCCACCTACTACACTAATGTGGGTCTTTTATTATGGTCTCATTTCGTGAAATACGCCTACAGGGAAGGTTTTATGCCAACGGGAGATGTCACACTGTTTTTCCCACTATATCATTAGTAATATGACTGCTTAAGTACACAGCCATTTGTCAGTAGGTGTTTAAAACCTGCCAGACACAGATAGCCTGTGAGGGAGATATTAATCCTTACTTTATTGATGAAAAAAACCCACTGTGAAAAGCAATAAATCCTCATATTTAAAAATGTGGCATTTTGCTGGATAAACAACATTTTTTAATTAATTATTACATTTGTTATCAGCTCATTTTCTGCTAATCAAGATGGCACTGGAGTATAGTTACAAGTATGGTTACCAGAGTATAGTTATTGACCAATTAAGCAGCACTTTACCCTTTATTTTTTAAAACTCTACATGAGCACCACAGAGGCTGCTACAGACAAAAATCAGCAGATTGTGTCGGCTAGATCATTTTCTCCACGAACAAATGAGACTTTTCCAGACAATTCCTCTCAAGGGTGGAGCAAGAGTGCAGCGCTGTTGCAATAGGCAGTTAAAAGCACGACCTCCTTAATGGTGGCATCTGTAGTCTGCTGGAGAAATCCCGATGTTCTGCTCCTCTGTGGTTAATGGAGGGTGCTGAGTGGTGGAAAACTGCTGTAATGACTGTGGGCCTGTGGGCCTTCAACCAAATCCCCCATTCAACAGTCAGCTTTAAGCCAGCCTCACCTGCTCTGAATGCAACCCTGGGCCGGCACTGTTGGAAGGTGCGTGTGTATGTGTGTGTGTGTGTGTATACTTGTGTGTATTTGTGTACGTAGCTTCCTTGTTCATTGTTCTCTCTCATGAGTGCCTGTACGTGCACAGGTTTATGCATGTTAGCTTGGTACTTGCTGGGTTCTCTATTGATTTTGCTTTTATGTGTGTTTGTGTGTGTTTGTGTGTGTGTGTGTGAGTGACATTTCCTCATGCCAGAGAGGGGACTGGCTGAGGTCAGGTCTAGGGAGAGCACAACACTCCTGAACAAGCAAAGCAGGGAAGCCCTTCAGAACTGGCTCTGTCTCTATTTCAGTTTGTTTTTATGTCACTAAGGCACACACACACACACACACACACACGCACAGACACTTGCATTCAGCGATATCAAGACGAAAGGAAAGAAAGGTCATACGGGACACTCTCTGTCACTGCTAGGACCTCAGGGGCTTGAAGAAAAGGCAGGTGTGTGTGTTTGTGCACGTGTACATTTGTGTACCTGCCAGGTGGGGACTGAAGATGCAGCAGTGTCCCCTGTGGTTCACCTTTAAGGCTGCTCATACCTGCTTCTGTGCTTTTAATACACAGCAGCAGACAGGAGGAACCTAATCTGTTTTCTGTCTGCTGTTGCACAGTGAAAAAAAAAAAGAGACACGGGGAACACAGGGAACCGTTTTATAATGGCATTTGGAAAATGTTTCTGTCCAATGCATCTTACTGTGCTGTGATACCACTGACATGGGTGGCCAGAGAGACAATTTAACACGGACGTCTTAGCATTTAAAGGTCAGCGCGCGGGATACCTAGTGATTAGTGGATTATCTTTATCGAAAAATGGCTGCAACTTCTGATAGTCGATTAATTTCTAAGTCATCTGTCCAGCAAAAATGCTAAATATTTATTGGTTTCACCTTCTCAAACGTGAAGACGTGAAACAAAATAGCTGCATTTTGGATTTAGAACTCCAGAAAATTAATTGGCCATTAGTCTAAAATTCAAATAATCATCTTGGTCATTTTTTGAGCAAAAAAGCCAAACATTTGCTGGCTTCAATGTTCTTAAATGTGAGAATTTGATCGTGGTTATTTATGTGATAATAAGCTGAACGGCTTTGGATTTTTTGACTTGGTTGGATAAAACATACTATTTGAGGATGTCAGCTTGGGCTTTGGGAAATTGCACAGGACATGTTTCACATTTTTGACTTTTTGTTGACAAAACAATTAATCAAGAAAATAATTAGGAAATTAATCAACAGTGAAAATAATCGTTAGTTGCAGTCCTATTTGGACTGCTGATTAGACAAAATAAGTAATTTAAAGATGTCACCTTGAGCATTTTTTACTGAGAAAATTCATTGGGAAATAATCAGCAGATTAATAATAAAAATAATTGTTAATAACCTGCAACTCAGCTCATAGTGTCCGTGTACAAGCTGAGAACCTTTTGAAAACTTTCTTATGAAAAAAAAAAATAGTTCCAAATGCAAATACTCACATCAACACATCAAACAACCAGACAACACCTCTGATAAGTGAATAGGATTAATTTTAAGGAGATGTGAGCAGGTTTAGACACTCAAGTGTTACAAATGATCAGATATTTTAGTTAAAAGGCCACAGTGTGTGTCTGAAATGAATGATGTATGAATATTGGCTTTTTGTGAGCTATATCATTTCATGCACCAGTTTGGAATTAAAAAATACTTTGAATGTAACTCCCAGTTAACTGTAGTGACAACTCTAGACTTCTGCCAGCAGAGGGCAGTGTTAAATGACTTATACTCTTTCTCACATTTTGGCTGCATCCAGCTGTGATAAAATGTGCAGATCAGGCATGGGAAATGCCAAACAACTGCAAAATGATATGTAAAAAAAGTAAAGTGTAAGTGCTGAGGATGAGAGGGCGAAACACATTTTAATATTTGTATAAACATTCAGCGCGAGTGTGTGCGTGTTTGTTGCTGTATCTGTCAGTGTGTTTGTTTGATCATTATATCTGATCATTTTTTTCTGAGGATATGTTATTTCCCAGACTGCAAAACACAGCAGGGGGATTGTGGGCTGCATATACAGGATATCCACAGACTCTCACCTTTCATCTGCAGGGCTGTAGCCTGGGGTGAGGATTAACTGAGTGGCAAAGAGGCTAGACAGTGATGGAGCCTTCCCCCTTCAGTAACGAGCGGTAGGGGGCAAGAAATGTAGGCAAAGGAAAGGGAGCAAAAGCAGGAGATGAGAGCGAGAAGGGGGAGCGGGTGCAGGAATAGACAAGAGAAGATGTAGCAGTGGGAGACGTTATTGGAAAAATTGGGAAAGTTGGAGGAGAGGGCGAGGAAGATGAGGAAGGATGAAAGCTAAGCCAAATGTGAGATTTGCAGGAGCGAGGGCTTTAGACAGAAAGAGGAGGTGAAGGAGGAGTGTGAGGGTGAGTTCAAGGCAAGTGCTCTAACATCAACCAGTAGCACATTTACATATATGTTAGGCCTTTAAGCATTAGTGTCGACTATTTTCGAAGCAAATTTATATCTAGGGTGAATTTTTTTCATTTGAAACATTGCACAAAAATCCCCTTTTGACAGTTTACAAGTTCTCTATCAAAATGTCAAATCTTGGCAGCTTGAGATAAAAAAAAAAAATTCGCAAATATTCCTTGCACATCTCACTCATGCATAACAGTCTGTCACTGTCACAGCTCAGCGTGTGGAATAAAGTGTACCAACGAGAATTTACAGAGCCCACCTGAGAGAGAAGACAGATAATGAGCTAAACTTGAGACCCTTGTCTGACGCCAGAAATGCAAACCACTGCACTTAAACTAGAAAAGAATGCATTTTTCAGGAAGCAGCAGAATTATATTGTCAAACTAAAGAAGTTGTGTGCTATGCATTACCGAGTTCAGTGATTCTAAACCAGAGGTAAATGTACCCCGGGGTGTGTGTCAGCAGTTACCAGGGGGTAATATAGAACTCTCTTTTTTTTATCCACACTAACTTTTCCAAGTTTTCCTCTTGCATATTTTTGAAAGTAATTCAAGTTAACTATGTGACTGTACTGCTTCCTCAATAAAGTTTTTAAGCATATATTATACATGCATGACACTTAGGATGGCTAACTGTGACTTACTTCCTGTGATTTCAAACAGCACTTTGTCATTGAGGCCCAGTCTGAGCTCAGGCATCCCTGAGAGGACCACTTTGAGCTTGATGGTGCCCACTATTTCACTCCGCAGGACGCTGCCATTGGCATTCACCTGTAGACAGAGAAGCATACATCAAACAAGGAGTATTAATTCATGCTTGTAGAATATCATTGTCATGACTTTTTTAGTGGCTATGATATCAGCTTTATAGTCAAACTCCACAAAGTTCACCTGAAAGTGCACAAGCCTTGTTGTTAGAAAATACAAATGTGCTCTTTAAGTTGCTTTGGTTTACACAAAACGGATCAGTAGAAGCCATTAAGGACATAAAAACACACTGAAGGACAAGAATGAAAAGCCATCAGCATGCAGTGTGAGAAATTTATGCAAAGTGTTGATATGAAAGCAGAAGAACATCAAAAAAACAACTTTAAAACATCCCCGGTCACAGAAAAGGAAGTGGCAACTGTAGCTCTAAATATCTTCACCTCATCAGTTTCCCTTTGACTCACAAAAAAGTGCAACTGTGTGTATTATGTTGTCCTTCAGGTGTTGCTTCAAGGACATGAAATATCAGAGGAAAGTCATTTCTCTGCCTTTGAGTTAAAAAGACACCAGCGTGATCATGTATACAAATCTCTTCTGTTTCTTTAGCTGCAGGAACTCTGAGCCTCTCTGTTTAGTACAGCTGGCCAAATAAGGTCAGGGCGGGACAACTATAATAATTATAAATGATTAGTAGAATATAACTTCTATAACTTCACCAGTAAATTACAGCATTTACATTTTAAGTGGGTGCAGATCATATCAAAAGTCGAAAATGTTGTATAGTCACATCGATGTTTGACTTTTATCTGCTTAAATTACTGAGAAGCCTTTGAAATATCCTGCTGCATAAGTCACTGCACTGCACACAATAAAGAAACATAAACACCATAAATGGTTGCATTGAAAAAGAATAGAAGATTGTTGATATTAGAGACTGTTTCCTCGGCGATTCAATTCAAGGAAAGAGACTGTTTGGAGGAGTCAAAACATGCCAGGGTTTGAACAAAGACACTTTGAGCACTGACGCACCCACTTCGCCTCAAGGAAGCACTTTGACTTTTTAAAGAAAATACATCATTTTTAAAAGGATGGCTGAAAACATAGATGATGCTGGATAAAGAATGCAGCACTGATACTGGAGACAAACTGTGATTATGAGTCAACCATAAGTATGTAAGGGTTTCTGAATCCTGGTGCATGTTTTGTTTTGCTTCTTGTGGCCTTAGTTATGTGTAAAAAAAAAAAAAAAAAGACATCATGAAGAGGATGATAAGGGATGATGCGTATAATACAAAAGAATGTACTGTAGATGTCTATAACTCTCTCCATTTCTGTGCTGGGTCAATTTGTACTTTCTGAGATAAAAAATGTAAGACGTGACGTTAACAAAGCAAGCATTGTCCTCACCAGCAGATTTACTGACTCGATGACGTCCATGAAAACTTCGTTCTTCCTGTACTTGATGCCCTCTGACCGCCAAGACACAGCGTTGGTGACGGTGGCGGGAGGTCGAGGAGCCCCAACCTCTAATTTATGACCCTGCTGGGTGATGTACCTGAAAGAGACAAAGGCAGAGAGAAGCTGTGACTCTTGTCAAACTATTTCCAAATTCAGTCTGTTATCCTGCTGAGTGGAGCACTTGAAAACCCGCGAGGGCATAGTCCTCATTAAGATGCTTCACACAGAGACAGGTTTTTCCAATTTTGGGGGAAATATCTCAAGAAACGGCTGCAGTGTTAACAACTATTCAATCTCTTAATCTTCTTTAAAGACTGTCACCTGCAGAAGACTAATATCATGAGACTCAACGACACAATACGATTCTTAATGTGAAGAAAAATACAAGGGAATGGCAATACTGAAATAAATGAGCTGTTCTACTGTGAATGAATTAAAGAAGGTTGGTAATCCTGTTGTATGAAGATTACTCATGGATGTAATTGTAAAATGGAGATTTATATAAACCCGTTGTGACTAGAGCCTCATGTAATGTTATGACTTGCATGCATTTCTTTACATGATAGTAAACTATGAAGTGCTGCTTAGGAAAATAAAACCCTGGTATCAAGTGTCTTAAAGAAGTTTGAGCCACCAGGAGATGCCAGATCATCTCTTTAATAGGTTTGGATTCTGTTAAGAGCTTTACTGAGTCGCCCTCCTTTCTGTTTTACATTACATGTATTCATTTGATGTATTGTTATCATAAAAATATTGATTGGTGCAGCTTTAAAATATATTATTAGATTTATGAATAATTAATGTAAGTGCCCTAGCATTGACTGTGGCAAACACAAATCAGTTTATATCTATTCATACATTAAAGTTATCAGCAAGAGTATGTTTTGTCTATCTGTTGATCCATCCATCCCCTATTTACTGCACAGTACTGTAGGTCGTCTCTTAGTGTGCATGCAGGAGAGGTTGTTTCAACAATCCTCTGACTGTGTCCAAGGAGACATATTGAACTGTCATGAGAATAGTACAGAGCTGTACATAGATAAACAACATGTGACCAGGCCTGTTTTCAACCCAAACACCTGCCCCCCCTGCTGCCACTGTTTCCTTCTTACTAGCCTTGTTTCCACTGCAGAGCTGTCTTCATATTCATGACATCCAATTTTCCCTGGAATATCATTTCCAAAACAGTTATTCCAGTTCTGGGGTGTTAATTACCTCCACCAAGGAGGTTATGTTTTTGGTTTCATTTGGTTTGTTTGTGTGTCAGCAGGATTACGGCAATACTACTGACACCATTTTAATGAAACTTTGTAGAGGGCTGTAACATGTGCCAAAGAAGAAGAACTATTACATTTTGAAGCTGATCCAAATCACAGGGCTGATAAACAAATTATTTTTGTTAATTTTGTTGACGCACAACATTATGCAACTTATTTTACCTTACAATAACAGCTTCGACATCACTTAGATGAGGCACTGACTTGTTATAACAGCACCTCTGTCCTTCCCACTTCATGCTCCAACACCTGAAATTGAACTATGTGACTTTGGTAATCGGGTGGGATCTTCAAAAAGAAGAGCATTACACTTTATAGCACTACAGCACACGCCATGAGCCACATATGGCTCTTTAGCCCCTCTCCAGTGGCTTTAACAAAAAATTATGTGGAAATAAATAACAGTTAATATTTAAAATTTCAAATAATATTTAACATTGCATTAAAAATATTTCATTAAAAAAACTGCAGCCTATACACCAAATAAAAAAATATTTTAACATTCTGTCAACTTAAACGTGTAGCACACATGTACAGCCTGGTGCCTTTCCCTTTAAATTTCGCATAACCTCATTGGCGGTACAGCAAAGCAGAGTCTCTCTAGCTCAGTAAATAGTAAATGGACTGCATTTATATAGGCTTTTGTAGTCTTAGTGACCACTGAAAGCACTTTACAACACAAGCCAGCATTCACCCATTCAAACACACAGCCATACACTGGTAACTGAGGCTAACATAATAAGGTGCCACCTATTCACTCGCACCTATCAGGAGCAATTTGTAGTTCAGTATCTCACACAAGGACACTCAGACATGTGGACGGCAGCGGCCGGGGATCAACATTCTGATTGGGGAAGGACCGCTCTTCCTCCTGGGCCACAGCCGCCCTACCTAGCTAGGCTAGCTATGGAGTCCAAAAAAGAAAAAGCCTCTGAGGACAACACAGAATTTTAAACTGCATGGACAGATTTGCTTTCACTGCCAACGCTGCAAAGTTTAAGTAGTACTACCACATAATCATAAATAGCCCGCTGCAGAGTAAAACATATAAATGAATGCTCATTTAGATGTATTCGGAATGGTAATAGGCTAATTCAGATTTAACAGACTGTGTAACCAACAATATAAGGCTCGAAATAAACTTAAAACATTGGTAAAACACCTCATATTTACTTTTGTAAATAAAAGCACATAAATAGGTTAAGAGAGCAAAAGTACGTGGTTAGGTTTAGAAAAAAACCATTATGGTTTGGCTCAACATTCAGACAGGAAACAAAAAGTGAGCTCCTGGGTGAAAGACTGGGGTTTGTTTGACCGGTCCACCTCCCTTCCCACCCACACTATAGGGACTTTCCAGCTCCTTATGTTACACTATTACCAGTGGCATTTTAAATTTATGTTGTCCGACAGCGTCACTGACAAGGCACCAGTATTTGAAGAAGAATGAGAACAAGTGATTTCTAGTTTTCACAAATGTATGTACATGAAATATTTTCAGTTTAGAAGCACATACTAAGCTAATATGCCGCACAGCTGAGATGGAGTGATTAGGCAAAACCATATTTTGATATAACTGTAGGAGTTTTATAGATACAGTGGTGGAAAAAAGTTTTCGGACACCCCATGCATTTGTGAAATATTGCATTAAGAATCACTCTTAGGTCTTCAAGTGCAATTTCTTTTAGTACAGTCATAGCCAAAATACTAAATCCTAAAAAAGCCATTAAAAACTTAAAATTGATTGGTTCCATAAAAATACCTAAGAAATTTTGAGTATTGGGTCATTTTGGTACCAGTGATGAAGGTCGTTCTTTTTATTAAAAGACACAATTTTTGTTGCCAAGCTTCGTGTCTACATAAAGCCAGCACATTTGAAAGTTCTTCAGACACAAAAATGGCTAAAACAAGGAACCTAACGCAGGAAACACGCCTGAAGATAAAGATTCTCAGCCAGGAAGGGTACAGCTGCCGCCAGATAGCCAGGAAGTGCAGATGCAGTCCTTCAGCAGTTGGATACACTCTGCAGAAATACAGACGAACTAACAGCTTGGAAGACAAACCAAGATCTGGGCGTCCAAGGGTTTCTCCAGCAAGAAATGGCCGCATCCTGATCCGCATGTGCAGGCAAAACCGCCGAATGACATCACAGGAGCTTCAGCAGCAGTAGTCAAACCAAACTGGTGTCCAGTGTTCCACCCGCACTGTACATGGCCGACTTTTAGATCATGGCTTAAGGTCCTACAAGGCTATCAAGAAGCCCCTGATCAATGAGAGACAGAGGTTAGCCCGGCGTCGTTGGGCCCAGGCACACAAGAACTGGACAGCCAGGAATTGGAAGAAGATTTTGTGGTCAGATGAGTCCAGTTTCCAGCTTTATCTTCCTCCTACTAATGTCAGGGCACGAGAAGGCCAGGAAGCATTATCTCCAGCATGTACAGTACCTACTGTCAAGCATGGTGGAGGCAGTGTCATGGTTTGGGGATGCATGAGTGCTGCTGGTGTTGGTCATCTCACTGTCTGTGATGGCACATTGAACTCTACCAAGTATTGTACCATTCTCGAAACCCACATGCTCCCTTCTGCGCGTGCACTGTTCCGTCGAGGTAAAAACTGGATGTTTCAACAAGATAATGCCCCTTGCCGCACATCCAAGGCCAGTAGGACTTGGCTGCATCCAGGTCTTAGAGTGGCCAGCTCAATCCCGGACATGAGCCCCATTGAAAATCTGTGGTGGATTATCAAAAGGTCTGTTTCAAAGCATAAACCAAAGAATTTAGAAGAATTAAAAGCAGTAATTCAAGAAGAATGGGACAAGATTTCAACAGTGTGAAAGGCTCGTGGGGAACATGCCAGCCAGGATTAGAGCTCTACTACGTGCCAATGGCAGGACTACTAAATATTAATTTGATGATGTGATGGTTTATTTATTTTTTGTTCAGTTTTGAAGACATTCTCTGTTATTTGTTGACTTTGATACCGACAATGTTTTCTTGTAAACAATAAACAAAAAAAATATAATTTGTATTTGTTTGTATCTGTCTAATGCAGCCACACCTTTTGAAACACAAAAAAGATTTTTCCACAAATATTTCATGACAATATTTGAGATTGTGTAAAATTTTAAGGGTGTCCGAAAACTTTTTTCCACCACTGTATATACAGTACAGGCCAAAAGTTTGGACACACCTTCTCATTCAATGCTTTTTCTTTATTTTCATGACTATTTACAGTGTAGATTCTCACTGAAGGCATCAAAACTATGAATGAACACATGTGGAGTTATGTACTTAACAAAAAAAGGTGAAATAACTGAAAACATGTTTTATATTCTAGTTTCTTCAAAATAGCCACCCTTTGCTCTGATTACTGCTTTGCACACTCTTGGCATTCTCTCCATGAGCTTCAAGAGGTAGTCACCTGAAATGGTTTCCACTTCACAGGTGTGCCTTATCAGGGTTAATTAGTGGAATTTCTTGCTTTATCAATGGGGTTGGGACCATCAGTTGTGTTGTGCAGAAGTCAGGTTAATACACAGCCGACAGCCCTATTGGACAACTGTTAAAATTCATATTATGGCAAGAACCAATCAGCTAACTAAAGAAAAACGAGTGGCCATCATTACTTTAAGGAATGAAGGTCAGTCAGTCCGGAAAATTGCAAAAACTTTAAATGTGTCCCCAAGTGGAGTCGCAAAAACCATCAAGCGCTACAACGAAACTGGCACACGTGAGGACCAACCCAGGAAAGGAAGACCAAGAGTCACCTCTGATTCTGAGGATAAGTTCATCCGAGTCACCAGCCTCAGAAATCGCAAGTTAACAGCAGCTCAGATCAGAGACCAGATGAATGCCACACAGAGTTCTAGCAGCAGACCCATCTCTAGAACAACTGTTAAGAGGAGACTGCGCGAATCAGGCCTTCATGGTCAAATAGCTGCTAGGAAACCACTGCTAAGGAGAGGCAACAAGCAGAAGAGATTTGTTTGGGCCAAGAAACACAAGGAATGGACATTAGACCAGTGGAAATCTGTGCTTTGATCTGATGAGTCCAAATTTGAGATCTTTGGTTCCAACCGCCGTGTCTTTGTGAGACGCAGAAAAGGTGAACAGATGGATTCCACATGCCTGGTTCCCACTGTGAAGCATGGAGGAGGAGGTGTGATGGTGTGGGGGTGTTTTGCTGGTGACACTGTTGGGGATTTATTCAAAATTGAAGGCACACTGAACCAGCATGGCTACCACAGCATCCTGCAGCGACATGCCATCCCATCCGGTTTGCGTTTAGTTGGACGATCATTTATTTTTCAACAGGACAATGACCCCAAACACACCTCCAGGCTGTCCAGGGCTATTTGACCAAGAAGGAGAGTGATGGAGTGCTGCGGCAGATGACCTGGCCTCCACAGTCACCGGACCTGAACCCAATCGAGATGGTTTGGGGTGAGCTGGATCGCAGAGTGAAGGCAAAGGGGCCAACAAGTGCTAAACACCTCTGGGAACTCCTTCAAGACTGTTGGAAAACCATTTCAGGTGACTACCTCTTGAAGCTCATGGAGAGAATGCCAAGAGTGTGCAAAGCAGTAATCAGAGCAAAGGGTGGCTATTTTGAAGAAACTAGAATATAAAACATGTTTTCAGTTATTTCACCTTTTTTTGTTAAGTACATAACTCCACATGTGTTCATTGATAGTTTTGATGCCTTCAGTGAGAATCTACAATGTAAATAGTCATGAAAATAAACAAAACGCATTGAATGAGAAGGTGTGTCCAAACTTTTGGCCTGTACTGTATATTCAGACATAGCTTGCAGATTTCTATAACAGAAGACGGAAGTTTTGGCCTTGGGGGAGGTCTGCGCTCTCCGAGTTATTTTCATGTTTCATAATGTCCAACATAACACAATATCCTAACTTAATTAAACATATATTTCATTTTCTGTTTACTTTGTCAGTTTGGATAGCAAACTGATTGTATGTTGGCAACATGGACTGTATAATACAGACAGTAAATCAGATGTATTTACAGTGCATGATTTTTTTTTATCTGGTACTTGCTAAAAATAGACGTGACCCTACTGATGTATGCCGGATGATATGTACAGTAACCTTGGCAGGCATTTTTAAGAAAACAAATGATGTTTTACACACTTTGTTGTAAACAGTCTGAATTGATGCCATTGACCTGTACTTGAACCTCCTGTCGAGAACGGCTAATATTCACAGAAGGACAGGATACAGATGTTTCATAGCCATGTCCCTCAGATCTGCTTCTATTCAACTCCATCAACTGCTCAAATGGAAATGTGCCCTACTATTTTAAACTAACACAAATAAAAAGCCAAACAGCAACAGTGATCCAAAGTGAGCTATCTCTGAAGCAACCTCGTCTCTCTTTTCCTCTGACCTTTTCTCTTCCCCCCTTCTCCTCTCCTATTTACAGCTGCCTCTCACCTTTTTTTTCACCTCCAGAGACCTGAGCATTTCCCCCTGGAGTCAATGACACACTGACCCAGTGTTTCACACCAATCTGCTATCCTCAAGCTCCTCCTAAAACTGCAAAGCCATAATTAATAATTTGTGGCTGTATCTGTTTGGAAATTCTACAGCCCCCCCCCCCCCCCCAAAATCTGGCTGTGACACAGTGGGTGAAGTGGTGCCGCTGCTGAAACTGTTACATGCAGATAACGTACTAATTCTGGAATGTCATTGCGCTTGTGATTCATATCATCAATGTCACATATGATGTCCCATGTGTATCTGTACGAGGTCTTTCTTTTCAGTCGACTAAATACAGCAACAGGGATGGTATCTGTGTTCCATATGTGGTTTCTAATTTGAGAGATGGGCTGTACGTAGTTGCGTGCACGTCAAAGAGCATGGGTATTAATAATGTGTCTATCCTGCACCAGACTTGTTTCCAGATTGCACTGTGCTTCTGGTAACCAAAACTGCAGATGTACTGTATATATCTGTGTCACTGGTTCAACAAGGCAGCACAGTGGTGCAGTGGTTAGCACTGACGCCTCACAGCACTCAAAACCGAGCTAACTGTTCAAGCACTGGCCAAGTGTTATGACCCATGAAGCTAATCAAAGCCTACTTCACAAACACAAAACAAACTGAAGGGTCTAGTTTTCAGCCCCAATGTACATTTCCTTTCTATGTTAATGTCAATAACAAAAAAGTGCTAAATAAACAAGTTTTAGATTGATTGACGGATTGAGGCAAAACGTTCTCCCGAGTTTTCCGTCCCAGTTCCACCCACCTAGAGGGTCTTGAACGCATGCTTTGTCACATAGCAATGTCTGACAGTGCTGAGAGATAAAAGGCGGCGACAAGTGGGCTTGAGGTCGACGTTGGGTTGTTTTGTTGCTTTGCTGTTTGTTCTGTTTTGCCCTGATTCTCCTCAGAAATGCTAATGAAAGGATCGGGAAGCGGGGCTTGGCAGCAAACTGAGAGATTAGCATAACAATAGCAATCACAACAAACACATACACACGAACACCCACGCGCATGAGGGTTCATACGAAGATACACATATGAACACGCTAACATGCATCGCTGCAGTCTCGCTCGCTCAGTCTCTTACATCCACCCACACACACACACACACACACACACACACACGTGTTCACACATTCATACTTTCAGCAGGTAGTCAGTGTTAAAATGTGTGAGAGAAAAAGCGTTTCTGTGGTTGGCGGGTCACGAAAAGGTCAGAGAACTAGAATAACAGAGACACAGTGGATGTCTGTATGTGTACTGTACTCTGTGTGTGTGTGTGTGTGTGTGTGTGTGTGTGTGTGCGCGTATGTGTGCATGAGAGAAATGACACTTTTGTGTGTCTCCTTGGAGAAGAGCAAGGGCTTTTCTGTCTGAGAGTCTCGAGTGCGTCCAGCTGACGGTGTCATTGTGTCTGAGTGCCAATAGGAGCCTGGTAATTATCAGCCCTATTCAGACACCAAACACACATACTGTACACACACACACACACACACACACACACACACACACACACACACGCAAAACCTCAGCCAAGCCTTGGTGCACAAACACCACACCAAATTAAACATTACTCACATATTAGCAGAAAAATCGCATTTGAGACATGAAAGTTTTAAACAATAGACAATGCAAATATAAAATTTGACACAAAGTCAACATTCATTTGAAGCAAAGCTGATCATGTGCACACAGAATCCACTCTATAACGGTATTGTGAAGTGAACGTCAAGCTCTTGCCATGCAAACAAATGCCTCTCTGATAAACCAAGAAGAGGGAAAACGCAAAACAACCTCGTGTACACCGAGAACAGCCCAAGAATAGCAGTTGCTTTGGGTCATTTCACTCACTGAAGGAAGTTCCAGCATTCATTATAGCTTTAGTCACCAGCTGTACTTTGCTGAATGAAAAACAACAAATAAAGGCAATGGCACTTCAAACAGAATCATGGAGTACTCTTACTCCCATCTCTGTTAGTGACTACAGTATGAAATACAAAGCTGTTATCTCGCTGAAAAACTTTCATGTTTTGTTCCCTGATGGATGATACAGGCTCCACTTGAGCTAATGTGGTTACATTAAAATCAGACTGAAGTGCCTCAGTGCATTACAGCCTGTGAGAGTTTCAAACTTTAACCTTCTACCCTCATCAGTCTGATTAATGTTACACTTAAAATGCCTGCACACAGTGCCAGCACATATAATTGATCCAAGTATTGTCACATGTAAAACACTGGCACCTTTTTATGGTTTGTGAAAAATAATTGTGCAGTAGCTGCTGCACTGTTAAGTTTTGTCAATATTAGCCACTTGTATGATCAGGCATGAACATGCAGACACAGCAATGCTACTATGGTTTTCTTACTCTTGGAGGATCTTGCTGTCAGTTGTCTGAGGGAAACCAAAGTCCATCACTTCGTCCATCAGCTCGTACACCGTCACAAAGTTGTCACGGATACTCTCCTCCTCAAGCTCTTTAAAGTACTCCTTGAATACCTGCAGACACAAACAGGCAGATGCAGTTAAACACACTACACATTATACTATCATAGCTATATGATATGCAAGTTGTCTGGCTGTACTGCCATGTTTTCGCATTATGTATTGGTAAGGAAAGTATACATAAATGGCATCTGCTGGCTGTGTACAAGAAGCAAAAATCCATAGTGGACATTTTTTTAATCAAAGGCACAGCAACAAACAGATACTGTATATGCAGCAAGAAAACAGCCAAGTGAATAAAATGTTTAGTTGAACCTCATGTTTTCTGGTTGGCTGGTCATGTGGTAATCAAATCGCAATCACATAAAATGCCTATAATGATCACTCAAAATACCAATTTCTGGTTGGTTTGTATTAAAATCGTACAATCTGTCAGTTCAAACTTCAGATAACTTTAAAATATAGTGGGTTTAAAATATACATTGTATATAAAGACACAAAAACACTGTACAAAAATGAAGCCAAAATATCCCAGACACGGGAGCTGCCATCTTGCGCTGGTGACATCATTTGGAGCCATGGTCTGTGCAGTAGCAATTATGGGCTGTTCCATATAGATCTTACCGCTAGTAAGACGGTAGGAAAGACAAGAAGCTGCGCAAAATTACGCAGCGACACCTCATGACATGCCTCTTTGAGACGGTTCTACCAGTAGCGGTCTCGTACGAACTCAGAGGACTACGAATTTCGAAAGACTGACGAAAGCAAAGATGGCTACGGCCTATATCTACCATAAGTGGCTCTGCTCTTTACAATTATTTTTACTGTTTAGCAAATTTGAGTCTTCATTTTAATTACTCGTACACATTATAATGCCTTATGGGAATGCTTTATGATGTGTTTATCTGTTGGTGTTGGTGAAAGTAGCTAGCAGTGTTGCTAATAATAAAGGCTCCGCTACTGCAATAGTGACGACTGCTTTCTTGGAGGCATCCATCTTTGTTTACGTTTAGGTCGTAAATGGTACAAACGCAAATGGGTCAGCGTAAATGGATCACAGCATTAGAAGTGTTCGAAGAAGACCCAATCCTGATCAGTGCAAATGTTGGCGAGCACACTAACTGGCACACACAGCTGTCAATCATGATGTCACACACCCCCTTTATACCGTTAAATAACTAATAAATACCAAAAATGAATACATAATCATACATCAGCATGATAAGAACAGTCTAAAATGCCAGAAACCATTTTTGGTAAAAACTGATATGACTTTTTGATTTCTTAGTTTGGCCCATGTCCTATCCACTTACATGGAGGGGGCTGGGTTTATGACCTATACTGCAGCCAGCCACCAAGGGGCGATTGAGATGTTTTGGCTTTACTTAAAGGGAGTTGCCATGCATCTTTGTGTACAATCATTGGTTTGAACAAACAAATCACAAATATATTTTAAAAAACAGTATAGTAGGTGATAATGGCATGGCCCAATTAGGTGTATTTAATTAAAAAGTAATGTACTCATTTAAAAAAAAAATCTGGACATCTTGACATGCATTTTGCCGATATAACAGAGCCTTAAATCAACCAATATGATACAAATAAGCACTTGACAAGACTTCAATCAGGCTGGGAGGGTTGATGACACATCAACACAAGTAGAAGGTAAAGATTTGGACTGAAGTCTCGAGAGACAGACGCACCTGGACAATTTTATACAGAAAGGAGTACACCAGGGCAGCGTTGGCGTTCTTCTTCGTCATCGCCACCACTGAAGAACAGACTGTTAAGAAATAACTGCACATGTACAAGTGACAGTATCTGAGCTGAATGAACAGATGGAAGACATGTAGTGAACATCTTTGAGAGACTGTGGGTGGTTATTAGATGAATGCAATGAAAAGAAAAGTTAGCAGAATGCATCACAGTCGCAAGCAATTGAGAACATGGCCACAGGGAGGTAAAACAGCTCAGTTGTCTAATGCAGTGCACTGGGAATACCACAACTGCAATATCATGCTGAATTAATAATGCGTAAGGAAGTTTGACTGCCCAATCTTGCATTGAGAGAGGAGGATATACAGCGCATAACACATCACAGCGAATCTCTGTTCAATTTTTCAACTGGATGTGAAACATGATGTGATGATACAGAAGCTGTGAAGCTGCCTGCTGCTGAGATGAGAAGAACAGGACTTGTAATGGAGCTGGAGACAACTTAACATTAAAGACCATCAAGGTATATGTGTAGGAGGTTGTAAATCACTGCTACGTTTTATATTCACTAATTTCTCTGCAGATATGACTGATGGGAGGGTTGTGACATTTAAACAGAAAGACACAAACGGATACAGTAAAGGTTGCTGTGTTTGATCCACATGAAGTGTGAGTTGCCGTGGGTGATCAGTGGTGTCATCTCAGCGTCCTCTTCCCTCTTCATCAGGATCGGCATGAAGTGGTCGATCTCGTTCATGTCCATGTTCCCCATGTAGTTACGGCAGATGAGCACCTGCAACCAGAATGTAAAGAACAAAGACATTATATAGACACAGTCATTAAATGTACATAGCTTTTGGCTGAGACACCAAACCTGAGCACTCAAGCTTAAACATGCTTCAAGAGCTACGGGCTGACGAGAACCTCTAATCTTACGGATGGAAATAACACAGTGTGTTTCCAATTTGAATATTGGATGATGAATGATGAATGACCACCTTCTCAACATGAAAAACACTGGTTTTAAAGTCACATGCTCTTAAATTCAAGGATCTAGTTGAATTGAAGACTGCCCAATAATGTATAATGCATGAAATACTTTACCTAGGGTAGCATACAAAAAATGTTCTCAGACATAGAGAGAGGTTGTAATTCAAGAAGAAATTTAAAATTCAAGTTCATACCACTATGAAGAGTAAGTGTATTTCAATTTGTGGAATGATTCAGATATAGAACTTACACAAAGTCCAAATATAAATCAATTCATGAAGATATACAGTAAAACAATCTTTAAGAGGTATAGGGATGAGGAAGGGCTGCTAGGATGAAAATCAGCTATTCAACTGTTTCATTTCTATCCGATTGATTTTGAGTTATATATACTGTATTTTAAATAGTTCATTGTTTAAGTTATGGAGAAGGGATAGGGCCATATAAAATGCATTTCTTTCTGCTCCTTTTTGGACATGTAAATATTTAATATTGTTTATTTCTGTCTTTTTTATGAGAATTTGTGTATTGATAGTTTGCTTGATGTGTACTGTTCATTTTACTTGTTTTTCTTGTTTTGTTGTGGTTTTCCATGTTTGAAATAAATAAAGAAATCAAGTCAATCAGGAGCTTATGCAGACTTTACCAAAGCTGGAGTGATTTTCAACTTTGAAATCATGGCAAACAAAGCTGTGCCAACTTGCTGGTTAGCCGTTAGAAGTCGTGGTGTCATAGTGCCCTTAGTGATTATATTGCACATAAAATGTTATCGCAACATCCTCAATTCAATTCTGGCCTGGGACGTTTGTTGCATGTCTTTTCCCTTTGCTTAACAACTTGGCAAAAGGCCCCAAAAAGTGTTCTTTACAAAGTTACAAGACATTACTGAAAACTGAAGTGCCCATGAAGATAAAACATTAACTTAATTCACTCATCTCTGATGTTCAATCCATCACAGGAGCTTTTCTGTGGAGTGCCAATCAAACAAAACAGGTGCTGTTATTTTTATCCATACAGCAGCATTACTGTATGGATGGCAATGTCAATCTGCGACTTTGGTTCAGACTGAAATGTGTCTTTTGGATTTACAGACTTTAATGATCCTCACAGAATGAATCCTACTGACTTTAGTGACCCACTGAGTTCTCCGCTAGCACCGATCTTTGTAGTTTTGAGATAAATGTCTACAACCATTGACTGGATTGCCATGAAACTTCATTTGTACATTCACATTCCTGTCAGAGTGAATTATAACATCGACATCAGGTTGAAAGTTTAATTTGGCCGATGACCAAATGCCTGCAAAACCAACAGCATTCCCATGAGCCGCAAATGTTAGCATTCCAAAATGCTAAACTTAAATGCTGTTTCCATAAATCATTTTTCCTTGTGTGTATTTTCAATCTTCGTCATTGTCAGTGAGTCCCCACATTCTCCAGAAAGCTTTCAACAACCCTCTAAAAAGAGCAGAGAGCCCGTAAAAGATGGGTTTGGGCTGATAAATGTAACTTGCTAGCTAGTCAATTACTTGCGGACGCTTCTATGATTGCAGCCTTTCCCCCAATACCAAAAAGAAACCTTCTTATGACTGCATGCATTCTGTTCTTTTGAGATTGGTGTCACTGGAGGACTTTTAAAGGTTGTCAGTGCAAACTGCTGTGTCTGTAAAAAACACCGTCTTTCTTTGATTGTAAGACTAAGAGGCCGTTTACACGTACATAGTGATTTTGATAAACGGAGACATCTTCCTTCGTTTGTGCCCTTCGTTTACACGCAAACGGAGATTTCTCCTCTGAAAACGAGTCTTTCTAAAAACTCCGGCCAGAGTGGAGATTTTGGAAAACTCCGGTTGCGCGTTTGCATGTAAACTGAGATAAACCGAGATAAACAGAGTTATAGGCAGCCGACGTCACAGTATGCGCCGTAACTTACGCCTGTGTCAAAAGTGCGACCTATGTCGCTATGGTGACAGTGGATACATGGAAGGTTTGAGCTTCTCGTTACACTGCCACCTACAGGTTTGGCATGCTGTTGTGTATATATACACGGGTAAGTGTAAACGAAGATCTTTTTGAAAACGGAGACGGTGAAATGTCCGTTTATGAAAATAGCCGGCAACGTGTAAACGGCCTCTGACACTCTGACAGAATCTGTAGGCAACCGTACAAGATGTTTGTTTCGAAAGTGTTCCCGTTTCTATTTGGAATCCAGGTACTGCTGACCAATTACGGTTGAGTGGCAGGTAAATTGTCTGTGTGGAAAGCAAAAGACGTGAAATGCATTGGCTGAAATGTGGTCTCTAAGCCCATTGGCTATCATCAAACAGCGATTTAGCTTTTTATTAGCATTTTTTAAATCATTTCCATTCTTATGCAGATATCTGCTTATAAAGATTAGCCAAAGTGACTGGTATACAGAAGAGGAAGTCTTGGCCCAGACTTTTGCTGGCTACACTGGGGCCCCCAAAATATTAACCATTTCCTCCAGAGGCTTATTGTCGTCAGACTGATGGGCTGATGGGTTCTGAGATTGGACATTTACTGCACACATTTTCTGCAAAAAACAAACTCTATTGTGGTACACTGAAAATAATACAAACAAGAAGAAGAACTACAAAAGATGACCCAGAAACTCAAGTTACACTTCCAATGGCACTTGTAATAAGTGGATTTAAAGTGATGAAAATATAACAGAGATGTTTTTATCACAGAATTGCACATTTGTAATGTCTTTTAAAAGTATTTTTAACGTATTATCAAAGATTCACTTCATTTAATCCTGAGAAACCAGCACACCTTCTAATCTTAATCGAAACACACACATACACACACACACACACACACACACACACACACACACACACACACACGCAACAAGATGAGTCAGCAGTCTTGCTAGAATCCGGACACACAGAGTGAAGTGAAGAAAGAGATCAAAGCTTCTGCGCTTGAGGTATCTAGATGACACACACACACACACACACAGACACACAGACACACAGACACACACACACACACACACACAGCTTTCCCCCCTTTCTTTAATAGTGGAGTCTGCTGCGTAGGGGTCACACAGGGGCAGCACACAACAAAGGCAGGAGGAAATAAGAAATAAACAAAAAAGAAATGCCAGGAGAGTAAAGTAATCTGGGGGAGAAAAAAGGATATGAACAGGCCACTGCTCGGCTTCTGTGAGAGGAGACAGAAACCACAGAGCGAAAAGTTCAGAGGTCATCAGAGACAGAGAATGAGGTATAGACAAATCTTGGTATCAAAAAAGAGCTGCAATACCGAAGACCCCTGGAAAGGTATCCAGAGGTTCACTTTGTTGTTCTGGAAGTAAACTTTGATAGAAAAACACAACAGAGAGAGTAATAGTGGAAACTTATCAACTGGTCTGCCCCAAACTGGACTAGATCAGCAATTTATTTGAGCAGTTAATGCTGGCAGTATACCCAATCACTACTGATGAATTAAAAGTCATAGCTTGTTACAATTAAAGAGTTCATGTTGGTTTAGAGTTAGGGCTGAAACAATTAATTACTGACTCAATCAACTGAAAATGAACAATTTCAACAATGGAATAAAATACTTGCTTATTTGGAGCTTCTCAAATGTGAGGATTGGGGTATCTGAACATCTTTGTGTTGTTGACTGTGTTGTTGAGCAAAAAAAAAATAAATAAATTCCCCAAATTATCTTGGGGTGTGAGAAATTGTGTGGGTGTTGTTGTTGTTTTGCTATTTTCTGACATTTTGTTGATGAAATGATAAATGAATAATCATTAGTTGCACCATGGATAAATTAAAATGGCACAAAACAAAAACACTTATCCAAATTCTGCTCTATTACCCATTCTGCTGTTTCTAACACCCTATGGTCGGTGTATTGATGTGTGTTTAAAGTTCTTTTTGCCAACCAGCCACGTGTTTTTCAGTCAGCCAGCTCTGCAGCTGATAACTGGATGTGGGGATAACAGCACAGTGAGATGTAAGGGGAGTTGCCAGCTTACAGATTCAATCATTTGACACTCCATGCAGTATAAAGCTGGAAGCAGTAACAATTATGTCCCTGCTACATTTGCAGTTATGACTTAGAAGAGCTTACGTTCCACCTTAAGGTTTTAGAGTCAACATGCCATTGTCATAGCAGGCTGGTTCGACTGTATGTTAGTAACACCCAGATTAGAAAAGAAAACATCAGATAGCACCGTATACTCAGCAGAGGCAGAACACATCAAACAGAACACCTCACACAAACAGTTAGCATATTTCATGCCCCAAAGCTGAGCGCAGCTACTTAATAATCCAGGTCTCATTAAATTCTACTGTGAGAGTGTTAACACACCATACTGTCTGGTAGAAACATATTCTGGTAAGTTGGGCTGGCGTTTATGAATACATAATACAAATGTTGCATCCTCCATCACATTCCTACAGATCTAATCGTACATGACATTCATACATGACAAGCAGCTCAAAGAGGTTTGGACTAAAAGATTTATAAAATAAAATAAGACATTTTTTGCAGCAAAAACAGATTGACAGAAGGCAGAATAAAAAAACAAAAGACACTCAAGGGACACTTTATTAGGTACACCTTGCTAGTACCGGGTTGGTAGGGTTGGGTACCGTTCATAATTGAACCGATACAGTACCGATACCGGTACCTGGAATTCGGTACTGGTACCAAACGGTACCTTATTTCGGTACTTTTTAAAGTCTAAACTTCTCAGTTTCAACATTTTATTGAGAACATTTAGGAACAGTGCTGTACGTTAATTTTTGTCTGCACATGCATTTATTTTGAAAATTCAAAAATAGAAATAAATACAGTTCTTTAAATTGGAAGTGTTTCCCCCGAGCGTCTTGCAAGTTGCGTCGCAAATATTGCAGCGAGCACTGTCTCGTCAGCTGGTGTGAAGTGCAGCCAGACTTTGGACCGCTTTTGGCTCGCCATTGTTGCTGAGTCTGAGGTGCGAGTCATGCCTCTCGCTCTGCCTCCACCTCAGGTACCGTTTCATTTTAAGTGAATCGGTACTCGGTAGTACTGACGTGAATCGGTACCAAGTACAAAAAGTACCGAGTTTCGATACCCAACCCTACGGATTGGACCCTTTTTACCTTCAGAACTGCCTTAATTCTTCGTGACATAGATTCAACAATGTGCTGGAAACATTCCTCAAAGGTTTTGGTCGGTATTGACATGATAGCATCACACAGCTGCTGCACATCCATGGTGCAAATCTCCTGGTCCACCACATCCCAAAGGTGCTCTATTGGACTGAGATCTGGTGACTGTGGAGGCCATTGGAGTACAGTGAACTCACTGTCATGTTCAAGAAACCAGTTTGAGATGATTTGAGCTTTGTGACATGGTGCGTTATCCTGCTGGAAGTAGCCATCAGAAGATGGGTACACTGTGGTCATAAAGGGATGGACACGGTCAGCAACAATACTCAGGTAGGCTGTGGCATTTAAAGGATGCTCAGTTGGTACTAAGGGGCCCAAAGTGTGCCAAGATAATATCCTCCACACCATTACACCACCACCAGCCTGAACCGTTGATAGAAGGCAGGATGGATCCATGCTTTCATGTTGTCTATGCTAAATTCTGACCCTACCATCTGAATGTTGCAGCAGAAATCAAGACTCATCGGACCAGGCAAATTTTTTTTTTTTACAAACTTCTATTGCACAAGTTTGGTGAGCCTGTGCCAATTGTAGCCTCAGTTTCCTGTTGTCAGCTGACAGGAATGGCACCTGGTGTGGTTTTCTGCTGCTGTAGCCCATCTGCTTCCAAGTTCAACGTGTTGTTGGTTCAGAGATGGTCTTCTGATATTTGAGTTCCTGTTGCTTTTCTATCATCTCGACCCAGTCTGGCCATTCTCCTCTGACCTCTGACATCAACAAGGCATATTTACCCAGAGAACTGCTGCTCACTGGATATTTTCAACTTTTCAGACCATCCTCTGTAAACCCTAGAGATGGTTGTGTGTGAAAATCACAGTAGATCAGCAGTTTCTGACAGACCAGCCCGTCTGGCACCAACAACCTTGCCACGTTCAAAGTCACGTAAATCACCTTCCTTCCCCATTCTGATGCCCGGTTTGAACTTCAGCAGGTCATCTTGACCATGTCCACATGCCTAAATGCATTGAGTTGCTGCCACGTGATTGGCTATCGTGTTAACAAGCAGGTGTGAACAGGTGTACTTAATAAGGTGAAGTACATAATTTAAAGTATATATTCAACACAGACTGAAAACAAGGCAGATGATTGATGCAGACACAATGACGAATAGCGTAAGTAGAAATGATGCACATAAAGCATAAGTCATTTTCCATAGCAGTATAGGTTAGTTTCTTACTGTGGGGATCCACTGCTGCTTAAATATAGAAGATTCACCATTTTTGTTGCTTTACTTGAATTTCACAAAAACAACAGCTAACTCTTTTCCTTTTTTTAAGCCCGCTGGTGGCCTTAAAAATCACTGAGGGATTCTCAGTCCAGGGATCTAGTTATTGGGACACACAAAGAAATCATTGACTGTTTACAATGTGTGAAATCAATAGGACCCACTCGCTGCTGACCTCTAAAAGGAAATGGCAACCAGAAAACCCTCACTGGAGTGTACCACTGGAAGGCAAATAGGAACAGCAATGAACTCCCTTGTCAGTTTGTGTCACTCATCAACCATCTGAAAAAACAACCACTGCACAAATCTTTAAATGTAACTTCGTAGCAGACTAATTATGATATTTTAAAGTCACAGGGCTGTTAGGAGGTCAACAGTAACTCACTTGTAGACAAAATAATGGAGCATTCAAGAAGCAAAAAGACACCACTGAGTTGGTCTATCAATTGCAAGCATTTAACATTGTGCCTGCTCACAGTGCTTCTTTTTCTAAACAGCCAGACGTTCACACTGTCTGTGCAACAGAACTAAAAGTCAAGACGCTTGCTGGCAGCTCTTTGAGGCACAGCATTGAGAGATCCATCTTAGTTTAGCATGCTAACATTTGTTGACCTGATGAGACTGAGTGAAAAGTTAGGGCATCGGTAAAGTTATTATGAGTCATTTGATAAAAATTCATCAGTCTTGGATCATTTTGACTCATTCACAGTTTGTGGTTGAATGTACACCCTCCCTGCTCAATAAATAAATAAACACATAATATAAAACTAATAGCTGTAGCCAAAACCCAAACCCAAAATCTCACTGGGAACAAATGATGCCATTCTGATTTCAATAGCCTGACATTTCGGTCTACATAGCAGTTCCCAGCAGCCTGCAGTTTGCGGTCTAGTGCCCAGGAGCTACAACTTAGGAAGGGGGGGAGGGGGACCTGAGGGTGGAGGGATAAAGGGCAGAGGGGGAAAGTGGCTCCTGCGGTAGCTGTGTCTTTTCAACTGTGCCTCGAATGTGAGCACTGGAGTGTCCTGTCTACCTACACCATTGGCTCTGGCCGATACAAGATTGCAGCTGTGACTTTTTTTTTTTTTTAAAGATTATTTTTTTGCCTTTATTTGATGGGACAGTTGGAGCATGAGGGAAAGAGAGAGGGGGTGACATGCAGCAAAGGGACATGGGCAGGAATCAAATCCATGGCTGCTGCAGCAAGGACAAAAACTTTGTATGCTCTACCCACTGAGCTACTGGGTGCACCAATTATATGGTTATTTCTACATTTGGTGTCATTTTTAATATTTTCATCCTGTTTGCATTCTAGTTTAGAGGAGTTTTAATTGCAACAATACAACAGTAATAGAAGACAGAGAACCTCGCCTTGTCAGGACAGAGGGTGGGAGAGGACTGAAGGTGAGGCACTACTGACTCGCCCCAGGGCAGAGATAAATAGATAGGGAGAGAGAAAACCTTTAATCTGTACAATCAGACATCCAGGCTATGTGGGTCTGATCCTTCTCTCTGATGGATATTGTACTGTCAAACATATAAGACTACTCTGGCAATTTCTTTTCTTGCTCTCAAATAAATTAACCCTGTGAGGATTTGATGCAAAACCCCATAAAGTAAGTAGGTGAGTAGCAAAAGTAAGTAGAAAAATTCTCTTTCATCAGATATAGGTACAAATTAAGAAGCAGTTTGGAGAAAGTTTAGGAATGTGAACACAGTCATTTTCAGGAAGGACTATTTCTATTATCGATTAATTTGCCAGTTACTTTCTCTATTAATTGTTCAGGCTGTTAATACTGGAAAGTTGAGAAAATGTTCCCATGTGAATTTTGGACTGCAAATTGCTTGTTTTGCCATCCAAAATCCACTGACATTGGAGTTTTTATTATATTAAAGCTCAGACAATTAGTCGAAAATTAACTGACAGCTTTTTTGGTAGTTGATTGATCAGTTTTAAGCAAAAAATGGAAAGAAATGCACAGATTTTACCCTCTGAAATGTACATTTTTGCTGTTTTTCTCAGGTTTCTGATAGTAAACTGAACACACTGGGTGTTGGACTGTTGTTTTGGACATTTTTTGACATTTAATATAATGAAGATGAGAGATGAGTTTATGTGTCTTTGTTACTGTAAAAAGTAGCAGGTCCTCACAGTTGAATATTTGGCCTGTCGGTTTAAAAAACAGTCCTACAGGATTTATCTATATGTTCCCGGTTAATCGATTAACTGCTTAATCCTGCTTAATCGACTAATAGTTTGAGCTCTTGATAATGTAGCCTACAGGTGCCTAACATATGGGTTTGTCCCTTTAATCTGCATTTCATGTGAATAGAAACCTCCTGTCAGGACACACTTTTGCAACATGTTTAAGGAAATGTTCCCACCACATTAAGTGTCCTTTTAAAGGGAGCTGCAGAAAGAAAAGTTTCAAACTTTGAAATAGGACACATCACAAAGAATAAAGGCTGCATCGCTGCACAAGAACAAGCCCTCTGTGTATACTACACATTGGTGAAACGAGTTAGTCCAGTTGAGCCTCTCCTCCTGACTGCTCTGTGTCTTCATCAGGGTTACAGGGCACATACAGCAAGTTACCCTGTCTCTGCCACGACATGTAGGCTAAGTATTAGGCCTACCGGTATGTACAGTTGCTACAGTACAGAAATACCCTTCACTTTGTGGACTTTATATGAGCGCTCATCCCCGGAGTTTATTAGCAGCAGGTGCTTCGTTCATAACCCTCAACTTCCCCAACAACAAGTCGCTACAAACTTACCTTTCCCTTCAGGTCGAGGATAAATATCGCCGACGCCGACATCTTGGTGGAGAAAAATCCTCGAGAACGAGAACTAGGCTAGATAATATTTAGGTCTTCTGTAAAATATGGGTCACTTAAAGGGGATTATTTTCGCTCCCATCATCCTCCTTCCTCCTCTCCTCCACTCTCTTGAGTCGATGCGTTTCACTGCAACTCGCTGCTTTTCCGGAGCGGAGCGTCAAGCTAGACGTTAGTGACACAAGCAGGCTGCAACTTCCGGTGGTTAGGTAAGAGGATTTTAATCAACCAGCGTGATCAATGGCGGAAAGTAACTAAGTAGACTGTAACGTTACTGTATCTGAATATATTGACATAGGCTATCTTCTTTAGTTGAGTTATAATATATGTGTATCAAAAGTATTTTTAATACAGAACGCATATTTTAGAGCAAACACTTTATTTAATTCAATTTTGCTGGACTTTAACTTGTAATGAGGCTGTTTTTTTGTATTTTTTCTTTCTTTTTTTGTTTCGTTTTACATTGATCTCTGCATTTACTGAATTACATTACAAATCTATATTTTAGAGTAAAATATTGTACTTTTTTTTTTACTTTATTTTTTTCCAAGATGTGAGATAGCATTGTGACATGTAACCGAGGTAAATATATAACAACGCACTAAGCAAAATGAATAAAGAAAGCACTAATAAAGGAAAAACAAAACAGAAACACTCATATACAAATCCATACAATTCCATTCATGTATACTTCTAAGTTCATATTATTCAGGTTTGACCAATTTTAAGGTCAATTTTTGATACAATTTCTATACAAATATATTTCCAGTAAGTATTTAAAACCAGACAAGACCCAAAGATGTGACTATAATCAGCATGGTTTTCTCTGCAGTCTCTCCAGCAATTTGGTGTAACTGATTGTTTGAGTTTGGCTTGTTGAACAGGTGTTACAAAATATCTCATCTGGTATTTCCGTGCATATTCTCACCAGAACTGAGACGCTGTTGTGTTATGTGATGATAGACTTATGGTTTCCTATTCAATATTAGATAGTGTTAAGTTGAGTTCCTCTTGCCATCTTGTTTTTTTTCTGGTTTATTGTCACCTTGTAGGATATTGTATATGGCTGAAATGTGATGCTTAACAACCCTCACATTTATAATTTTTGACCGAAGATTTGTAATGGTTTTCATCTCTATATCACTATTCTCAATGTAACCTCTGACTTCTTTTCCAAGAAAAAAAAAGAAAAAATGAGAGTGTGGCAAATCATATTTTTGCTGTAATGATTCAATTTGTACAACCATATATAATATATATTATATATACTATACATATTGTACTGTACACATTCGTATTCAAGAAATCAGTTACCAGTTATATTCACATTAAAATATCAAACCAGCCACCGTAATATTGTAAAATATGATGTATTATTGAACTACCCAGAAATATGGCCTCTCCTGACAGTTGATAGACTTGTGTGTATGTGAGTGTATGCATTTGCAGCCATGTGTGTATGTATTCATGCATACAGGTATATACTGCAAGTGTTTAAGTGTATATGCTGGTGTAAAATCACAATACACTAACCAATGTAACAACAAGATGGCAGCCATCTCTGCCAAGTCAGTCTGCTGCCGACCTCGAAACGAAAGTGGACGTGGTCCAAAACCTGATCACATTTTATGGTTGTAACAAGCTGAGACACTGTTAATTAGAAAGTACTCATCTGAAGACACTGGGGACCTATCATCAGCTCACTGAAGGACACTGGGACTTTATAATCCTCTTGTTTTAGGATATTGGGACTTTACTATCATTGACAATGTTTGGTTTTGTTTTTCGTACCTATCAGGTCCTACTAATACCAAAAAGCTAGGAGAAATTAAAAATGCATACCAAAAGTTCGGGTCTCAGGAGAATATGTAGGGCCTTACTTTATGTGTGTATGTATGTAAAGATAGATAGATAGATAGATAGATAGATAGATAGATAGATAGATAGATAGGTCCTTTTACTTTAAGGGTCTACATACCTCTGAACTACAGATTAATATATTTGCATGTAGCCTATTAATTTATTAGAATCAAGTAGTGCAATGCACTCTCTTTAGTGGCTGTTTTTTACTTAATTGTGGGCCAAATTATTAAAATAATCCTGATTTCTATCATTTACACACACACACACACACACACACACACACACACACACACACACACACAGAACAGCTGTTTAAATTTCTGCGCTTTAATTTTGAAGGCGGAATATCTGTGCTTCCGTTTTCGCTCCGTCTCGTCTGTGTGACCTTGACTCCCCGTGTTTCCGGGTAGGAGCAATTAAGAATCTCGCCTGACAGCCCCACACAGACCTGTCAGACCGCTCTCATCAGCTGCATGGTCTCAGAGGACCCCAAAACGCCCCAGGCCTCTTTCCGAGACTCAGTGTCAGGCTTAATCACTGCTGTTGATAGCACTGTTGTAAAGTTTAAACCTAAAGGTGAGTGTGATGACTCCAGTTTGTAAACCAATGAGGCAAAGCATAATCCAACACTTAATGGTGGAGGAACTGGTCCTCTGGAGTTAGAAGTCTAATGAGTTGATCCATGCAGACAGTCTAGGTGACACTGATTATAAATTTTTATTGAGGTTTACAATTTCCTGACCAAACCATATGATGAGTGTACAGTGTGATTCAATTAATATACAGCCATTCTGAAAATAGCAGCCAAGTAGAAAGTAACCAGTAACAGTAGGCTGTAATTGAGCCGGCCTACATTTCTTATGTGGCAGTAGTTGCACCTTTCTTTTTAAACAATCATAGAAAGTATGTTCACAAAATACAGTGATGCTGTAACAACACAATTAGAAATATATAAATAATAATTAGCCTTTCTCTCATAAAGCTATTGATTTGTCTTAAAGCTGTCTTGCAAAGTACAAATGGTCACCACTTTGCAGAACCTCACAGTGTTACCTCACCTTATGTTGCTTAGCTTAGTTGCTCCCCAGAGCACTCTATAAAATGTGAAAACAGTTAAGTAGGCTTTAAATTAAATGCCTTCAATCATGATATACACCTCATCTACACCTTTGCCTATGTGTCACTGACAAAACATCATCAGCGCAAGGTAAAATGTTTCTTTTTACATTCAGCTCTGTCTAAATTATACAGATACTTTTGCATGACCTGTGTCGTCGAATCAACTAATCAATCAGCCAGTTAACTCAGCCAAAAACTGATCAACAAATACATAGGTGAGTGGTTGATGATCATATTTACAGACGACACTGTGATTTATTTTAACTCCATTAAGAAGAACTTTTGCTGTTTCAGGACAAAATTTGTTTCCTTTGATTATCACATAACTAACACATCATGAGTGCTAGGCCACTGTTACTGCTGTCAGTTTAAAATAAGGCAGACAAAAGATTTAGGTTTATATTTTTATAGTGACAGATCCTCAGGTCATGCACCTTGCATTGCCGTCTGTGCTGCCTTAAAATTGAGAATCTTGATCTCTAGTGTTTACATTTTTTATACTTTCCTAAACCTGTTACACCTATTTTGTAATCAATAATGTGAACCTTACTCAGAAGTAAATAGAATGTGGGAGTGGAATTGGTTTTTCAGTGGCTTATCCAGCTAAGGCGGTGTATATACACAGTCCTGCTAAGCGATGGTAAATTCAATGTCATCCATCTCTTCCTCTGTGTCCTCCATGTTCTCCGCTGCTCTTTCAGCCCTTGCTCGCTCACTGGCCGGGATGTAGTTGTCCTCAATGAAGCCGTCATCGTCGTCTTCAATCACAGGAGGGATGCTGTGAGGGTTAATGCCATGTCCCTCGTGCATGGCGAATCCCACCTCCAGGCCTGGAAGCAGTGATAGATACACAAGAGTTGTACCCCATTATAATCATGTTAAGGTAAGTCTTATATGACATTATGTATGACAGTCGGGTTGGTGTTTAGAGGAATGATTGAAAGCTGTAATGTCACATTGTGGTAGAGCCTGAAGCAGCTTTAACAGAGACAAATGAACTGGATTTGTGTCATCACAGTTTGACAGAAATCCTCCCAGATGAGCTTTTTTTGTTTTATCCGTGTACAAGCTGAGTATGTCATCACATCACATCACAAAACATCACATTATTCATCTCATTGAAATGTTCTCATTAGTTTTTGACCATGATAGATTGTCATCTATTGTCTCTTCCTGTTTCAGATTCAGCTTGTAGTGTGCATTTGTCAGCCACATTGTGTAACAAAATGTGTGGACTAACATTACAATTAAACATATAAGGAGCACGATCATTGTTCCTGGTGTTAGCCACACCCTTGCTGATATTGCCTGATGTTATTGTTTTTTGTGTTTTTGTTTTGTATGGAACAAAAAAACGTTGCGTACTTGTACACAAAACTAGTTGCTAACATTGTTTATCTGCTGCTTGGTGCTTAGCGGGTAGCATAAAGTTAATTTATTAGAGCTATCAGGGGGAAACAGCGAGCCACAAATCTAAAACAATAAACTGTGACAATAAAATATTCCATACGGTTTATTATTGATATTTTTCTCCATTTATATATTTACTCCAAACCTAAATGTAAAAGCTTTGGTAGGATTAACCAGGATGAAATTGAAAAGTAAAACAAAAGTTACACAGCTTTTGGACAAATGTTCAAACAGGCTGTAGTGTCACATTTACCAGCACTTTTACTTACTTCAGAAAGAAAATTAAAATTTGGTTATATTAAAGGGATAGTTCAGTTTTTTTAAGTAGGGTTGTATGGAGTACTTATTCATAGACAGTATATTACATTCAGTAGATGTCAGTCAGCACAACCCCACTTTGGAGAAGCAGGCTGGAGTCCGACGCAGAAGCTAAGTAATGCACTGCTGTGGAGGGGTGAGCAACAAAATGTATTTTAGCCACCTGAAAAAGTCCCACCTAAAAACATCAGTATCGGTTTAAGTGTATGCTATATCGAGAGTATTTTCACTGTTTCACCTTGATGTCAGATAGTTATTTCCAAAGGAAAAATTAAGTAATTATATCGCTCTTTTCAAAGCCAGACTCCATTGAGAAAAATGGTGATTTAACATTGCTGAATAAAGGAGCTGCTGGTCTACTGCTGCCTCGAACAGTTATTTTGTTTGTGTTATTGTGTGACTTTGGCATTTAAAAGGGTTAGTTCAGATCTACTAAAGTCACACAATAACACAAACTAGCTAAGTGATCAAAGCAATAGTGGACCAGTAGCCCCTGTATTCAGCGTACTAAAATGACTGTTTTTGTCAATGGAGTCTGGTGTCTTTGACGAGAGCACAGCATAATGTTAATGTGTTTAGGTGGGAATTTTTTTAGGTGGCTAAAACAAGTTTCGTAGCTGAGCAGTGCATTGCTTAGCTTCTGTGTCGGACTCCAGCCTGCTTCTCCAAACTGGGGGTGTGCCCACTTACATCTACTGCATGTAATGTACAGACTATGGATAAGTACCCATGCAACCCCACTTCAAAAAACCTGAACTATACCTTTAATATATGTTTTATGAGTAAAAAAAAGAAACACACCTGCTGAGTCACAGTGGCTAACGGAGTCTGTCTCCGTCAGCCGTGTGTGCCTGTAGCTGGCCAGGTAACGCCGGACCACCTGGCATTTAGCCAGAAGGGCGATGAGAATAGAGATGGAGATGGCTGTGACTAGGACGGCCACCAGGAACTCCCAGTTGTGGGAATCATATTTGGGTGTCTTGTTTGCTAAAGTGTCTGCAAAAGAGGGAAGTGAATCACATCCTGGTCATTGTGGAAAGCACCTAAATGACCAAGGCTCTGCTCGGTCCCACACCATACCACGTGGATCAAACATTTAATCCTCTATCACTCATTTTAAAATGGCTGTCTGTACCAAAAATTATGAATGTATAATCTGACGAAAACAGGCAAGCAGGAAAGAATTCTGAGAATACATGAATTGTCTCTGTTTGACAGTTACCATTTAGTGTTGCTGTTGGTGTAGCTGTAGAGAGCGTGCCATTTGATGATGGTTCCATCTGGCTTTGCTCCTGTCAGTGCAGTCTATTTCGTGGAGTGACTTTTCCTGTGTGGCTCAATTTGCTTCTTGTTGGATGCTCTTGCTTTGGGGCACCATCAACTCTAGCATGAAGCCATGGATCACGAGTGCATACCACACATATGTCAGTCAGACCTACTGATTTAGAGCCTCTTGAACTTGTAACTGAAGCTGGAGAGGAGGTTTACATTCCTTCACCAACCAATGTTTGGTGATGTGCAAACCTGGTTAGTGTTGTGTTGTTCTCAGCAGGTGAAAAATAAATGGGATCTGAGGGGAATGTTGCAAGGAAGGCATTTCCCCAGATGAGGGAGGTAGCTGTCTGGGAGATTTCTGTTGACCAGGAAGGAGTTAAACCTTCAAAGCTCCACTAGGTGGCAAGGTTGAGTGACAGGGGACACATTGGTTCAGTAACAAGTGAAAGGAGGTGGCAGCATGCTGTGTATGAGTTGAAATGAAACCAGCGTCCTCTTGCTGCAGTCAAATGAGCCTTTAGAGAAAGAGAAAAAGAGAAATAGTGAATTAAATCAGTATGATACACACACTTGGCTACAAAGGCATCTTTGAAAAAGAAAAAATATCAGCTTTTTCAGTTCTGAGGAATATCAGTAAACTACAATGCCCCTGTATCCCACGTGTATTGTGGCTTTGAATTCTTTTGGACTCTTTGTGCTAGCGAATGCATATTTTATAACTGAACCACACAAAAAAAAGAACATGAAAATCAAATGACCCAAATATTTCACTTAGTATGTATGAAGAGTGAGAGTGGTATCATGAAAAGGAGACTCTGCCTGAAATCCACAAGTCATAATTGAGTACAAGCTGACAGGGGCTCAGGAGGATATCATCCACAACAGGAAAAGTGTGTCGCAAACAGGAAGTCCCACATACTGCAGGACCTTCCTCCGTAGGTCGAGCTGACTGGTAAAATCACTAAGTTGTGTGTGGTGTTTGTGTGTGTGAAAAATCTGACTATGTATCCTTCACAGCTTCCTGCAATACAGACGCCACATACCTAATGATTCTCAAAGGAAAATAAAAGCCAACCCATTATTATTTGTATAAAACAACAAACAAAACATGGCCAACATATAAAAGCCATGCAGACTTCTTCACTTTTTTGGCAGAACCTTAGGAGGCTTTCACGTCAGGAACTTGGGCCCGTCTACTTGTTGGCCTTGACTACGGTTCATGTGTACTTGGGTATGGTTCGCATGAGGTGTGAAAACCAACTGTACCATAACACGGAAATGGACTTCTATTTAACACAAACAACATTGCTAATGTGAAAGCTGGGGTAGGGAAGTGGGGAGGGGGCCAATTGTACTCAGGCATGGTATTAATCAAGTGTATCTAATTTGAAAACACCCTTAGATGAGAAGCTGGAGCCAGCTCAGCACAAAGACTGGAAATGGAGGAAAGAGCAAGCCTGGATCTAGAACTAGAGTTAGATCTTTTATTTTGTTGAGACTTAAGTTTGCAATTTGTCATTTTAAGACTTTGCTTTTCATACAGATTAATTAAACGACATGTTACATAACACACACATATAGAGGTAGATTTTGTTACCAGTGGAGTCAGGCTAGCTGTTTCCCCTTGTTTCCAGTCCTTGTGCTAAGCTAAGCTAACAGGCCACTAGCTGTAGCTCTATTTTTACCGTACAGACATGAGAGAGGTGTTGCTCTTCTCATGTAGCTCTCCACAATAAAGCAAATAAGCATATTTCCCATAATGTCCAACTGCATAGAGTCATTTTTGTTTGATAGAGAAAGGATCTTTGTTTACAGCTATTTGCAAATTTGTAAGATATTTGCATGAGTCTACAGGACAGGTTGGCTGCCAGTGTTTTTATTAGAGCTGTGAGGATGCAGTCAGTTGAGTTCTGTTCTCAGTCATGCCATTCACTGTGCACTAACTAGTTTATGTTTAACACACCTTGCTAGCACCTGTATTTCTTTTTTGTTTTTGTTTTTTTAACTTGTGTTGTTTACTTGAACATGTTCCAGGTCATGGTTTTAGAGGACAAATTAGCAGATTTTTTTTTTCTGCCTTAGTTTTCTAGTATTTGTTTGTATAGTCACTTTAGGACATCAACATTTTATGCTTCCCCTGGGTGTACAAGACATTACACCCACTTGGCTAAATCCTATTTAATAGCTATACTAATGTAAAAACAAAGCTTTATTTTTTATTTCATTTTAAAGGTCCCATATTGTGCTCATATTCACAATCATACTTGTATTTGGGGTGTCTACAAGAACATGTTTACATGCTTTAATGTTCAAAATACACATTTGTTTTCTCATACTGTCTGTGTGAATGTAGGCTACCTGTAGTCACCCTCTGTCTGAAACGCTCTGTTTTTCTATCTTTATAGGCCTTTGCACTGGAATTGCATTGCTAGGCAACAGCTTGTTGTCCATGCTAACATCCTGTCAGCTGATGACATTTACATGCACTACAAAACATCTCAACAAGAAATAGAAAAGGACCCATTTAGAAAGTTTACGTTTCAAATAGTGTACACAGTATACTTGTGACATCACAAATTTACAGAAATCTTTATAGCTCATTTAAAAGAACAGTTTTTGACTACAAACTATGTGAATTTCTCTCTGGACTAAGCATTTTGATACTTTCAGGGTATATTTACAGCACCTATACCTGCTTTAATTTTAAAAAGACATTGAAATCGGACTTTTCATAATACGGGACCTTTAAGGACTTTACATGTATCTTGCTTGCTGTTGACCCTGACATAGATTTTCATGTTGAAACATACCTACATGACAAATTGCTATTTTGCCTTTTATTTATTTTAATCTTGCAGTAGGATAAATTGGGAAATAAACCCAAACTAACCCAAACTAAGCTAAGACACTACAGTTAGGTTTCACCCCCATAGTTCTGGCTCCTCAGTTTTGAAATCATGTAAAAGTCATTTCTGATCTCCTCAGCATTTTCTTCCTTTGAGCAAAATGTGGTTGTTACATTCTGTTGCAATATAGATTATGATTTGTGTGTCTTTGTTTCTCTCTGTCTTTCTCCCTGTCTTGGCTCTGAGGTGATTTTTCACAGCAAGAGGGATCCGGCTGCTTAGCGCCAGCCATTAGGCCTCTTCCCCCTCATCTTCTACAGCTATTCTCCTCAGCAGTGTTGGCTGTAAACACACCAACACGGCTGCCTTTATCTCTTCCTGTTCTGTCCTCACAGAGGCAAAGCACAACAAAATATACACACCAAGCAGCACAGGGCCGGGAGTTACAGGAGAGGAGCCTGGGAGCGAGAAATCTATGTGCGTCAGATGTACAAGTGTTTGTGAGCTCTACTGTGCACTGCTACTGTACAACTGTGTTTGTATATGAACATGCATGTGGAAGAGGCTACATTTGCATCGTTGTCTGCAGTAGGCTTATTTGAATATCATTCTGAAAGGGTAGAGTCAGTTTTTCTTAGTCATACTTTGTTTCAGTGCCCCAAATTGTGAGTAGAGTGTCAGTATCGAGACACTAATGAGGGCCAGAGGGTGTAAAATGTTCTTTCTGTCATCAAACTGAATTAAACATCAAAATTAGATTCTGCTCGTGGAGTGTGATCACATTCCTTTGAACAGACAAATTAACTGTAAGCAATCTTTTGGTTTGAAATTTGATTATGCTGGTAGAGATGTACTTGTACCATGAGAGTACTCCCACTTTATACAGCTTCATACTGTGCGCCGATTTTATTAAATTTCTGAGTTAAATATTATACTTTTTACTCCAGGACATTTATTTGACAGTTATACTTAAACGCTTGGGTCCCATTGGCTTGTTTTAGATGTCTGTGAGCTGTTAGCAGTGTCACCAATAACTGATTTCCCCTATAAACATCTCAAATGTAAGAGTCAAGTTGTCTAGTATTTCACCTTAAAACTGTCAAATACTAATTTTTGTAGGAGAACTGTCTTTTTTCTTCTTTCCTACCCCATTAATTAGCTCATATCTTGTATTTCATGTGCCCTATAGTGCCTGACCCTTGAATATGGAATCGCTTGACTAAACTAGCCACTGCGTCACATACATAAAATGAAACAACTAAAAGCAAATGCTACCTCAGCAGGTTAATTTTTAGCCACCTAAAAACAGCCAATCTAAAAAGTCAAAATCAGTTTGAGTGTACATTATATTTAGGATATTTTAAGCGTAATACCTTGCCATCAGACAGCTCTTTCCAACAGGGAACTAAAGCCGTTATCTCAAAGCAACCAGACTCCATTGACAAAAACAATCATTTTAGATTGGTCATGGACTTTCCACGTCCAGATATGACGTGCAAGGTACCCTGGGTGCGTTGGTTGTTGACAGTCTGGGACACCGTGCTAAGTTCTGCCTGTTACATGCATTGTCTTCTTTCAAAATACACTTCTGTTTTCACAGGAAATTTAGCGTTTACATACAGTCTCTTTCAAAATAAATGCATGTCAGCACAACAGCTCAAATTTGATGTTTTTTTTCCTTCAACAACAAACACATCATTAGGTCTAGGCAACAAAAGCACGCGGTTAGGTTTAGGAAAATAGATCAGGGTTTGGCTTTAGAATCTTATGGGACACAAACACTGCTCTCTTGGGTGAAAGTCTGTGTTTGTTGGACCCATCCATCACCACTCCCGCCTGCCCTACCCGGACTTTTGCCACCTTAACTTTCATCCTTGTCCCACCACGTCTCCCTGCTGGGTTAAACTATTACAGCAACCGTCTGCGTATCATGCTGACATTAAGGGATGCCTTTTTTTCATTGGTTTCTGATGCCAAGAGTCACTGCCTAAGTGCCGGATTTCGATGACTTCAGAGTGAGACTGAGCTATAGCACATATACACATATTTTACATATCTCTGCATTCAAAACAACTGCCAAAAAAATGTTAGCGCAATGTCATGGTGACTCAGTCTATAGGAAGTAGTTGAAAAAAGCTCCACCTCAGCCAGCTACAACAGTAAAATGCTTCTTATGCTTTGATGCATCAAGTCTCATAATGTAGGCTAATACATTATAATAAGTCACTCTGAACCACCACTTTAAGTAGGCTACATTTTACAGATGATACATATGTACTTTCATTTAAATAGAATTTTGAGTATTTTTATATTGTTATATCAGCACTTTACCTACATATAGGATCTGAGTACTTCTTCCATCACTAAGCTTGAACTGAATAAAAAAGACCTAATGCAATTACATCAAAGCGCATTTTGAAATCTGCTGACACAGAATGCATTAGCTTTGTATAACAAATCATACTTTACTGAGTAAACATCTCCCTCCCTGGTTGAGATAATCACAGATATTCACACAGCACAGAAAATCAAAGGGCCGTCCTTCTGTTGACCCTCAACCCAACAACCCACAGAGCACCAAGCCTCTCTCTTATCCCTCTGCCAAGATCTGTATTTCTGTCTTGCTTTGAAAATGTGGAGGAGTCGGGCCGCTCCATTGTTTGTCGAGGATAATAGCAGAAGGTCTGATAGTGCAGCGAGTTAAAAAACAGCTGGCAGAGATATTGTTTATGAGCGTGGTTATTTAACTCGCACACTGTAAATCAAGCTGAGCCTGTGTCAGCTATGCTGGGATGAAAACAACACCTCTGCATTATGACTAAACTAGTTTCCTTTATTTTTTTTCTCCTTTTAAGTTTAATCAAAGCAAGGTAGCTTAAGTGAAGTGCCCTCAAATGTCATGTTTGGTTTTTGCCTTTCAGCTCTGTAATAATGGCAGAGTCAACAGAGACCGCATGGACACAATAAGTAAAAACCAAGCTGATGTTAGCTAATAAAACAACATACTACATTACCTGCATCATGACCACAAACTGTAATGTTTTAAAAGATTAGCATTAATGCCTGGCTGCTTTATTAACTAAATACTGTAGATCTGAATGTGTGCTTCTTAGAGAGTGAAGAAAGTGAGCTGCTAATGGTGTGTTAATGTTTTGGGTGCAAACAGCAAGTTGTCAACATGCAACAGGTGCATGAAAACACTTCGGCTATGTCTCCTTTCTGTAATTCTGTATTATATCTTGAAGTTAACTCATGAATATAGCTGAGAATTTATGGTTTCTATTTTCAAATCACATTTTAAGTACACTGTTACATTATATTTAATTATTCCATTATCAGATCAAAGATAAGCTATAACCCACTGAGACAGTCATGTGATCTTTACATAGTGCAGCACAGTCTATGGACGAGACTTGTCCCACTTTTAGAAGACCCATCTATGAATCTCCAGTCTTACCTGGTCACCTGTCTGCGTAGTTTCCTCTAGCTTCAACGAGTTCACCTGCTATCTGTCCACTCTCATATTTCACGTCAGCCTTGTCTACATTTTCTTTGCTTTGCCTGTAAAATGGAGAAATGTTGTGCAAAGGTTGAACGAGGTGTGCTCTGCAGCTGCTTCCCAGAAGGACAAGTTAATGTGTAACTTTGTAACTAAGGTGTGCTTCCTCCCGCCTACTATTGCGCCTCTCTATCCAATAGCACAGCAGACCTGGTCAGAGGCAGTGTTGTCAGTCAGCAGAGCCAAACCAGGAAGAGGTAAAATATGACTTATGAGCATATGTCATATTTAGATCTGTAACTACAAGTCTGCATTTATAAGTGACAGTGTAGGCAAGCAGTCAAACCTGCTTTTTTGCAAATATATATTCTATTGGTGTAGATACGGCTCCAGTGGATAAACAAATAATATTGTTTGATATCTGCTTAGTGTGGCTTTCCCCTCTTCTTGTAGTGTGTGTGCGAGAAGCTGAGTTAGTATGCCTGCCAGGTGCCACGCCTCGCTTTGTTGATTTAAAGTGTAAACCCTCTCCTCGGTCCTCTTCAGATGAGAAAGGAAACCAGACAAGATACAGTTTGTGGCGACAAGGAGTGTTGTTTATTTAAGACGTACAGCCTGAGGGGAGAGAACAGACCTCTGGTGGCTCCGAAAAGGAAAAGCGAGGTGACCCTGAAAACAATAGGGCCACTTCCTGTCCACTCTGCAGTGCACTCTGCATCTTTACATCTCTCTCACTCACTCTTCCTCCTTCCCTCCCTCCCTCCCTCCATATGTTCCAGGATGCTTCAGCTGCATGTCTTGGGGCAGATTGCAGGGATGAGGATGGGTTGGGACAGTAAAATGATAACTCAGCATCAGCTGAAAGAAGCAGGAGGGGTTTCCCATAGTAGATACCAGGAGCTGTTTGCTGTTGGCTAACTGGTGGACCATTATAGTCATGTCATGCTTGATCTACGCGGTATCTAGTTTATCTTTTTTGGTCAATGCAGCAAAGGTTTTAAGTGGGCTGAGGATAAGAACAGCTGCGTTAACTGATTTTTTTCGCCACTTGGGGGCAGCAGAAACAAGTTGTGAACAGCACTGACATATTATCATCTTTCATCTGTTAGCAAAGAGTTGCTTATTACACATTGAGCATATACAAGCAGGCTAACATTTATCATAGCATTTATCTGGAGTTGTGTTTGTGTTAAAGTCCAATATGTAGCTCTGTTTTTTCTCTCCACCAAATCCTGAGGGAAATATCTGACTCCTTTGCGGCTGAATGCTGCACTGTTCTCACCAGCTAAATCTTGACTTTTTCTGCCTGCTCTTTGGTGCTGGGCTGGTAGTGTACATTAGGATATCAGAGCTTTTTGAAGCTGTCTGCTTTAAAAGGGTGCCTACCCTGCCCTCTGTGTGCTCACCACTGCATCACTTTAAGTATGTTCAGGCAGCACATTGTAAATCCTGCAATAGTCAGATGAGGAGCAGTGCTCCATCTGTAATGTGAAATATAAAGATTAAAGTCAATGTGAAAGTGAATACTGCTACTTAGTTATGAATGAATGAATGAATGAATGAATGAATGAATGAATGACTTTATTTTGAGCAAAGAATAAATAAAAACAAAATAAACATCATCAGACATGTTTAACTCCTCATCTAACCCTTTCCATAAATCCACCACACACATACTGAAATACACATACTTTTCAAAGTTGTACGAACACAGTGTTGTTTTAGATTTAATTTTCCTCTTAGATTATATATTATAATTATATCCTCCATCCCTGTCACAAAACATTTTTTGAAAACTGTTGTTTGTGTGGTTGAATGTGACTTATTTGAGGTTTCCAGCTGATTTTGTGATCCAGTATCACTCCCAGAAATGTGTTTTCACACACTTTTTCTATATCAACATTATCTATCTGAATTTGCACTTGCGTATCAATTTTTCAATTTCCAAATAACATCATTTTTGGATTTGTCAAATTTAGCAACAGTTTGTTTTTGTCAAACCATCTTTTCAATTTATTTTATTTTTGTTGTGATCTCCATCAAAAGCAATCCTCTCCAGAGCATAAAATATTGGTATCGTCCATAAAAAGAACAAATTTTGATGTTTTTGAAACTTAACATAGCTCACTAATATGTAATAGAAACAAATTTGGTCCTAGTACTGACCCCTGGGGTACACCACGAGTAATGTTATGACATGATGATTTATATTTCAACAAGTTGCTGCCACTTATTCAGTTATTCTAGTTATTTGATCTAACTGGCATTATTTTAATGTCTAGTGTGCTGATATTGTTACTTTACAGCTCTCATCCTTATTGCAGCTACAGTCTATGGAGCTGCATTAGGGTCAAATGTTTTGTACTTGAAAAAATAAAATTTGAAACTGAAAATTCATGTGTTGATCTTGTATTCATTCATCTATGTATTCAAAATAAAGATAAGTATATGAAACGTTTTTTCAGGTTAAATATAATTTTGATTCACTTTGGTAATTCTTTTGAATGAATAATTTATTTTCACTTTTCACTTCCATATATATTTTAACATTTGAGGTCTTATTTTTTTCAGTTGCATGTTTTATCTTTTCAGATTCAGATCTTATTTTTTACAGTTTCAAATCTTATTTTTTCACTTTCAAATCTTTTTTTCACTTTCAGATCTTTTTTTTTCAGTTTCAAATCTGTTTTTTGAGTTTCAGACTTTTGACCCTGATGTGGCGTGGGGGGCGTGGCATCAACTGAGAGGGGTGTGGAATCATGAGTGACAGTGCCTTCAGAGAATGTAGGAACTAAAAAAATTCTGACTGAACACTTACATACACCATATTCATGTGACTGGCAGTGTAAAAATTGATGCCAGTGACAAATTTCCATTTAGAAATCTGTTTTAGACAGTACTGAGCACCAATTGCAGTATGAGAGTGATAAATTATGCCAGATTTTGCAGATCAACAGCCACATTTTAAGTGCTGATATGTCCGATTTCCACACAGCACTGTAAACGCAGCGTAGTGTCCACTTCGCTTGCAATGATGGCGTCCGGTCGGTCGGATCAATCTGCTGGAGCCCATACAGTACATATGAAGATAGCAGCTATAGACAAATATTTAATGTCAGATGTTTTGCTGGTACTGGCTTAAATCCATTTACAGAAGGCAAACATAAACAAAGTCAAGGCCATTAGTGGCAGCAGTGGAGCCGAGCTCAGATTCTGGATAAGATATCTAAAGGAGGGTGGAGGGGGCTTTCCCCACATTTTCTACCAGGAGATGTTTACTGTTTGCCCTCGCAGTGAAGTGGTGGAGGGTGGGCCATGACCCTTCTGTGGGGAAGATGTGAAGGCCTCCTTAAGTTTTTATAAGTGGAGGGAAATAACAACACGTGTCACATTGTACTTAACAATGGACAGTCAGACTTGAGGAAGAGCTATGTGACAAACAAGCTCGCGACTGGCTATTAAGCACCAAGAGGAGAAAATTCACAGCACCCAGCAGGCTGGAATGATTGTCAGGTTTTTTCTTGCCTCTCAGAAAAGACCCTGCTGTTTGCATTGTGATGTGCAACCACCTTAATGTAATTTTTACAAGGTGACAGCCGCACATTGCACACATTTTTGTGAGTTTGTGAGTCCATATGTGGGCTCCATCTGGAAATATGATAATGTGAGTGAGGCTCTCTGCACATCTGCTTTAAATCTGTAAATCTGTTAATGAAACAGCTGCAATTTTATTTAGATCCAGCATTATTCTCTTTTATTGTGATGGGTTGTATATCAAATGTGATACCCTCTGGACTCCACTTTCATTAATCAAGGTTCAGTGTCAGATGGGCTTCTGCACACAAAAATAGGCTCCTTGTCTGTTTCTCCTTCGTGTCCTTCGCTTTGCTGCTGTGTTGACAAAAAGGTTGCTTAAATTTCATTAAATTTAATATAATCTAAGAGTTTCTTGTCAACATGCTCACTTTACATACATCACAATCACTGTATGCACTGGGAAGAGTCTATATTTGTTTGGTTTGAGCTCTTGCCACCTCTTGCAGGTATAATACTGTATATAGAGAAAGAGAGAAAAATGGATACTACTAGTATCAGTTTCTGTCTTTGATGGTGGAGGGTGTTCATTTTATTTTTACTCTTAACTCTAACTTCATGACACAATATGGCCAAAAGCAGTCAAGTTCGTGTTTCATAACCTGAGTTCTGTGAGGAAAATGATTTATCCAAATGGCATGTTAATCAGTAGTTTCTGTTACCTTACTGTTTGTTTTGGATGTCACGGTTGTGTGAACGCACCCTAACACACTCTAGCAATCTGCTGACTGATAAACGTGCTGTAGAAAAATGTCACAAGCACAGTAACACACCCTCTGTGGAAGTGTAAAAACAGCGCAGCATTAAAAATGTCAGCGGCTCACCGTGTTATACCTCTCCGCCCGGTTACTGTAGATCTGCTAACTTTGGGAGATTCATGTAAAAGTCATTTTTTACAAGATCCAACTGTGCATTTTTCTAATCCCTCAGTGAATGCTGTGAGAATATATAATGTGAAAAGCGAGAGCACTGCAGGATGGTTCAGAGAGGAATCTGTGTTTGAAAGGTCTCATATGGTGGTAATAATGACACAGTATGAAAAAAATACTACTTCTTTTTCAGGTTTGCCCTGCAGAGGAGATTGTTATCTGCAACTCCCTCTGCAGGGGTCCAGTCTCTGTGAGCGGCGGGGTATTATTTAAGGGGTGCGCACTATTCAGCTTTAAACCAATACATTATATTTTGCTGTTGGCTACTTGTTAAAGCACGCAGTGCATTCTAATGGTGTGTTGGATGTAAAAAAAAAAAAAAACAAGCCATTCAAGTCTACAAATGTTGTGGTGGTCAATGTAGGAACCCATAATGCAGAACTGTGTCCAACTGCTGTTTTTGTTCACGCTGAAAATATCTATCCTGTGTGGGTTTTTTTGAAGTGTTTACCATGTGTTTCCATCTCAAACACATTTTGGAGTGCCATGTTTTGGCATTCATCTGTGATTAGAGCATAAAAGCTGCAAAAACCAAGATGGTTCAGACTTTTTACAGAAAGGCAACTTTTCTTTTTTACATAAAGCAGTGAAGCCAAACCAGTGAAAACCTTTATTTAACAAATGCACATTAAACCCCAATGGAAGCACAAAGAATGTTGCATTTCTGTACTTTTAGCTCCTCAGAGATTACAACCAGTTTCTCTTACTTAAGCAGATGTGCCGTGGATGTCCTACAATGGCCTGCACTTGGCAGAACGTTTGCATGCAGAGTAGCCCTGCTGCATGCAAGAAAATATTTTGAACCAACTTCCTCAGTAGGTGTTTGTGCATGCATGCTTTGGCAGCAGCAGACATCAAGCTCCCCCTTGGTGTCCCTCCCGCCTGCTGGCTGATGGGAACAAGAACCTATGGGACTGCAAAACAGTGTAAGCATGTGTGTGTATGTGCGTGTGTTGAGCAAACAGCTATCAGACAGGAGCCGAGACCCTCCACCTCCACCCCCGCCGTCACCTCCACAGGCCTTTTCCTGCCTGTAGGGTGATTCCTGCCCCTGCGCTCCCTCCACTTCCTTCACACACATATCAGCCTCCAGCAGCAGTACCTCTTCCTGAATCTGGCTCAAGTTCTCTGGACAGTGTGGGCAAGCAACAACAGCTCATCCATCTCTCTCTCCCTCTCCCTCTCTTTCTATAACTCTCACTGACAGTATTCCCTGTCTCACTCCATCATTTGAAGTTATCATCTTACATAATTTCCCCAGGTAACGCGCTGTTGAATCGCACTTCCGGGGCCTCTGTGACTAAAGTCCCCAGGCACATTTGCACAAAATCTCTGCTCTTGCATTTTTCTGCCTTTCAGCACATCACTCCCTGGGTGTTATTCAACTTCCTTAAAAAAAAAAAAACGCCTGTAATATTCCAGACGTGTTGGCTTGATTCAGTACCACTCCCTTTCCACAATTTCCTTGATACTCATGTTCCGATGGGACTGATATTCTATTTCTGTAATTAGGATTTGCGGCGCTAACAAGCATAATAATAGCAATGAAAAAATGAATCAGATGTTCCATCTTTAGCTTTTCACCATGGCTAACACAATAAAAATAAAGCTACGTTTGTGTCGTTGTCATGCCATCTTTCCTTTCTTTCATTTTTCCATGTTTACAAACTGGAATTTTTGTTTTATTTCTGATCAATAAAAGCATTTTCAGCACTATCTAAGCTGAAGCCAGCTCTATGACGAAACCACAGACAGGACGGACAGAAATGATGGATCTTACAAAACCTTACAAAAGTCTTTTGGGGGCTGTATTTTATATACAAAACAAGCAAAAGAGTTCAAGTTCTCAGGTTTATATCTGACACGCACCTTTATGAGACAATTATTGCAAAACTTTTTCTCCTGATCTGGAAAATATTACCTCCCTCTCCTTTTACTTATCTCGCTGTATCTGCTGACAGCTGAAATCATGTTATCCTACATGATCCTGTATTGGAGGAAGCCTTTTCACGTTAAACCTACATGCTGTTATGATTAGAGCTTCCTTAGTCTAAACCAGAGGCTTTCCTCCTAATGAGGTGTGGGTGTGTGTCTGTGTGTGTACAGTACGTCTACCTGTGCGAGGTCACTCATGGGTATAACATCAACACCCACCAACATCCCTGACTACATGGAGGGTTTGTTTGGTGTCACACTGGAGGGTCACCCTGCTTTGCATCTGGTGACAGACCCAGATCACCTCATCCCTATTCCCAGTGCCCTAGCCTCACCCCAGGAGGCAGACTGGGAGATGAGGGGGTTGGGGGTGGGGGGTCGCTCTGCCTCAAATTAGAGCCATGTTTTTTTTCCAGTGTGGGACTGATGAATGGACAGGAAGAGAAAGTTTAGGAATATTTTACTTCATCCTGGCTACGTTCATAAGTGTGTTTAAGCGTGTGTGTATACAAACAGTAGACAAAATCATTACAGAAACAGGAAACAGACACAGAGCTATATGTAAAACATCCCAGAGTTTACAGATAAAGGCTACAGTAGTAAGTGGATGGTGTAGTGATAATGTAAATAACACTTTTCACTGTCACTGCCTATACTTTCTGTTAGCAGTTATTTACAGTGCCTTGTAAATTACAGCTATTTTCCTATTTTGTTACATTACAACCTGCAATTTTAATGGATTTTTATTGGGATTTTTTGTAAAGCGCCTACACAAAATAGTCAAAATTGGTGAAGTGACATGAAAAAAACCTGTTTCAAATAATTCTGAAAACGAAAAAAAGCTTTGGAAAGCTCCAAAGTGGAGATTAGAGTATCTGTCCATAACCGTACACTCCATGGAGCTGGGCACTATGGATGTGTGGCCAGAACAAAAGCCATCGTTTAAAGAAAGAAAGAAAAACATGTTTGGAGTTTGCCAAAGGGCATGTAGGAGACTCAAACATATGGAAGGAGGTACCGTGGTCATACAGTATAAGACTAATATTGAACTTTCTGGCCGTTCCTCCATATAACCCATGGCTGTGGAGTGCACAGCTTAAAGTGGTCCTTAGACTGACACTCCAGTCTCTGCTGTGGGTTATTTTTGGCCTCTCCCCTCTTGCCTGGTCCATGAGTTTTGGTGGGCAGTGCTCTCTTGGCAGGTTTGTTGTGGTGCCACATTTTTTCCTATTTTGTAATAATGGCTCTAATGGTGCTCAGTTGGTGTTAATTATGTGTGATGTAGAAATAATGGAAATAATTTCCTAATATTAAACATGAGCCAAGACTTAAAATACATGTTAGGTATTATTAGCATAGAGTTAGTATTTTTTGCTATTTAGTTGGATGATGACGAAAGGAAACGAAAGTTATCCAGTGCAGGTTAGTGGTAATTCATCCCAGTAAAAAGCGAACCAGCTTTGTCACACTGAAAACTCAGAATCGACTCTGAAGGTACCTCACTAACTCCAAATCCTTCATAGTACGTGCCTCAGGAGTATATACTGATTATTCATTAATTTTCCGTAACTGCTGGTGTCTATCCCAGCTGACATTGCACGAGAGGCAAGGTACACCCTGGACAAGTCATCAGACTATCACAGGGCTGACACACAACTATTCACGGTCACATTCACACCTACGGGCAATTTAGAGTCACCAATTAACCTGCATGTCTTTGCCATGCCACCCTTTATCTATCTAGCTATCTATCTACTGATTATGTCACACTTAAATTGCACACAGGCGGACTTTATTTAATTAATTATGTGTCCTCTTCAAAACTGTTTGTCCCTATGACATGAAAACAGGTATCTGACCTATGGAAGAGCCAAATGGAGACATGATTTGCTGTATTTCTTAAAAATGGGGTCCTTGGTCTGATACTGCAAGTTGACACATTGTAGCAGCTGACCTTACAAAACAGCAATACAGACATGTTTCAGTCTTATTAGCCACAAACAGCAATAACTGTTTTTACATGTTTTCAAGGTCAAAGTTCAGAACATTAGGGTTTAAATTTGTCCATCAACATACTGTGAAGTAAACACATAAATGTCACAAAATGATCAACTGGCCTTTGGAGCACCAGCAGTATATATTCATCTGGACAGGTAGGTAAACTTTACTCATTTTTCTCAGCCTCATAACTCATGCCTTTGGTGGTTATGACTACTATCAACTGCTCAAGCTTATTTTCTCCAGCTAACAAAAGCATGCATGTTGCAGCTTTCCAGAGTTAGCATTAAACTCAGTCGAGGCATGTGGTCCTTCTGCAAATTTAGATGAGACACTGTCACGGGAGCCATTAAGACTGAAGACCACCTTACACATTAACTCCTACTGTATGTGAAAGCAGCTGAGACAACACAGATTTGTGTGAGAAAGCAGCTCTGTCAAAGCTGCAACACAGGTACTATTCTTATGATGGTATGAAATCAGTAACAGATTTTTAAAATGGGATGAATAATGAACCCAACAAACAGCTGCGTTGGACCAGGAATGCTGGCAAGAGCCTTTTCTCTTCAATTGTTATCAATTGCTGCACTTATGTGTGTCATTATCCCTCAGGCCATCTTAACATGCGATTGCATTCTTCAAAATAGTTGAAATTTCAGAGAGTGCCCTGATGATTGAACTATTTCATCAGGCTGGGGACCAGTTATTTTAATACTAGAGATATCCTTTCTTTTAGTTCCCTTATGCTTTGATATCTGAAAACCCTGTCAGCTACAGTACCCATAATGAAAGTTAATAGCATCTTTTTTCTCGGCTAATATCATCTTTGCTAACTGACATTTGGCCAACATTATGGCTTGAACTGACCATGAAGTTGAACTTGTCTTTAAAAGGCAAGTCTTGACACACCATGTTGTAATGGTAATTAAATTGCTGGCAGAGCCTCAGTAAATGGGAGGGATGGAGGAGGGATGCACTCCATGAGGAACTTAAAAGATGTGTTTGTGCGTGTGTGTGTGTGTGTGTTGGGGGGGGCTAATATAGCACGTCGCTATAACTTCTACAATGTATCTCATCAACTGTGCACATCCTGCTCTCCCTTTGGCCACACTGACTTTGTATATTCTTGTCCCCTGTCAAGTCATTTCCCATCATTCCACATGTTGATCCATCTATTGGAGACATGTTCCCCTTAAGGTTGCTTGAATGGCAGTTCTTCTTTGTGAGAAAGTTTCACAGTGGAAAGTGACAGGATGTATGGGAGAGAAAAGGAAGCGACATGCGACAAAGGTTGGGAACCAGTCGTGGTCTGAACACACTCCTGTCTTCATGTCCTTTGGCCAAGGAGGTGGTTAAGTGTCCTAAATCATTATTTTACTGATGCATCTCCCAAATATGTTTACAAGCTGAAAAAACATTAGTACTGGCACAAGTCTGGATACAGTCATAATTTTTCATGCAACCTTATAATACTACATCAGTGCTCCTGTTTTGATACATACAGTTAGTAAAAACATATTAGTGCTTGATATAATGTGATTCAGAACTTGCATTTGCATCGTAACATGACCAGTCATCCAATATTGTTGAGACAATTTAAGTTAAAACTGCAAATGCCAACCTCATGGTGGCACATTATAAAAAAGCAGTGGACCACCAAAGTCATTGGGATTTATCTGTTGGTCCCCATGGATGTTGTAACCAAATTTCATGGCACTCCATTGAATAGTTGTTGAGATATTTTAGTCTGGACCAAAGTGACAGACCAACATGAGCCTCCCTGCTACAGCAGGCTAAAATGTATGTTTTAGTTTCTGTCCATTTCTTCCTCTTCTTCTTCCTCTTCTTCTTCTTCTTTTTGGCTTAAACCAAAACATTGATTCTGGCATGGGCTCAGATTTATTAATCATTATCCACAATCTATCAGGAACAACTGGGAACTGGGCTCCTAGTGGAAATGTAGATGGGTTGATAGTGTGTCAAGCTGTCTGTCACTATGTAGTGTTGGAAATCCTGCTTTTAGAAAACAACTTCAGAACCTCCATAGACATCATTCTGAAGTTATCAGGGCTTTACAGTGTGTTATCTTTGGGGAAATCCGATTTTGTAAGACGGGGGCTTTAAATACTACTATTACACACGCTTTATCGCAAAGCATCTTTACGTCTTTCATCATTTCATTCACTTTATCACTTAGAACACTTTTCTCTCATACACTTTCAAGCAAACACACACATGATCCGTGTCTCTGTAGGACTCCGTGATCCTTGGGAAGGGTTTCTTTATCAGACAACATGGGGTACGTCGGGATGGGGGTCAAGGGTTTGCAAGTGCCGTTGGGGGTGGTGGTGATTTAGGGGGCCTGAGAGGTGTGAGTGACACCCTTGTGTAGGCTCCCAGGGCCCAGCAGGATCAGTGCGTGTGGAGCCGGGCCAGTCTGCCACACAATGAGAGGAAATGGGAATTTAATACAAACTTTCTCACAAAGTCTCAGAGACCTCCCGCCTCTGTTGCCGGTCTCACTTCCAGACACCCCCATCTCCTCCATCACCACCTTCGCTACAACCACAACAAAATGTCAGAAACAACTAGAACATGCCCGGGAGCGTGCCGCGGTAAATTTGCTGTTTGACACAATTTAGGTGACATTTCCCCACAATGAGTTTTCTCAATGGAGTTTGTGAAAAGTTCTGCCTAGGAGTGGCAATATTCAACTCTTACAGCAGATATATAGTACACAAAGGACAAGCATAGATGCGAGGAGTTCAATTTTTCTGATGACATTATGAAGATAAATGGACAATCCTACTGTATATTTATAGTCAGTGTTGATAATACCTTACACAGAGAGCTGGTTGCGTGACACAACCCACTGTCACCAAGGACACCAAACTTTAAGCTATTGCATATTTTTCCACCAGTTCACTTCAATGAAAGAATGCACACTGCTCATGAGATTGTTACAATAATTCAAAGATAATCACAACTTAATGTCAAGCTTATGAAACAGCAATTCCTCTGTCTTTCTTTGATTGTTTGCAGCGTTGAACATGCGGTTTGTCGCACTGTTATTATGCTTGGGAAAGTGATGGTGTGCTTTACGAACTTGGCCAGAAGACACACACAGCGCCCTGTCTTTGTCTGGAAGTGTCATAAAGCAAGTGGCGGTCTCTCAAACAACAAACATTTCATAATTACTACGGAGCAACAAAGAGTTTTGGATACAATGGCTAATGTCTGAGGAGCACAGTGTGTCCTCCACCCTGTGTGTCCACCCCACCAAAATAATTTCCTTCACAAACACACATGCATGGCAACACACTCTGGACTGTATGCACACACATACAGTTACACAGCACATGCATGCTCACAATCTGATTTACACCAATGCACCATCACATATGCACGCACGCATTCATGCACATATACATTCATGGTACACAAACTCACACAATAGCAGCCACCCTTGGTTTCTGGCTCCTGACAGTCTTAATGCAGCCAGAGACTGAAGCGTCTCTGTTGACCCAGCCTTTGGTCTTTTCCCTTTTAGCTTCCTATAGAGACTCCACCAAGCTTGTGTCTGCAGCACGCAGCACTTTTCTATCTTTTCTCTTTTTGCACTTCCTCCTTTGCCCTAAACTTTAATGACAGTCTAAAGAATTCTGCACAACCTGCAATAATTGTCTTAAAATTCATTCAACAATGTGCAAAACTAGTTTGACAGCTCAGTTTGTTGCATGATATATTAATGTAAACCTTTGGCTATACTCTGCATGGACGTGTGCTGCAACCAGAACTGTGCAATCTGCTGTTGACAGTTCAGTATCATTGTTCTCATCGTCCATTCCTGTAAGTGGGAGTTTTTGAAGTGTGTGCAGAGGAAATATGATGGTCTTTTAAAAGAAGTTGTTCTGGCTTCTGAGCTACACAGGTCACACTAACAGGTCAGAGGGACAATACAGATCTGAGCCAAGACCCTTTGTTTGCCAGGAGTCAAAATGGAAACACTGTGATTTGCAGACAAAACAATTCCAACCTGGGTGTACCCATTTCACTTTATAATTTGATTCCTTTCTCTTTTTTTACCTCAGCTAATTAAACCAGCACTTCCTCTACTCTCTCCTTTGATTATGGTTTTCGGTGTGTCAGTCATGCATTATCTGACATCATTTGACATTGTAGCAGGTAGGATTCAACATTGCTTACCTTTTCAGATGTGGCCATGCTTTGCAAATAATTACATTAATTTGTTCTGTGTTTTTGACCATCCAGTAAACAACAGAATATTCCTTGCAGGCCAAAGAAAGCTGTGAGCTCCTGAAATGGAAAACAGGATATCTCAAACAATAAGAAGTTGAGTCAACTTCAAGTCGATTGTCTGAAGCAGCAAGGAAATGTAAAGAAAACATCGAATCAGCTCCACAGTTTTTGCAGAGCAGATGAGAAAAGGCGTGTGTGAATGTTTCAAAGTGAGACAGTGCAGCACTCTGACAAGACTGGGGCAGAAATGGCAGAATAGACACAACAAGAATATTGTTCATCATTTCCTGAGGTTGACTGATTTTAACAGAGAGGGAAGTGGGGAGGCTGACCATAAAAGCTGCAGGGATTGTAACCAACTCATTGAAGTGAAAGAACAAAGCTGTTGCATTTGGCAAAACATGACACCAGCTGCTGCCGCTGCATTTGGTGTTCCAGCTACATTATCTTTACAAAGAAAATCAGGGCAGCAATAAAATGCATCGTCAGCCGCAGAGGACACATGGGGCATGCATGGTGCAAGTCCTGGCCACACAAATGCATATTAGTACGGGTAGATGTAAAGTGTTGTGTTCGAGAACACAGTTATCAGCATGTGGTGGGTGTATTTGATTAAATGAAGTCGGATAATATAAAAATTTACATTTTAAATGTCCTGACATGCGCAAAAATCCTGGAACATCACGTTCTGCGACCTGAAAACAACTTTGCAGTGTGTTTCTCGCATCACAGAACTGAATGTTTTTATGACAATTTCAGAAATACTAAACCATATTATAGTAACACTATCCCATAGTAAAACAGTAATGGTGCCACAGAAGATTATTGTATTATTGTATGTTAAGACAATCAGAGTGGTTGGCGTTGTATTGGAACAAAAAGTGACAAAGTTTAAACTCATAAATACATTAATCGGATCGGGGAGGTCTGGAGCGCCAGCAGTCCTCCGCTGTCTGGTGACGCTCTTCCTTCCTTTCCCACCCAGAGAAAGCTGAGCATTACCCAAAGTCCAACTCGTGCTTAGTGTGACGGACCGTGAAACCATCTCTGAAGGCTATACGAGACCGCTCTATTTGTTCCCGAAGAGAATTTACACCTGAACTGGAGCTCAGCGTGATTCGCCAAGTTATGCGTAATAAAGCGCACCGCTCGTCGTGACGCAGCGTCACCGTTTTGGATGTACAACTCTAACTGTAAATCCGATTTACTAAAGGCAACTTTTTCCTGATGGGGATTATAAATACTATGAGGATTTTGTGGGTGTTTGTTTTGTGGTTCGTTGATTTATCAGGTAAGGAGGAAGTTCTTTAAAGCTGTTTGGGTAGCTCTTAAACGGAGCAAAATATTGAAGTTCTGAGGTATTTTATTATCGAGGAATGTAACGTATGTTAAGAAAATACAATGTCTCACTGAGTCTAGAATATTTGATATTTGATAATATATCTCTTTATAATGTTTGCCAAAGTCATAAATACCCTCCGAGTGTAGAGTGTAGATATGTGAACCCTTTGGGAAAACAGGAGCTCATCCATGTTTCCTGCCATTGTTCTCTGGACCTGGGGCTTAAGTACCAGTGAGAAGGAATGCTGGACAAACTGTTACTATTGGGTTTGGCTTTTTTTTTTTTTTTTTTAATAAAAAAAGTCACAGCCCTGAGGGCTTTTCTTGTTTTTGTGAGTGAAATTTTGAAAGAGGGCCTGATATTGCCAGTTTCTCAATCCTTGTCTCAGGTGTCAGTGTGTGAGATGTTGTAAGCCAAAGAGTTACTCTTCTGATTAATACACTAGGAGATTCAAGACATACGCTAAACTGTGGACAGATATGAGTAAGCTACAGATGATGTTTCTGCCATGGCTTTGTCCTGCGTTTAGACTGTATGTGTTCAGATGGTCTACAGCACAATTTAATGTAAACTGTCAGGTGTATAAAAAGTTATTCTGAATCCTTTTATCCAGCAGTGAAACTGTTTCCTAGAGCATGTGCCATACTGATGTTGTCCACTGTGAGTCACCTTTAATGTTAGACACAGGATTAGTGTGAATTTATGTATCAGATTACAACATGCTGAGACAGGTGTGACAGTGAATCAGATAAATTAAAAATATTTAATCTTCTTAATAAACTAAATTCTTACATTAAAAGTTAGTCTGCTCAAAGCAGCCAAAGAGGTATGCAGTGATTTATGTCCTTTAGCATGCCTAAATAAGAAAAAAATACTTACATGTAAGATAGTAATGCTAAATCTCCTGACTTGAATGACTTGCAAATCCCTTTTATAGTCTGATAACCATGTCAAGCTCTTGATGACTTACTGTATGTCAGACTGTCTTAAATACAATGCCCTGTCCGTCCCGCAGATGCTGTGATTGACTTGACTATGATCTCGACAGCGGAGGTCACCAACGTCAATCACTTCTCCATCTCTTGTATCGCTGGAGAGAGCCACCCTGACAAGGTTGAGTTGGACATCAAGAGAGACAACAAAATCCTCATATTCCCCAGGAGGCCTAATTTTAAAGTGTATAAGCCCAGGAACGTGGAGGCTGTGGCCAGAGACTTTCGTGACCTGGATAATATTGGCATCTTCTTCTGTGAATCTGCTCAGGGGGCTCCACCACTTGAGACTGTCACAATGATCAATAACTTTCCCAGAGGTGGGTTCAGACTTTCTAAAAACTTACACGAGAGTTTTTACTGACCAAGCCTGAACTTGACTATTTGTGCCCTGCATTTTTCTTATGCATCCAGTTTGGGTTGTCCATCATGTTTAAAAATTAAATGTGTGTACATGTGTTCCTTTGTAGCAAGTTTTGTCCCAACTCACCTCACGCTGACTGCTAACAAAGGAGAGACAGTTCACCTCAGCATGCAGCTACTCAGCTCCCAAAAGAGAGATGTGACCTGGAAATACAATGGTAAGCCAGTTTACATATCTTAAGACAGACGCAGGAAATTTAATGTGCAGTTAAGAAGCCTCACACTTTCTTGTGCAAATAAGTACAAAAGATGACTTTTTTTAAAACACATTGAAACTATTCCATCCATGTTTCTCTGTGTCATGTAGGAAACTACTATTATATGACTCACTGGACCGATGTGATCAATCGCACTGCTGTTCTCACTGTGGAGAACGCAGCTTTTGCCAATCAAGGCATCTACAGTGCCAGCTACGTGGGGGACAGCCCTCTCCAGGGAGCTTGGATGAGGCTCATTGTCAGAGGTTTGTTGGATCCTGACATTTACACGCGAAGAAACAAACATTCACATGGCCGTTTATACACTGAGGTTCAGATTGTGTTTTACATCTGTTTTCCCGCAAACTGGCTGCTGGCTTTAGCTTTATTTTTAATGCACAGACATGAGAGTCGTCTCTCATCTAATTATCAGCAAATAAGCACGTTTCAGCAAATCTCAAAACATATCATGAAAAGAACTCTTTCTAATAACAGCTGGGAGTTGGTTTTGAGCTTATTCAGTCCCTGCTTTAACATGACATATGTTTAAGTGTGATAGCACATGTGCTTGTTCAGTATGAACACCATCTCCACCCTTTATCTGCTCTGCTCTGAGATTCCCCTATTCCCTCTGTCTCTCTGTCTCCACCAGGTGCAGTGGGTTTTATGGGTTTTTTTCTCTGTGCATTTGACGACATAATTCTATCCCTCTACAATTCAAATGCACAGAAAGCCAAAAGACATCTAAATGATATTGTATGTATTTAAAGTAATTACAAGATTTTGTAAGATGGCCAGTAGCAAATGCAGTTAAACAGTTATTTGGGTCTCAATAGACTGAAAGCTTCCAATTTTACAGGCAAACTGCGCGTATTTACAGAAGACATAACGTGTACAGATTTTGCAGCTCACACCTTCTACACATTGTATCATACCTATTCTCTAAGGAAGACAACTCTTTTTATGTATAGATTGTCCCAGTAAGAAGTGGGGTCCGTACTGTGCCCAAGACTGTCCGGAGTGTCTCAACGGTGGAGTGTGTCATGATGCTGACGGACTCTGTATCTGTCCACCAGGGTTTAGGGGGTCACACTGTGAGACAGGTTTGTACTGAACTCAATACAACATCCTAACAAGCGTAGTAAAGTTCAGCTTTGTGTGTGTGTGTGTGTGTGTGTGTGTGTGTGTGCATGTGTGTGTGTGTGTGTGTGTGTGTGTGTGTGTGTGTGTGTGTGTACAAATTTAGATTTTTTTTCTATTGTTCTGAGTTAAATACTAACGTCAGCATGCTAATGTTCACAGTGATAGTGCTAGCATGTTGATGATTAGCTGGTGTAATGTTAACCATGTTACCACCTTATTTAAACTTGTTAACATGCCAACGTTTGCTAATTATTACTTAATACAAAGTACAGCTGAAGCTGATGGGGATCTGTTTGGTTTGGCAGGTATTTGGTCATAAACCAAAGGTCATAAGCTAATAGCTACTGACTTTTAACATGTTTATCTCTGCTGTAAAGTTGGGTATTTTAACACGAGGGTCTGTGAGGATTGGCTCACTTTTGGAGCCAGCCTCAAGTGGCCATTCGAGGAACAGCAGTTTTAGGCACTTTCAGGGCCGCCCCTCCCTAAACGCAGAACACGCACTGTGCATAGGGCCTCATCTTCCATGGGGGGCCACATTTTGCGCGAGGGGATGCATTTGCGCATATGCGCAATGGATGCGCACATGCGCTACCGTGAGGCGTGCGTAGAATCAGCTCGAGGAAGGAGAGAAGAGACCTGACCGCCCATGCGTCGCTGCAATGATTGACAGCACTCGACATCTGAACAATCAGAGGGGTGCGCTGGCAGGTACTTGCAGAGCTGCAGCAGGTGAAGAGTTGTCGACATGTCGTCCAAAAGAGCTTCAGGAGTATGTGCGGGGTTGGAAGGGAGGGAGGGCGGGCTCCATGGAGGGGGAGACCCGAGCCTTGGGGGTATGTGCGGAGCCGGGAGGTCGGGTGCTCCCAGAGAGGGAAGAGGGAGATATATAGCTAAATAAGATGAAAATAGAAAAGAATATCTCTGTATTTTATTTCGGCTGAGGACTGAGGGAGATTGGACACCTCCAGAGAGGGGAGAGGGAGAAATATAACAAAATAAGATTAAATAGGAAAAACCTGTCTCCCTCTTTTATTTTATTTTCAGTGTTTAATCAAGGGTGGGGGATTGAGGTGGTGGAAGTTACTTTCTTTTGATGAGTAATTGATGGCTATTTGTGACTCAGATTTGTTTATTTATTTATTTCAGTTTGAAGTTATTTTTCTTTAATATTTATTTATTTATTTCAGGTTGAATTTTTTATTTTATTTGACTCATACAGCCAAACTACTGTATCTACAGTACATTTGTTATTGCCAGTAAAGGTTGTCAAGTTAAATGGCAAGTTGTTGTATGGTCATTTTGTATCTATGATACATTTGGGATGGGGGCCTCCAAATAAAATTTCGCTTAGGGCCCCAATTTGGTCAGGGGCAGCCCTGGGCACTTTCACGTTGTCTTCATTATTCAGCACCAGAGGTTGTTGTTGGTTGCTGACCCGATGGTGTCCTACCAGTTGGGACTGGGCAAATTTAATCCACCTTTGCGTCTAAGCTATTTTGATCCTAACTGAGTACATTCTGACCCCAACTGGGTAATGCAGCTATTACCTGTGTGTACATGTGTTGTTGAGCTGTCAGTACTTGAGGTAAGGAGACTACATGTGAAGTGCAGTTCATTTAAATGGCAAACATTAGATCAACATTACATCTTCACTGCATTTGGGTAATGACTTTACCTGTAAGTGTGTCTTATATTAAAGCAATCAGATTAGTTATAGAGTCAGAATCTATTGGTAACAGATGAATACACTGGCAGAGTAGATACTCTGTCCTTAGTTGTGTTTTGCAAGGCAGGTTGAGCCATGATACAGCAAAACTCAAGGAATTTAAATAAACACATTTGTGAATTTGTCTTTCTCTGATGGTTTGCAGCCTGCAGGGAAGGAATGTTTGGCCCAAACTGTGGGGAGTCATGTGGCTCTGAGCTGAACTGCAAGGGGCTTCGCTTTTGCCTACCAGACCCTTACGGCTGTTCTTGCGCCAGCGGCTGGTTTGGGAGCCGCTGTGAGAGGGGTGAGTGCTGCATCACCTTAATCTGTCCCTGTTTTGTTTTGTTTTTTTCATTAGAATAGTATGTTCATAGGTTTAACAGCATGTGTTTACTCTTCTGTGTGTCAGCCTGCCATAATGACATGTATGGACCAGACTGCAGGCTGAGCTGTAAATGCCAGAATGGAGGAGTTTGCAATCGTTTCAGTGGATGCCAGTGTCCCACGGGGTGGAGAGGACAGAACTGTGAGAAGTCTGGTAGGTACTGCCATCTTAACTTAATCCTTCTTTTGCTCCATGTCTCTCTGTAGCTTTGCCTCCCATGTTCAATGGAATCTACTGCACTGAAACTTTGATAGATTCTCTCTCCTCATCACTGCAAAGTACATTTCCATTTTCATCATCCTCCTTACCAAATACCATCTCCTTCTTCATCATCATGACAGTAAATATTTGGCAATATGCACAAATTGCAAAACTTAAATAACATGCAGTTTAATTAAACTGTTTCCCCAAAAAAGATGGCTTCATCACGGTTTATGATAGAATCCTAAACCTGATGAAGCCAGCATGTCTGGGATGAAGTTGGTTTCTTAATGCATAGGTTAAACATGAAACATATTAATGGGACACATGGTTTAGAAATCTCAGTATACTTTGATTAAAAAAACGTCTTTTCGTTTTATGTTAGGTTTTGACATACACTGCTATCATCATTCTCTCTACTGCCACATTAGTTTCCCTTTGTCGCTATCCATGTTATCATGTCTTACTCTCTATCCCATGCCACTCTCCTTTTTCAGATCTGGCTCCCCAGATCTTGGAATTGGATAGTAATTTGGAGTGGAATCTGAACTCAAGCCCCAAGATCTGTTGTTCAGCCACAGGCAACCCCCTGCCCAGCCACAACAGCATTGAGCTGCGGAAGTTGGACGGCACTGTGCTAAAGGTAAAAAGGCCAACAGTAATATATGGATATTATACTGATATGGATATCATCTTAAATGTTGTGTTGTCTTTTCCTGGTTTTAAAGGCTGCATTATAGTAAAGTGATGTCATTTTCTGAACTTACCGGACTGCTCTGTTTTATTATTTCCTTTACCCACCTAGTCATTACATCCACATTACTGATGTTTATTACGGTGACCCTGAACAGGATAAGCAGTTATGGAAAATGAATTAATGAATGATTATTTATCAGAAGTCTCACTGTGTAAATATTTTGTGAAAGCACCAGTAGTTAACCCTACAATATTGTCACAATATCGATATGGAGGTATTTAATCAAAAATGTTGCCCAGCTCTACTTGCAACAATCCTGTCAAGATAACTCACAGTAAAGCCTGAAAAAAATACACGTTTGATAAAACTTAAGTCAAGGTAGTCAGACAGAGATTAAATACAAGGCCACACAAGGAGAAGGAGGTGGCTGGATGAGTGCGGGACAAAGATGTCTCAAGATTCATTATGTTACTGTTCTTTTTTGTGCATTTTGATAAGATTTCACCACATAAAAAAAGTTAGCAATATTTACATTTCTATTTTTGGGTATAGGTTAAACAAACACAATACAACATGTTAATAAGTGAGCTTTATAGGTGCTGATCGGCAGATGTTTTTAACTTTGGGGAGAGCTGGTCTGTCATGTTTAACATCCTTTATTCCTGTTAAATGAACTAAAGAAAGCAGTTTGTGGACCTCCAGCAACATTGTTGGTTGCTGTGAATACAGTTAAATCATACTGCGCCTTTAAGATTGGGCTGATGCTTACAAGGTTGAGTCAATCTCAGAGGAAGTCAACAACACAATGGCCAGACCAGATAAGGCTGTATCGCTCTACAGAGCAGCGCTTACCACGTGTTGCCTATAAGTGACATGTTCAAATTCTGTGTTTTTCTTTCTGTGCTGTTTCCTTGATAATAGACGCAATCTGATAAAGAATTTTACCCACACTTCCCACAGGAATAAAGAGGATGTTCTTAGCACAAATCCAAGCAGCCATAAAAATAGGCGCAGGAAATGAAAATGTGGTTTTCACTGTGCGGTGCATTATTTTGTGTGATATGTGTTTTTGTCTCAGGCCTCTCGCACCGTCATGGACTCGAATAAGAGTACAGCCCTGTTTGAGATCCCTCATCTGAGTGCTCAACAAGGAGGATTGTGGGAGTGCAGGGTGTCCACCAATGGGGGCCAGGACTCCCGCAAGTTCAACCTCACCATTAAAGGTTTGTGTGTGTGCTTTCTTTTGAGTAAGGTTTCCAGCACACAACAGCAACAAAGGTAACTTTTTTTTTCTTTCTGTGTCTACTCAGAGCCCCCTGTGCCCACTACTGCCCCCAGACTGCTGGAAAAAAGAAGCAAGCAGCTGCTGGTGATGCCGGTGGACTCCCACAGAGGAGACGGCCCCATTGTCTCAACCAGGCTCCTCTACAAGCCGGTGGAGAACATAGGCTCTTGGTCCTCCATTATAGGTGAGATATCATTTAAAGATGTCTTTAAATGATAAATCACAGAGAGTTACATTATCAGAAGATTATTTCTGGCTTTTATTTTATTCCACAGTAGCAAACGCAAACGTTGTAGTAAGTCATTACCATTATTTCAACACATTATTAGATGGTTATGCAGGTTATGATGATGTATCACTCATCATATAATTAACAAAATAACTGTTAATTTTTAATAACTTTACCTGTATATTCCAAATATGTATCAAACAATAAACAAAATCATGTGATTAGTATTTCCTGTACCCACTTTGTTTCAGTTTATAGTGACAAAGAGCCCATTACGCTGATGAACCTCAAACCTTCAACACGCTACCATGTCCGTGTCCAGCTGAGTCGGCCTGGGGAAGGCGGAGAGGGGGCTATGGGGCCAGAGGCCGTCATGGAGACTGATTGTCCCGGTAAGATCCACAGATAACTGGCATCACACACATCCTGAACATGAGTGTATTTATTTGGAAATCTTGCCTGGGAACAAATATCTATAGTCTGCACCACAGAACTTGAGCAAGCACAATTATCTTGTGTCTGGTCGGACTAATAGTTTGCTGAGCGGTGCTTTTCCCAGGCCTTGAGAAGCCAGTTGTCTATTCCCCGGTGAGCATATCTCTCCTGATGACTCGAATAAAGGACAAATATAGAAAGATACAAATGGACAGAATTGGTCTGTGGGCACTTCTTTGCTAAATATAAAATGAGGACCCTGTGATATTAAAACTACAATAACAGAAGCTAACTTTGTCATCAGTCAGCTAGGAACCACAAAATGAATCATTTCATAGCAAGAACCTGTAGTCAAGTAGCAATGATTTTATTCCTCAGTTATTGTGGTGTAGAGGGAGAGAGAATATCTGAGTACAGAAAAGATCATGGAGAAAAAAAACTGAAACAGAAAAGTGATTGTTTTGGATTGTCCTAGTTTCATACTTCTATTCAGTTTGACTCTTTGGCAACATGTGGTTAGATCCATGTGTGAAATGGAACGAATTTCATGTTACAAGGCAACGTTGGTCTCTTGCACAAGCACAGAGTATTTGTAATAGTGACTTGTACACTTTTGAGAAGGACTACAGAACAGTTTAAGACTGTGGAGTGAGAAGTCATTTTAAAAATGGCATATGATAAAAATGAAATGTTCATAAACATACTGTATTTATGGCAGCTAGTTATCCATTGGATGCTTTGGTCATACAGTACAGTCAGCCAAAATTCAAGTGAACTCTCAAGACAGGTTGTCGGTTCATCACAGAACTCAGTGTCCCTATATCCATACTAACTGTATGAAGTATGCACTATATACTAATCCTGATAGTATACTGTTCGTATACACAACATCTTTAACCATTTTATACTTAAAAAAGATGATACTTGCACAGCTGAATATCAGTCATACTGTGAATGAGAGTGTTAGCAAATGTTTTTGTATGAATTGGATTTGACATGCAACACATTCAGATCCTGAACAGTGGGAGGGAACCAGAGCACCCTTGCGAAACCCACATGAACCATGGGGGTAAATTCAGAAAGGACCAGGACCAAGATTTAAAGCTAGTACCTTCTTGTGAGCTGACAGTTCAAACAACTGTGTGGCAGACAGCTGAAATATAAATTGAGGAAATCATCCAATCCAAAATACTTTATCTGTCCCTCAGGGGGCAATTTTAAGGAACCGTGATTGATGTAGTTAGAGAAATTCACAAGGAGCTGTTAGTCCCCTCAGCTCACCCTGTGTTCTCTGTTGCTGCAGAGCCCACAGTTCAGCCTGAGATTGACATCAGCTCGGTGGAAGGCCGCAATGCCACTGTACGCTGGCGACTGCCCGCCAACAACGGCGTTAATGCCGGCACAGCCAGTGGCTTTTTAGTGCAGCTCTTCAGTCCACATGGTGAGAAACTACGGGAGGAGATGACCCTGCTCACTGTACTCTCCACAAAGTTCCACAACCTGGAGTACCAGCAGGACTACACCGTGGTGGTGAGCCTCGTCAACTGCGGCAGCCAAGGGCCGGCTTCCAAGCCCTACCAATTCCGCATCAACAGCCAGGGTAACTAGAAACTCTGCTGTTAACAAGCTGTAGGGGAGGCTCCCTTAAAATGTTGCAGGGCTTTCTGTGCAGTTTATAATTCATTTACAGTGGTGTGTGGCAAAACAGGAGGTCTAACACAATACACAGAGCAGGCTTGAGTATTTAGTTTTAATGGTTAATATAAAAGATACATATATGGGATGATAAGAGCTTCTTACTGTAGATTCACTGTAAAAACTCTTAGTATGATTTGTGCTTGCTAGTTGCTTGGTGACTCTCTCCCTGCCCACAAACTTTAATGGAGTTGAGGAACAGTTTAGCAGCTGTGATAAATCCAGTTTAGCTGCAGTCAGTGGAGATCAACAAGTGAGAAAAAGAGCCATCCAACTGAACAGCAGTGAATGCCCATGTCTTTAGTGTTAAAGCTTTCCCAGAGCAGTAATTTCATTTTGAAATATAGTTTTACAGGATCACTGTTGATTGTGATTAACTATGATACTTGCCCTGTGTCTCAGGTCCGTCATCCCCACGCAACGTCCAGGCCCTGCCTCTGTCCGTGTCAGCCATCCAGGTGAGATGGCAGCCCCCTGTAGATCCCAACGGAGGCATCATCAAATACATCATAGAATACCAGACAGTCGGCCAGGGGAGTCCTCACCCTTGGGTGGACACAGATGATGGAAACAAGACCACCAAAGATGTGACAGCACTCAACGACAGCACACTCTACCAGTTCAGAGTTAGAGCTTTCTCCAAAGTGCCCGGAGAGTGGAGCAAGTTTGTTGAGGCGATGACACAAGGGGATGGTGAGTCAGAAGTTACTGTCTGTTCAACCACCATTATCCACCATTACTACAACTGACATGTTGATGTAAGATTAATTCAATCTTGACATGACAGTTTGTAATTATAAAATATTTGGCACCCAAATATGGGATGTCAGACTAGAAAAGTTTGAGTAAGCCTTGATGTAAGCCTCGCTTCTGGGGGACACCAGGGTAGCAAATAAATTCTGGATTACTGCAATGAGTAAGTAGAAGTAGCTTCCAGTGGAAAATTTCTACACTACTGTACTTGTGGTCAGTATGAGTCTTATCCCAGGTGATGTCCAACAGGACCACCCACACAGGGACAGGGGTTTATTTGGGATAATAGTACACAGACAGCCTGTTTATCTCCACTGTCTAAAAATCCATCTCCCTACTTGGGTTTTCTCTCTATCATCCACTCTGCCCTCTGTCGTCCCTTTCCATCTCTTCCCCTCTGCCAAAACAGGCCTTCAGAGTTTAACCCCGACCACCCAGGGTGTGGCTAGGAGGCCTCCTGGGGACAGTTACCAGCTGTTGGTGGCAGTGGTTGGCTCGGTAACTGTCACCTGTGTGACTATCCTGCTTGCACTGTTGGCTCTTTTCTTCATCCGCAAGACGCTGCTCAACCGTCGGCGCAAGTTCACCTACCAGTCTGGATCGGTAAGGAAAGCTGAGAGATTGGCTCAGTCCTAGTTGACATCACGAGTGATCTGACAAAGCTCAAATGTGTTTAGAGGGAATCTTACATTAGAGAACTTAAATATATGTATTCATTGCCATGCTTAAGACTGTTTATACCCTCAGGGTGAGGAGACTATTCTGCAGTTTAACTCAGGAACTCTGACGCTGACACGGAGGCCCAAGCCGACACCAGAGCCCCTCACCTATCCAATCCTGGAGTGGGAGGATATAAAGTTTGAAGATGTCATTGGAGAAGGCAACTTCGGCCAGGTATTTAGAATCTTAAGTTCCCCTCCCCTCAGAAATGTGTTTTTTTACTGACTTTACTGACATGTAGTATCTGTAAAACGTTTGTCACTATCAAAGTGTTTTCAATTTCCTCTGCCAAAGGGGGCAATAGCTTTGCACCTCACCAAAATGAGAGATTCAAACGTACCCTGGCAAGTTAGATTAGCTACGTCACTAATGGAGTGCTCCAGCGATGACTTTTTCCTGAAGGCTGAAGCGAAAGTTAGAATTGCACTGGTTCTTTCATCAAAAAAGCCTATGAGATTTTTCAACTGGATTTTGGATTACTGCAGAAAATAAGCTCTATGGCAAACAAACATTCATAATACTTACAAGTTTTTATTCAGCAAGATAATTTTCACGAATGAACACCACTTTCATGACTATTGAAGCCTAAATGCAATCACAGGAGGCAATTGTATCAAACCCTATCTGACTTTGACATAGCTACGGTTATACATCTTATCTTATAAAATCTTGAGGGTCCTAACATTAGGCTGTAAAGAAACTAACATTACGCTATAAAGAAGCTAACATTAGGCTATAAATGAACTACACTATGGTCACATGACCCAACGTCACCACCATAACAAGACAGTAAAGCCGTTCAGCGTGGCTTGGCGTGAAGACGTTCTGTAGTTTCATTTTGACAGTTGTTAGCAATCGCCGTTTATAAGACACGCAGAAGCTTCAGAGTTAATGTGTGAGGTATTTACTGATGTATTTTATGTTGTAGAATAAAACCAGAAAGTCCCTTAAGCCCATATTAACACAGACCTTATTTCAGGCATCTAACCAAAACCCAATTTAGAGTGCCCATTGGCTTTAAGAGAACCGTGTGTGGTAAAATGCTAACTCATTTCCAGGTTTTAGGACTCCTTAAGCACTCTTTACAAAAGCAAATTGCTGTGTCTAACACAGGAAACACATATTGATGGGAGAACAGATTTCGGCACAACACTGGCAAAGAAACCTCCAGCACAGAGCAGACTTGTCAGTGCAGAGAGCAGAGTTAGCATTAGCGTAATGAAAATTTGAGAAACCAAAAAAGTAGAGTGTGAAGTTTTTGGATGTACACTGGACCCTGGAACTTCCTTACACTATCTACTAAAAACCCCATTGTAGCAGATATTATACGTTTCATGACCATTAACACTGTGTTAGCAACTGCCAGCTAGCCTACAAGCTAACAAGTTAATAAACAATGTAAACATGCATTTGTACTGATCAATCTGATTCATCTGCTAGTCACTGATTTGGTTGCACAACAGACTCCTTATCTGATTCTGGGTCTGACTGGGTCTGGATCTGAAACGTGTCTTGAGGGGGACTTTAAATGTTTCCATTATTCACTGACATCTTTTATTCACTGAGTTAAACATGTGAGCTGACAAATGTTTCAAAACCAGGTCATCAAAGCCATGATCAAGAAGGATGGCAACAAAATGAGCGCAGCCATCAAGATGCTGAAAGGTACATTTCCGCAAGCACTCACAAACACACACACATACCGTACATGCATCACACACAAACACGCTGACGCACAGCAAATAATAATATCCCACTCGCAGCGCATTCTTTTACTGATGTGAAAACTGCATTCAAAAGACGCCAGCTGAAGCTGCTTTGCTTGCACTTTGTCTAATGACGCTGTGCGGGCTGATCTTCCTGCAGAGTTTGCCTCGGAGAATGACCACAGAGACTTTGCAGGGGAGCTGGAGGTGCTGTGTAAACTAGGCCAGCATCCCAACATCATCAACCTGATCGGCGCCTGCGAGAATAGAGGTGAGTGAGCGACACCTAGTGGCTTTTATGGATATTGATGAGCCTTTGATTTACACTATTGAAGAATACTTATGATGCATATTACTGTTTTTGGCAAAGGTAAGGATTCATAAGTCACAAGTATTTATGGGCTGCTGCGTGCAAACCTACAAAGGCTGCATGTATGTTACTTTACCTTGCTTATCTGGTGTCCACACCCTATACATTTTGTGTATAGTGTATATTGTGGCTGCCATTTGGCCAATGTTTAGGTTCTGTAGGACACTTATTTTATGACAGGAGAAATGTATGAAGAGATCCAGTCTACTGAATGTATTATAGTATGTACAGTATCTAATTAATGTTATTTGCCACAGCATAAACCATTTATGGTATTACCCTATTATTTACCATACTCAGCATATATCTAAAATAATAAATAATAATAAAAATATATATATAGATATTTGATGAAACAATCCCAATTGAATGTCCTCTTAGCTTACATTAAGACAATTATCTTAGTCATCAGTACAGTTTTCTTAAATGTATGTTAGATATGCAAATGAGACATTATCTTATTAATTCTGTGCTTTCTGTACAGATTTCCAGAATGGAAATCAGACCTAAAACAAACACCTAAATGTGTATTTGGGATGTTTCTTTCCACTAGTCTGAAACAAAACATGTTTTGGATGCAAAAAAAGCCCAGAATCTCAAAATTGACCAGTGCATGAAAAAACTAGCAGCCACAGCGAGAAAGCTGGAGGAAGAAACCCACCTACAAACGAATCGTTTATAACTATTTAACTGATAGATATCACCTTGAAACTTCCCCAGTTGATTACTTAGGCCTCCTAGCTTTCTCTGGAGTGTTTAAACATATCACACAGTCTTTATTAGCGGGTGGAGCTTGTTGGCTTGTCATGTGGATGGATCAGTGGACATGTGGGCCTATTTCTATCCATCCTGATTTTACAAACTGTAGCTGTGCATGTAGCACTGTCAAGGAACAGGTTAAATTCTTCCTGCTGGAGATCCAAACAGATACTCCCATTTGATCCTCTGTCATCTGCACCTGGAAAGCCCCAGAATGTGTCCAATCTAAATACTCCTTGGCCGCCAGAAGCATTTTGCACTATCACATTTGTTTGATTTGTCCATGTGCCTCACAAGCATACTGCTGCATCATGTATTTATGTATTTGTATAAGGTTTCCTTGGCCCCCTCACTTTATACCATGGAGGATCAGTTTCCCGCAGCTACATCCGACAGCCTCTCCATCGAATAATTGGATTGCTTTTGTGTGATCAAAGATTGATAACGTATAAAAGAGGAAGTGTAGTATGTAAAGTACATCAGTGAGGACATTACAAAACCAAATCAGCCTTGAAAAATAAACATCTGACTAATTCAGTGTGTCTCCCTACCGGTGTCACTTCCAAGTAGCGCTCGACTGTGCAGGCCTTCACTCTCCTGTGTTTACATCTGTTGTTTAACTCAGGTCCACATCTTTTATTTAGTGATAAGAGTACAAAAACACATTTACACTGTAACACCCCAGCCTCAGCTAGAACAACAAATCTCATCAAATCTCTCATGAGTAGATCAATGTTAAACAATCATGAGTATTGCAGTGTTTAGTAGTTAAAATGTCCAGAAAGTTTATATCCTCCCTTTGTGTAATTTTCTTTTTCTTTTTTTTATTGTTGCTTTTTTTTATGCAATTTGTGTTAGAATCACTGAAAGGTTAACACATGTGCATGTCATTTACAGTATGGAACGACAGGCTCAGGGCTCAACCTGATTGTAAAATGGAGGAAAAAGAGAAAGGAAGTAAGAGAGGGAGAGGAAAAGGAAGGATTGTTGTGGGAAAGAGGGCAGGGAGAAAAGCAGAGTGGAAGCTAAAGATGGGAAAGTAAAGAAAGACAAGAGATCAAGAAGAAAGACGTGCTTTCAGGGAGTAATATTTCTTTGGCATACAGTTCATGTGTTCTTCCTGTGCTGCCTCTCCCTTCGCTCAAGCTGTTAAAATATATTTTACTGTAACAGAGACAGTGGCTTGCAGTGGTAGCACAAGCTGTTGCTCAACTGCTGTTTTTAGCATTTTAGGAGTTTTCTGATTCTTTTTTCTCTGGATTCTGACTTTTATTTGTTTAATCCGCTCTGCATCTGTCGGTTTTCATATACCAAAAAAAAAAGGGGGAACAATATATGTTGTTTTCAGCTCATACACTCTCGTCTTACAGAGATCTGGAACAAATTCACTCTTCTTTACATATCAAGATTGAGAAAGAATTAAGTGCGTGCAGGGGTGATACAGCACTGAACTGTTGAACGGCAGGACAGGACACGCTGACTTCAGGATGAGAACAGGCTGGACAGGAGGAGGAAATAAACATAGTGGATATATGATAGATACTCAAATGTCAAGGGGAAGATAAAGATTTAAGATAGTCAGCATCCTCTGGATCAGCTTTTATAGCACAACATTTTTGCTGATCTCTGTGGAGACTATATGCTGATAGACTGCCACACATGTAGAGCTGATTTAATGAAGTTGGTCCCAGGTCAGGACAAGAGTTAATTCATTCATCATCAAAATTAAACCCTAAGCCAGTTTAAAGATGTTGGGAGGTTTGAAAACCTTGGTCCCTTACAGCAAAGAGTCGAAAACTGCCTTCTGTTTCCTCACTCTGAAGACAGGAAAACACAGTAATCCATACACAGTGTTTCGCTGTGCTTATGTGCTTGGTTTGAAAGAAACATCTTTTACTGTTTCATACTGAGCAAAGAAAATTGTTTTGGAATGACGTTGCTGCAGGAAACACAGCATGTCCTGATTAACATAACCTCTTGTAGCCGAGAAGGAACATAATTGTATTATGTTCCAGGTCTTTGACCAGTCTGTCCATCGCCCCGTTTTTCTTTCCTTCCACATATGGTATTAACTAATTGTGTTGGCACTCTTTCTACTCCTGGTGAAATCAACATGAAACCCTTCCAACAAGCACAAATGCCTCATGACCTGTAGGAACTCTGGTTTTGGCTGGAAGCCGCCATCTATTAACAGAGCATCAACCATCTGGTTGATCTCCTTGAGGATTTCATGAAAGGTCTGCTTTACCTCTGTCTGTGTTAAGATAGAGCCGCTGAAGGCCGAGCCCCTTACCAGCTGTAGCTGGGTCTCTTCCCAGCCTATTGCAGGCAGGCCAGCCAAGCTTTTAGTCACAGTTTTTAGGAAGCTGAGCTGTTAACAGCTCACAGACAGAAAATTAAATGTTTATTAGCAGCAGCCTTAACTCTATTAATCACCGTCATACATTATATATTTCCCCAAAGTGATTTCAATACATTAAACATCATGAAGAAGGTACATTTATGGCACAGAATATACCGTATTTCCATACAGTACCATAAATAACAGGATAAACTCCTCTTCCTGTGTTACTCCCTCGCTGTGCTCTCCAGGTTACCTGTACATAGCCATTGAATATGCTCCCTATGGTAACCTTCTGGACTTCCTGAGGAAGAGCCGAGTGTTGGAGACTGATCCCGCCTTCGCCAAGGAGCATGGCACTGCTTCCACTCTCACCTCCCAGCAGCTGCTGCAGTTCGCTGTAGACGTGGCAACTGGGATGCACTACCTAAGTGACAAACAGGTAGGAGAGGAGAGAGTGTGTATGTGGGTGGCTGCTTGTATATTTCTTTGTGCATGTTCTTGAAAATGTTTTGCTTCTCATAACAGGTTTTTTGTTTTTTCTAGTTGCCCCATGACAGTTGATGTTGGGAAAATAATGAAATGACTCAAAATTAAATTAAATTAAATTAAATCCAATTGAATTCAATTAAACTTAATTTAATTTTTTTTTTTAAAGTTGATTAAATTATTTCTAAAGATTTAATTAAAATTCTAATGGGGCAGAGGTGTAATAATGTAATAAAACCTATATATTTCTTACTGATTGCAACATAATCAAAATAATACATGAACTGTCCTCAATTCCTCATAAGTATTGTACTTAATACAATATTTTGTAGATGATGTAATACAGCTGACAGCATTAAAAGTCTAGTAATGTAAAAGAAGCTGCAATAATTGAGCTATTCCATAATTATTGTTGCATCATATTGTATGTTACACCCCATTTTAATAACTTATAAATTCAATGATGTGATTACCGTGTTACATTACTCAAGCATGTTATTACATAAGAAGCTTGTTTATATCTTTGGTACACTTAAAAGGACATTTTATAACACTTGCTTAAACTATTACATCATTCAGATCCAGATATGTGATTATTAGTTACTACATTGCCTTAAGAAAATTAATCTTACTTTACATTGGCTCATCATAAGGACATGTTGAAGCTATATTTAATGACACACAAAAAATAGATACAGTTAAATGTTACAATATTGTATCTGTTCAAACATATATACTCATGATGTGTCTGTAAAAATGATTCATGCATCAGGCCTAGTGTTCTTACCAGTAATAACGCCTCTCCTCTCTTCTGATCTCTTGCCGCTAGTTCATCCACAGGGATTTGGCAGCCAGGAATGTCCTCGTAGGAGACAGCCTCGTGGCAAAGATAGCAGACTTCGGCCTGTCCCGCGGAGAGGAAGTTTACGTTAAGAAGACGATGGTGAGTCGTGAGGTCAGGCACAGTTGCACTTTTGTTTTTTTTTTTGAGAAAAGAACTAACAGCTAACAGAGGGCACTGGTTGTTTGAAATGTATGCCATATGTTTTCATTTTACAGTCATTAATGCTATTTAGTTCAGCTTCTATCGCTGACATGTTAAGGACACAACTACGTCCTTTTGTGAAATAGCAGAAGACTGATCAGTCACACAAACAAACTGCAACAGATGTTTATCTGTAGGTATCTGTGTAAAATCTGTAGTCTGTCAGTCAAGCTGTAGACCATGGTTGTTACTTTATCAGTGTATCATTGTGAAAAAGACTAAAGCTGCAATGATTAATCGACTAGCTGTCAACTAATAAATTAATTCCCAACTAATCTGATAGTTGATAAAACAGATTTCATGTATCATTTTTGGAAAAAAAAGTAAAAATTCTCTGATTCTAGCTTCATACATGTGAATATTTTCTCACTCCTCCATGACAGTAAAGTGACAAAACAAGACATTTGAGGACATCATCTTGGGCTTCGGGAATCACTGATTAACATTTCTCACCATTTTCCGTCATTCTATAGACCGAACATCTATTGATTAATTGAGAAAATAATTGACAGGTTTATCGACAGTGAAAATAGTCATTACCCCAGAAAGACTATATTATTTTAACAACTTATATTAAAGAGTAATAACTGATACTAAGTCAAATTCAAATTAAAGTCAAGTCTAATTAAATGCAATCAAACAGCCTAAACAAGGCTTTTGGTTGTTTAAATCTAGTTTAGGTTGTTTTTTACTTCAGACAGCAACTCAGAGATTCTGGTAATACGTGAAATGACCTGAGGAGGGCAGTAAATTCCATCAACTGCAGCATAGTGTGACGTGACAGTACACCGGTGTGCCACATTGCTCTAATAGGCCATGGACTCGTAATTTTTACTCTTCATTTATTCATTTTTTAATTGATTAATTTTAATATCACAATCAGACTCTTTGCATGTGTAAGCAAGTTAATATGTCAACATGGCAGTATGTTTTACATTGATCTGTTGCATTGCTTTCAGGGGAGGCTGCCTGTACGCTGGATGGCCATTGAGTCTCTGAACTACAGCGTGTACACAACCAAGAGTGATGTGTAAGTGTACAGTGGCAACTCATCTGTTCAACTAACATCATTCCTGACACTAACTATTGCACTTTCTGCTGTACCAAAATCAAAAAAAAAAAAAAAGTTTCTGGGAGCTTTGGGGGCATATTGAGTGACACGGCAGGCTTCTGACTTAGCAAACAAATCATCCCTCTGTCACTGGTGGAGTGATGATAGTGTGTTGTGTAACTGATAAGCCCAAACAGGAAGCTTTGGGTACACCTTAGCAGACAGGCCGAGACGTTGGCCAGTCAACTGGAGCCTATTTATACACTGCAGAGAGCACACTTGAAGAGCGTGGGACAGCTAACGGAAGAAGTGTGAAGGGTGCCTGTAGGGTCAGAAAGAGTGGTAAACATTACTAGGAGAAACAAGAGTGCAAGTGAGAGACAGAAAACAAGATCTGACACAGAGCGAGAAGAGATAAGCAAAGATAAAGAGGCAGACAGCACAAACAATCGCTAATCAGATCGCAGGAAAGATGGTGGTTTCATGTTGTTGAGACACTCAGTGGTTCCTCCTTGGTTTCGGTGATGATGTTGAGATACATGTGCATTTTAATCATTCAAAATAAAACATAATCATTGTGCTCCTGTGTATGTTTATTTAGTTATGTGAATATTTAAACGGAGTCTGGCGTGTTTCACATGCAATGCACTGTAAAAACATGAAAACCTGATGGTTGCAATAGCAACAGCAGCGTTTCTAGCGAATACATTCATTTTACTGGTTTAAAAATATTGCATAATTGTCTGTATGTAGATCAGCAGGTGTAAGATAATGCTGTTGTCTTTGCAAAGATTTGACCTTAACTCACACATGATCGACAAAGGAAGTTCCAGGTGAAGACCTTAAGTGACTGATAATTTTCAAGTGTTACTTATAAAACCGTCAGAAGTATTCCCATGTCTTTACTATTTTACTAACCTTTCTGTCCTTGCATTTTCTCTCCCAGGTGGTCTTTTGGAGTTCTCCTCTGGGAAATTGTAAGCTTAGGTAAGTAGGCACTCATGTCGTCAAGGGTGGTAACAAGATGGTAAATATCAATCACCATCACCATGATAGAAGTATTTTCTCAATTTCTTGTTTGTGTGTGTGTGTGTGTGTAGGTGGCACACCGTATTGCGGTATGACTTGTGCGGAGCTTTATGAAAAACTGCCACAAGGCTACAGGATGGAGAAGCCCAAAAACTGTGATGATGAGGTGTAAGTATTCAACATTTTGTAGCTACTGATTAGCTTCCTATGTCTCTCTTTTCCATTGTTATTCCCTATTAATCAATGGCTCTCTCTCTGTCCAGCTACGAGCTGATGAAGCAGTGCTGGAGGGATCGGCCCTACGAGAGACCCCCCTTCTCCCAAATCTCTGTCCAGCTCAACAGGATGCAGGAGGCCAGGAAGGTAATGCTGCCCTCACACAATGTCAGCAGAGAGAAAATGTCCAGTTGTTAATCTAAGATGGCTACCCCATTGCTAAAAACCATGGTAACATCAAACTAAAAACCATCATGTGTTGGGGATCACTCCAGCTACAACACAGCGATCCCCCACTTAATGTGAATATGGGTCAGGGGTGTAAAGTGTGTGCAGGAGGGGTGGACGCAATGGCCATGTCACTGCTTACTTCCTCCCTACTTCCAACGCCTTTGCTTGGACCATACCCATCTTTGGACCATCCCGTCATCATGATGTTAATACACAGCTCTAAAATTTTGCAACTCCATCTTGCATGGTTGCGATGTTATATCATTTACAAAATCTGTTCACAGATATACGGACAGAAAGACAAAAACAATACACCAAAAACCACTTGTGGGGCTTGTTGCGGCTCCAATTTAGGACTGCGTTTCACCATGACGACAAACACACACAGACTCACAAGGTGAAATAGTAACAGCCAATGCAACGTTATGGCTGCTGGTAATAATGTAGTCTTAAATAACTATTTTTGTTTGTCGAGTTACATATAGGGTGTTACTATTGGAATTAATTTGTACCAAACTACTGCCAGTGGTAGGTTTGCAGCCATTTGGCACCAGTTTGTTGACACGTCACCAAGACACTTTCACCAAGTAAGGCCTGAACAATATGACATGTGCGCATTATGTGGCGTCAGCATTAAGGAGATCGACACATTTGTGTGCACATGATCCCTGCTTTACGTATCCTGAATTAGTCTGGAAATTTGGTTATGCAAGTCCTCAGAAATGAACACTACGCATACACAAAATGTAATATGCACATGAATGGTTGGCAAGTTTTTTTTTTTGGTCTAGAATGGCGAAGGAATAACCTGACTGACTCTGCCTCTGATTGGTGTATCCTGATGCTCTTACCCTAACCCTTACCAATCTCACTCTTCGTGCCTAAACCTAACAAACCCAACCAATGCCAGCAACGAGTACTAGCTACTAAGAGGCAGAGTAGAGTGGGTCATGCCTCCTAGGAAAAAACAATAGTGACTGGTAGAGGAAGTTTAACATACATAGTGACTTGCTGGTGTCATGACTTAGTTTATTTAGGGACCTTTTACAGATCATGTGTGATGGCACTGCTGTCACTTTTTCTGCCATGATCTTAGAATTAACAGTATGGTAACCTCCATGAGTGTTGCCATGTTTATCATTTACATCACGCAAACCTGGAAGTTCTATATGGTCTGAGTGGTTGGATTTCTCCCATAACACACTAAATACATAGTCAAGCATGTGAACAATTATGTTCAGGTTGTAGCCAGTCTACATGAAAGGGTGTTTAAAAAGCAAGTATATCTCTATCCTACAGCACAGATGGAGCCATCATACCTCCCATATGCCTGCCAAATACCTTGACAATACCTCTTCTCTTCATCCTCCAGGCTTATGTGAACATGGCTCTCTTTGAGAACTTCACCTACGCTGGGATCGACGCCACCGCAGAGGAGGCCTGACTACCAGCCCCCCCAGACCCTAGTATGCCACGTAGCTCCAAGAGGAAGTCCCGAGGATGGTCGCCACGTTACTGCCACCACCCTGCACCTCAACGTCGAGACAGGAGGATGAGGCGCTCTACCAAAGCCACCCAGCTATAGATGGAGGACTGTGAAAGGACACTGTGTGGAGGTATCAAAGGCATAAGGAGATGAGGAGTATTGCTGGGCCTTGAACGGAAAGATGTGATTGCTACTAACCTTTTGGGAAATACCGCCCCCCCTCCATCACTACAAATCAGTCCCAGAAGAAAAGACACAACATTTTACCTCTTGCTGTTACAAGAGTTAGAATGCTGGACCCTTTTTTTCTGAGTGTTGAGGGGAAGTGGCAAATACGGAGCTATGTGACTTTGCTGAAACACCATAGGGTCTGTGGGGACTCGACACTGGACTTTATTTTCCCTCCAATGCTCTAAACGGAGAAGGAATTTTATTATTATTGAAAAATGATATTAAAAGGACACAGTGTGGATCACGAATATTCCAGTTCTCAGACTGTTAGAAAAAGGAAGACAAATACAATGTAGCACTTAAAACCAGTCTCATTCATGCCATCTGTGTCTTTAACTGTTTGCTATCACTGCCATTTGAATGTAACTACTACTGTATATATTTTGTATTTTTTTCTAAAGGTCACATAGATGTATCAAAGCCTCCTATTCAATAGTAGTCCGAGTAACAGACTAGTATAGATGAAACCATGGTAGATGCTCCATATGTTGCATGCAAAGCTCCACCACAGGAGTAGTTGTTTGGAAAATGCTGCTCACACAGGACAAATGCACAGCAGTCTACCAGCTAGCAACATTATAGTTTACCTTTAACATTATGCAACCTAACGCATTGTATGGTAATATATCCATCATATGAGATTGTACAGTATGTTTTCATTAAATGGTTCCTCAAATAAAAGGTTTTGTGTGTAGTGACCGGACTCATCACCACAAGCAGTTTGCATGAGTCCAGCTTCCAGTTTAGTTTCTGTGACACTGAGGATGTTGACTTTGCCGTAGATTATTGTGTCTTTGTTGTTGTTGTTGTTGTTGTTGCTGGCTTGCTTCACAGTGAGCACGATGGGAAACCACAGGCCCGGCTGCTGGGGGGCCAAAGTGTCCTTGGAGAGTCCAGGAACACTTGTTTCCCCTGCTGCACTGAGCTGATCTGTCACTGGGTTTCCTCCACAAACCAACCGCAGGCACATAACTGTCTGTCAAACACGGTCTCAGTGGGCCAGCTTCCTGAGGACTCCCACACGAAGACACCGGCTATACAACAATGCAAATGTGTAAAAAAGGAACAACAGGGGCATAACATTTATTTTTATCCCTTGTCTGAAAGTGAGCTAAACAATTATTTAGAGTATCAGACACTAGCTCTGTAGGCACTGCTGTAACTCCATCTGTGACCTCAGCGCTCTGGTGCTTATGTCCTGATTTGGTCACATAGTGTTTGGAAAAATTCATTTTACCTGCTATCAAAATGTATTTCTTATATTTTTTTTTACCAACCCAACCTGCTAACTTTCATGAATTAGAGCCACTGAGCTTATCGGTCATCCAACAAAAAGAAGAGTGGGGGAGGAAAATTAGACTTTTTGTCCAAGTTCTGTTTGGAAACAGTGAGGTGTGGGGGCTAGATGATATCTTAAAATGTGTGCTTTGTGTTTGTAGCTTGCTACTTCTCATCGGACCCAACAGATTTCACAGCTTAATGCTTAATATATCAATAGGAATGTCTATAGGAACTTGTGAGATCCTCCTCTGAGGCTCATAGTGTCCAAATATCATCACAAAAAAAATCTTTAATCTCCACTGAATGTTAAACTTAAAATGGCATTCAAGTGAATCATGTGTTGGTATTGTTGTTTGCAGTGTCATGTATACGGCTGCTTAGCACGGTAGGCTTATCATTTTAGAAAATAATGTGCGACTTGTTTACAGTTTGCAGATCAGCTTCATCAAACCCCAGCCATCTAAGCTCCAGTGCGTTGGCAGACTAGAGATTATATCACCCTGTGGTGAGCACCCATCTGCAGTATGTTTTCCTGGTACCCGGTAAAGTTCTCATGCTCACAGGTCTAAGCTACGAACATCAAACAGCAGCCGGAGTATTTCTCTTTTGTTTTTGTAATACCGTAATGAAATTATTGCATTTGTGGTTGACGCTGCAAGAGAGAGACCAAACAGAGGGGGGCTGCAACTGACGATTAATGTTGTTAGCAATTATTCTGACCTTCTTTTTTTTTTCTCGATAATAAATAATTTTGTCTGTAAAATAGAAAAAAGAAGACTGAGGAGGAAGAAAGAGAGCAATGTTGACATAAACAAGGACAATTCTTTTATTTTTGTCTTTTTAAAAATGGCTTAAACAATTGATTTTTCAGAATAGTCATATAGATTTTCTGGCAATCAACTAAACAATTCAAATTGACTAAGTTCAACTAAAAGAACAAGGAATTTTTACAACTCTGCATTAGATAACAAAGAGCAGACTGATGTAAGAAATTGGTGTGTAAAGGTTACAGTGGGGAGAGTATTTCACACTTATCAGTACCATAATAAATTGGCATCTAGTAGTCCTGTAGACTAAGCTGGGGCCATTGTGTGACACCCCTGTGTAGTTGGACCCAAGTAAAGCAGAAAGACTGCTATAGCTTAAACACTACAGAGTTTGGTGTAAGAGGGTAAGGAACTTGGGGGTAGTGAGAGTGGCTTGGGGTCAAGGGTATGGTGCTGCAGACGGGGCTGATCTGAAACAGCACTGAGACTGTTGGTGTTTGGAGCTACAGGTAATTTCCAGATTTGCAGGCACAAGCTCTGTTGGGGTGAGTGTGTTGTCAGGGTGTGTTAAGGAGCTCAGCTGAGAGAGTAAACTAGCTCTGCCTCATACAATAGATGCACAGGCATTTGTATTTGCCAAGCAGAAGTGGAAGTGGCTGCAATAGGTTAGACCTTTGAAAATGTTAAGGGTTTCTTCAGAGGTGGTGGTTGTTATGAATTTCGATGTTATCTGGTGGTTTAAGAGCTAATGACATTGTGTGTAAATATTGCAGGGCTTTTCAGTCAGCAGCAGACCTCAGACTTGTAGGTTACCCTTCTGCATCAGCTTTATCAGTCAGCACAAGAGCTGGGCCTTGTTTTTCATATGCGGATAACTGAGTTTTGTCAGTTACTTAAAGATGGATTAAAACTGATCCAGAGCTGTTGGCGATTTAGATAACGTGTAAGACTTTTAAAAGTGAACCCTCTGTGTGTTCTCCAGCCATTTTGAGATGCACATGGCTCCTTTTCACAGTGAAATGTTTGTGAAATCATGATTTTCAATGAGAATATGGAAATTATTACAGTAAATCATGGTTTGTTGGCATGATAACCACAAATTAACTTTCACAATAGCGAGTAACCCATGCCAAGTAAAATACAGACAATAAAGTCATGACATTTTGATGGGAATTCGTCATTTCAACATTTTCTCAGCCCCAACTTGTCCCAACTTGACAGAATGTCGATATATAATCGTTACATGCATTGTCTTTTATCAAAATGTTTGACATTTGTACCATCCACCTCTATTCCTGTCTGTCCTTAGCAGACTTTCTCACTCTTCGTATGACAGGAGCACTAAGAAATGTCGCAGCCTGGGTCGTCTCCCTTGCCGCTGCTAAATGGTGCCTCTGTGTGTCAGTGTCTGAGGCCAACAGGCCCCCTGAGCAAACATCGAGTCGGGAGTGAGACTCATTTAAGCACTAAACTACACGTAATATACTTTTATAATTTGTATACACTTTAAATATAACACTCGGTTAATGTTTATTGGTCATAATTTATGATTTTAGATCCTTTTAGTGAGAGTTTTTGACAGGTTTTTATATCAAAGACTGCACTGAAGGAAAGACAGGTCCCTCAGGTTTAAATGAACTCCTACTGTGCAGCTACCAAAAGGTGCTGCTAAGCGTAGTTTATTCATGTTGCCTTTATTTATTATAAGAGTGCGCTGTTCTCATCAGCTGATCAACTTATTCTTAGATTAACAAATCAGTTCTCTAACTGTGCAGATAACCATGATAGCTGGAGGATGAGAATACTTCTAGCTGACAAACATCATTAGTTGAGTAATGTCAGAGGTGTAGGACCATGCTGGTGTACTATGCTGTTGTGCACTAGGTCAGGATGTGGTAAATCAGCAGAGGCTGTTTGGAGCTTTTTTCAGTCTCCTCAGATGGTATAAGCGCTCTTGTGTGTACCTCATTAGGGAGGAGGCGACAAGAAGCTGAGAGAGAGTCTGATGTGTTAGGACACCAAGGATCTTGAAGCATGTGAAGCACTCCACGTCACCTCTACTGAGTGCTTTCCACTTCTGCTTTCCTGAAGTCTACAATGAGCTCATAAAGCCTTTGGTGGTTATGAGTCTCACTCTATATGCTTCATTAAAACATGTTCAATCTTGAGAAATTTTATGTAGAGTGAGAAAAAAACCTGCAAACCCAGCCAGATGATGGACTGAAACCATGTGCCAGGCTTCTTCAGCCGCAACATCTCCTGTTTGTTATTGTCTCATTTGGAGAAACATAACTTATGTGAGTCTATAGTTTGAGTTAACAACCTGCCTTTTTTGGTGCTTACTTCCACTACACACAGAACAAGCTTCCTGCTCTAAATACAACTCACATTGGGCCAACCCCTCAGCACTTCTCAACCCTACCCACCCATACCTACTGAAAACCATGCATGACAGACAACACACACAATTCACATATACAACCATGTGCTGTGTGGGTTTACATGCCAAGGTAGTTTAGGTTTAACACCTCAATCTACCATGAATTCACTCTGCAGGTGGGGGATACTCCTGATTAGCTTGTGGATACAAGTGGGCTTTGTGCCAGGGATTCATTGCAAGGATGGTGTCAGTTATCTGTCAAGGGAAGGTAGGACTGAAGGGTGGTGTATTGATTATTCTGAAACAATTCTGAAGCTCAATATTCTACTTTACTGTTTATATCCAACTGAAAATATAGGCTGTTAGCTATATGACACAGAGTCCTCCTTTTTCCTGTATATCTGTATATCTGGCAGTTAATCAGTCTTGTTCCCAAATAACATCTTGTTGGTGACAACAGAAAGATATTACTGTTATTGACCTGTTGCCACAATGTAATATCTTGTTCACTCAAGCTAACATTTAGCTCTCAGTTAAGAAATACAATCTTTTTGTTTGTCATTTCTGGAGCAGATGTTTTCCTCTTAAAGGATGAGCCAGATCCTAAATGTTTCACACGCACAGAGGAGGATTTCACCTGCTTCTTTGAAAATGCAGACAACAGGACTTATGATTTACTCTACAAGATTTCTGGGTATGTTTTATAGACAGTGAATATATTGTGTTTTGTATATGAAGGAACTCCAAAATTCTTTAAACGGTAGTTTCTCTGAATCATATCGTTAGGAATTTTCTATGCTGTCGACATGTTACTATCTTTCTAATGTTACATGTTGTTGTTCATCAGTGTAAGTGTGAACTTTTAGTGTCTTATAGTCATTGACTTTTTCATTTTATATTCCACAAGACACATAACAAATCTTGTATTATTTTTTTTATTTTCAGTGATGTAATTATCTTATTTTTGTTTACATTTGAACCATACACACATTTTTTCTTACTCAATTAGTCACCTGTAAAGCACTGTGAACTGCTCTTACCTGTGTCAAACATGCCATATAAACAGTTTGACTGATTACTGTATATGTCCCACCATGTCTATTGTGCTTGTTATAATTCCAATTAAGCCGGCATAGAGAGAAAAGGTGTGAAATGTCTGTCCAGAGAAACGAAGAGGGAACTTTCCTCCACATCTGCTCGTTTCCTAAGACAGATGTTCTCTCATTTGTGGAAACACACCTTGAAGTGGTGGAGCGCAGCACCAACATCAGCCTCTACAGTCGCGATGTCTCTGTGGAGGACCACTGTAAGACATTTCTTTTTACTAGATTTGCATAGAATTATAAACCTGTGTGTCAGGATGTATTCTTTACAGCTTCCTATCTCAACCCTGAGAAATAGCGCTGAGAATTTCGGCTGCATCCCCAGCGATGACTGGTGGCTTCTACATGTCTGCAGGGCTACGTCAGTCACTTTGTCTCCCTTTGGACAAGAAGGGCCTCAGATCTGAGGACTATATAGGCTACCACTGAATAAGGCCGTCCCACCCAATTATTTTTATCACTGTGTTGCCCACACCACCTCATCTGGTGGTGGTGTTCCTGTGATTTATGATTCTTATATGCAGTTTGACGAGATGCAGATTGCCCTGTGCCTGTTCCCCTTTCAGTGTGTCCTAAGTTTTTGCTGGGACCCCTTGTCAATAAGAGCATGCACCAAGAAAGACAGGATGCCTCTTAACCTGTTGCCTAAATATTGGTGATTTATTTTAAGCGTTAGATTCTATAATGTGTTCTTATTTTTTCATCATCTTCTCGTGTCTAGTCCTCCTGGATCCCCCCTTCAATGTGTCTTTACACCACAATGGCCAAGCAGGACAGCTGCAGGTTTCATGGCAGGCAAAGCTCCCGGAATACTGGGACGATAAAGTGATGTATAGGATTCAGTACTCCTCCAAAGGGCTGGGAGGGATGACAAAAGAGGTATACATAATTTGACTCACACACACATGCTGTGTATGAGCATGAAGACAGTGTATATATCATTTACAAACTAGTATGCCCAGCATGTGAGTTAGAATGATGGGATGACAGTATTATTTACTGATGTAATCAATTATATCTGTAACTTATCTGATAAATCAAGTTACTGTGCCGGTTATGACATTAACTCAATGAATATTACACATGACCATGGTAATTACAGTGGTTGAAAAACTTATATGAATAATATCGTATATTCCATGATGTTTGTTCATTCTACAGGCAATGGGGGGACACACACTAGACTCTCTGGTACCAGGGGAGGAGGTTGAGGTCCAGGTGATGGTCAAATGTGCCCTAAGTCCAAATGAAGGACACTGGAGCAGCTGGTCACACCCTGTGCGAGCCATGGTTCCCCAGAGTGCAGGTGTGACTAAAAAAGAAAAAGGAAACTGTTATACGTAGGTGAAATATGTGAATGAAAAATACTCTCTCTTTTTCAGATGATATTTCGCTTACGTGCTACACCTCTGACCTCCAAAATATCACCTGCCAGTGGAATGGCAGCAGATATGATGAAGGGAATGAGTACAAGCTTTTCTACAAGATGGGACCAAGGTACAACACTGACTTCATTACTACTGTAAAACAAATTTCACTGGTTGATTTAAGTCATCAGATCTCTCAATACCAATGTAACAGCATGTTTTATTGAGTTTTAGTGGAGCTTTAGTGCTCACTGTGTTTGCCTGTGATTTGATGTGATGATGTTACAGTGAGGCTTTGGGCCGGACAGAGTGGACCGAGTGTGACAAGGACTTAAGTGAACTGTGCCGTTTCCGTGGAGATGAATCCAGAAAAGTCAGGGTCAAGCTCAGCAGCACATCAGCTCCACGCAGCAGGACCTTCTATACTCAAGAGTTCACTCTCAACAAGAGCAGTGAGTGATTTTTATTCCACCGTTATTTTTTCATTTCAGATGTGTTGTCTGTGTTTCTGTAACTTCTCGATTTGTTTTCATGTCTTTGATGTGATTGTATCTGACAAAGAGGATGCAGACACTGAAAGTTGTCCTCAAGACCACTTAAATTACAGTTTTAGTCAAGTATTTCTCAGAGGCAAAGGTACTTCAGCGACAGACGTTCAGATAACTCCACATTACAAAGCAGTTGTACTATAATGAAACTAAAGACATTTGAAAATGGTTTCTATTTTAGTGTGCATAAAACACATTTGCCTTTTTTACACATGAATCAAATCTAGAATTCAAAATCAGATTTGCATAAGCATATATTAAACAAGCCCTTTTCCTCGTGAACCATATAAATCACAGGTTTTCACTCTACATTACTTGCGGCAGACTGCATTTTTTAGGTACTGTAGTAGTGGGAGCCCTAGTAGCCTTACTGCCTTACCTCTTTTGAGACCTCTTAATATTCCTATCAGGCCTCAGATTAAGTGTGGTTTCATGACTTAATGTACTGACAGATCATATGTGCTCTTTGTTTTTAGTCAAAACATCCCCACCATGTCATCTGAGAGGAGCTCTGGAGGGAGAAAGGTTGTGTTTGAAATGGGAAGCTCCTCTTCTGTCTCTGTCGGCTCACCTGCAGTATGAAGTCGGCTACCAGATCAGAGGGAGTGAAGCATGGATGGTAAGATGTTTTTTATGGCCACACAATTTTATTTATTTTTTTTTTGTTTCTGTTTTAATGATTAGGATGACCTGGGGCGACTGTTCCTGAAATATCTTTTCTTATTGTGATGTGTGATCTCACTCCAAAACATGACCAGGCTTTTGCCATTCTGGCCTGAGGCTCTGTAATCCTCTACCTGAGGAAATGAGGATGGCTAGCACATTACCCGTTTTTAAATCATTGTTTAAAACATATTTTTGTAGGAAAATCTTTCCCATTTAATGCCTGATTTGTACTTTCTGATTTGTCACTTCTGAGTTTTATTTCCTTTTGTTCTATTTTTGCATTGCATTATGCATTGTCTTATTGTCATGCACTTTGTGAAGCACTTTGTAACCTTGTTTAGTGCTATACAAACAAAATTATTATTATCATTATAAAAAACATTTTTGCATTCCTCTCCTTTTTTGTGCCTTTATACCTTTCATTTTACTGCAATATTTTTTGTCTTTTGCATGAGTAAACTTTAAGGTGTATGTGTAGAATTGTATGTGAATATATATACATTTATATATATATATATATATATATATACATATATATATATATATTTTTTTTTTTAAAGATATTTTTTATGGCATTTTTTGCCTTTTAATCGACAGGACAGTGAAGCGTGAAGGGGGGAGAGAGAGAGGGAGAGACATGCAGCAAAGGGCCACAGGCTGGACTCGAACCCGGGCCGCTGTAGCAACAGCTTTGTACATGGGGCGCCTGCTCTACCACTAAGCCACTGACGCTCCACATTTATATTTTTGAATTTTTCTGATAGCATGAGCTTTTGTTTGTATACAAATGGTGGCTGTGAGGGGTGAAGCTGTAGCAGAGTATCAGTGTCATTTTTGATAACACCACCAGATGGCACCAAAGGGAGGTTCAATTCTACTTGCAGTGATATATTCAAAGTAAAAAATCTTCAAGATTACTCATTAAGTTGGTTTAATGCTGGATGCTGCACAAATATTGTTGTGCTAACACATGAGGACATGCAAAAGAATATTTTGTGCAATAGGCAACAGTATTCAGGGAATGGAAAGCAATTGCATTCAAAAGCAGTATTGCGAGGGAACATGACTATATTTCATCACTACGATTGTCTTTTAATGTTCTTAAAACTGAACATCATATCAACCTTTCTGTCCCCAGACTGTATCTCTAAAGGGTCCTGAGACCAGCACTTGTCTAGAGGTTCAAGCAGGTAGCCGGTACAGTGTTAAATTAAGAGCTAAACCTAATGGATCCATTTACTCAGGTCGCTGGAGTGACTGGTCAGATGCACTTACAGGTGACACCCCCACTGACGTAGGTAAGCTCACACTCAGACACATAAAAATCTGTGTAAAGCACACTTATTTATGTTGTAATCCCCAATTTAGTAGATTCTCAGTCTGTTATTTTGTAAGAACTTAAACAAGAGGTTCATTCAGATGTGGTTGTGTGATAATGGTAGTCTATAAAATGCACTGTTGTGTCTTGAAAAAAAAAAATCTAATCATCATAGACCTATGAAATCTAGTTCTTGTAACTCTGATTCAATAAAACTACTGGTCACCATTCAAACCTTAATGCAATATCAATAACCTTTACAGGTATATTGCTCGTGGTCGTGTGTATGTCTGTCTTGATGCTGATAACTGCTATCATCTTCATCTTCCTGTTCTCTACGTACCTTGGGTAGGTTCTCAGCCACCTCTTAGATAACATCTTGAAATGAAATAAAATCAGCTCGTACTGTACAGTCAAAACTTGCAGTCATTTTTATTGCTATAAAAACCATTTTAATTGCTAACTACTCTATTAAGTGTCCAAAAAGTTTAACCAACTATTTTAATGACTTTCCACATTGTTTGAAGACAGTGTTCATGTCTGTTATTTTGTGTTTCCATAGTAAGCTAAAGCAGTATTTCTGGCCGCCGGTGCCCAACCTTGACAAAGTCCTCCATGGTTTTCTGACAGAGATCAACGAGCCAAGATGGGTAAATTATTTAACCACAGAATTTAGCCTAATACATAATACATACACCATTACTTCACACACAGGCAGCCTATCTCATTACACAGAGCTTATACTGTGGTGAAACAGTTGTATACATACAAATATAGATTCAGATATCAAATAGGAAGTAGGTAAAACACAAGTCATAACAAAATATGACTTGAGAGTGTGTCTTTAGGTGTTAAATCAACCACTTTGTGCTCAAACAGCAGAATCCTCCAGTAACAGCAAAGCAGTGCTATGAGGAAACCACTTCATCTGTGGTGGAGATACTGTCTGAAGATGAGGTTTCATCAGAGGGCTCCACCCAGCTCCTGTCACCAGAAAGATTCTGCAGCGGAGAACTGGTCGATGGAAGCCGTGGGACTGATATCTTTCCAGACTACGTGACTCTGAACAAAGACAGTATCATTCTTTGCCCCAAAGGAAACACGTATGTCTATGAGGACTTTGGAGAGAAAGAAGGCTTGGGAACGAACGATGAGGTCTTTGAAACATGTGACAGTTCCTGCAGTGATGGCTCAGTCTGTATCCCACCAGGCTTAGGTGGTGAATTCCTAAACTATTCCTACTTGTCTCAGGCCAAGCTGGCAGACAAAGTCGACTGCAAGGTTGGTGCTTCAAGGGGGCCAGGTAACCTCTACACTAACTTCCCCTGCAGCTAAATGTACAATACAACAAGTGTAAGAATTTCAGGATTAATGCACCATGTGGCTTAAAAAAAAGGCGTGTTACCATGTATTCACAGTATAATGGGGTTTTCTTTTGATCATGGCATCCTCTCTCTCAACATTTCAGTCATTCATGATACAGTCTTGGAGCTGAAATGTTATGAGTACACCACAAATTTAGAAATTAATTACTTAGATGTACAAATCACATTCAAAAACAAGAATATGCCATTTTTATGAGAGTTCAAGCTTTAAGTTTTTTATGCTATATTTTGGCATACTATATTAGATATTACATCAGTAATTGTATATAATGTATGAGTTTGTCCACATCAGGGCTGACAGTTTATCTACACTGCCATGTCTTCTGATGTCCACTAGAGTGAACAGTAGACCCCGAGATACTTTGTGAGACCCCACTCAGTGGCTTTGTTGATCAATAAGATGCACAATATTTACCAGGTAGTATTGTTTTACACTTAGGGTACCTTAGACAAAAATATATATGTATATATTTGAAGGAGATTTCAGAGGAAGATACATTCAAATGTTGTGTGTGTCAGTTTGAGTTTAAACTTTTTTTTTCTTTTTAATTTAGCATGCAAGTGTGACTTCTGCTCAAATTTGAAATCTCAATTTTGTATATTTTATTAGCTTTCCAAGTGATCTGCTGCTGAAAAGCACCAGAATTTGATTTGTTCATTTTTTACCCGTTGCCTTGCCATTGTTTGTTGTTATATGGACTCTTGTCTCAAGCTTTAAAGTCATTATGCATTACATTATAACTTGAGGATTTGTATTTTTTTTTCTTCAATAAAAATTGAGAAGCTGTTTTTCTTCCAGTTGTATTTTTTGTGAAGGACACTGTTTGGACTTTCCTGGGTACATGTGAAACCACAACACAGAAGACACATGATTTTTAACTGACTTGAGCAGCTTGTCTTACCTCCAACCCAAATAGCAGCTGTATTTTAGTCTGTCTTACATTTTTAGTGCCACTAGATGGTAGCAGAGATCAGAGTTGATCTGTGTTTTCATAGCATGTCCTCACTGAGACAAAGCTACTTACTCACTGAAAATGAGACAACAGTTAAGACATTGGCCCAGATTCACATTTGTACCATATCTCACCTGACATCATACCAACATTGTCCTTGAAGGTTATTGTTGAAAATATATTTTCAAAATATGAATTAAATTGAAATTAATCATGAATTTAACCTGAATATTTAAAAAAAAAAAAGAAAAAAAAAGAAAGACAATTGACACAGTTGAATGCTAAATGTTAATTTATTACACAAAGTAGACGAAAGGCTCAATTTAAGATGACTCAAATAATTATTACTCACAACTTGTATGAAAACCAAGAGACCTCAGTTGGAACTGGGGCAATCACAACATCATGACTACTGTGATGAGTGAGGGGATTAGTAAGAGGATAACAAAGTCAGCACATATTTTCAGGAGCAGTTACTCACAGACAGGCTCGCTAGCCAAGAGCTAAGAAATGTATTAAATGTTCTGATTTTAAATCAGTGATAGGAAAAGGTTATGGCGCCCCAGAGCAGGACAGCCCACAGGCGACTGAGAGCAATATAAGAGAGGATGACCATTTTAGATAAAATCCAGTGGTTGACATTGAACTAATCAGACAGTGTCCAACTGCTCCTGCCTGGCTCAGCCTTCTGGAGTAACTGCGTGAGAATCTGAACTGGATGCTTTGCAACTATGCTATCACCCTGCATCCAGCCAGCCGCCTTCTGTAAAATATACTACCAGTGTCACACTTTAACGGCAGTCCATCACATCTACAGTGTTCGCCAGACTGTATGATATCATGGCCATAAATTAGCCCAGATCGTCTATGAGGCAATAGCAGAGGGTGGGAGAGTGTGAGTGCTGCGAGCGAGACAGAAAGACAGAGAGAGTTTAAGAGAGTCAGTGTTTACTGGTGTACGAGCCTCTCCTCCCAACAGGAATTCTTTCCATGTTTCATCACTGCCCACTTGTCCATACGCAAACGTCTACAGAGGGAGGCTGAATCACCTCCTGATGTCATTTCCTCAACTTTCACTTACAATCACATTGAGGAAAAACATGGTTTCACATGTGATGGGCTTTAACATGTACAGTATATAGCGTATGTACAGTATACATGTTTACACACACCATGTTCTCATATCTACAGGTCTCAAAACATGAATTCAGCAACAACAGAGACATGACCACCGAGACAGAGCTTACTGACGTCCTTCAAACTCCTGTTTGCAGCTACCATTTGTTAGCACACATGGAAGCACACCAAACAGTTAGCTTGTTCTGCATGCTGGGTGCAAACTCTCTCACTGCTGTCACATTTGGTGCGACTGGATTTAGTGGAACAGACATCAGTTTCACAGCACGCTCTGAGTCAGTTTGACTAAAAACTGCCAGACAGGAAGAAAAAAAAATGAAATCAGTGTAATCAACAACACAGAAAGAACCAATGGAGTGCGAAAACTACAGTGCCTTCAGAATCATTCAGCAGGAGTACAGTCATTGGTTCCCCATACAGACATTAGGAGGAGCAGAGGTGTTATGTTGGAATAAATTACTTCATTTTAAGATAATGAAAACATACAGTCCCCACACAGGCAGCTTTTATCTGTCCTCTGTGGGGGTTGGCACAGATTAATACACTGGCATTCCCGCATGAATCTAAACAAAGGCTCAGCAGGATGCCAAATAGCTTAAACAAAATGGCCAAATAATGCCCATGTAGAATAAATCAACAAGCTACTGTTGGCTTCTGTATCCGGTGGCAATTATTGAGATCAGTCAAAAATTGCTTCCAGTACCTGTACAATCAATAGCAGTGATAAAAGCTATGGTCTACGTTTAGAAAGACAATGAGAAAGATTTGAAAAAAGCATTCCCGCCCCCTCCCCCCACACACCCCCCTCCCTCGGTGCTCCATGATCCCTCCCCTTTGAGCTCGTGTCTCCCTCCCCTCGGAGCCTCCTAACGACACCCCCCTCCGCATAGAAAGAAAATGTTTCGACGCCGTCTAACCAGACAAAACACTAACGGCAGCTTTCACAGCCATAAGCCAGCATTGGCATACTGTTATCTATGTCACAACATCCACAATAAAAATGAAATATTACCTGTTCAACAAAAACTCCGCTGGAGCTTTCTCCATCGGTCAAAGGATGACCCGATGTTTACTCTGTTTTGAGCCCTCAATTTGTCGCATTTCGTCTTCGTTTCTGCCTTTTCAGAGGCAGACTTACGCTTCCTTTTGGCCTTTGCCGGTGGGGCAAGCAGAGGCCGCTTGCTGCTATCGCTCTCTTTATTTTCCATATCGAAACTCGTGTAGCTGAATGGCTCGGGGCCTTACAAAGCGCTCGTACTTTCAAATGCGGAGGGGGGTTGGGACGAGGCGGGACGAGGAACAGAGGAGCGTCAAAATGGAGCGAGGGGATTGGACGGAGGGTGAGAGAGAGAGAGAGTGCAAATTTGAGCAAGGAGTAACTCCCATGCGGACCGGATGGCTGTGATTGGTCAATTTCTTTGCAGGCTTGCAGCCGCCAGAGAGAGTGGATTTTTTTTGGTTCCTTTTGCTCTTCACATTGTGTAGCTAGCACTATTGGGCCATAACCACCATCTTAAAGATGTTCATAATAATGATCAATCTTTCTAAACGTAGACCATAGCTTTAATACACAACAGTCATGAAAAGTAAGAGCACCTCAGGTCTCAATGGCAGTTCGTCTAATATTACTCACAAAATCATCATTAACAGTGCAATCATACCAAAATCTCACATCTTCCAAAGGCTTTTCAAGAACTGTATTTTCAGAGTGAGAAACAACCTCGTCGTCAGATGTATGACCATGCATTTGTAAGAACTATGGAAAGCTGTTTTGGAAATATCGTATGGTCATGAAATGTATTCAGCACCAACTGTAAAGAAACAGCAAATTAACATGTTTGTGGTTGTGGTATTACAGCAGCAGCAGGATTTTTTCCCTTCATCTTGCACCAAAATACAGTTCTTGAAAAATGAATTACAAACCCTATTGCATTATCTAACTGACCACACACAAAATTAAATCACAGTTAAAGTGGTGCATGTAAACAGTTGAAACTAACTGTATACATTTTCCTCTCTGGATGTCTGTTAGTTATGTAATTTATAAACCCGCGGTCTAATGTTGGTAAGACTACATTTCAATAACAACAAAAACTATGATCCATCTGGTTTTGTTGCTCCAGAGCTCAGTTCTCTGTGGTCGTCTTAAAGGGTTGTAAACATTGATCAGTGTAAGCAAGGACTGGTCTAGACACGAGCATTAGGGGCTCTGCAGGTTTGAAGGGTGGGTTCAACATGGCACATGTTCTACCTCCGCTTCTGATCTGGGGTCAAATTGATTAAATTAAATTCTAATAGTTTGTGGACGAGCAAATACTGTCAAAAACATGTATGGCATTGTATGGGGAGAATAATGACCCATTATCTAACATGTAAGCCTCTTCTTTTATCTTGTATTTTTTTAGTTTTATATAGAAAATATCAGTGCATCCAAATAAAGATCAAAATAAAACAAATTTTAATCAATATATTAATTCTTATACAGATGACAGCCATGTTTCCATAAACATTTTTTGTGCATTTAGAAGCATCGTAGTAGAAAAGCTGAATGGAAACAGCAAAATTTGATAGAACTTCCTCGGTCATGCAAAAAAAGTTTTTACACTCACTTGAGATGGTTTTTGCTTTTGTTGAAAGAGGGCTGATACAGCGAATGGGATACGGAAACACATTTGCCGAATAAAGTCTGATGTAGCGAACATTTGGTCCACTGACATTATCTTCATTTGTGCATTAAAATCACTGCACTAATTTTTCTTTGTCGCCAGACAGCATGAAACATCGCCAGTACTAGCTGACATAAAGGTGTAATTAAAACTTGGAAAATTGAAACAAATTCCTGAAAATATCCCTTCATTTTTTCCCTTATGGATTGTTAGATAGCCAAGGCAACTTGCTTTTACTCTACTTCTTCTACTATGTGTGCTGGTGGATCACAGCCCTGCCTAAAGCACAGCCCGAACTTCAGACAAAACTACGCTTTGTGAAGCCTTGTTTATTCACTCCAAACGTGCATAAGGATCACTATGGAAACGCGCCTAATTTGCATTTCTTTTGTTCGCAAGATTTAAAAAGTTGGCTAAAAAAACACGACTAATGATCACCTAAAACTAATTATGTTTTATGTCAACTGATCTATTCACACTTTTAAGACTGCTTCACATAAATTGAGTGTTTTGGGGGAAAAGGGAGATCAGATGACTCCATCCAATCCTTCCTCTAAGTACTGAGATGTTTATTAACCTCGAGAGCATTTGTGATTGGATACAGGCTCTACTTGGTTGCCATGCACTGAGAGACCCCCTGGTGAGCGCGCTCAGATGTTGGCGTTCTTGTTGAGGAGTACAGAGCAGCATGTGAGGGCTCCGTCCACTTTGCTCTTCTCCAAGTTGGACACGGGAATCAGCATGTGGTCCTTCAACTTCTCGAACACCTGCGGGACACGAGGACAAGGCTGTCATTGGGAAAACGGACACCGTGTTCTTTGAAATTATTCTGTTTAGAAATTACAGATGATTATTTTATAACTATGTCAGCTGAAATTTAACAGATCGTCACAGTGTTCAGCCAAATATCTCTGGAAAAAACATATTTCGGAATCAAAAACCTGCCCCTCAAAACAATTAAATACAAAATAGATATCGTCATGGCAACAGCTGTTCCCTTTCTGCCCCCCCCGACCCTGTCCTTGGGTACCATATCTGTGAGCCAGTGCTACAGGTACTGACTGGCCAGCACTACAACAAGGCCTTTAGAAAAGGCTGAAGTACAGTTCAGCTGGCAGTAGTTAAACTGAAAGGGAGAACTTATGCAACACTTCAGTTTGTTTACGCTACCTGTCAACTTGTAATGTTCTGTGATATAAAAGAGCTGCAGAGGGACACAAACTGTGAAGTAGGAGAACAAGCATTCAAGAAGGTTTCCTGCTCTCCCGGCAAAATATATAAAAAAAAAAGATGGGAGTGAGAACTATTACGACATTCTCAAAAGACCCTCGTAAAGGAGTGTGTCACCCTGTGGACGTGTTCCAGAAGAAAACCAGTGTTTTCCTACCAGACTTCCAAACCAGGATATTTTTCTCTTTAAACTCTCATTTCAACCCCGCTGTGATACTGAGCGAGGCCTTGCGGCTCAGCCAGAAGGGCCAGTTAAACAAATTCTTATCTCGTGATGCAATATGGCTGACGAAGCCTCTGATGATACAAAAGCCATGTTTAAAGATGCTGCTCTCGTGTGCCTTAGAACTATTGTTTCTACTCTACCCCTGACATTATGTGTAATGTGGGGAAGAGTACAGGCCAGGGCTCTTACTTAGTAATTCAAACAATGGCACTGCATCACCTTACTGAAACAATATTATCTGCTATGTTCATATAATTGTTTTTTGACCAAACCACAAAGTAAAGTGTTGAATAAATTAAAATTTAGACCCGACGGCACTTGTTAAGTGATTGGCTAAACTATTACACCAAAGTTGTTATTTCCAAAGTTGTGTTCCATTTGATCCTATGGCCAATCTTGGGACCCACCAGACTGGTCAAACCACCTGAGCTACAAACAGAAACTTGGACGCTTTCAATACCAAAATCTAGCCCTGTTGCCTACAGGTTATGCATACATAAACAAATATCTGTTGGGAGAGATTATCCCAAGTGGAACATGAATGTGTGTACCAAATTTAAAGGCAACCCACTGAATATTATATAGAGACGCTTCACAGAAAGCAAAAAAAAAAAGTCAGAAACGCCAGAGGTAACGTTGGGGATCACCAAAGTCAGACGGGACACATCCTCTGGGGAACACGAACATCTGTTTGGCTATGCTTGCTGAGATATTTCAGTCTAGACCAAAGTTTTGGGCACCACCCAAAATCCTTCTGTTTAGACCATATGATCGGAGGGTCAACTCAGGGAAGGTTGTGCTTTTGCATAACTCCCCTGAAAACAACACCACTAAATCCCCTGCTTTTTATAGCACCTCCACCTCCACAGTGTCTCTTTTTTTTGTAACATTTCCAGCTGAGTTCTCATTACTGCTGGTGATATTTATATGTGGGGTTGGAGGGTGGCATGGTCCCACACAGTAGGAGCTGCTATAATTCACTGGGCCTTTTGTCTGCTTACTTTCTTTATCTGCAAACCAAGCCCTCTGGACCCATCGCCCTCTACTAACCAATTTAAGATGCCCCGTCTCCACCCGCCCACGACCCCAACCAATCCTCTCTCATGACCCCCTGCCTTTGTTAATGTGGAACTCTTATGTAACTTCACGAGCAAACTAAAAATAGACCGGAGATTAGGACAGACAATGTTTAGAGTTGGAAAGCAGCAGAAGTCTTGCAGAGTTTCTCTGTGATTGTGCTGAGAAATCTCTACATCTCATTGGAGGAAGAAACCACAAGGTCCCTTGGGAAACATGCATCAACTGTAGACAGACTGTACAGCGAGGCTTGATAGTCAACTCTCAGCTATGTGCTTTTTAGATTTTTCCACTTTCTTTAAGCTACAATTCCTTCAACACAAATTTGGACCAAAAATGGTATCCCGGCCAGTTTCTGGTAGGTTTGAACATTATGAAGGAAACTGGATCATGGAACAAACATACATTCCTCAAATATTGCTCCAAATGGTCCGTTCAAAGGTGCTTCCAAAGCAGGAAGCACAAGATACACAAATAGATTTTTATTGAATGTTGAATTCCCTCAGTTAATCTTCCTGGAAAAAACTACTGAGCCTTCGCCATGGATGCAAGTCCAAAGACGTATAATTTTGTGAATTCTTCCGTCTAAAAATAGCTGGCGGAGGTAGGGGTTCTAACCACAGAGTACATTTTGAGGTCTGAGCACTGTCTCTGCAGATTGTAGGGTGCTGGGTTCGATCCTGTGTGAATCCTTTCGACTTGTTGTGATGTGGGGTGACCCCAAGGCATCTAAATAACATGGCTGCTGCTCAGCCTTTACCAAACCCCAACAGACAAAGTGAGACAATAACATGTCATGTGAACTACTGTGGAAAACACTGCGCAATGTGTCACGAGTGAAAGGCACGTCTTGACGGTGTTCGCAAGTAGGTCACTGTTTGTCTGAAAGAAATTTAAGAACGGCTGTGGTTGTATGTGTACTTGCAGTGACGGTGTAAGCTGTGAGACGCTGTTGGAGATGAGTTCAGCCAGGTATGTTGAGCCAGCATACAGCACTTAACAGTTTAACAAAGAACACATGCTGTAAGGGCTGTTCTTAAGACGGCACTCAGAGCAAATCTTCAATATTCCTTTGAAAATAATTAGTTTCAACCTTATAGATTTCTTTTGGCATTTCGCTTATGAGTTCCTGAAGTAGTGCCAACTTGGCAACCATGAGTACAAAAAGAATTTTCTATATAACAGGAAGCAATTTTACTTTCATCAGGAATTGGTGCAGTCAGGGAAGCATTTTTAAGATATATTCTTGGCATTTTGCCTTCATTTTAAAGTAGAGCCCAGACCATAAGCCTGTGTGGATAATCTAAACAAGTGGTAGAAATAAAATGCAAAAGGTATATTGTGGAACTTGCTAGTTTGTATATGAAGTAATTTAAGTTACTTATATGCTGTCCCCCAACAAAGGGAGACTTGGCCTCCATGTTAACACTCATTGGCTTACTTATTTATTATTCCAGAGCTAGGGCCGCACAGTGGCGCAGTGGTTAGCACCGTCACCCTACAGCAAGAGAGTTCTGGGTTGCAGGATCAAACCCCCTGGCCAACCGGGGCCCTTTTGTGTGGAGATTTGCCTTGTGTGTAGCGGTCTCTATCTGGTCAGTCTGGCGACCTGTCCAGGGTGTACCCCACTTCTCGCCCGATGTCAGCTGGGTTAGGCTCCAGACTCCCCACGACCCTCAACAGGATAAGCAGTTATGGATAGTGAATGAAATAATTTTTCAGAGCTGCTTGCTCCGTGTGAAAAGGCACGGATGAGAATGCTGAAACTGAACCAAAACAACAAGAAGCTGCAGAGTCAGGGAATAACTCCTTGTGTGTTAGACATGCCGTGTGACTGCTCTCACATCCACGTAGTCATTTGATCCACTGTTAATAGAACAAGTGTGAATTCGCAATAGCTGCAACCACTTAAACGCATGCATCCACCCCATTACAAAGCCCTCTTTTAGCCCACAGTGACACAAACACACACCTTCACATGCACACTTGACCTTAATGCCAAATTTGAGCCTTCTAGGGTGGAAAATGTTGCCACCAAAGGGTGTGGTAATTATTTGGGGACCAACAAACCAACAAAGCGAACTATAGAGCTGCTGGTTGCAGCTAAAAATATTGATTATACCAGCTTTAAGAACTATTTTTGAATCAGCTTTGATGAATAACTCAAGTTTTGAGGCGAAAAAAGCACCCAGTGTCTCTGGCTCCTAGTCTGCCGCCTGAGTCATGTCCACAAAAGGTCACATCACATAAAACTGCCGGTTCCTTTGTTAAAAAAAACACAGTGCTGGCGGTGGTTGATCTGTGGTGGTGTGTGTAAAACAACCACATACTGTAGATTCTGCAGGGTTTCCCTCTCCAGCCACTTGTTTATCTCAGAGGTCTGGACAGGATGGAGAGCAACAAAGGCAAGTGCTCTTTAAATATAAGCCACTAAACCAGACTGGTTGTCCTGACGGGGTTTCTTCCTCCTGAAGGTGTAGCCTCAGGATTGTAAATGAATGTGTGATTGTGTGACTGAGATAATAGCACTGTGTGTGGATGTGAAATGAGCAGGGCATTACCTTAGCACTCTCCGGATACTGCTCTGCTGAGGGGTGCAAGAGCACATGTCCCTTATTAGGTAGGTTCATGTAGATGCAGTTGGCAGCCAAGTCATCAGGCACCGTCAGTTTGTCATAGCGATGGTCACTCATTTGCTGCATAATCTACACACACAGATAACAGACAGACAGGAAATACACATTTAGATGAACTAAGAGTCTGTGGGGAGTCCACATGACTTTCACAGAAACAGAAAGTTATTCAGGCTATGAGGCACTTTGAGTCAGAGACAAGGCCGCAATACCAAAGGCACCACCACATCTTTCTGCTGGCCAAGCCACTCGGGGCCTGGGGGGCCTTAATGGAGAACACAGGAGCAGACAGACATTCTTTCTCAGCAGATGTCACGTTATTTATGTAATCCAAAGGAGGTGAAGGTGGGACAGGCGGTGTGGGGAGACAGGCTGAGAAGACGCCCATGTTGCCAAGTGGAAGTCGGGGGGTGAGGATGTTATGACCAGAGGAGAGGCAGGTGCCTCTTAACGTTTATGAGCAGAACATCTGCGGACGGATACCTCAGAGACAAGGAGGGGAGGGGGAAAAAAAACAACCAAAGCGTCAACATTCAGAAAAGGTATTTTGAGAAGTGAGATTTTCACCAGATATAGACCTGTCTTAATTTTTTTTCTATGTGCTTTTCTACTGCTCCTCTTTCTGTCACCTTCTTTTGTCTTTAATCACATGCAGGCTGGGTTTGGCTGCTTGCTAATAATTAGCAGGATCACTATTAAAAGTTGAAAGTATGAAAAAAGAAATGTAAATTCTGTAGATCAGATTTAGCTCATAAAATTCACGCAATGACACCTATGGGACTACACTGCTTGCAAAATGTAAAATGTATGACGTCTTGTTTGACGCACGTATAGTTTTGGAGGAGTGGCTGTGAGCGAATGTGATGACACAACTACAAACGTGGGAGAAAAATGTGAGGTTTGTGAGCACAATGGGCTTTGTGGCTGAGGATGTTTTCATTTTACTTCCCACTGATTTGATCTGCTGCAACAAGGATGATTAGGGCGTTTACTCTGACGGGAAAGGGGTTTTCCTATGTGAGTTATGCAGATATATGGATTACTTTGCTTTGTATTGCTCTCATAATAAGTTGAATACGCTTACACTCCTTGTAGCCTGAAAAAAAAGTCATTATTGTGATGTAAACAGATGTAATCCAGCTGCTCCAACCCAATAGCAAACGTGCTGTTCTAAGTAACTCTGTTAGGGCTTTCCTGGGAAAATTTACTCAGCACACAGGAAGTGACACATTTTATGTCTCTGGCAGCAGCAACAGCGCTTGGTTGGAATAAATAGAAGAACAATCGTGTGGTAAGTATGAGCAGTAAATCCCATCATTAAATAGAAAACCCAAGGAAAAAGTTGTCACACGACTGGGCCCATTGTTCAGTGAGTGATCCCTGGGAAGTGCCGTGCAAAGCCAGCACAATCATTAAGGTTATGTTCCGACAAAGTTAAAAACAGAATCAAAAAAGGGAAATCATGCATTACACTAGTACCATAACTCATTTTAGTAGATTAATAGGCCCTACAAATGACAAAATAAATTAAATTAACTTAATAGAAGCTGAAATTGCCATTTTCTGAGTGGAAGGCTGTAGGGTGGAGTACAAGCTGGGTATGCACATACTGCACGTCTGCATGTGTGTAACCAACCCAGACAAATTCCCAGGTCAGTTGTGGGTGTGTTAGGTGATTGTAGCGGCCCTAAATGAAAACACTGTCCATGTGCGTGACCGCCAACAACGTCTCTCACACACAGGGGGATTAAGGGTGGCAGAGGGGAGACTTAAAGGCCGACTCCACCAAAAGTCACACTTCGCTCAGAGTCTCTTAAACATCTAATTTTCTCGATAAAAGCTACGGGTGTGAAGAATATGTCCTACAGCAGAATTTCATTGTGCTTCATGTTAAGTTTGGTCCATGAAATACAATTAAATCCTGTATAAATTCAAGTAATAGAACAGTTGATTCTCTGTTCAATGTCAGTGTGCACAGTCAATTTGAGACCAGACTACTATCTCATGTATTTTTAATACCAAAGATGATTAATGCATTCAAGTCTCAGGGCTAAAAGATAGAAAATCAAGGGCAGGTTATCTTGGTTACATGTCTTTAAGCAATTCTTAGATTAGACTTCTAGAAGCTTTTAACAGCAGTTCAGCTGCCTGACACCATTAATATGCCTCCGATTTGTGCGTCATCAGCAAGTGTTTAAGAGCAAAAGAGAAAAAAAAGGAGAACCAAGGCTTCTACACAGTCATCCTGGCCCTCGACCAGGCATGAAGCTACAGCGAATCAGCAGCAACTTACTTCTGGACAGTGGCCGAGGTCCAGTTAATACACAGAGTGGTAGCTGGGCAGCAGAATGTGCTCAGTCAGAGCTGCTAAAACAAAATATTTACTGGAAGGTAATAAAATCCCCCCTGGGCGATCTCGACCAGTTAATATAAACACGGACAATTTACTGGACCTGATGCCTTCCACAGTGGTCATCAGCATAATCTGCATTTTGGCCCCTGATATGAATATTTATAATGCTCATTGTAGTAATCCTTCCCAGGAAGCCTTTAAAAGTTTTACTTCTACTCACCGATGAGCAACAGCAGGATGTGCAAGAAAAATTCATTTACTTCCAACTACAGAGGCGAAATAACTGAAAGTGGTTCCTGTTGATGTACACCACTGTAAATGTTGTCACTCCTTGACACGTATTTCACTCTGGAAATATTATTGGTCTATAGAGAGTGTTTATTGCTGCATCCTAATGTATCCAAGGGAATAGGACTAGGAGGGAAGGAAGGGGAGGAGAGGATGCAGAACATCTCTGATAATACTGAGAAAAGGACATAACCTAGAATAGCACCCAGAAACAATTCACATTTCTTGTGTTTGTTCCTGTTATCTTTTGAATGAACAAGGCCACAAACCAGAGACCCTTTACTGTAACCTGTGATATCAGCTGCTGCTGGCTGACTCTGCAGCTGACTCAGGGACCCGATAACATCACTGGCAAGGAAATGTAGTGCTCGAATGCCATATATGGTCCTTTTCCTGATATGATACATGCTGCAGAGCTCATCCATTTTTAATACATTGTAGCGCTGTGACTCCAGGGATGACCATGTCTGCCTGTCAGCTGTCCATATAGACTCTATAAAAGAAGTGGATATAGCCACCATGACATCACCCATTGGTTTGTGGACTATGTTGTGAAGCCTTGAGTTTGGCATTTTGGCTTTCGCCATTTTAGTTTATTGGAGCCACAAATGGCCACATTTGGATTTAAAGGTGGAACTGGGGTGGAGTGAGAACTGGGACTGATTGAGGCATTGCCAGTGACGCACTGCAACGCCTCTATCTCAATTAACAGGTCAGTGTGGTAGCAACTTCTCATTCTCAAGGTAGTCACATCCCACAGCTTTATCATCTATTTTACTGTAAATGGGACCATCACTCACAAAGCCAACTTGAGCTGTACTGAAGAAGACTTGAAATGAGCAATTAAGATCATAAGCTCATTAGGAAAATGTTCACAGAGGTAATAAATCAAGTGGGAAGTGGGGTCATTTTCTCATAGACTTATATAAAATCTGACTTTGTTTTGTGACCAGTGAAGCTGCCCCCTGTTGGCCATTAGAAAGAATCAAGAAGTTCAAGGCACTTTTGCATTGGCTTGACTTTTCAGACATGGATGCTACTTTCGCTTCTATGGTCATCCACCATGCAGGTCAGACTGAAATATCTCAACAACTATTGAATAAATTGCCATATGTTGTATAGATATAGATATTCATGTCCAGTCCCCCCCTCCTGCATGAATCTCAGCCTTTCCTCTAGTTTAACCAATACTGTGGTTAATAACTGGCAAATGACTAGTGCTAATTAGCGAATGCTAGCATGCTGAAACAAAGCGGTGAATATGATCAGTATTATAGCTGCTGAACTTACCCTTCTTAGCATTGTTACTGTTATCATGCTCACGTCAGCATTTAGCATTTAGCATTTAGCGTGGCCGTAGACTCCAAGGCCCCAATCACACGGAAAGTGTTTTAGCAGCTGGAGGTGGCTTCCTGTAATTGTTTTAAATGAGAATTGCGTTTTTTGCTTGCTGTTTTTGCATTGCTAGGCGCCTTGCATTTCTACGCTCTAGGCGCCTTGCATTTTTAACCAGAGCGCTCTGATGACTAGTTGAAAAAACTTTTTTTCAACTTTTTTCCCATTGTCCAATTGGATGATTTGAGAGGCGGGCCTTCTGTGGTGGTCACAACAACAAGTGTACAGTTGGTAAACAGTGGAGAAACTGATGGTAGTGGTTGCTGGACCCCCGAAGCTATACGGCCTCTGCCTGTTCATTTTAGTAACTAGCTACTAATCACTGTGGAAACAAGTACGCAGTTTTAGCGAACCAAAATATATGGTAAATTGATTACACAGGAAGGTTAGAGGTAAGGAGGTGATAGGGTGGTTGCCTGGCAACAATAAAAAGGTGCAGCAAGCATTTTTTTTTTTTTATTAGTAGCATTCAATTTTAAAAACAAAGAATAAAAGGCAGTGCAGTACACGCGTAAATGGGACCTTGATCTTGTTTGATTATTGTCTCAGGATAATTCAGAAACCTAAATCCAAACAATCTAAAGTGCTGTATTAGCTACTGATCTCTGGATATTAAACACTACAATTCATTTATCAAACATCAAAGTTCTTCAGAAACGTAGAATATCTTCATATATTGGTAAACAGGTTGCACATATGTTTGTAATCAGGATTTGGTCATCAAACACAGCTCATCCTAAATAAAGTCTTCACCATATTATCACCTCATTATCTATAAAAACTTAAGTGTGTAAACATCATTGAGGTGAAGACTAAGCCCTGACCAGTATAGAGTCATGACCTCATGAGTCAAACAGTGGTGACTGGTCAGCTACAGCCTGCCCAGCATGTCCACTACAGGGAGGGTTATGTGTGTGAGAGAGCAGGGAGTGGGTGCTGCAGCCTCTGACAGAGGTGGTATTTCGGGATGATGACTTCATGAGTGAGGCTTGGCAATGACAGCAGCAGATGGATGATGAAATTCATCCGGTCAGCATGTATTCTCATCCCTGGGAGAGCTAAACACAGACAGGAGACTACACCTGGCCTACACAAATACACATTCTGAGCACACTTCCCAGATAAAGACAGAGCCTAACTGCTTAGCAAAGTGAAAATTAAAAGTCTTTTTAACCAAATGTCGGTGAGATATACATATACAGACCTTCTACTCCAAACCCAGACTGCCAACAGGTCAGGGTCTACTCTCTGGTCTGAATATTTTATAGTTACAAAATTCTAGCTCCCTACAGACAAACTGAATGAGTCAGGCTCCAACTTTAATTTGTACAAAGTGTCTTTGTCCTAGGGTACACAGACAAGGAGCCTCACAGCCGTAGGAGCTGCATCCACATCCAAAACAAGCACTTTGAATTCATTAAAACAGCATTCACGAGATCTCACTCCCCTCACAAAGAGAACATTACCTAATTACAAATCCAGAGTCGTTAAAAGTCCTTTAAAACAGGAGCTAATTGCTGCAAGAGAGGGTGACGTAAGCCATAATTAGAAAGCGAGCAGTCTGTCATTAAGTCTCGCTAACGGCCACTCCTCGCTCCAGTAGCTAATTACTGGGGTGATCAAACAGGCAGGAATCTTAATGAGTCGATGCTGGAATATAAAATCAATTATTGCGTGTGTTTATGCACAAGATTCTCGACTTCCTGTGTACACTTCAGCTATGCAAACATGCACACAAGACCAACAAGTCTGACCTTGTGCTGCTCTCAAGTACTTTGCTTCATTAGGATGTGCTGTCAGATGGGCTGGTTTTAATTGCCCCCTGAGATACACTAAGTGGCTTTGACTTGACTTTAAGTAACCTTGTGTAGGATTGAACCAGTAGGGGGAGATATCACTCTAGGAGGCAAGTGAAAAGCCCTGCCAGCAAGGCCAAGGGTGTATGTGCTTGTGTGCAAGTCTTCATACTTATGTAATTAAACCTACAGCATCTGTGTCTAAGAGAGCAAATATGACATTACATATTCGGCTGCGTTTCAGTCATAGTGCTGACAAAAGTTCGTCTCATGTGTTTGGAAATTTTAAGAATAATTCCACCAGAGGGATGGGCTGAGATTTATTACTCTCTTTGTGAAAACGACCAATCTGTCTCTGTCAGGGTGCAAACTGCCTCTTGTTCATGCTGAGTCCTTCAGCATACCCGTGTTTATTTTTTTTGAGGGCTATGGTTGCGATGGCGCTCGATCGATTCAGAAGCCTTTTATGCAGTAATGAGCTCAAGCTGTTTAATGGAAGGACAATACCTTTGCAACCAAATGTGGAGTGTGAGTGCCAGGGGCAATCCCCTCAGCTTAGTTGAGAATGTGAATTAATGAGGAAGGATTAAGGTGACAGGTGGTCTCAATGTGCTTGCAATGGTAAGAAGCAATCAAGCTGTAAGGGAGTCTGCTCTGGATCAACACGTGTGATGTCCTGTCTTGTAGTGTTATTTTTGCTCAATACTTTGCAGAAGGGGAGGAAAAAAAGGACAGGGCTGTTAACACCAACAGCACTGGGCCAAGAGTCAACCCAAAAAAAAAAAAAAAATCAGCTGCGTCAATGTGCGTCATAGCTACAAAAACAATGCCACTACATTGATTGAGTGGTTTCCATGACTACAGCTGGGGGAAGCACAGCAATAGGATGAAGGTTTAACCACACACACAACATGCACTAAATGCACAATTCCATACTTTGAGGGCTTTCTGTGCTGGTTCACTGGCGCCGATGACAATAAGGCCCGGTCCTCCCATACTGCAGAAGCTCTTCAGGTGCAGCCCTTCCAGCACAGGCACAGTCGAAACAGCGTAGTCCTGCAAAACACAATCCAATTAGGTGATGGCACCTCTTTCTAGTCTTTGAAAGTAGTTACAAAACAAGACAAGCCTTACATGCAGCAACAATGTCAGAACCCAACATAAACTGTGGTAATGTTGTCCCAGACATGTAATGACCTGTAAAGCTGTGCAAGGTTCTCTTTTGGATTGAGCTGTACAGGTGTGACAACTCAGTGTAAAGCGTATATATGTTTGCATTTAACTGATGCTGTGTTTATGGTGTAGGCTCTGCATGGACATGTACGCTACATCATAGTCTGACAAGCCTGGCTTAAAATGGATGTAAGCTGCTAAACAGCATAGCGTTTTAAGTCTTGTGTGTGACTTATCCGGGCTAAAAATGAGTAAAAGAAATGCTGCTAGCCACTAGGCAAATTTATGCAATGAAATGTCATGGCTTTATGCTAATAACATAGCATGTTGTATATGTGGGGAAAGTGTGTCTAGTATGAGACATATGTTTTGTCAGTGAACCTTCTGAGCTAAAATGAAGCTGAATTTTGTAACATTCCTTTGTTAAATGTTGCTGTGTTCCCAGCTTCATATGAGCTGCGGAAAACTCTGCTAGCTGCTAGGCTAATGTATGCAATTTCAAATGTAATAGGCTTATGCTAATAACGTTAGCTTGTTGTATTTCTGGGGAAAACATGTCTACCAAAAGACTACTGTTTTGTTGGTGAACCTTGGGAGTTATAAAGTTAAACATTTTGTGTTTGTGTTTAATATTGTCACTATTAAGCCATGTTTTATATATGTTTTATGTGTTTTGAATCAATCAAACATAACAGTAGACTACTTCACAGAAACTCAACACAGTGGCATAGAAACCCCATCGCTAACTACCGTTTTGGAGGTTTAACTGCTGAGCAACACAAGCTCCTTTCTCACCAACATCTGGCTTTTCTTCTCCTAATGAGAAAGGCTACAATTGGCACTCAAACCAGGGTCAAATGACTCTGCAGTAGTCACGGGTATTTACTGGCTTTGATCAGCATTGATTTTTAGCAGATTTATATACTGTATGTTTAAAAAATAAAACCACGAACATGTGCCATTTTGGGTGGAAAAGGGGTAACAGACGCCATGCTCCATGCACCATAAATGCTCACATCAGTGTAGGCCACTTGCTTGGGCTCTGCATAGAGGCTACACACACGACTATATTTTAGCCTTTAGACTCCCTTTGTCGGTGACTACGCTTTACAGTCCTTTGGAAACAGAACAAAGCACTGCAGCTCCAGTCAGTGTGTGTGAAACAATGTAATATACTGTGGGTTGTTTTTTATAAAACAACAACAACAAAAGCTGTGTCGTTGTGCAGTTGTTAAAAAATGACCTTTAAAATGAAGTAGTGGGCAGCTCAGGGGAGAAAACAGCAAAAGTGTCCAGGAGATAAATCGTGACTGAGCTCAGGGTTATGAAGATATTGCAGAGAAACTTGTTAAAGCCTGACTGGAGAGGCTTTCCTCTGGTTGAAGGATGTTGTATAGCAAATGTTGGCATGTTACTGCAGGTAATGGAAAGTGGCAGAGGTGTCTTTAAAATCTCTAGAACATTAAATATAAAGAACTAAATAGGTAACAATCAGAGACACAGATTGGGAAAAAAAACATCACCTCAACATCAATGATCATCAGACATCACAATTTTCCAGGGAGCCCTGCCCACCTTATACCACTTAGAAAATGTGAATGTGAAAAGAGCAAAGCTGTTCAAACTATGGCAGAACATGTTGCTCATTTGGGATCCCTTCACTCAAAAAGACATTAAGTAAATATGTTTTAAGGGCCTTTAAAGGAACACAGTGTTCAATTTAGGGGGACTTAGTGACATCTAGTGGTAAGGACTGCAGATTGCATCCAGCTGAAACTTCTCCTTGTTAGTATTCCTTCAGTGTTCATTTTCCAGGAGGTTATTACTAGGAACCAATTATCCGCAGAGGTCCAGGTGTTTACAACTGGTAAAACACTGAATAAGTTACAAATCAGTGTTTCTCCTACATTGTTTGACACATCGCAGATGGGCCACTAGCCCAGTACCCACTAATGTGTGCTCACATTTTTCTCTGATAAATTAAACCCTGATGTTCAAGTGTTTTTTACCCAGAGCTAAATCATCCGCAGAGGTCTCTTCCTGTTATCAAACGGACCCAGTGAATTAAACCGGTAAAAAGATTGGATACGAAAACTACTGTGCAACAAGGTGATATCCGTAAACAAGGACCTTTAAATCAATAAACTTTTCAGACTGAGGATAAAAGCAGCATTCAGCCAGCAGCTGCATCCATATTGATTGATATATGGTCCATAGTAGTGCAGCATAGGATCATTACTATAGTATACATTTCTATGGAAAAGTATTCCGTACTGTATAAGGGCCTATCGTATTTTATCTTAAGACTTAAGCAGCTGATTTTGGCTTGACCCCTTCATTAAAACGCCGGTTGAAAGCCTCCTTGTTTGCAGTAATTAAAGCCTGAGGTCCATATTTAAAGAATTATAGCACAGCACATCCTGCTGAAACAACATCATTTTATATCATTGACTTTGTTTGGATTTTGATTTACTGATTTTCTGGACTGGAAGAATTTACCACTTTCCAGTTGATTGATTGAGCATTTGATACATGGACTCACAGTTTGTGACAGTTAGACATACCGTAAGTCTTTCGAGGATTGCAAATGCCAGAGTTGAGTCCTTCAGAGATTTGTAAACCTTGAAGTGATACCGAGCTGTAATTTGAATTACGATAGGATTTGAGACTTCAAGCTTATTTTGCCAAGACCTTTCCTTCCTGATTCAACGTGAATGCATTTATATGAGCGTATAAATTTTGGTTTGCGCCTCACAACTGACATCCATATGTTTTCTTAATCACATAATATGTTTTGAATTGGTTTTCATGGCTCTCAGCTTCATGAAACTCTATGAAGTATTGTGTACATTTTCCATAGTTTCACTCTTATGTGACATTTTCCATTCAAGTATATGTTAACACTTTTCAGGTCAATATTTGTATTGCATCATTAGCTTAATTAAAGTGCTATGATTCACTGACTGTGACTGAAATACAGAATAGCACTTGGCAGTTCATCATGTATAAAGCTTAAATTACTCCATTCTTGATGTTTTCGTGAACTCTTCCCTTGGCACTTGTTTAGAAGATACAAAAGGACAACTGGGAATTATGTAATCTGAACTTCCTTCAGTCATTATCCATGAACAGGAAGTTTTGTTACTGTGCAAAATTAGAAATACGAGTCATACTTTTCTCCTTATCAAGATAAATCCTTATGGGAGTTCAGGAAGAGACACAGTTGCTTTTCATCTACACTAAACAAGCTGATTTACTGCCACGTTGTCCCCTGAAAAGACCCTATTGATCAACCCACAGGCACAGCACACTGAGCTCCACTGTTTAGCTCTTTAGCTGTGTCCATGTTCGTGTCTTATTGGTTCAAGTTAGGAGTCAACACCTCTTAGCAGCAGATGAAAAGAAGTGGTTTGGCCTGTGTACTGCTTCTTCCCGAACAAATTCATTCAATCAGCAGCACCATCTGGTCTGACCTCTGCAAGGCCCATAAAGAAAAGAGCTTCCGACATCTGTACACAGTTGTTGAGCGCTAAACAAACCTGGCAACAATGTGATCCTTAATTTGATAATGAAAGGAAAGAACAACAGTGATAGCAGGAATCAATCTGATAAAAAACGGAAAAAATAACAATAATGGATGCTCAAGAGATTTTTCCTAGTGTCATTTGCCAGAGACGCATCATTAAGTCCTGTCTTATCAAAGATAACAGAAAACACAGAGGAATCCATAATGAGGAATTCAAATCAGATACAGATGGGAAGAGGGAAGCACAGCAATAAGGCCATTCATCTTACTGTAACGTGTTGAACTCTTCACGCCATGACCCACCTACGAACTTGTGAGTTGGCTGGCTTTTCTCTTTTGTTATGGTCTCTCAGACCAAATCCAAAAGCGATACGCGTAAAGTCTACAGTGTGAGACTTCTTCACATTCCAACAACAGCAAACAAGACTGATAGAATCAGTCTGTGTTTGTGACCCACACTGTGACCCTGTTTGCAGACTTCACGCCCACATCCTCCCAGTTTGCCTGAATCTGTGGTCTCAGTGATGTTTGGGATATTTTGCACAACATTTCCTCTTGACGTGTGTTTCATGTGTGAGTGGTGATCGCTGAGCTCGGTTGTGGCTCTCAAGGTTGGGCCACAGTGCATGGGAATAAGCCAGAAGGTAGTCAGAAAGGAACATATGGTGAAATACAAAATGACTGACATCAGCAAGGGTTGAAAAGAGACATGAACAGGGCTTATACACTTACTGTTGCCATTTACATTAAGGACAAGGCTGGTGAGCAATATTTTTCCTGGGGTCAAGAAATCCTATTAAAAGAGCAAAACCAACAATGCATCTCTCCATACTTTCTGATCTTTCTGTCTATTCTGTGGCACTCATCTCCAAGCTTACTTGTTTTTTTTAAAGGCATAAATCTTTGAATGGGTCACAAATAAAGACTTATATTTAAATAAAAAGAATTACCACCTTAGGGTTATATGCCAACTCGTCCAGTTGCTGTTTATGTCTATGACTGTCCAGACTCATATGTAGTCATGACAGTGGCTGCAAAAAACCTAGATATTCTAAAACATGGATGCTACATACACATCTTAAGCCCAGCACCACAGAAGATCTATACAATCACCACTGTTTCAAGGTGGGTGCTAAAGTCACCAATTCGGTATCCAACCAAATGTCTCCCCTTCTGTTTTTGAGTTACGGCTTTGAATAATGGCCAGAGAAGTGTTTTTGCAGAACTTTACGTCACACTGACCTTTGAACCCCAAAATCTAATCAATTCAACCTTGAGTCCAATTGGACGTTGGTGCCAAATTTGAAGAAATTCCCTTAAGGCGTCCTGAGATATTGCATTCATGAGTGTATAGAAGCGCAGACAACTCAAAAACGTAACTATTGTTGGGGCCCAAAAAAGAGGCTAAATAATTTCCTAAAATAGTTTGGCATGGTAGTTTTTTTTTAGTAAATGTTACTCAAGTAGTGCACTAAGTTCAGCAGCCAATTTGGTCCACTGGGAAGTATTCACAGCTGCAGGACAGTGTGTTTATTCACTGTAATGTAGGAAATCAGCACAACACTGATGTGTTGTACTGATGGATCATTGATGTGTTTTTAATGGGTCTTGAAAAACAATGCAAGTATTTGGTACTGAGTAATAACCTTTGTCAGACTCTAGCTACAAAGGCAATACTTAAATAGTTATTGCGATCAATTTATTGTTGATTTTGGTTCCTTTAATGGGATTTGTTGACAGTAAGTAAAATTCAGAGTATTATCAGACTTACAGTATCCTTTTCTGTGATATGAGAGCTATTTATCAAAGTGAGTTGATTAGTGATTATGTAACATTTGTCCAATTCCAAAAGGAGAAAAGCCAGTTTTCATTCTCAAGCTGTAAATTATATTTCAAAAAGATGTTTTTTAGCCTCCAAGCCTCCAAAAGGAGTCAGCGGTTCATTCATTCATTTAGAGGAAAACAGTATTTCACCTCCAAAGTATAGAATGTCTTTGAATGCATTTATTTTAACAGACGTATTGATCGATGATGATGATGATGATGATGATGATGATAATGAATGAAGTAACTGATGAGGCAGGTGGTTCTCCTTGCAAATCACCTTTTTAATCAGTGTCATCAACTGCTCGTTTCATCACTGTACACAGAGGTGGCAGAGGTTTGCATCAACAGCTGATTAAAAATGCCTCAAAGCCAGCTGAGGCCTGGACCCTGGCGGGCACTAACGACTAATTGCCATTGAGACTCTCTACAGCTGCATCCATCAATAACCTCAGAGTGCTTCGCTTCAGGAGTGCTAAATAACAAATAGAAATACTTTTTTAAAAAAAACTGTACTCTGCACAAGTATTTATTCTTTTGGTTGCTCTCACTTTTATGTCAATATAAATGTACACAAAGTTACTATATATACAAATATACAGTGAATGTTTGAATGTTCTTGCCAGTGCCCAGTTTGCACTGGACTTGTATGTTCTCAACATTATTTAGTCCATAATGACACAGACTGAAAGGCAGAAGAAACGGATGGATGGAGGATAGATATAATAAACAGAATGGAGAGGGTGAAATGAGGCAGAGATGGATGGAGGAAGAAATGGAATTAAGAGAGAACAGGAGGTGGAACAGGATGAAAAAAGCAAATGAACAGAGTGATGATGTTATCTTCCTGGACTAAAGCCTGTATGATTGATAATATATTTATCTCTTCCTTCCTTGTTTGCAACGTCGGATCGCTCACAGCATTTAAGAGATTTCATAAGGTACATTAAAAAAAAAAAACAAAACAGATTCAATACATTTCTATATTTTTATGCTGACCTCTACAAAGTCTCAAAACTGGTTTCAGGTTAATATGCATCTTTACAGACATAAAACAAAACTTACTTTTGTTTTTTTTATCCTTAAAGCTGCTCTAATTGATATACATGTGTATAAACAATGGGCCAAATGTATGATGGCAAAAATGTGCACATTGTGACAAACCCACAGAGCCCCACTCCGTAGTTCCCCTCTGCTCAGTGGAGCTTTATAGCATATCTCAGCTCATTGTTTTTGCAGTAGACCAGCTACCTCACCATTTTTGTTTCCTCCCACAGGTCTTATCAACGTTATTTTTAGCTGCAGTAGGCATACGTGTTTTGTGCAAAAAAGCCCCCAAAATCCACTATACCCTGGCTGTATAGTAATGAACATCAAAAAGAGAAAGTTATCGAATAGGTGGTGAACAAAGTGGACCATTTAGCAGCTTAAGAGTCAGATATTTCCCTCAGAATTGGGTGGAAATCAAAACAGGGGTGAGAGGATTGTCATTATTGGCCTTACATGTGGCAGTTGGAGGCAAACAGGCCCCCAAATAAATGCTTATGATACTATGTGCCTGCTGGATATTCATATTTTCAACTGTTGGCAAGCATATTTGCCATTTCTACGTACATGACAAAGTTGTGCTTACAGTTTGCAGCACTGCCCCAAAGTTTCTATAAATATGAATGAATGCAAATTAAGTACATTTAAAATTCAGATACCAGTCATTTTTGAGGAAGGTATCTTTACTTTTATTTAAGTATGAGTCGTGATTCTGCCACTTTTTACACCACTGCACCATTTAAACTCACCTTAAAGGCATCTGCTAGTATCTCTGCTCCTCTCTGATTGGTTCGTTTGGATAGGCCCACGAAGAACTCTCGCCCTGAGGAAAGAAACAGACATCACTGGTGTTATGTAAGCAAATATCAATTCAACTCACTTCAATTTAATTCAGTTCAGTTCAATACAACTTTGTCTATGCCAGTGGGATCAACTGCATGCAGTAGCTTGCCACATACATCAGCTTAAACAAATATATTTGGAAATAAATAAATACATTAATAAATAGCTAGCTATACATATCAAAGACAAAAATTGATCACAAAAGAAACACAAGGTAACGAGGCTATGCAAAAGCATCTATAAGAAACTAAAGGCGCATTCCCCCTGCATGGTGCGGCGCACCTTGACTCACTCTTTTTTGACTTTCCATCGGCAAAAGTTGTGGATAGTACCCGGTGCCTTTTTTGGTACCACCTGGGTCGAGGTTCCAGGAGAGTTGGAGTTAAAAGACTGCAGACCACTGACTGTTCAGAGATAATCATCACTTGTGTGACATGTGACAGCCAGCACAAACCCAGCATATTAAAACAGCCAACTACCCTCAAATTGGCAATTGCAGTTTATGCGCGGCATCCGCAGTGTTAAACAAAACAGAGAAAGCACTTGGTACTAAAAGTGAGTTCAGTCGAGCTGAAAGATGCAGAGAAAATGCAGCAAAATACAGCAGGTGGGATAAAGGACTAACAACTTGTATAATACATGCAGTATGAACACACACCCAAACAGTTCTAACATCTATAAAGTCTACAGTGATTTAGTCTAAAAGTTTTGAGCACCCAGCAATACAGCCAGGCAGTGAAGCTACAGTAGGTGAACACTGCACTTACCACAGTGTGTACTTTATGCATGCCTATGAGAAAGGCCAACTGTGGTCAGTATGGTGGGGCACAGGCAGACAGAGCCCTGAATGCCTGGCGAAGCTGCAGCAGCACACAGAGCTCAGGGATGGGCTTCTAACGTAGCTGCTGAGACTTTACAAAATGAGCCGTTAGCCGGGGCCCTGCCAACAGGAAATGTTTCTAGCCCTGCCATGTGAAACCGATTTCAGCTGGAAGGAACGAGCACGTAGAGCCAGTGTCTAGAAACCCAATTAAGTGTACTATGCTTTTTCCTTGTGGCCTGTGCAGTGTAGAAGACACTGACCCACATTTCGACTCACCACACGACTGTACCGATGATTCTCTGCCCTCACCATATTTTACGATCTGATGCCAGAGGAATAAGGAGCCCGTGGTGAGAGCTTGCAGCACAGTTGATTTGATTTAACCCTGCAGTATGTGTTGCACAATGTTTTTGCGACAGAATATTTTTCGAGGGAAATTCTGCTTAGTGTGCTGACGCACCGGGTCATTGAGGTCGCACAGAGGAATGTTTGCATGGAGGATCCCGAAACACAGACACAAACTTACAGACACACAACAGTCTGTGAGCTAAGACTGCAGAGACTCATACTCTATCTCACTGCTCTCTAATGTTTTCTGTTTACAGCTACATCTTCTTATTTGTACTTGAATTGAACAAGCACATGCACAGCTCTGATATAAAGGTATTCGACTGCAGTAAAACCCAGCTTTACATGTGGCTGCTCAGTTGTCAGACTTCTCCCTGACTGTTTACCATGTCTTGAACCAAGAGTGACACCTGTTACTGTACGTATCATGTTAAGAATAACACATCAGGTGTTTTGTTAAGCGAAAATAATGGAAAACCCACTAAACAACCTGTTGTTTGATTTTAATCCAATCAGAAACATGTGCATTATGTTGCTGCTTTAAAGTATTTTCTGTAACCGTTGGAGGATTTCTGCATTTGTTTATGGCAGTACAGGGAAAAATCTAAAGTAGAACCCACGTCATTACTGACCTCAATCATTGAAGCAAGGTGGAAAAACAATTTTTTGTAAGCTGCTCACCAGAGCCAGATACTTATTGCGAAGGTTTATGCCAGTAATGTTACTTATCTATGTGCTGATTGACCTAAAAGCATGCCATGCAGGAAATCAAATTAAAAGCATCCAAGCTTGTAAAAGAAATATTTCATCCCTGTTGACTGTGTGGAAAGCAATGTTCATTTGCCATCATAATGTGAACTGGTGTTTGAGGAAAAAATGGAGGAAAGTCCTTGGTGAAGCCGCGGTCTTTCCCAGGTTCCACTCACAGGACCAACTTTATAGTTTACAAGCTGGGAGAAACGCAAAGTCACCAGTATGTTGTTTGATCCATCCAACACTTGTATATTGAGGGGTGTTACATTAAATTCTACATAAATGATTCTCTTTTGCTGTAGATTCTTTTGCTGCATAAGATGAGGTGTCCGTATGAGCTAAAAAGCTTTGCTTGTTTATGTGTGTTTTGTGTAATTAAATATCTCTTAGTTCACTACCTATTGCCGAATGAGGTCACACAGTGGTGACTGAGCCTATGGTCCACCGATAAAAGGCCCTGTATTTGCAGTATTATGAACTGGGTGTCTGTGACGACATTCCCAGGGAAAATCGCAAGTGGTGCAGAATTAGTGACGCATTTTCCATCACCCAGCAGTAGTTCGTCTGCCAGAGAGGGCTGGCGGAACTAACTAGCTCTCCAACTCACTTGTGTGCGAAGTGGCGTGCAGTTTTTTCCGCTGTCTGCCTGCCCTGCGACTGACATCACACAGGTAACACTGTTTGGGAAGTGAGATCCAAATACAGGGCAGGCAATAAAACCTCAGGATGCATTTTATATCGATGCCATAGCAACCCCACAGTATGAAATGTTAGGCTTGTGTGTATCCACATTTGCACACAGTACAAACTGACACAGATGACATGGTGCCACCTTTCAAGCTAGGTGTAAAGGCAAACGTTACCCTGTCTCACCTCAGCTTCATTTTTATATTTTAATCCTGTTCCTGTTAAATTAACAACTATTATATTGATCTTAAGCTTATAGAGCACCTACTATTTTATTATTATATGCAAGTATGGGATATATGGGGCATAAAAAATGCCAGAGAAACAATGGTTCACCTCTAGGGAGAGTGTCAGCTTCATTTTCTTCTGTAAAATCTTTCATATGTGGATGGCTTCAGACTGTTTTTTGATGGTGCAGATCTTTAAGGTATTTCAACAAAATACAGTGATTGAGGAGTCATAGCTCACCTGTAAAAAGCACATCTCCGCCGTCCAGTGTGGCGTTCTCGTCAGTCATTTCCACAATGTTCAGATTCAAGTCCTTCAGAGCTTTTTTCATTGCCTCCGTCTGGAACAACCACAAGGACACAAACAGAAAGGCTCTAAAAACATCTGTTGATACTAAACAAAAGACTGAACTGTGATGACGTACAGTAAGCGACACCACAAAATGGTCCAAACCATCAGCATTTCCTATCTTCGGGAATATTATGATACGGTCCAGTTCTAATCAGACATCTGTAAACAAGATGATGAAAATCAGTTTGAGGATTTTCACTGGATTTCTGTGAGGTACAGTGTTTACCCAGATTCCTGAGATTGAGTACGCTGAAACAAAACCTTTCTTCCCCGACAGGTTGCGATGACATCATTTTAATGAGCCATGAAATGATGTCATTTTGGAGGAAGTACTTTAAAACTTTAACAAGGCAGTGGCTGAGGAAAATAGGTACGCTGAAGGACCAACACAAACTAAGAAAACCTCTTCCTGTCCTCATGGTCTGGGTCATCTGTCTTTCGTATATTTATAGGAAGGAAGTAAAAGGATGGCTGCCACCCAGGATAGTATTAACATATATTACGAAACGCACTCCCTGGATGGAAAATGAAGCGGCAAACCACACTTCACCTGGATGTCCTCTGTGCTGAACTGGAAACCTGAGGAAAGAGCAGGTCTTTTTTTTGGCTGAATCTCGGCTGGTCTGTTCTCCTGTCTGACCGCCCAGTGTGATTTTACTGTCCTGTTTTTGGGGTTCCTGCGGGAGTAGTTTCCAAGGCCAGTCATGTTAGCGAGAGCATCAGTGTTTCCACAAGCCCTATCTCACTATGACCTCAGCCTGCTCACTGTGCTTGTTGGCGAACACAATGCTCCTGCTTCTCCTCATATGTGCAGGGCTGAACCATGAGGTCATCCAGGTAGACTGCCATGCACTGCCCAGATAACGCAATAAAGGCCAGCATATACACATATGAATACAAAACCATCTTATTCTTACGCACACATACCCACATAATAGTATTATATGCTAAGGTAGCCAGTTTAGTAGGTACACCTAGCTGAAACTAGTCCTACAGTAAATCCTTCCTTCGACTGTATGGTCATTTTGGAGGTTGCAGTTTGTGGTGTTGTTGAATTGTATTGCATAATACTGACAGGTGTTTTCTACTATTTTGTCCACCCCATTTATATCAGTGAGGCCAGGCTAAATAACAAGAAACACCTCTCTGTATGATGTGATATAGTTCAACAGCACTACAAACTGCATTCTGCAAAATGATCCGAAAGTTGAATCAACAGCTCTCTAAAACAGTTTCAGAATGTTGTGTTAGACTCCATTAGTTTTAGCTAGGTGTACCTAATAAACTGGCAGCTGAGTGTCTATTCATTAACATTCATTCGTCTCTACAGCTGTTTGTTTGGATGACTGTTTCTCTAAACAGTCAATCATCCTTATGACTTGATGGCTCACAACCACAGTGGCACATTTCCAATCTTTTCACTTTCCAGAAAACAGACAGTGGAATCCCACAGGATAATTAAATGTTCCTCCTCCATGTTTCATCCTCACTGCGGGAACTCTGCTCATATTTCTAGTTCAGTTAACCAGGAAGAACACAACGTCCTTCCAAGGAACTGGGTTCACAAATTCATTAGTGGTTTCTTAAAAGCTTTGACAGCAAAAGCAAGCAGCATATTAAGTATAGGTAACGGTTAATCCCTCTCGGTTTTTTTGTTTTTTGTGCGAAGCAAAGGCAAGCCAAGGCGCCGCCGAGGAACTCTCTGCTTTCCATTTAATAAGGTTTGTAGGGATGATGAGTGGGTAGTAAAGGTTGAGTCAGATTCTGAGGAAGTAAATAATTCAGATGATTTTAACAGAACTTAAGCTTAACATCTTTGTTCGTCATGTTGTCTCTGCGTCACATTGCTGTGGAATTGTAGGCGGTCCCAGCAAGGTAATTCCTGCTCAATCACTGATTCATCGATTGCGAGAAAACCTCAGCCAGTTCAAACATTTTATATATTAAAAACAAACTTGTCTGCATGTCTGTGCCCCTCAGCAAGGGCAGATTTGCGCAACAAAGCTGTAGAGCAAGGATTTAATATTTAATACCCTGTGTAGATCACATTGAGCACATTATTTTAAGAAAATCCATCTTGGCAAAACACCTCTCCTCACAAGGCCACACACATTTTTACACACTGTGCTTTGTGTCCACCATCATTATCAGCCACTGCTATTTCCTTTCTTCCTCTAGCTCACTGGAGCCTCCACTATCACAGCGGCCGTCTGCCCAGGAATCTGCAGCTCTTTACCTCATCTCTCTGGCATTTCCTCTGACATCACTAGAGGTGATGTGACCCAAAGGCTGTTCAGCGCCCCCCCCCCCCCAACGTGAAACGTAAAGGCCCCTATACATAGGCAACAGCGTGATATCTGCAGTGTCTGATGGATGTGTGTGTGTGTGTGGTAGAGAACGTCAATTAGGCTGTCTTTCCACACGGACCAAAAATAATGTAGCATGTGAGTTTGGGCGAGTGCGCAGAGAAAATAAGATGTGGACAAAGCACAAATACTGGGGCTGAAAAAAAAAGTACAACAAACTATATTTGAAAAGGATTATGAAAAAGTACCATGTCACCCCATTTTTACTGCAGTTCCTCCCTCTGAACGTGTGTACTGAGAAGATTGAGTGCCGTGATGTAATGGTCTAGTGTATACAGTTTGTGAATGGTCAGGCATACACGGACTACGCAAAGATAAATTACACACTTGTTGTAATTCATCACTAACTATAATTAAACAAAGGTTGTTGCCCAAATTCTGCAAGAAAAACTAGAATAATCACTTAACTAAACTGCTCACAAAGCAGACTTTGTGTAATAACAATCCGTGGCTTTATAGCCAAGCGGCTGAATCATCCAGTCTACTCCAACATCAGTTTCCAATGACCTAAACTTTCATTTTGCATCAGCACCAAGTGTGACCCACATATGCCTTCCAGAAGCTTTGTGGGTGCAGACTCAGAGCAGTTGGACAGGTAAGCATGGGCTGTGTGGGATTTAAGGCACACATGATTTTATTTTCTGTGTGGTGGTACCAAAAGTAATCTGTAAACATATTTCATTTTAACAGAAATAGGTCCGTTTTGCTCATAAAAGCATGCATTCAAAGTCCCAAACAGTCCAACGGGGAATGCACAGGTAAAGCAGAAACGCTACATGGCACTGCATCTCATCCAAAATGATTCCCTGTTGGCTTCAGATCCTGGGACTGCGACCGACTTATTGGAGCAATTCTTGTTTGTGCTGGAAATATTCAAAGTTTATGATGGCCATAAAGGGATGCACCTGCTCAGCTACAACCTTCCCATTGGCTGTGGTGCTTCAGCAATTCTCAGCTGGCACTCACAGGCCTGACGTAAGCCAAGAAAACCCTCCTGATACCATCACACTCTTGACCTGCATTCTTCATGTACTTTTCGGCACATTTGAACGCTGCCATCAGCATGTTGTAGCAGAAACAGGGATTCACTGAAGCAAATAACCTATATACTTGTGCATAGTTGGCAGGAGTGCATATTTTTCCTGCTCTCACACATCTACTTCAAAGTTCAATGAGGATTTTGTTCCGACATGACCCCTTACAATCACTGATATATCTTGTTATTTTAAATCTGTGGGGATTTTTTTTAATAACCATATTCTTACTTTTCTTTGACCCCATGCCAATGACAGCTGAATGGATGGATCACACCGTTCTCCAAAAAATTCCTCCAATAAAGCAACCAATAAATGTAATTTACATTAAAGTCTCCTTTCTTCTTCAGCCAGCTTCACCTGTGTCAGTCTAACAAAACAAATGCATGTTTTGCTATAGGTTGTGTCAGAGCGTTAAGTGCTGTAATCATGATTGACAAAACACTTAGCATGCCACTGTAAGGCCTTAACAGCTCCCCACAGATACACTGCTAATTACAGCAGATTAAACTTGAAGTTAATGTTCCCCTATGTGATTCATGCTGCATTTACAAAAGAGTAAATCCCTCCACTGGGTACAGTTGCCAATTTCAGGTTCGTCAATCATTGAGTCAGATATGTCTTTGTCAATACCTCCTCACCTCTATGCCTTGTGGAAGTTAAAGTGCTCATTATCTTTGTGACAAAAGGTTGCATACAGTAGAGATTAATGCACTGTCAAGCTGTGGTAGCCTTTAACGGAACAGTTTGGGGAATGCTTATTTGCTTTCTTGACAAGTATTAGAGAATACAGTTGAAACCAATTTTAAGTTTGCACAGCAAGAAAGGCTTGTGATTTCCCCTTTTCCAGTCTTTGTGCTAAGCTAACCACTGCTGGCTGTAGATTCATGTTTCTGTACAGACATGAGAGTGGCATCGATATTCTTATCTCACTCTGTGCAAGAAAGCGAGTAAGTCTATTTCCCGAAGTGGCAAACAATTCCTTCAACGGGTGCAGACATTTCAAGTTTCTTTTTTGTCAGAATACACTGTCTTTAGTAGGTCTGTCTCTCCTCTCTGGCCCTAATTCTCTTTCTCTCCTCCTTAACTGTCGTTCTTTCTTTCTTTCTTTCTTTCTTTGTCTCTCACATTCCCTCTATTCTCTCCAGACCCTCGTGGCAGGGTCAAGAATGCTCCTACAGTGGCTTCTCATGCAGAGTGGCCTATTATCTCTCACTGTGAGGGACATCCAATACCCCACCCTGCCTAGGTGCCAACTCACTTTGCCAGCACCTCCTTCTCCTCTCCCTCCGAGCCTCTATGCACCTCTCTTCTTCTCTCCTCTCTCCCCTTTCTCCCCTGAGTGCTTGGCCAGGCGACATGCTGTTAGCCAGCACCCTGCTTTGAATGAAAAAGGCCTTTTAAAATTCATTAGGGGCTGACGGCTCTGAGATCCAGTCGGTCTGCCTGCCACATTCCTGCCGTTCCATCACAGGACAGGGGAGACGGAGCAGAGAGAACAGCCTTTTATTTGGGGCTTTTTATGGACCCTCTCTCCATTCTCCCGCCCCTGGTACCCATTGATATCGCATTCTGCTAAAAAGGACCATCAGTCTGATAGAGCACAGTGCATTTGGAAAGGGAATCGAGTACACAACAATAGCATTCCTGAAGGTCATCCTAGCCTCCCTACACCCGGCAACAGAGTCCCACGCTCCAACATAATGGGGACACAGCATTCCTCCGAGCTTCACACGCAAGGAGGTCAACCTCTTTAAATGACAGCTATCAGATGCAGTTTGTGAATTTTAAAAAGTACATGAAATTCAATAGTATTTGGTTGGCTAAGACCAAAAAAAAAGCAGTAGCAGTGATTTGGTCACCTGTGTACATACATGCATGCTATTTTGTAGGTTGGGTGGCATGGTAAAAAATGTCCTCTGGAGGGGTGCCATGATCTCCAAAAGTTTGGAAACCACTGGCCTATTTACACATCTAGCAGACACGGAACAACATTAGCATTTGTCTACAGTTGTGTTTCTGGCAAACATGAGTCCAACAATTGGTCATTCATAAGTTCAAGTCAGACAAGCTTCACAAAAAGAAACATGTCTATGCTGGTTCTATTTAGCCGGTGTCACTGTGTATATCTGTTTCTGGGAGTTAAGCAGTATAGCTTCAAGAAGCAGACAGCAAGGACTACAGTATGCGATGGAAGGATATATTCACAATGTTAAATTTTCTGAAGTAGGCAAAACAATGCCAATTGAGGCTTCCGATCTCAGGGAGAAGTAGAGGCCGAGGATAACAAGAGTCAACATTGCTGTACTGCTGGGCATGATTCCCCTTTTACCAGTGTGAGGATCAGTAAAGTGCTTTATGTATTTATTGCTGAATACAGACCATGGTGGTGACCTAACCTTAGTCTCCCTTTACTAGAAAGTTACTTAAGGGTGACACCTTACATAGATAATATGAACAAAGAGACATTAGCTTCGAGCTTCTTGGACGAAGGGGAAAGTTGACTGAGGCTCTGCCATGTTCCAGGCTTACTTAAACATTATTGGAGCACTGAGCAAAAAAAAAGGGTGGAACTTAAAAGGGGCTAATTCCTTCACCTTTTAACTCTGTTTTTGTCTCCACCAACTCCTGAGGGATCCTACGTTTACCAGCTAGTTGCTTACTTTGTCTGTCTGCCGTTTGGATTTGGACAGTATACAGTGCAGTGTACAGAGCAGTGTACAGTGGTTTGTGAGAGTAACTTTGTTCAAATCAGCTCTTGCTTCAGCTAGAAACAGGTGATGATTGATGGGACTATTAAGAACGATGCAAAACTAGTAAATTTGTGGGCTGCAAAACCAAAATAATGAGCTGGAAAATGCTATAAATTTCCGTAGAGCTAAGATGGATGGCAGAGTTGAGTGATAATTGGTGTCATCACAGTGAGCGACCCTTCTTACACTACACAGAGTAGTTTGATACATTGTTATCGCCGCCAAGAAGATTTGGTTTGGTTGGTTAAGCAGGAATACATAAAAACTACTGGCAAATTTTCCTTAAACTTGGTGGAAGAGGGTAGTATGACCTCAGGAAGAAGCTATTAAATGTTGGAGTGGATCTGAATAGTAGGGGAGAAAACACAAATTACTTTTTTTTTTTTTACTTTAGTTAACAGTGTGAAATCAGGCATTTGGCCTCGGCAGGGGTCTGCACTCTCTGAGTGCCCTTCTAATTAATATAAAAATGACTGCAGCATTGAGGCCTCTCCCTGAATGTAAAAAGGACTCGAAACATCAACAGCTTGTCAAATGTTGCAGTCTGCTGACTCAAAGAGCTATGTGTACAAACAAAGAAAAAAAAGTGACCTGATTGTGTTGACACATGGGCACAAGTTTGAACAGTGAGTCCTGTGCGTCATAGCTGAGGGTTTGGCTGGACACCCAGGACACAGGAGATGATCGTAACAGATAGCTGAGGCCTAATGCAGACTGAGGAAAGTTCAAAGACCAATGGAATACAGAATGGGAATAATGGCTGCATTTCAGGGCAATCGACCAAGCGGAATTTGACATAAATGCACAAACCTCATTAGCTATGCAGCAACAAGTTGGATAAGGCTATCTGAACCTTTTAGGTATTAAGTATCTGACGTCATGGAGGAAGCAGAGAGATGATTCCCTTTGTTTGCTGAGAGCAGTAAGTGCGATTAAATGGCTCAATTATAGATTTGTCAAAGGTTTGCCAGGGGCAGCGGTTTCACTGAGTGGTTCTTTAGAAAGAGCGCCTGAAGGCTTGAATAAATGGCAGCCATGAGGGAGAAAATCTACAGAACCTGTAATGGGGTTCTGACTATTGTTACACTCATACACCTCTTACACTCCATTGCACACATGCACACACACAGACAGGCACACTAAACAGATAGAGGAGGCACACAGAAAAATTCTGAAAGTGCTAAGTTCTCTTATCGGAAATCAGTACTTAATGATTTCTTTCCCGTCAGTCTCACAGGAATGGTAATCATACAGGACACACAAAGCACTCGTACATGAGTCACACAGGTGGGTGCGTACACGGAACAAAAGGGCCGAGTCTGCTGCTGTCATGGTGGTCAAACATTACATTCTTACAGGGAACTAACTGCGACGGTTTACACTGTCACAGCCTGTAACTAAAGTATGAAATGACAACAACTCATTTAGTGGTAGCCAAGAGAAAACAAACCCTCCATGGCCTGTCCTTGTGTTATCCAAACAAATCCTTGGTGTATGTTGGAACATACCTGTGGTTAACCAAGCCATGACATCCCTCCCAATCAGCTTTAGGATTACATAAATGTTGAGAAGTAGGTCAATGTGAAGGCGTGCCGTGCATAGTTAACAGTAGCAGATCTGGAGACCCTCGCACCACATCGACCACAAGGATTTGGCAGGCTGCCCCAGTAAAAAGAGCTGTTTCAGCCAAACTGACTGCACTGTCAGAATGCTTTCACTTGGGGCTCCCAGGATATCAGGGCTCTGAGGAGGAAAATGCCACACTACAGTCCTGCTTTGGACACATTTACAGCCAGCTGAATGGTGAGAGATAGCAGCATGGCCAGGATTACACAAATCATTTGAATAGAGAGCGAGGAACAAAGTGGAAGTGCAGGGCATTATGCCTCTGATTGTTAAATGGGGTGTCTTCAGTTTTGTAAGAGCATACATAGTCTGTGTGTGAGAGGTAATTGCATTTCAGAGAGCTGAGAAAAGCTGCTGTATCCTTCATGTAATTGCACATAAAAGTGTGGAAGGCAGGCTGTGTGGAGACTCATTAAGCAGATATAAAGACTTCTCCGTAATTACTTTTCTATTAATGCTCTAGTGCGTCTTCATTAGCTACTTTTTTTATTATTTTAGATGGAAAATCAAAATTGAAAGAGAACCAAAATTACCTCTCATTAGAAATCTTTCAATGAACATGGGTCTCAATTTGGGTGCTGGAGTGATGATTCAAAAGACTATGTCAAGACACAGATACGTGTTTTCTCATTTTTGTAAAAAGGTTTAACTAAGGTTTGTTATATAGGCTAAAACTATCTACTTCCAAGAGACTGAAACTCCAGAGATCTAGGTTGTAGTTTCTAAATGAGTTGTAAAGCTGACATGATCATAAAACATTTAACAAATTCTTGTAGATTTGCACTGAGTCACTGATGAGCCTTGTAAGTACAGAGGTTCTTGGAAATGATTACAGATTAAGGAGCGCCTCCGCTGAATAGGGCATGTAGAATCACTCTTAGATAACACTCTTAACCTCTGAGATCATCTGTTATCAGGAAAGAGGACCCTGCATACTGCTAAGCAGGGCAGCAAATATGGCAGGAATTAGAAGTGACTGGGCCCATATAAATAATGTTACTCAGTCTGCATCACTTTCATCTACGAAATAATCATCTTCGCCCGTCACTCACACCTCAAAGCGCTGCTATCCTCATTCATTCTTTGGTTCTAACTCGTATTGATCATGCAATTCTATCCTCTTTGGTCTCCCTTTCAAGTGTCTTCATAAACTCCAGTTAATCCAGAATTTAGCTGCCAGGATGTTCGCTGTTCTGCAGCAGCTTCACTGGCTTCCTGTTAAACATTGCATTGATTTCAAGATTCTGCTTCTCACCTTTAAGGCCCGTCATAATCAAGCCCCTTCTTATCTGTCTGAACTCCCTCATATCTACACATTTTCCCGTACTCTTAGATCCTCTTCTGCAATCCAACTCACATCACCACCTGCCCGCTTGACCACCATGAGTTCAAGAGCCTTCAGCCGTTCTGCCCCCCTCCACTAGAACTCTCTCCCCAGTGACATTTGCAATATCGACTCCCTTTCCACATTCAAACCCTGTCTGAAAACACATCTTTTCAAGCTGGCATATCTGGTCCAATTTAATGGTGACACATATATTGAGACATGCACTGATAATGATTTTATATCTAATTTTTATAACTATGATTTTTGTCTGGTCATTTTATTAACTTTTATCATATATTACAGAATTGCTTGATTTTATGATCTATGGATACATTCCCTCTTGTTTTCCAACTGCATCTTGTAAGGTGTCCATAAATAAAATGCAATATTATTATTATTAAATGTACAGTGATGGAAAATGCAAACAGGAAGTATTGAGGAACATCATAAATAAAGGAGGAGTGACTTCAGTAACATCTGTACTGTAACACTTTGCTGGTCACAGTGCACACTCGCATATAGAGACACCCGAGCAGAGTCGAGTACAGCAAAAATAAACAGAAATATGAGAGTGTCCCAGAGCAAATAAAGTGCTCTCTCCAATCAGCGGGGCTGTAAAGAATGTGTCTGCTCCCTACCTCTCACTGTGACGGCTCCACAAATACAGGAGAGCTGCAGGCTAGGAACTGCTGGAGAGCAGAGGGATGGAGGCTGTTGGTTACGAATAGACGTGAGCCTCCACCGTGGGGAAAAACAGAGGGGGCTTCAGTAAATACATCTCCACTTGGCACCGACTCCTCCATGTTTATTGGGTTTGACCCCAACAGGCTGGACCTCTATACCCAAACAAGGGGAAAGCCAATAAACTCACCTACCTCATGGAGAATTACAGTTCACCCTTCCCTGGCTGCACCAGTCTGATAAAATTAATATCGTATCAAAAACTATGTAAAAATGTAGCTATCACAGTAGGGAGGATTTACTACACATTACACTAATATCCAAGAATTCAAGCTGAATTGCTGTTTTTTTTAGGAAAAAATCCTGGCAACTCTTCACAAACACTGCTGCAATGCAGGCTGGTTGGACGTCAGCAATGGGCGTTTGTACTCAAGACGAACAGCTTGCTTGCCCTCCAGGTCGCTCTGCTCTATTCCACCGACAAGCAACATTAATAAAATGCTTTTACGACCACCATTTCCTGTGCTGTATGACATCAATTGGAAAAAAAAGGTGAAATATTCCAAAGATTGGAGCCCTAATGCACGCACTGTGAGTGCTAGCTTGGTTAAAGGTCGTTCCATTCTCCTCCAACATTTTAAGAAGGGCTATAAAGCTCCTCAGCTCTTCTCTGATAAACTGAGGTTTACACTTGAGCTGTTCACCTGGTGTTATTATCCAAAGCAATAAAACAATAATGGCCAAATCAGTGAAAAGTCATATATCAACATTATAGCGAGCTATATTGAGAACAACATACACAGAAAAGAAGCTGTATTGCCTTTCTTCTTTCTTACTTTTTTTTTTTTTCTCCTCGAGGGAAACCAAGTGGGAAACACTACTCGCCATGACCTTTGTCCTACCTGAGCTGACAGACACTGGACCACCCACACTTTTCATGAAAGGGTGATGAGGCTGGGAGTTCAAGGTGAGCACATTGTGTATGTCAATCACTCCATGTGCTAAGTATAAAGTCTGCGTGTGAGCAGGCGGCCACATAGCACTGTGGTGTTTATAGTATTTAAAGGACAATATTGGAGGTTTTCCATGTTTTAGTCCCATGTTCAAGTACACTTTACATGACAACTAAACACTCTGCAACCCATGTAAAACCTTGGAATGAAAATCTGAATGTATTTTCCAACCATGAAGCCATCCATTGGTTTCCATTCGTTTATAAACAATATGAAAGTCTATTGATTGAAACTTATTTGGCTTGTGTAATCCATCATACTAAACATCAAGCTCTGCCACGTTTTTTGCTCAAATAACAACCACTTTCAAGTAATGAGGTTTAGGCCTTTTTAAACCAATCACCATTTTGTTAATTGATTTTTGTAATGTACAGGAATGAATGGAAGCCAAAGGATATCTGGAAAGGTGGCAAAAGCACATTAATAAGCACATAAATTCTAAAGCTATTTAAATGGTTAGCCAAAATGCAGAAAATACATAATTTGTAGTTTAAGGGGAAGTGTACTCAAATTATAAGAATACATATCTTGCCACTGGCACCAACCTGTCTGAGGTCCTCGAAGCATAAGAAGATGAATTGCAAAAACCTGAAAAGCAATGTGTCTCTCCAGACCAACAACCTGGTTACTGTAGATAATCCACAGAGCCCACTGTTTTCATTGGAGCTGCTTTCTACTGAAGAAGTAGTCTCTGTGAAAACTGTTGATGTGTTCAATGGATTATCCTGAGCAACAGGGACACTGTCTCTGGAAAAACAAGCCACTGTTGCTTTTCTTTTTAATACTGTGAGCCCCACACATTTCTTTTGCATAGGAGTTGCATCAGAACCCTCAAGAGATTCTAGTTACAAAAAAAACTGCTTCTTAGGATTTTACAATTTTTACAAATGACACCCCCTTGATTCAGATATGGAACACCTACACAATAAAAAGTGAGAAAATGTGTAGAGTAATTTGGGTGAGATGGCCCTTGCTGTAGCTAAAACTTACAAACAGTGGAATGTCCCTTTAAGGCGCTGGAAACAAAGTGTGGGCTGCCTTAAATTTCCAGAAGCTGTTGTTGAACAATCAAATCAGACTGCAGTGAATGACATTCGGAAATGGGATGAACTTATGTAAGATGGTAATATGCTTCAGGAGACATCTGCCAGGGAGGTTTTGTGGAAGTACATATGGTTTAGGATTGACAATGGGAACTAAAAGTTAAATGGAAAGTGGAATGCCTGACAACTGTCACCAGAAATCATTTCCCATAACCTGTCAGGCTTTCCAAGGACTGCGGTTAACCGACTCTTATTACCCTCACAGAATCAAAACTTGGCATGCGTGTCACGTGTACCAAAGATGATTCAATTGAGACGGTTCAAGTAGGATTCCCCATTGTGTTTGTTTTTTTATTCCATGGGTTGAGGCCCCTGGAAAGCCAAAGCGAAAATACCCAGAGCTCCCACATATTTAAGCTGTTTCAACATTTGTGAGGCCCAAGGTGTGCCACAGAATGGAATGTCCAACCAAACACACTCTGAGAAGGTTTGCCTGGAGTTCTGCGGCCCGAAGCCTGACCTACCGTGGCTTTTTTCCAGGAGAGGAGAACAGATATGTTTGGTGTTTTCAATTCAGTGTAAAGGCAGGGTACAGCTACAAAAAGGGCCGAGAAAGGAGGCGGAGAGTTTGGATGAGTCACGTTAAAATGAAATTCTGGTTGAAGGCTTCCCCAACTCTCTCTCTCTCCTTCTCTCTTCCCTCCCACGCAGGGAGTCCTCTTAGTGTATAGTGCTGGCTTGCTGAGAGAAAGAGGAACCCCCGGCTCAGAGGTCAGGGAAGCCACAGAAATAAGGAGGGAGAATAAGGCGAGTCACAGTCAGAGAATTTTGACCTCACTGGATATGAGGAGTGTGACTGACAAGTTCTCTTCTCTCAAAAATTCCTCCCACCCTGTTCTCTGATACTGTTTTTGTTCAAGCTGTTGACATTCTGAATATCAGAGAGAAAAAAAAGCAAACCTGAACTTGGCTGCGAGCTTATATAACCCAAGTATCTGACCGCCCTTTGAAGCCACGCATACTGTCTAGATTGCAAGAAAAATCTGTTTATATCTCCTCATATCTGCATTCTTGTCATTGTTGAGGTGTTCCAGCGGTTGTTCCTCTCTGCTCTGTCCAGAATACTAAAAACAGCATGGAAACACAGTGCGTTCTGCTGAAAGAAAACACCATCATACCACACGGTTACACCCACGATTTCCAAAGAATGCAATGGACGTGTTCCCAAAGGGGAAAAAAGTAGAGTTTGCCAGGCAAAGTACAGACTAACTGCCCATTATGAGGGATTTCCCAAAACAGCCATGTGAAGTTAGATGTATGGGAGGGGCCGGTATGGAAAATGAGGAAAAGGACTATGTCTTTTAATCTTGAAAGGGAAAAAGAACAAGATGGGCCAAAAGGTTTCCCATAAATGTTAATGAAGGGCTTTCCCAGAAAGATTTTTTTTCCTCCTTTCAGCATGAAACAAGAGGTCAGGTGCTAATATTAACCAGCAGGGCTGGATCCAGGGATCTGCCTTTAAAGTATAATAGAAGAGAAGCATGTGGAATTAACCATACTGCAGGGATTTAGCAGTGAGAGAGGAAACTCTGCATGATGATGTGTTGGAAGTATTGAACAGGCCTTGTACAGAGAAGCACAAGTCTGAGAGGATGACTGGATCATTTTTTAATTTTAGAAATAGAATTATTTTACAAAGGTAAATCTCTGCAGTGTCTCAGGTGTGTCTCCAGACAGCACTGTGGCTGATACTGTGAATATTTAGAGGGTTTACATGTCGGCTTTTGGTTGTTTGTTGCACCCCGGCACATTCTTTGAAATGTGCATGGATGCTCAGGATTACTGATATTTTTGTTGTCTTGCTGATACAATTTGGTTTCTGATCCTCACCGTAGCCTGTCCAAAGTTATCAAAATCAACTTCCCCTGTCGCCAGTAATTCTTGAGTCAATTTTAAGTCAGGTGTCATCACAATCAATAACTACTTTGGAGGTTACTTTGGGAGCAATTAGGCACAACACAAGTGCATGCCCAGGATTGTGAAAGCATCTTCAGCTGTCTCTGATAGCGAGGGGATGGTTCTATGACACCACAGATTATTGTTTTGCTTTCTGCCACAGATTCAATTCAACAACTAAATGACCTCATTGACACAGCATACCTGCACAGTCAACCCTGTAGCATTTAGTGAATGTCTGAACCAGTCCGTTGGCTCTGTGCAAAAATAACTGGAGCATCAAATCCTTTGAGTTGATTACTTTTACATCTTAAAACTGAAGCAGCTCACTGCATAGCTAGTAACTAAGTGCAGTGGAAATAAGGAGATGAGTGATGGAAACCTGTAGAAATGAGAGCAAATCCACTACAAGCAGACAAAAGATAAAAAGCTTCTGGTTTTTGATGAAAGTCAAGCATTGTGGAACTAATGCACCACTTCTGTGCCAGTCTCTGTTTTGCCGCAGAACATCGAATCAGAAAATGAAAATCACTCCGGTGCTGTCGACCAGTGTGATCGCCACCTCCGCAGTAAGAAGCATCAAGAGCACTCCAGCAGGATACTCTGTGCTTCATCAGTATTGGAGCACTTACATAGGACTTCTGTGCACACCTTTTGTTTTCTTTGACAGTGTGACAATCCACATGATTTTTACTTCACTGGTGTGAAGTGCCATGAAGACAATAAAAGTAAACTTACCGCTACAGATTGAGATTAATATATGTCAGTGAAATTCACAATGCGCTCCCCAACTAAGTGTTCTGAAAGTGGAAAACAGCAGAGACAACTGAACACGTAAAATAATAATTTTTTCTTTTAAATATGCCCTTAGAACAAAACCATTTGACAGCTCTATTCTCAGTCATAAAAGTAGCAGGCCTTACTTTAAAACTAAAAAGAACAAAACTTTCAGAATGCTTAATAGCTAATTGTTTACTTTACTTTATCACATGACGACATGAAAACAATGTGATAATATGAAAGGGGTTGCTCATATTGATAAACATACAGAGGATTATCACCTGAATCTGCAGCTTCTCTTGGTTTTACTGAGCTTTATAGTAAGTCTCACGTCATTGTTTTGTTGCCCGGCCTGCAACTTAACTGTTTCGGTTCACTCTCGTCGCTGTCATAGCGACGTTTCTGGCTGCTGTTGTCAGTGAAAAAGCTCTTAAAGAAACACTTAACACTACTTGCTCAGCACCAAACAGCAGACAAAGTTAACAACTAGCTGGTGAACACATTGGCACTTTAAGCAACTTAAGTGCCAGATGTTTCCTTCAAGAGATGGTGGAGACCAAAATCAGAGCTAAAAGGAGTGACATTTGGACTTGTTTTTATTCTGTGGACAGGTTCAAACCCAGGGTGGGGGAGCCCTTCTGTGTGGAGTTTGCATGTTCTCCCCTTGTCAGCGTGGGCTTTGTCCGGTTATGGAAAATGAATGAATGAATGCATTAAAAAGGAAACATCAAGGCATACCATTTAGCATGCTTGCCTGTAAGCATGTTAGTCAGTCTGCCAACTAGCAAAACAGTGAGCCTATCATTCCTCAAATTGACCACCCGAATCATGTAGCTCACTCTGTCTGAAACCAGCCTCCCTCTGCTTTCCTGTCAGTGATAACAGGCTGCCAGCAGTCAGGCCCGTCCAGCTATGTCTTTGAAGCTGCACATGTAACCCATGTGTGTGTCTAGGAGGGCCACAGCCACTCCTTCGCTCACCTCGCACCACTGAGGCCCGGACTCAACCAAAGCCACAGAGCTCACCTCTTACCCTCGGGCCTCCATGCAAAAACATCGCCACTGCTACAGAGAAACGAGACAGACTGTAATGGAAACGGCACACTTTCCAGACACTTGAGGGAATAGCAAGCATCTCCGCCTGAGCCCCGTCAAAAAAGCATACAGACTACCAACTCTGATCCCCCCTGCCTCCACCCTCTCTGCTCGTCTGGGCATCGGGACATCTCCTCTTTCAGGAAATAACTGGGCAGGTTTCATAATGATTAGAATACATTATAGATAATAAACCCTTGACTCAGAGGATTTTTCAAAGATAACAAAAACAATGAAAAGCCTGATTCATAAGAGATTCAGTATTCAGTATGTACCTGCTTATTTTCAGTAATGCAGAGTTCTGTTTTATTGGACACTTTGCTTTTGAAACACAGACATTCTTTAGACTCAGTGTTTTGTGTTGCATACTGATCCTTCTCTGATTCAAGAGATGAATCACAAACTGGAAGACTTACCCTCCAAGAGTTACAGGATAGTTTCAACAATGTGAAAAATCTGAACTATGAAAATAATCTTTCTTGTGGAATTTGCACACAGTCTTCTACATGTAAGACTGAAAGTTTATATATCATCTCCAGACTTAACATTAACTGACATCTGCATGCTGCGTGGTAGAGCCGAAGTGACTGGTCAATTAATTGTTTAGCCTGGGGCTACTCAATATATGGAAAATTTACCAACATACGCAATAAAGGTATCGCAATAGACTGCTTCAACTGTGATAAATAGCGTATTTACATGTGCCATGCATTCACGCGTTGCATGTCAATATATGCAAGGGAGTTGTGATCAACTAATCCACATTGAAACAGGATGTCAAGTGATTTTAAGCCTACTAGTTCTGAAAGTATTTCTCTTGTCACAGAAACCACTGAGAGTGAAACTTGTGTTTTGGATCTTATTATCATTCTGTGTCAGTGTTTCTGTATTGGTGCTCTGCACAGATCTGACACCTGTCCGCCTGCCCACCTGTTCTCATCCCCGGCTCTCTGAAGCTCGGTGCGACACTGTTTCCTAGTAAAGACGGCAGGGCTGCACGGAGGTCTCTGGGGAACAGTGGTAGACAAAAACCTTGTCTTTTAAGGTTCAGAAAACACACTTGAATTCAAGAAGATGTAGGATATTTCTACAGACTTTATTGTATGTGGTTTTGTAAATTAAGTTTTCAGATTTGGGATTTTATTGAATTTTCAGGTACATTTTCAACATATATGAACACAACCATAATTAGAACCATGTAACATCAAACATCAGTTTAACACTACAATCATGCAACCCACTCAAACAACCACCTGTGGGTCCTGGGGACTCACTACATTGAAAACATATCAATATCACTGCTATCGCATATATATCACATTTCTTTAAATTCAGCGTGCATAGGCTATTCATTGTCTGCAGCAACAACTTAAAGCAGAAAGACAGTAAAACTGTTTACTTTAATGTTCGTGTATTTATCGCAAATCATATCGTCATTGCAATATTTAACATCACTGTATGTTTCTTTGATATCGCGCAGCCCTAGTTTAGGCATAAATGAACAACAGAAAATTTGATTATCAATTTAGTGTGTAATTCTTTAGTAATTTTCCAGTAAAGTGGTTTTAAGTTTTGAAATATGACAATTTGCTGCTTTTCTTTGACAATATTTGACATTAAATTAAAGATCTTTGGGACTTTAGTAATTAGTCACAGCCGTACTGTACAGTGTACAACAAACATTAGGACTGTTTTTGCCCCAGAAAAACAAGGATCCATTAGCTGAGACTGGAGCTGAACTTCAGTCAATTGCTCATCTTACAAAGGTGTTCTTGTATAAAATTACACTGGTGGTTCCCAACTGGTCCAACCACAGGGTTCAGATTTCTCCTTAGTCATTAGTTTGAGTTCCCATAGTTAAATACACTAAGCATTACACTTGTGGTTAAATAGACTGCAATTGTATAGCGCTTTTCTGGTCACTTTCACCCATCCACACACAGTCACACACTGGTGACTGCTACTCAGTAACCATTCACATGTACTCACACACCAATGGAACAGCCATCGGGAGCAAGTTAAAGTTCAGTATCAAATGTGACATGCGGACTGGAGGAGCTGGGGATCGAACCGCTGAACTTCCGATTGGTGGACCTGCTCTACCTCCGAGCCACAGTCACTCACGGTTGGCCATGTCGTTGACCTAGTTTGTTGTCTCTGTCAAGTAGCTGTCAGTTAGTCACCCACTCTACAGCAGAAAACGACACTTCAAAATAAAAGCTCTGTGCTGGACATTTACTGTACTAAAAATAAAGTGTTTTCTTTTTTACAAACTTTACACATTTGCAAGTCACTTGCAGTCCATTCAGGATGGGTCTGTGATCCACTTTTGGACCGCAACCCACTGGATTAGACTGAATTAGTCCAAATGATCTATATCACCACAGAAAACATAAATCTGAAGGTTGACCGGCATGTGGCTTTGTTACAAACTAGTTCACTTGAGCAGTGTCAAAGAGCATTTGATCTCATGAGTAAGAAAACATAATCTATAGCTGTTTTGGGGTTAAATTAGGACATTCACTTAATTTGTTTCTGATAAACTCAGAGTGCAGTTTTGAATCCTCCTTTTAGTGTCAGAATAATGTAATGACCTCACTGCCTCCACATCAGATTTATAACAATGAAAACGAAGCAGTATTAAAGTGAAGTCCTGGCATCTGCCCTGCGTGGATCACGGATTAGAGAAGAAGCTATAAAATGAAGTAAGTGTGTCACTCCCTCCCCCCTCCTTCATTTTACCGTTACAGAAGTGGATCACATTTCGACCTCCCCTCTCAATCAGCCCCCTTCCATCTGATAACATATAGTGCTGTTCAGAAGCTCTTAAACCTGGCCATTCTTCACATTCCCAAGATTCTGGATGGTGTGACCTCATTGGGTGAGCGAAGCTGGTAGGAAAATAGCCCCCAGCTGAGCCTTTGCTTCAACATGGAAACTTAAGCTAACAAAGAATGCATGACTATGTGCAAACTTGACTGCGGCTGCACTTGTAAGTGAAAACAACATGTTTTCCTGTGCGAGTGTGTCTTCACTCCAGATTACTCTGTAGGAGCAAATGCAAAATGTGAGCATCTGCAGGGTTCAAGACTGTCTCATCTGAGTGAAATGTTGATGTATGTTACCTGTTAGCACACAAACACACAGTGACACTGCACCTATCTGCACCTTTTAAACATTGCGTCAGACAACTGTGCCAGCTCAAACTTGATAAGCTCATAAATCTAAAGAAAGGCACTGTTGATTTTCCCCACCATTACCAACCAGACAACCACAACTCTTGCAATATAAGAGAATGAAAATGTCCTATTTTGTGACAAGCTGATGCATGAATACCAATGTTTAGCACGGTCTTTGTCTTTAGCCGTTTTCGCATATGAACTCAGGACAATGCCCAGAGAATCACGTCTGGGGGATGGTGCCTGGGTAGAGTGTGCAGGAGGCAGGGCATGAAGCAGACTACACCGCAGTCACGTATTCGGTTCAAAATTTTGTCGTAAAACAACAGAGTGTCTTGCAGTTCCTTGAATTTATTTGACAATTTCGGCTTTGGCCCTCATCGACAGGAGTTCCTGAATCTCTTCATCTCTTATATTAGACATTTTTATTGCCGTCTTCGTGTAAATTACCCGTCTTCTTCATCCTTGGATGTTTGTTTTCTTCTGGTTTCATCAACACACCCACTTGCTCGCTGTGAATGTGAATGCTCTGGACATTTACCTGTTTTATTCACACATGCACTCAATCGGACAATGTCTAGAAAGTTTCAGGGGCTTTTGTGAGTGAATATCTTGTGTCATTATTTGATATTTCAAACTGTAAAATCTAAAATCCCTGTTGGAGTTCAACTTTCTGGCCACCTGATAAACACAAGTCTAATTTTTTGGCCTTGTTCTTGGTCTCTTACAAACATATCTTTGAATACTAAATGCTCCGCTACGTTCACCAGCTATTTGCTAACAAGTCTGCTGTTTGGTGCCAAGCAGGTGGCATGAAGTGGGTTTTTAAGGCCTATTTGGTTAGAACAGACAGAAATGCCACAGATACAAATGAGGCTATGAGTGCATGGAAGTAAACCAAAAAAGTAAAGTGGCTGCACAACTAGACAAAGTGATGAAACTTAAAGCTCTGTAAGACAGTCGAAGCTACAGATTCAGGAGATAACTCTCTGCAGGTGGACTCCTTTTATGTTGTCACATTTTTTTCTACTTTGTCATTCGATGTAATGGTGTTCAAAATATCAGTTACAGGCGCTGTAAGACAACAAAACACTCACAGAATCACAGGCCTGACGTGATATCAGTGTAGCAATTACGTAAAAACATACCCGTTAGCAAAAAATTGCCAACTTACATTTACTGCATTGCAACACTGAGAATTCCTGAGAAGTTCGGTGAATTTTTGGTTTATGTCATCTCTTAGCTGTTTCATGCTGGACAGGCAGCAAACACTTGGCTTGTCACAGCTTGTTTACTGGAAACTGCTGTCTACAGTTTTATATGGAGGATTTATGAGAGCCGTGAGACTCAACTATACAGTCTGGCTGGTGAAGCAAAACAATGAGCTAAAAGCTGCGCAGAGCTGCAGAGGTGGATACTTATTCTATGGTATTATAACACAAATAATCATTTCCACAATACAGGGAATCACTTGAATTAATAACAGCATTAATAAACATGTCTAGCTGGTTTATGTGGCATCTGAGAATGATTTCATTCAGAGATCCAACGGGGAAAAGAGGCAGGTTGAGGTTGGAGGTGCAGGTAGAGGTGGATACAGGGGAGGAGGAAGAAGAGGAGGAAGAGGAGGAGGTGGCAGCGGTTGTGCGGTAATGCTTGTTGCAGTTCTGACGGTAGAAAGCAATTATATGGCTCTCTGCTTTATGGAATGTTCTTGGAATACAGAGCAAGGCGATCCATTAGGGTTTGCTAATCAAGCAGAGTGTGTGTCCCCGTGTGTGTTTGTGTGTGTGAGTGGGTTGCATGCCTCTCACTGGAGCACATAATTACTAGCTGGTGATAAAAAGAGGAGAAGGGGGCATTGTGGGATAGCTGTGGCGTGAGTTGCCATTTGTACGAGGGTTTATTGAATGGCCATAGGTGGACATGATTAACTACATAGTTGGGGAGCTCAGGTATGCACTGACACACACACACACACACACACACATATTAATCAACATCTTATCAAATACATACCAGAATCTGCTAATGCTTAGAAAAATGGCACATGGACACATAAAATGTCACGTCGGCTAAAATGTGCAGCATACACAGACAAACCACAAATTTGGAACGATCAGCATGTCAGGCCAAAAAAAATGGAAAGCTGTTTATACTCATAACCAGGCTCTGAAAACATTCATTTAGTCAGGCTCTGCTGAATCATTTACCAAAACTGAGGTGGAAAAAAATATATAAGCACGGAGTCTGGCTTTTACGTAATGCCAGCAGCCAGTCAGTCAGAACCACAGGATGCATACAGGGAAGCAGAGAAAACAAACACTGAAGGATGTCCTTTCTGCATACTTGATGCTTTTCCCAGCCGCAAATACCAAAGTTCGCCCAGGACGCTGCAAAACAGATTCACTCTAAACCGACCTGCGATTTTACCTTATAAGGGTTTGAATACTTTAGGCCTTAGGTTGTGTGTATATGTGTATACGTGTCTGTCTGTGCGTAGGTGTGCTGGAGGAGCGAGGATAAGTTTAGGGGGGAATATTTCGCACAGCTGGTTAGTCTTTGTTATCATCTAGAGATGGTGTCTCTGGCAGCATCAGCGGTGGTTTAGGAAAGCTTAAAGCAGATGAAGAGAAAATTCCACGGTTACCACTTGGTTTAACATCGTTCCTTTCCAGCGGTCCGTGCCAGCAACACACACACACACGCAAACACAGAAAACCTCCTGGTGGTAGGTCTGAACTGGAACATTGTTGGAATTCTAGTCGCTTCGATCCAAAGCCTCCCCTTCCTCTGCAGTTCTTGAAGTTTCTGCACCATTAAGGCTAATATATACTGCAGTCTGCTCCACCGCTGCTGGATGAAAACTGTTCAGCACTCCACACATCACAGGCGAAGTACCCCTCTGATCATTGTTATCTTCAACCAACACTTTGGTCTCTTTGCCGGAGGATTTTTTTTAAAAAAAGTCTCTCCAGCTGATAAGCAGTCAAACCACTTCTTGGAGGCTTTTACCCAGTTGGTATTTGTTATTAATAAAGGTGTATGTTTGTGGCTTCTGATACAATGATCAAAGTGGTACTTAATACTACCTTCTGTCTTTCTAAGAATACTGTATCCTTGCTACATCTGTGAGTGTCTATGCAGACTCTTCCAGGTGATTAAGAGTGAAATGGTGCTAGAAGGTGTCTGGTGGCTTAGAGGCTGAGACACATACCATACACCGTGATGGCAATGTCCCCAGTTCTGTTCCAGCCAAGGACCTTTGTTGCATGTCATACCCCCTCCCTCTTTCGCCCTCGCCATTTCCTGTTGTTATTTTTGCTGTGACCTATCCAATAAAGGCAAAATGCCCTGAAAAATGTTTTTAAAAAAAGGCTTTTACAAATCCTTAAGATTTCCTTTAGATTTCCTTTACCTTGGAGGAGGATAAGAAAAACAATCATTTGAGAAACCATGGTTTACACTGAGAACAACAAATTCCTGTCCACCCAGATACAAAGATACAAAACATGGTCTGGCCTGGGTCAGAGGGAATTATTCTTACATAGTTCTATAAACTAAAACAAATGCAAACATGTCAGCTAAGATTCCTTACAATTAAATTACCAAAAACAATACTTCATCAATCTATCTATTACATGCAAGAGCTTAATTTGCAGCAGTAATTCTAATATAATATAACACAGTCTTATGATATCTGTTCTGCCACACAATTCTATTATTAGACTATTTGAAAAATCAGTTTTGAAATGAGCTGTCAGAAAACTGAGGAGCCATATGCAAAAGGAAGTTTACTTAAATGACCCTAAAGCATGTCAGTTCTCGTCATGGCAGTCCTGACACAGCTGCACGTCTGAAACAGAATACTGATTAAGACGCCTGGATCCTTGAATAAACATGACACATCACTAAGCTACCTAAAGTGTGGCTGCTATGGCAAGCATGAAGGGGCAAAGCATGCCTAGCGTTCTGCCTTACAGGGGCAAGGCCAAAAACTTCAACCCTGAGGTCAAGGGGACACATGTAGCAGTTTACAGAGACAGCACAAGCTCACCCAGCCATCCATGCGTATAATGAGACAAGCATGCACGTGCATACACGAGTCAGACCCTTAACTGTCTAATCAACAGCTGGCGAGGCACACATACAAGTGTGCTGACTTCATGCCAATGATAAGAGTAATACCTCACTTTGGAGTCACAGTTCAGGGCCGTATATGATGGTAAATACCGCTGTAAGTGCTTAACAAAGGCTCTTCATTTAGGGTCCCAGCTATGTTTAGTCCCCTGCTCAGGGCATGCAGTCATTGGTGTAAATAGGATCTCCATGAATGGTGTAAAACCCTTAACACACTTCCTTCACCCACACACAAACAATTTGACTATGAGATAGAGTGAGTCACAGTCATTCATTTCAAATGATTGGAGTGACAAAGACAAGAGCGGCAGAAAGCAGAGAAACCTCTGGCACAGAAATCTTAGCAACAGCGCAATGAGTAGAAACATGGTTGAGCAAGAGCCTGTGAAGGGCAAATGTACTTTGTTTGGTTTCCTTATGTAACTTCTTTCGACTTTAGTTCCTATCCGTTCATTCTTATCAATTACCTGTACCTGTAACCCTGCTGTACACATCTTCAGGATTAAAGATGCACTCTTCCCACCGCTGTACAGCAATCTCCCTAGGGATAAATGAAGTTTGATCTTATCTTTATCAGTGCAAAGAGTTTGTTTTAAAAGGGTATTTTTTTTTTTGGAAAACTTTAAATACTAGAATTACCACCTAGCAGTTGTATGCCTTCGCCAACCAGTCAAGTTGCAGTTTACATCCATGTATGTCCAGACTCATATAATGTATGTAGTGAAGAGTTCGAAGGAATTAAATAAAGCTATTAATTGTATTTATTTATTTATTTTTGATGAAACGTGAATGCTTCACACACATCTTCGACCCGGCAGCACAGAAGATCTGTACAATCACCACCATCTAGGTGGGCATCTAGGACAAGTGTCGGCAATTAATTATTAATTAATTAATTAATTAATTATATCTGACCAAATGTCTCTCCTTCTGGTCCTGATTTATGCTGTTGAAGAATGGCCAGAAAAGTGCTTCTGCAGAATATGATGATGTCACAGTGAAGCTGACCTTTTGGATATAAAATGTCACTGCTTCATCATTTTGTTCTATTTCACATTTGTGTGAAATTTCATCATGATTAGTGTATGAATTCTAGAGTTATGGCGAAAAATGTTTTGTGAGGTCATTGTGACCTTGACGTCTAGTGAGTTCATCATAAAGTCCAACTGGACATTTGCGCTAAATTTGAAGAGATTCCCTCAAACTGTTCCGGAGGTATTGTGTTCACGAAAATGGGAGGGATGGATGGACAGACAACTAAAAAAACATCGCTCCAGGCATGGCTGTTGCAAAGCTGTAAAACCTAATACATTCATGAGCCTCACTCCCAACAGGCAGAACTATGTATGATTATTGCCAGACAGTTAAATCAAGAAAAATATCTACAAAATAAAAAGCAGCTGTTGTCGGATGAAATTTAATATCGTATTCAACAAATTAATGTGCTATTTATTTCAATTGAGCACTCGTAAACATGGAGTTAAATCTGGAAGAAAAGGTTGATATGTGGCAAAAGAAGGACACAATGGCATGTTCACACTCTAAGCTAAAAATAAGTTGTTCTCAAATAGAAACTACAAAAAGCAGTCTTTCAAGCTCTTAGTCCATATTGATTACTGATACAAGCTTCCAAGGAATGTGTCTTTTTTCAGAGAGGGCTATCATCAACATCTACCACTGTACACAAAAGACGTCCTTTCGCTAGTCTCTGATAACAAGTACCTTTCCCTGATATCAGACTTGACCTGTTGTGAATGGTGGTATCATCATCATGGACAGTGTTGTCCACTCTCAGGGACAGAGCTCTTGGTAGTGTGATGATCATATAACCAAAGGACAGGGAAACACAGAACCAAAGCTTATGTAAAAATACAAAAATCTTTTGGACACACTGTCTAAAAAGTTCTCTGGACAGTGAGTGCATGCAATATCTGTCACAAAGGATTCATTTGACATACTCTTGCCCTATCATCTCCATCTTTAATCTATCATTCCTCTACAGCTAAGCTCTCAGTTCAGATGGCCGGGATAAACGAGACTTTACTCAATAAGTTCAGACCGTGGCTTATTTCTGTGACTAATCGTGACCGTGCTGGTTCAGTTCCACTTGTTCCATCATCGTCTCCACAGACACCAAAAATCCCTCCTGGATAGTTCAAGGAATCTGCTAAACAGTTGCATAATACAGTAGATTACAAAATGAAGGAGTGAAACTCAATCACATGATGTAAAGTGACAATTTAACCATTTGTGGGCAAAAGCTTTGATTCAAAAACAAATTAACTTCAAAACTGACTGCAAACGAAGGAGAAACAGATGCAGCATAGACGTTTCTGCTATGACTAAGACCCTATGGGTGACTCGGGGAATGTTCTCCATTCACAAACTACCCAAGATGAACTTCTGCTCTGAGTTAATGGGCCAAGCATGACTAGCTCTATCCTTTTGCTATAAGCATTGGAAACCAGGACCAAATGTTCTCATGCATCATAAAGGAAAAAGATCTGACAGAAAAAATTCTATTCGTACATCATTGCAAAACCTTTCCAAATCCTTTAAACTTTGTTATGATTTCTGGCCCAAACTATTTAAGAGTTTCCCCAAAGAAGCCGGCGGCTCTCATGTTGTTATCACCCGCTGATGTCATGGACCCAATCTGAGAGGATTACGCAGATGGTGGGAGAGATGAACTGTGTGTTAGCCGAAGGAAAATGTGGATTCCTCTGACAAACTATGGGAAGAATGACGAGGAATTTGGCTTTGCATTAATCTCTTCCTTTTTACAGAGGAGGTTTGGACCGACACCAAATTGTTCCATTGTAAATGCTCAGGCTTGTGGTTACGTTTCCTCTAACAAAAGTAAATTCCCCCTCAAGGATGCAGGAAACAAACAAAAAAAGAACAAGTCTGAGACAATGGAAGCGGGTGCATTCAAAATGCCATTCTGTGTCAGAGCAATCATTTCAAGGCGCTCTCTTTCTTGTGTTCCATTAGTCATTGTGCTTGAATGGGGAATAACAATTGAGGTGGAAGAACGTAGCACTCTCATTATTGCGATTCCACTTCCATTGCGTATCAGCTTCAATAAACAACAACTAAAAGGCACAAAACAGTTCTCAAGGACAAAGGTACAGGAGATGAGTAACTGAGCAGATTTGCTGCTGTATGACAAATACAGTTTGAAAGCACATATTTTACATTCCTGACGTTTTATTTCAGTACATTGCAACAGTCAGGAAATATCTGTTAAATAAGTCATTCTATCCTTTTCCTTTGCTGACTCTTTTCTCACTAAGTCTAGCTCCATAAATGGTCAAACAGCTTGCTCTTCCTGCCTATTTAGGGTTAATCCTTACTGCTTGATGTTTGACTTTCTGGGGAGCTGCTTAAGGTCAGGACGGATGTGCAAGTATTTGAATCAAAATTCTTGCTCGGTCATTAGAGTGGCAAGCTGTTGCATAATACGGAAACACTCAGGGATGTAGCCACCGGAACTCAGTTTACACATTTCTTTATGTAACAGGTTTATGGTTAGATCAGTATATTGTTAATACTTTAGACAAATCTCATACAAGATAAGTTCAAGAATAAGCCTGGTGATATTTTACATCATTTGAAGATCAAAACAAACTATAACTTCTTGTTCTTGTTTACAAGTATTGCCCGTGCAGCCAAAGCCTGATAAGGCTTATTCCTGTGTTTCATAGGCTTTCCAAAACCATTTAAAACACATGGCTAACATGTTTCTTCATTTTAATGGACATGGGCACTGAAGTTCATTTGAGTCAATCCCACAAACACAATCCTGCTGCTGTAAAGCTCACAAGTGCACCAAATCTGCTAAAAATAGACTCATTATTTACTACAGTTTCAGTAATGTTTGCTCCAAACTACAATGCTCAGCTGATTTCAGAAATAACAGAGCCCTTTCTTTAATTAAAGTATATATATTTTGACCCATTTTTTAAGATTTTCATGTAAAGTAGGAACCAATAGGCTTGGGGAAGACAGAAATACTAAGAGACTAACTAATGATTAAGTGGTTTTGGTCATGGGTTCTTTAAAACCATCTTAACTCTACTGAAAAAAGTTAGTCTTGTTTCTAATGCATGTTGTCTTTCAGCCACTTAAAAGCCCCATTTGTAGGATTTAGGGGGGTATACTGACAAAAAAAGGAATATAAGCAGTCTACAAATATGTTTTCTTTTGTGTATGATCACTTGAAAATAAGAGTTGTTGTGTTTTCTTTACCTTAGAATAAGCTGTTTATATCTACACAGGGAGTGGGTCCTCATCCACAAAGTCAGCCATGTTGCACCTCCATGTTTCTACAGTAGCCCAGAAGGGACAAACCAAACTCTGGCTCCAGCCAGGGTCATTCTCATTTTTTTGTGTTTTCACGTCAGCCACTATACTTAGCAGCCCCTCTGCAACAACCTGTGTCTAAAATACACTGATTTTAACCCAGACACTGCTTTATTCTGTGTTTTAACGTCCTCTGCAGATAAGTCGGCTCCTGGTAAAAACTTCTAGAACAACGAACACTGAAGGAATCCTGACTGGGAGTTTATGCTTCGTACAAGTTTCAGCTGGTTGCAATCTGCAACCACCACTAGATGCCACTCAATCCCACACACTGCTGCTTTATGATAACCATGCCAAATGATTAACGGGAAGGAGAAGCAAATCTTTGTTGTGTGAACTACAGCATAATTCTACCTATTCAGCTCTATACAAAGCATATTATTTAAACAATCTGAGCTCAAACAATGACGCTTCAGACATAAAGATAGGTCTGCTTGTGACAAGGCATAGCTTTGTTTCAAGGGGTCATGAGACAAAAAGGTTGAGAACCACTGACCTAATGATCCAGCAGGTGTCTTCTGTATCCATCCTTAATCTGTGAAGCTGAATGAGGCCACAGACACGACACTGAGTCATGATCCATACTGGCACCAGTGCCTTACATGGTCAGTAAGTCCATTTATGTGTCTACCAGTCATGCTGACTAGTGCCGAGCAGGTGACGGCCGAGAGCTCTGCGACATTCCTGAGGAGACCCCGATGCCCCGCCGCCATGACAAGACCATTCCTGTGAGCAGGATGCGTGACTTTCCATCTGTTTGCAGGTCTATCTGTAACGTGGCCGGCATGTTGACAAGCATGATGTAACTCCTGAAGTCTGGTGTTGGCTGATGACTCATGTGCGGTTTGAGCACAAATGTTGATTAATCGTGTCATGGTGACTTTGTTCTATGCGACACAGTGTGTTGTTTCACTCACTGTGTCATTATGTAATGTAATTCAAACGTGCACTGAGCACTAAAAGAGTCAAAAGTAATCGAGCTTGAGTCCATAATGTGAAATTGTGCATTTAATTGCAGTGTATGATTGCTGTACTTTCTCCAGTTTCCCCATAAGTCTGCATATAATTTCTGTGCATGACCTAAAAAAATGCCACAAACTTTTATAGATGACATAAAATATAATCTTAAAAAAATCAATAAGGGAATCAATAGAGAAGCAGTGATGGAGCCACAGATTGATCTGCCTGGAGGGCTGTGTAAGAGTGACGTCCATTAAACATCTAAAAAAAAAAAATCATCAGATTTTTTTTCCAAATGGTGGACAGTGTCAAACAAAAACAAACAAGTCTTTCAAACTAAAGGTGTCACTTTTTGTAAACCTTGAATATGATCATATAAAAGCAGACATGTTGTCAGAGGATTGGAATGTGAAATGGAGCACAGTGGGAATGTCTCACAGACTGTGTGTGTGCAAGCGTGTGTGTATGTGTGTGTGTGTGTGTGTGTGTATAACTCCTCAGCTCTGGCACTGGACAGGTGTGCTTCTTGGGACTGAACAATCCCTGTTATTGCCCAGCCGGCCTTTTATTACCGCCTCGCACCCAGCCAATCACATCCAAACACTGGTAAACAGGTAGAAGGGAACAACCATCAATCACTCTGTGCGCTGAGACCTGACTCATGCCAATTAAACACACACACACACACACACACACACAAACAAAAAAACGGACCAGCAACACAAAGAGCAGAGTGTATTTTTGGAGGACAATCCTATTTTTCCAGGCATGTTTCTGTCATTATCATTCCTGGAGTAGCTCATGTTTGAAGTCAGCGGGCCGTAGAACAGCACAGCGCTCACTCTGCACCGAGTGGGATGGCTGAGAAGAGATGATGGGGAAAGCAGGTGCTGTGATTGGGGCTACGCTGCTGCCAGAGAGGTAGAAAAAGAGACCGAGAGTAATAGAGAGGAGGGGGCAGCAACGACGACATTGAGAGCTTTCTGACCTTATTTCCCTGACTAGACCCCAACTCTGTCTGATTAGTTTTCATTTCCACTTCCCGTTGCTGTCTGATCAGTCGGTTTAGTCTATCAGGCCGCTGGTCTACCTCTCCATCTGTCTGTGGGGCTGTGTTTATGTCTAATAGAAAGTAACAAAAGCAGGGAGGTCGAGCTGTTTTCCAGCAGAGAGAGCAATGGCACTGGAACCTCATGGTAGCCTCAAGTGTTACGCAAAGCTTAAATTTTATATCTTGTGTGGTTAAAGTTCATACTATTTAGAATTCTGACCTGATTTCACACTGACTACTAAAGCACACTGGGTCTGATTATAGCTGACCAAGAATGTCAAAGGACAATTTTGGTTGATTTGAACTTTACTCTTATTTTGTAGTTCTATTAATCAGTAATCACTAAAGTTATTGTTGAGATCCAGGAACATGACGTCATCAGAGGACTGTCTGACAACAGAGGAAGTTCCACGAGCGGTCAGATGATCAGACAGGCTGTAACAAAGACAACAGTTTAGCCAGATTATCTAATACACCTACGTAGAGGTAAAAAGAAAGAAATAAACAAAGTGAGCACATCAGAGATGTTGGTAATCCCCCATTGTAAAACTATGCTTGCAACTATGTCAAGTCTGCTATAAAGACAGCAAATGTGACCCTTTTTTGTGAGTATGTGAATTAAAATTTCATGAGACTGCAAACATGCAAGTGCATCATGTTCATTATCACTTGTACTGAGGCCGCCAGCACTTAGTGGCCCTTTCAGACTGCGTGATAGAACTTTACAAAACAATCACTTTACTGTAACTTAAATCAATGAAGCAGCCTATAGCGAATAATTGTGAAAGGAAATGAGGAGAGAGGAGGGGCTGGTAGGGAGGGAGAGACAACGAGAGATTAATGCAGCACCAACTGTTGCAGTGTAAGGGGAAGGCAATATGGCCCGTCTGTTACAAACAACTCTAAACTTGTTACTAGGTCAACACAGTTTAAACTTTGAATTTGCACAACAGTAAGAAACACAAAACCTGCAGGGGCAGATGCATGACCCGAATGACCCGATGCAAATTAAGACTATTCATCAGCATGCAATATCATGTTGTACCAAAAAAGGGTGCAACCAAGTCATGTGCTAGTGCAACAAACTGAGACAGTTGGAAGCACCAGTACTACCAGTGGAAAATTTAGCCTGGAGCCCTGTGATGGATGATTACAAAAAGCAGATTGGGTTATAATTTTACAGCTCACTTTTGCTTTCTCTTCCAAACAAGTCTGGCCATCCTGTCTATTTGAAATCTGTGTGAACGTTTGAGTGATTGTGTTTCTTGCCTTGTTGCTAAATGTCTTTTTAGCAATGACATCACGTTTCCAGGTCTCAGCCATTAACCTGAGCAGAATGGTGATGAATACAATGTTGTTATTAGCAAAAAAGGTGGATTGAGTGCAAATCAAACCAGTTGGGTACAGGTAAGGACAAAAGCAGCATACAAGGTAAACAGAGAGGTAGTCTCAGGCTGTTCAAGTATTCGTACTAATGTTGCAATGTTTTCACCTGGTTGCAATCTTGTTTGCCTGACAGAGATGTTAAAGATCAAAACAAATGTGCCATACAAATAATTCAAAATTCAGGGTTCAGACTGTGTCTCTTTTTCCTTTACAGTGTTATTATCATTAATGGGGATGATGACAATAAATAAAGAAAGCATCAACTTTCGGCTATACAGTATTACTATCATTGAAAAATACAATCTTTTATTACTCATACATAGCTGAAAAGCTAAGCTAAGCCCTGGCCAACACAGCTCAGACTATTTATCATGTGTAGGCGGCAGAAGAGGAGACTACGTAAGGATGGGGAAATTTGGTCTGCACCATGTGCAGAGGAAGTATCTTCCAGCAGACAGGGGGCTGATGTCAACTTTCTCATCAACAGCAGGCTGGAGAAACAATGACTCCAGCCTGGAGTGGCGTGGGCGGTCAAGTCATCACAGAGGTCAGAGGGGAAAGACCGATGTTACTTGATCATGGATAAGGTTTCGATGACCTCTGCTACATATGCACAGCAGGAAAGCACTATTTAAAGTGGATGACAGCATGCAAAAATGTGCTACTGAGTGATTGTCGGGGCTGACGTAATGCCCTAAATTCAAAGCTCGGATAAGCATTTCAAAGGAGGACTTTTAATCTGAAGGGCATCATGTAGACCCTCCTGACATTTTTGAATATACTAAATTACTTCATTAGACAAAATTGTACTACCAACAAATACAGCAGGTGTAGTCAGCCTGATGCCTCGTCTCTGTAATTCAGTTAAGACCACATGAACTAAACCTCATGATAAAACCTGCAGCGTAATAACCTTTAAAGTTCAGATGGATCACTGTGATAAAAAGGACATTATCGCAGCCTTTTTTTCTCACTCTGATTCTCAGCAGCCAGAGTAGGTTCACATCTATTAACATCTCAGTAAATAAGAAGATAATGTACAATCCCTGAGTGCTACAACCTCAATTACAGAAAATGTCAGAACAAGCTGCAAAACATTGCTGATTCTCATTTGGTATTCATGAATACAATGCCTTTAGTGGCACCAAAGCTATTCAGTTAAACATTTTACTCTCCGCGCTATTCAGAGTGGATTTGCAAAGTGAATACTGAATGACAGGGCAAAGTCACATTAGGGGTTTTAATCATGTTGTGATGAAAGGAAACCTGGCACATGACAAACTCCTCTGAGGCCTAAAGCAAGAAGAATGGAGCTGCAATGGACGTTTGGTACCTGACCTAGATTAATAGCATACACTTGGGCATGGATGTGGTATCACTTCTCTCCAGCAAAATCCTTCAGGATTCCACTGACAAGAGACAGAGCCTATGTGCATGACAGTATCTATACTAAATGTATGTAGACTTTTGGCTGTGCTTCCAGAAATGTTAATCTTGGCAATGTTTGTTATTCATCAACTTATCCTGTCATAACTTTAGGTGTTGGACAAGCAGAAACTCTGACTAAATGAAAAGTCAGAGATAACCAGAGTTATCAGGATTCATCCTCTCAGGGCCATAAGTGTCTGTCATATTTCATGGCAATCCCCCAAAAGTTGAGATACTGTATTTCTCTTTGGACCAAAATCTTAAAGCTTTAAACCAATGTCCAACCAATGGACCAATGCACTAACCAACTGACAGTCAACCCTAAGGACAAGCTATGTTCTGCGTCCAACCTGGATTCTATCAATGTTGGGATGCTGTGTAATATGTAAATTAAAACAGTGCAATGATTTGCAAATCGTTTTGGACCTATATTGAAGTTATGTTTTTACTTCTTTTTGTTTTTTGTAAATATACACTCATTCTGAATGTGTCCCAAAAAAGTTGAGACGAGGACATGTTCACGACTGCGTTACATCACCTCGTCTATTATAAACAAAACTAAGTAAGTGTTTGGGAACTGAGGACACGAACTGTTGAGTTTTTAAGGTGAAATTCTTTCCCATTTTTACTTCAGTTACTCAACAGTTCGGTGTCTCTGTTCTCATATTTGGCACTTCATAATGTCAGGTCTGGACTGCAGGCAAGTCAGTCTAGTTCCTGCACTCTTTTACCATGAGGCCATGCTGTTGTAACACGTGCAGAATGTGGCTTGGCACTGTTTGCTGGAATAAGTAGGGATGTTCCTGAACAAAAAAAAAAGTCTGGATGGCAGCTTATGTTGCTCCAAAACCGGTATGTACCTTTCAAAATGAACAGAGTCTTCACAGATGTGCAAGTTACCCATGAAGCCATGGGCACTAACACACCCTCATACCATCAATGGTGCTGGCTTTTGAGCTTTAACAATCTGGATGGTCCTCTTCCTCTTTTGCCCAGAGGACATGACGTCCACGATTTCTAAAAAAAAATCTGAAATCAAATGTCAGACCACAGCACGCTTTTCCACTTTGTATCAGTCCATCTCAGATGAGCTTGGGCCCAGATAACTTTCCAAGTCTTTTGCTGTCCCTGTCCCAACTCTTTTGAAACATGTTGCAGGCATCAGTTTGAACATCCCGTCGTTGTACTGTATTACACTAAAGGTAAAAAAAAAATAATTTGCAAATCGCATTCTGGTTTTGTTACACAGCATCCCAACCTTTGGGAATTGGGGTTGTAAAACAGCAGTTTGTCCAATGTTGCTCTACAGCAATGAAGTGGGCTGATGCCACTGTGAAAACAAAAGAGAATGAACCTCAAACATGGCTCAGATAAAAGGCACAAAAGAATCTCTGAATATGCATGTAATGAATGGGTGTGCTGGGTAACCATGGGTCACAAAGGCTCTCCACAACACATCGTGCATTCTGATTGGCTGCTTCGAACTATTACTTCGACCATGGTTGAATTGTATATTGTCTACAAATTACCCTATTTTAAGACATGCTTCTCTGAGCATTACATCAGCATCTACACTATATGACACAGTCCAATACTGTAGCTGCTGTTGTAACATACCCAGAGTTAATGAGGCAGATAAATTAAGCAGAAGAGGATCAGCACACGTGACAGCTCCAGGCAGATCTATGGAAAGCTCTTGACAGGACCATATAGGAAACCAGTCATCAGATAATTTGCTGCTCAAGTTAACAATGTAGTAGCATGTGAAACACATGCACATACACACTCTTGTGCGCAAAGCAGAAGCAACTGAAGCTGACCTGACATGCCTGGTTGAAAAAGGTCAATCAATAGCATCCCAGAGCGGCGCAGTGATGAGGAGGAACTGTGCGGTCTGTTATGGCTGGACAACGAGCGCGGCTCTCAGCCAACAGGAAACAGACAATGAGTTCTGTGCACTGCTGGGACACACCGACCCATGTGCGTCTGGAAGGGATGTCTGTGTGTACAGTTTTGTGTTTTCAGTGTATGAGATAAGCTTTTGAGGGTGTGTGCTGTTTTCTGTTTTCTTATCTAAATGTGTGTACGAATCCATCTGGCTGTGGACGCATTTGTCTATTTGTCTGTTGACTTCTTTGTGTGTGTCTGGGTGGGCTCGACTAAGACACATGAAGAGAAGGAACTGTGGACTCCAGCTCGGCACGTTCTCAGCACTTCCTTTCAGACTGCTTATGCTGGAACTGAGTGTGTAGTCTACCTTCGAAGTCTGACACCGTGGGCCCCACATCAGACCCCACTGATTTAAAATTACTTTAATGTTTTGTCTATATGTCCGCAGGTTCTAAACACAGGGCAATTATCTGTATAAGAATAGACAGAGGAGGCTTTCAGTATTCTAAGAATATAAGAACAATGTTTATGGGATATTCTGAAGCCAAGTTAGGTCAAAAAAGTTTTGATGGTTCATTGTGGGAAAAAAAATACATATAATTGAATTTTGTCACTTCCATTGTTATTTCAAGTAGGACAATCATCTAAGCTCTGGAACTACTGCTACCATAATTTCAGGGTTGTAAACAGGAAGTATACACTGAATCACAATGTCTACCTATAATAACTTCCAGGTATAAAATCCTTGTGTAACAATAACAAACTTAAACTGTGTGGACATTGAACTAATGACTAAGGAGAAATCTGGATCCCAGTTCACGGTTGGGAACTACTGGTGTACGCTATATTTAGAGTATTTTCATCACTTTACCTTGCCATTAGACATCCCTTTCAGACAGGGAACCAAAGCCAACAGACTCCATTGTCAAAAGCAGTAATTTTACTTAGCAGAACAGGGGTGCTGCTGGTCTAGCTTCATATGCTAAATTAGCTATTAGCAGTATCTGTTTGCATCTGTGGATGTACAGACAATACATACAGTATAACTGGATCACTCTGAAACTCTCAGATGCTCCGGAGTTATAAGGATTATCTTTTTTTTTCCTATGATTTCTAAGGGAATTATTAGGGATCTACTACTAATCAACATGAAAGACAAAATATCTTTGTGAAGCAAAGGTCACACTGAACCTCAAAATGTGTGTCATGCCTGTGTGTACAGATTTGACTTCTGACACAGAGTGAGTAGAATTTAAGTCTTCAAATTACCTTAACTGCCTCCATGAGTTGTGCGTCACAGCCACTGCTGACTGTGTTCGGAGTCAACACTGGGAAACACATTTCCCCTCAGTGTTGACTCCATGACTATGGTCTTGGTTGGAAAGGCTGAATTTACAGACCAAAAAACAATACCTAACTTCTTCTTGTTTTTAGAACAACAGCACACACCTGTCCCTTTCACTTCATGCATCTCTGCCTCATGTCTCTCCCTCTGCGCCCCCTTCAACAATCCTGCACCACTCTGGGGAGTCACACTTCACATTTTGAAAACCTCTGTTCTATACTGTATATGTAGTCCTGAATGTAAATTTGCAGTGTCTTTGCACGTGTGTTCACGCTGGGCTGCACTGCAGACTCCTCGGCTAAGACAAGCCGAGAGAAAGTTGAAATAGATGCAGCCCTGCGCTATTGAATTTTTGTTCTATTTTTGCAGCTGCTACTGCTGAGTGAACCTCTGACTGTGGTTTGTCCACATTATCTTTGGCAAACAAGACCCAAAACATGACCCGCACACTCCTCTCTATCACATGTTGTTCTCCCTGGAGACACATTTCACTGCTTAACGTGATAAATAGCTTGAGACAGGCATTTCTGAGCAGATCTCGCAATGTTCCATCATAAATAAATTGATTTTGTAGCTGAACTAAACTAGGGCCGACTGCAAACAGATGCCACCAGCTAGAAAATGCCTTCTCTTTAACAGTGTCTGACATTTCGGTTTATGGACAATTATTGCCATGCATCTCACCAATATTATGTAATTATCTTGGAGCTGTCAAGCAAACTTTGCTTGAGGATTCAGACTATTTCCACAAAGTGACAACAGTGTAATTTCAAATTTATTTGAGCCAATGGTTCCCATGTGCTTCAACCTTTGCAGCAGAGTGTGCGCTAAAAGGGAAATGGACCCATTATGACTGAGGAAAGGATGGCAGATTCTTCCTAATAGCTCTGCTGTAATGACCCTGGCATCTGTGAGACATTGTACCGTCTCCAAAACATTACTGGAGCTACTTGGCCATCAGTCAGCCTCGTCAGGCCTATGCTGAGAATTGTGAGCCGTCTGATAAGACCTCCGGCTCAAAAGAACACAACAAGCCTAATTTAGTCCTTTCAGAGCTTATTTGGCTTCAGGCTATCTGAGTCATCACCACCTTTCAAGTCATTAACTAATCTCTCAGAGCCATGCAAGGCCTTTATATCTCTGACATTGACTGAGTGTGATATGACTGCATATCTCTTACAAGCAGTGTGTTACTGGGCCAACAAATGTAACCGCAACACATTCTAAAGTAATTATCAATCTGTATAATCATCTATTTAGATAACTCATTAATCATTTATTCAATTTTTCAAGCATGGATGTCCAATTATCGTGTATTCAACCTTCTGGATTTGGGGGGATTTGCTGCTTTTCCTCGGTTTCATTCATTCATTCATTTTCTGAAACCACTTATCCTGGTACAGGGTCATAGGAGGGCTGGAGCCTATTCCAGCTGAGACTGGGAGAGAGGTGGGGTACACCCCAGACAGGCTGCCAGACACCTACGGACAATTCAGAGTCAAAAATTAACCTAACGTGCATGTCTTTGGACTGTGGGAGGAAGCCAGAGGACCCAGAGAAAACCCACGCTGACATGAGGAGAACATGCAAACACCAGACAGAAGGGCCCCAGCCGGCCAGCGGATTCCAACCCAGAACTCTGTTGCTGTGAGGCAACAGTGCTAACCGCTGCACCACCATGCCACCTTCTCTGTTTTATATCATTGTAAATTGAATATCTTTGGATTTTGGACACTTGGGAGCACAAACAAGCATTTTCAAGAAGTTGACTTTTGGGTATGAGAACTTGCAAACATGTACCATCAACTGTTTATCTCAATGCGCCTACCTACTGATGCTCGCATAACCATAGTGGACAGAATCACACGCTAATCCCCATTTTCTTTTGCTGACTTTCTGTAAATGCAGTAAAGATTTGTGCTACTTTTGCATGGAAACTTGACGACTGTACAGTGAACATCTTTGGGTTGTGGGTTCTTGGTTGGATTAACAGTAACCTTGGGCTCTGGGACAATGTGAGAGTTATTTTTGAGCCATTTTCTCACACCTCAGTAACTAAACAATTACTTGACTGATTGAAATGTCCAGGAGAATATTCAAAATTAAAAACAATCATTAATTGCAGGCCAATCTCTACTACAAATCACTACCGCTATAAGGCAAACACTCTCGCTGGAGCAAATTCAGAGCCAGTCAGTTGCTGCTGCTGATATAACCGTGTGACCTGTAAAGCTGATACTGGCAATCGGGCTTCCTGGGGTGCAAATGTGCTGATCTTGTTTGCCAACCAACTGATAGGAACATCCTCTACTGGCCAACAGGATTCCAGTTCATCAGTCTGCCTGCTGACCCTGCAGCCCCTGACCTGTGATCACCTGCCAAGACTGTGTCCATTGAAGCCGGGCAGCGAGTGAGTGGCTGGCCAAGTGTGATTTACCCCCTGCAGGGTTTTTATTATTAACCTGATCTTATGACAAAGATTCGATGGCACACATACATCAACACATGTGCACTCACAGAGACACATGTTTCTTTGCTTTGAGCTATTAAACATCTGTTTGGGGAAAGTCATGCACAGAATTAGCCAATAGCAAACGTGGGTGTATCTGTATACATCAGTTGTCGTAAGAAGAAAAAGTTTCATTTTTGTCAATGATAAACTTTACAAGCTTACTGTGTGTGTGTGTGTGTGTGTGTGTGTGTGTGTACACACACGTGTGAGCCGTTTCTACTCTTTCCAATTTTCAGGAAGTCTGCTGGAACCTCCCACTGCTCTGGGCCCCAGCGGATGACTTCTTATTGTGGGTTTGGAGCCCCAGAGCAATTAGATGAGTTTATGGTAAGCGCTAAGAAGCGGAGAAGCTTGTCATTCTGTCAGAGCTGATTTCCCCCCTCGCTCCAAACGCCGACCTCTCTGGGATGCCAAGGGTGGACGCGGGCCACAGCCGTGTATTTTAAAAAAAAGAGTTGAGGGAAGTGGAACATTTTTGAACCCTGCAGTGATTCTGTTTTTACTTCCTGTAACTACATTTTGTTGCTAAGCGATTTTAGCCAAAACATGCTTGCTAGCAGCAACAGTATATGATGCCTGGCAACCTAAATCATTCATATCCAGTAAAAGGGGGACTGCTGGGGACTTTGGGACAGAAGCTGAAAACAAAAGAGCAATGAGTGTACAGTGTGTGTGTATGTAACATATTGGTTTTGTGTCTTTATGAGGACCAGTAAAAATTAAGACCTTGCAAGAACAGGACATTTCTGGACATTTTGTTTGGTCTTCACTTCATTAAAGAGCTGTTTGAGGCTTAACACTTGGGATTAGGGTCAAGGTTAGAATTAGGTTGTGTGTGTATGTGTATGTGTATGTGTGTGAATAGACCAACCCACAGGGGTTTGGTGAAGTTACAGTAGCATGCATGCATTGGGAAAGACAATAAACTTCCCCAACACTGCACCTCCTGTCATATTCACTGAGCTACAACATCTATCATCATACGATCCAAGTGCTGTGGGAGGTTGTAGGTATTCATAGTCTGCAGAGGGGATTTGTATAAACACACAGCGGCTTCAAACGATACCTACAAAAGCAAAAGAGAATCAAACAATGGTGAGGTATCCTGCCATGGCATGACACAGGAGTGAAATCCAAAAAAAAAAATTCTTTCCACAAAGAAAGTAAAAACACATTATAAACAGTGAAAGCACTAGCATAGCATTCCCTACATGAATGAAAAAAAAAAATCTATGTTGCACCTCCCCGTGCAGTCCCACGAGCGTTTCCCAACACTGTTGATGTCTTTTTTCCAAGTGCTGTGCCAACAAAATACTTCATCCACTCCACCTCTGAGGCCTGTGTATCCTCCTGAGTCTTTCTACGAGATTCACCTCTTTACCAAAGTATTTGCTGGAAAACTAAATAAACACAGTTACACAATGGAAAGGGGGTCTTATGTAACTGACACCAGCCATGCCGTGGCCCAAATGTAACAATTTTCACGGCCCTGAACTTGAATACCCCCCCCCCCACCCACACACGTGTGCACACATAATGTATGTACAACACCAGCTGTGTAACATGTAGTGCTGCCTCTTAGAGATTAGATGATTCCTAAAAGGTACCTGAAAGTGAGGCAGATGTTGCTGATGGTGACGTTAACGGTCACTAATCCTGTGTTTTCTCTTTCGCACTTTACCACTTAAGAGTAATGCGGTAGGGTGATAATGAAAAAAATCTGATGTTAACTCATCTCACAATAACTAATCCAATACACGATGCACCAACATGTGAGGCCCTTTGCTTTATAAGGTGCCACTGGCCGCATTTATCACTGCTGTACATTCTTAATGTAGGTTTTTAGGCTGATACATGGGTGAGTATATGTCTGCGTCACGGTCCAAGGGCAAATTCGTCTGGAGCGAAAAGAATCGATACCTTAGGTCAGCTTTCTAGAATTAAATCAATATAACAAATGATGGTTGAGTTCCTGACTTACATTATTTTACATTTTCTTGTACATAACAATCACTTCTGTATGATGGGATGCCCTAGTGCTAGCATGACTGTGCACTCAAGGTACTCTCTTGTACTGTAGTCAGAATCTCCTGTCAAGACTGACCTAACTTCCAAAAAATCTGAAGCAACAAGGCAGGTCTCATCCATCAGAAATTTAAGTAAGACAAACGAAGTTGTCTCGAATGGAAAGTAATGGTTTTCAAGTGTAGTGGCCCTAATCTAATAGTATATGTCTATATTCTTAATTAAATAATAATGGATTGAATAAATAAATGTGTAGTCCTTCAGCTACTGGCAATAAAAAGAGGTATCCTACACTCTATGATGGAGGTCTACATTGTGTGGTGTACCAGAGCTGGTAAGACCAGACAGACAGTGAGGGCTTTGTTTTGTACTACATATCTGTACCTTTTCTTTGTGTTCTGAATGTTTTAAAGTTCACTTTCTCTTTGTATACATGTTTTATTGTATGCCTTTATTCAGGGATAGATTATTGAACAGGCCAACTGGGTACAGTCCCAGGGGCCGAAAATGTCAGTGCCATGGCCGTCAACTGCAAAGTTAAAGTTATGGTCAAAAGTAAGCAACATTACAAATTAACGTGCCACCTGAAAAGTTGCCTGCAGTCAGGCCAGTGAATTAAGTTAATTTTTTCTTCGACTACAGCTGCTGTAAGAGACACCAAAACATCCTTTCATTTTACAGTTAGTTTACCAATACACCAAAATGGGGACAGTATGGAACGGTTCCATTGGTACCACCCACAACTTCTCACAGTGGAAACGGAAAAAAACATACCAGTCTGAACTGAACTTTACCGTACTGCTCAGTGGAAACGGGGCTAAAGAAATGCAAAAGAACCAGAGCAAGACACAAAATGACTAAAAAAGACAGGAAATTACCTCAATGAGACACAAAACCACAAAAAGATGAATAACAATGAAATAAAGACGCAAACAACCACACAATAAGGAGCAATTCTAACACAGAGTCTGTGTATCTTGCTCCTGTGTAGGGCCCTGGGGCCCATTGTCTCTTTTTTTACATCATCAAATCAATCTTCATCCTTTTAATCAAAGATGTAATAATTTAAGCATCTAATCAGTATGTCTAAAACTTGATGTCAAAAGGTGAACATCGTTTTTTCCCCAGGGCCAAGGTGTCAGCTTCAAATTTTGTTTAGTTTTGTCCCACCTACAGCCCAAATCCCAAAAACACTCAATTTCAATAGCAGCAAATTCTCATCACCAAGGAGCTGGAACCAGCAAATGTTTGGCGTAACTCGCTTAATCAACTAATTATTTTCAAATTTTGAGACAACTGGATTAATCAACTAATTGTTTCAGCACGGACGCATTTCTGCTGGCTCTGTGTGTGCTCTGTGCGTGACTGAGGAGATTGGCCGGTGGAGAAGAGGTGTGTGTTTTCAGTATGATCCTTGGCGTGAGAACAGACTGCGAGCGGACATCACACCACACTGTGACAGCCGAGGGCAGACAGGGGAGGCAACACACACCTCCCTGCTCGGCCTGATACCTGCCCTGCCCCTGCAGACCTCTCTCTCACACACACACACATACACACACACACACACACAAAAACACACAGAAAGGGTCCGTGCACACACATACAGTACCCTTGAAAAACACCACCAGTTTACACAAGATTCAAACTATTAGAGGTTTACTGTGGCGTGAAAACATTTGTCAAAACAAACCTTTAGCAAAATACCTCACATGCAAACATTTAATTGTGTGTTTTCAGAACGTGTCCAAAGCTGCCGAATACAAGGATCATCAAACTGCAGTCAGACGTATCAAAGATCTCTGCAAATATGCAGTTAACGACTGATGCTTGATTATTTTGGCTGGGATGGCTTCTTCAAGTCTGAACACTCTCCGCTTGTCAATTAGAGAAATACAGTATGACATCAGAGGTGTAAGGAATACTGGCGGACAGGTCTCAAATCACCTCAGTTCAGGTATTGAACGTCGATGCCAACATGCATATACATCACTATTAATCACGGTAATTGCTAAATGCAGCCCCTAGCTGTAGGTCACGGCTGTAGGATACATACCAGTAATGTGTGAAAGAGAGTTAGTGTGTAATTTATTGGCTGCTACTGACATGCGTGGCTAGATACTTAAACAGCAGTGTGATATATTGGTGGATAGCTGTAAAATACTACCTTAAATCCTGGCAGTGAATAAATATTCCCCCAACATGGCATTTCTATTTCTTTGTACCGCCTTTTCTGTAAAAAGTACTTTGAATGAAAGCCTTTGACTGGGTGGTCTATGGATTAGCCAGAGTAAACGTTACATTCACCACATTCAATCTCAGAGATGAACGTCTAAACATTTGGGCAACCAAAACCAAAACTATCTCCCTAGTCGTAATAAATATATTTGAAAATATGTTTCTTGTGCAAAATGACCCTTTAAAAGGTTATTTAATGTAAGCAAATGATGTACAGATGAACCCGAGACACACTACTGAAACACATGCACAAATTACACGTAAGCGCGAGAGATGCGACAGGCGAACGCTCTCCCCGTGGCCTCCAGCCTCCTCCTGACACTCTGAGAACATTGTGACACCCAGTCGACACATACTGTCTCCTGACTCACCCTCATGTGGAAACTAGACACCTGGGTCTCACCTCCTGCTTCTCAGAATGAATGGACTCACATGCACACACACAGTGAGCATGTTTATGTAAGTGAAGACATGCCTATATGTTAATAAAGACATGATAATAGACACATTCTGCAGATGAACTCACGCAGACTAACAAGCGGTAAGCATACATTATAAAAAGGTTGGCCTCAGTTTGGAAGAAATTAAAGGGGAAGTGATCAGAGCTTACACATCAGTCTGGATATGTGCAAATGTAGTGTCTTGTGTGGTTAGAGAAGGATCTGTGAGAAATCTGATAGCAGTGCAAAAAGTATGAAAATTAAAAAAGAAAAAAAGATATTACCAGATGTTTGTGGCCGGCTCATATCTGCTTGAGGCCACCCAGCTGGCACTGGATGTCAATATAATGTCAGAAAGACACTGGACTCTCACGGTGGACAGACATTAAATTGTGGTTGGAAAGAAAATTGGGTTGCCAATATTTTAACGGTCTAATGACATTAGAATTTTACATTGCTGGACATAAAATGAGCATAAATGGGTTTTGTTCACCATAGATTCAGTGAATGTAGAGTCTGCAGGCAAACCCCGGAGATCTTGCCTCCAGAAGAAGAGTGGAAGAGCCCTGGTTTCCGGTTGTAGGCTGTTTGTAGTCCGCGTGATATTGACTAATCACATTTGAGCCGGCTGCAGTTGTTGCCAGGTTAAACGGTCCGTGCGGTGAAGTAACGAAGTGGAACATAATTGGCGTCACTGCAAACTCTGAATCCATCGCAGTGGTTCAGCATATTTACTTACATATAAATGGAAGTCGGAAACAGAAATTCACCTCCTCCGCCCAAATCAAACCGGAATACCAAAAAATCAGGGGTCTGCCCCCAGAGGCTGTATCGCCGTCTGCCGGACGTCAGACGCCAAATGCAGCCGAAGGGTTCTGAGAATGCTTATGACTAAACGTCTTTATTCTACGTCAAGAAGAAGTTGGCATGAGACATTGGAAGATGCTGCATTTTTGTTACTTAACACAACTTAACCCTTTGAAACCTGAGCAAACTGGCTTCATTTCTGTTAAAAACATGGGAAGGAGACAATGAGCAATGAAAAAAAAGAAGTGACCCAAAAAAGTAGCAAGAAATTAGTAAACATACAAAAATGAAAACAAGAAATTTTGCTAAAAGAAAGAAAGAAAGTTAAGAACAAACAAGGAAATGACCTGGAATAAGTGCTTAAAATTTATAATAATTTTGTAACATAATCTTATAAATTTAATAATGATAATAGTTTTTCCTAGCTTTTTTCCCCCTTATTTTGTTTTTTAATAATTTTCTAAATGTATTATTTTTTTGGACTTTGTAGGACATTTCTTCCCAAGTTGCTCATTGCATTTATTCCCATGTTTTGAAAGTAATGGAATCAAATTTGCTCAAGGTTCAAAAGTTTAAATACTTGTGAAAGGCATCTGAAAGCAGCACAAGTAAACTGATGTTGCTCCAGGATTTGGAAATATAAAACCAACATAATACCAACGTCATCTGTCATCAGTATCCTGTGTCAAACTGACGCTGGTATTATTATTGTTCTGACATTGGTCACCTGACGTCACAACCTAAATTTAACCAAATATCAATGTCTAATGACACTGGTGACCTGCTGAGTAACAGCTCAAAGCTACACTGACCGCAACTACAATAACATCCCTAGACCTCCGACTAATCAATGACAGAGTTGCATTGTGGGTAACATAGCTGACAGGTATTGACAAGGAAGAAAAATGCCTGGACGGATTTTTGGTTTATTGTTATAAACAGTAAAGTTGCGGACCTTGAAACCAAAGCAATGAGATGCTAAAATATTTCATAGAGCTGAGGGCAGATGCAAAGTTAGTGATTGATAAAGCTATACTATGCAAGATTGTCAGTTACTCTTTGTAAACATGCTCACCAGCAAAAACTAAAGTAAAACCGATCCCAGATTCACTCTTGTTTGGTATTTTGCTTCGCTATATGTGCATTTTTTGGCACTGTGTCTCTTGGGTGCGTGCATCTTACAGCCTGGCACCTGGTTGCTACCTTAGAGGGATTACTATGAGTAGTATGAGTCTACACATTGTTTTAATTTTTAGTAAATACTAAAGTATACTTAGTATATCTTAAATATAAAAACAGTTAATACAGCTTTAGCTAAAGCTCCAGTTTAGATCTTTTTAATTCAACTAATAGCTTCTAATGGGCTCTTTAATCTATACACATTTTTGGAGACATGCTAATACCCAAGTAATCCAGAGAAACTTTATACTGAGGGGACTGACTGTCTGTTAGAACAGTTGTAATGCATTTTGAAATTCAAATAGCTTCAGTGTCAGAATATTGATAGCATCTTATGTCTTGTTCCTATTAAGGCCTCGTGAAAAGAAATGAACAGAATGCTCCTCACTCGAGCTAGGAGCACTTCTGTGCAGAGAGCGTTCAGTGCATAATGAATGCTTTCTCCAGGAATCCTCTAAATCGCTGGATCATGGCCTCTGTTAATCCCACTTGCTTCAAATTGCACACAGATTCAGGAGTCTGACTATAATTCTTCTGAGGGAATCAAATTCACAGTGGCATATAGTAGAAACAGAGACTAAAACACATGGGCACAACAGGACCACATATTGTTTAACAGCTGAGATTCTCTCATTACCTTGGCCAAGATTCACTCACTGTTAAATTCAATTTGAGAGTGCCCCGTGCTTTGGCATAATTAAAAACTACTCTACAAACAGCATTAGTCAGGCTGAATCATGGAGCATTAAAAAAATGCTAACTCAGAGAGGGTGGTTCTGGAGAGAAAACAGCGTCTGAGATATATCACTTTCATCAAAGACCGATGAGTAGGCCTTTCCAACGAGGCAGAGAGCAGAAGTTCATGCAGTGACAGGAATATTTGCTCCACGCTGTGATGGATGGGCCAAAATTTAAGAGAAGACACGTGAAGCATGCATCAAAGGCAAAGTATTCACATTGATGATGAACTATCATCCGTTTGTGATTAGTGAACATGTCAACAAAAACAGAAAGATGCATTCCTTGTCCAGTTTCAGGTTAAATCTCTACAGGACTACACTACGCACTACAACAGGTTAGTTGGGGAAAGAGAAAAAGAGGACAAAGCAAATTTTGCAGGCAAGAACCAGGACAACAGAAGAGCTGACGGGAATAGAGTATACAGCGAAGTGCGCTGCAGAGACAAATCACTTCATGTTCCCGTCAGAAAGATAATTTTGAAACAATATTGGCTGTGTGCTCCGAGAGTTGAGCAGATGTGAAAACAGTGTTTTTGCCTGGGCAGTGCTCTGGAGGCTTCGCATTTTTCGACAGACACCGCCGCCGCGATGTACGAAATATGACTGAACCTTGCTTTAGCTTGTCCTCCCAGGACGCCATCCAACAATGAGACATGAAATTGACATGATTGAGTGTGTGCCTGCTGTCTATATCAGTGGAAAAATGATAGATGGGGATGGGGGTGAAATGCAGGTATGTCTGCAGGTGAGAGCTTTTCTATGTGCGGAATTTAGTACACATTCATATACATGCAACTATGTGTCAGCTCTGTTGGCATGTCCCTTTGTTTGTTTCCCATGTTTTAGACAAAGACTAGTTATACTGTGAATGACTTAAAGGGTGTGAGAGGGCAGTTTATTTTAAGGTGTGTGTTGAAACGGATACGGACATCATAGCGGTGTGTCGCTGTGCGTCAGGGGTCTGGTTCACGCTGGCTTAATCTTGACATGTAAATACAAAACCTAGCCCCTGCGAGTAATGTGAGGCGAAGAGGTGAAGAGTTTATAATTTGCTCAGTTTCTCCGAGGCAGTTTGCTCAGAGTGGAATTGACACGAAGGGCCCAAAATTACAGTAGCACCTGGAGGTATTTCATAAGGAAAAAGTGCTTCTTTAAAACTATTTTGAGATTGTTAAAGTTAATTTTCAACACGTGACTTTGTCTTTACCTTGTTTTTACTGTAATGATATAATTGCTCTTGTTCAATGTTTCATCGCTTACTTCACTTTTGATGAAGCTCCAGGAGCACTGCTCTGTTTCACACAGGCACACGGTGCCAAAACCAAAACAGTTTCGACCGTGTACTTTCAACACTGCACCAAGCCTTCCTGCTATACATGTCTGAATCGTGCACAGAATTAGATTATTTCAGCTAGCGTGAGCTCATTGGAAAGTAGACGATTTAAGCAAGTAGTCTGATGGTGGGTTCCTTTGATGCTCTGTCAATTTAAACTGCCAACTGGGGAAAAACGCAATCACGTCAGCCTCCTGGTGATAATTACAAGAAGGATATGAGGAGTGTTTTGACAGGCTCACACCTGTAGTCACACACACTGAGGAGGCAGGACGCATTTCAACATTTTCATGTTCAACTTTTCAGTTACATTGCCAGGCTACATTAATAGGCCATTCATCTTCGTCAAACAGCAAATCACATGTCTGCATTTCAGTATCCTGTTTAAAGCATGAAGACAGACCCGGTTTCTGCTGTAACTAATTATTTTTTCCCATTATCTATCAATCTATTGTCTTTAAAATGTCAAAAGATAGTGAAAGTTCCCCTCACCATTCTCCACATCCCATTGCAACATCTCAAAATCACTTGTTTCTTTTTCATCATCAGTCCAAAAAACAAAGTGTGCAAACTATAGTGATGTAAAAGAGATGACATTTCATTTGAGAAGCTGTAAACAACGCTGATCTGTCACTCCGTCTCCAGACTGAAATATCTGAACAACTACTGGCTACACTGCCATTAAATCCCGGTCACACTCCCCCTCAGGATGAACTGTAATAACTTTGGCGATCCGACAACTTTTTCATCAAATCAAAATTTCAATTTGTCAAATACTTTGATTTATGACCAAAAACCTGCAAAAGTAATGACATTGCCAGCAGCTGCAGCTGTACTTCTTGTAGAGTGCTAATTAGCAAATGCTAGCATGCCAAACTAAGATGGTGAACATGCTTAAAGTTACACCTGCTTGATATCAGCATGTTAGCTTTGTCATTGGACAGTAGGTGCACCACTTCTTTAGACACAGGTATATCTCATTTTCAGCACCAGAGGCGGGAGCCAAATCCCATCAACAGGCTTTGAGATAAAATGACAGCTGTCAAGACTGTGTTGTTCAGTGGCAACAGAGAAAACTGGGCACTTAACCACAACTGTCAACTGGACTGACAGGGGAGACTGATGGTTATAGCCTTCGAGAAGTAGGAGATTCTTTTTGGCTCTGCATCTGCGGCAATCAATGAAGTTGATGTTGGCAGTGTGTATCTCTAGGGGGACTGTGTTGTTTTTTAAGAGTGAGAACAAAAGGGGAGGGAGTGAGAGTGAGAAGTCAAAGAGTGACAGAGGGAGAGAGATTATCAGAGTGTGCAGAGATTTATCTCAATTAGTCTTGACTGACTTCTGCTATGTTTACAGAGCGCAGAAAAATGTGGCAGAAGCAATTATGGAATTACCAGTGAAGTATGTGTCTGGTTAAAGTGAGGGCTACTACTAAGTACATAAATCCAATCCTACTGCATCCATTAGAGGTGTTTGTGCATAATCTGCCTTCAGACAACATCTGTCAGTACTGATTGAACAAAATGAATACAGCCAACATGCCCAAGTCATGCAACAACTGACAAACTAATGACTGAGTATTTGAGAGCTCTACTCTCTCTTTTAATATGGGCTTTAGAAATCCAAAACATTTGTTAAGCTGTGGGTGCTATGTCTTCAAGTACAGGTGCCCAGGGTGGATTGTATATTTACTCTCACACACTAGTAATCAAAAGGTCAGTGAGGCCAACCGTTCAGACTTGACAAAATTACAACACCTGAGATATAAAGCTAAAGTTTCTGCTCAAATATTAATCATTTCAGAGGTGAAACATTAGCAAACAACCTGCTACAGTACAAAGGGGCAAGGGTGCCCACACAAACATCCTTGAAACCTCAGCTGCTTTGCATGTGTGTTTAATGTCTGTATCTTGAAATAGCATTTAGGCCTCCCTTTTTCATTCTGAAAAGAACAAAATCATATTTCCACAAATGTAATGTGCCTCTGGGAGCCAGGTCTCCCCAGAATCTACTGTGTCATCTCTCAGATTACTTTGTATTTGCACAGCTCTGAGTCTGATACACACAGCAGGCAAAAGCTGGCAAGAAAAGAGAAAAAGAAAATAAGCGTAACATTTTATTAAAAATTAACTTTCCACCCTCAATCTTCAGTGAAAAAAGGGTTTTGTCTCGAGTTATGCTGCGCCCTCTGTGACCTTAGCGTGACTTCTCCACACCATCGTGCCTGGCCCACTTCCTGTGCCTTCCACTGCTCCGTCTCACATACCAAACCAGACATTCACACACCCACGGTGACGGCTGAGCGTGACCCGGTCATCCTGCAAGGCTGAGAGGAGTTCTGTTCAGGAGTGCCCCGCAGCTGTCTTGCAGGCTGCTGCACTGCGCCGGGTTGGTGGGGTTGCGGTGGGTGAACTCGTGGCAAAAAGGGGGCAGGGGACAGGAGGCGGGGTGCAAGGTGACGGCAGGGTGGGGGGAGAGCTGTCTGGTCTATTCATGCTCTTTACACAAGACTTCCTGGTACATTCGAGAGGCAAAGTACTGGCACGTGTTGACCAGCTCATATATAACACGTTGTGATGATGCTAAAACATATGATGGTGGCACCCACTATTTGTAAAGCTGTAAGGCAAGGTTTGTATGTAAAGTCCTTTCTAAGACACTTATTTCAGATTTACAAGTTACCAGGTTTCACCATTAAAACACAAGATATGTCTTAGTTAGTACAGAAAAGAAAGACACGACATGTGTCTGTGGGCTGGTACCTGCGGTTATTACACAGGCTAGTCAATAACATGTCAGGCAGGAAATCCAAAGTGTGGGATCATTTTGAGAAGGCGAAGGAAGAACCCAAGGTGATATGTAAACTCTGCAGGCAAACATTCGCCTATCATTCATTGACTACAAACATGACCTATCATCTGAAACATGTCAGTAGCTACATGCCCATTAGCCACTTAGCACAATCATTACTGCTTTGCCGACAGCATCATTAACAGGCGGCTCGCTCAGTGTGTGACGTTCACTTGTAGATAAAATATAGGCCTATATTAATGAAGGTTCATTAGTACGGTTTTGTATTTCTCTGTAATGTAGCACAGTGTTAACAATGTTACTGATACTATTCTTTCTCACACCTTGAACTCAAACCATTGTGTTGCCCCACCCAAAATATATAATTTAATAATTAAATAAATATCGTAAACATGCAGGTGACTAGTCAACTAATGGCCCTAAATGACGACTATTGGTCAACTAGGAAAATTCTTAGCTGGGGGCAGCCCTAACTATTTTGAGTTGTGTAACCTGTTTTATCTACTTGACCTCAGAGTAGTTAAGAATTATGTTATAACAAGGTTACGTTTGAATTTCAGAACAGCTAGTGCAAGTGGCACTGCGCCTATTTTCTCGACTGAATTTAGACTTACACCTTTTGAATATTCCATTTTGAACCATGTCATTCAAACTGGTTTAGGTACATAAAAGATGGAATAACACACGCAAGCTTCTACTCCAAGCACAAGAAAGTAGGTTAATATGCCTGGCTTACTCCAAAACTGTTTGTAGAGGAATGCTAAGACTTTGTTTTTATTGCTGGTTCTCAATGTGTTTTCAATGTGAGAACATTTTCATGCCAACAAAAGAGCATTTCATTGTAATTTACTACCACTATTATCATATTACTAGGAATATAATTTATGCTTCCTGTATTGAAAGCAGGCTAAACTATATCGCTCAGTCAAAGGATGTTCTTACTTTTTCACAGGCAGACCATCAATATCGTTGATTTGTGGCAACAGTGATCCTGAAGTTTGGTGGCAAAAAGTTAATGGAATCAGCTAACCTGAGTTAGACCTTGGAAGACCTCATGATTTGACGTTTTTCCTTCATAAGAAAATGAGTCTGAGACGGAAGATGGGAGAGGAAGCAGCACTGCGATGTTACAAACGAACACGCCAGACGAGGAGTCAGACAGACAAACAGTGAGAGGAAGGGCAGGTTAAATGTGGTAGGAATGTGACAGACAGTTGGGGAAAGCACGTTGACCCCAGCCCACATGCTGCTGGCAGGTTCCAGGTGGCTCACCCTCCTCCCCTGTTCACACGCGGATGTCAAGCCTCCCTGAGGGAAACCAGGTCGGTTCCGTTACGGAAGTCATATAAGAGCCGGGAGGACGGCGAGGAATCTGCATCTGCCGGCCATCTAGTCAAAACAGGGCTTCTGTGCTGTCTGGTGTTAGTTTGGGGGCAGTTACATGAGGCATGACCAGAAAGGGGCCTGCACGGACATATAAACTGTGAACCTAAATATTACGTCTACAAAAACATGACCTAAATATTGTGTCTGTGAAGCAGAATTTTCCATCCTGTCTCCAGATAAATTGACGCCTAAAGTTTTTACACTTGTTATGACAGTTTTTAACACTTTTTAATGACCATTATTTTCCAGGCTCAGTGAGCTTAACTTACAGTAACTACTTACAGCAGTGTGCCATTATAAAGATACACCAGGCATCAAGTGACACTTCAAAAACAGATAATGGCTTCACTTTAAGTCATCACAGTGTCTGAGCAGTAAAAGGTGGCAGGTTTAGCAATCATTTCATGGTGGATTTAAAGTGAAGTTCATTCTGTTGATAAAGCCACATCACCCATCACACATCACCACCCTGTTCACTTGTTCTGAACTCAGGTCTCTTTGCTTCAGTAAAAACAGTGGCAGTAAAAGGAGACAGTGGAGGATCAGAAAGGGATTTTCTTTTTTAGGCAATTAAGTTTGTCTTCACTGTCAGACTGAGAGACTGCACAGCAAAACCTGGAGTTCAGGATATGAATACAGACGAAGAAGTCACCCAACTGCAGCTCCTGGGAGACAGCCCAAATTATATGAGGCAGTTTATCAGAGTTTGGCAAAATCACTACTTGTCATGGCTGCTGGATTGAGAGTTGAGTTCATCTTTGACCAAAAATATCTCCAAAACAGTGCTGCACAAAGTAAAAGAGCTGTCTTTTTCCAACAACAAAAAACATTTCAAGGACACTTTCAGCTTCCTTTCAGCTTGGTCAATTAAACTCAGAACTATTCATCTAGACTGATATTTGAGTACGCTTTCCAAAGGCTTTTAAGATTTAAAGCATAAAACTTTGAATAAATGTGACAGAATCTAGTGTTGCATTTGTGAAGTTCTTTGACCTTGCTGTTGTTGAATATATCATTGACCCACTAGATAATGTGACTATTGAAGAGATGAAGTTAGACAGGTACAAACCTACCAGCTTGATTTAAATTTATTGAGAGTGCCTTCAGTAAATGCACTTCTATTCTGAGATACTTGAATTATACCTGCCCTGACTCCACAGTAACATCCAGCAATCAGCTACAATGCAATGCCCTCCAAAATAAATAAATAATTAAATAATTCAATAAATTAAACCAAAATTCTACTGAAGCAAGACTATCACATCTTGCAATTCTCTTGCAATAATTCTTTCTGGAATATATTTGTCTTTAGGCTCCATTAATATGCAGCTGCAGGTGCGATGCTAATTTCATCACTTAGAAATCCAAATCTTATGCTTAACTTGTAATTTCTAGGCTCCAGACAACCTGCTTGAACTGAGGTGGTGAGGTGGCACATCAAAACAGAACATGGCCAGACCTTTTTCAAAATCCCAGTAATCATTTTCGTCTAATGTGTACATATGCTGTGCATTTTTCACTTTGATATCTGCATTACTAGAGTTACAGTTAGGTGAACTTGCCCTTTACGTGTGAGGAGGAGCAGCAGATTGACTGTGACTGCTCAGCTCTTCACTCTGTCACAGTGAGTGAACCCAGATATTCTGTGGAGAACACTCATTTTGGCCACTTTTGTTCGACAACTCTGTTTCAGTTACAACCACAAGCTTGGAACCAAGGTGAGAGTTTTGTGGCTCAGTGTGTGTCAGTCCCCATAGACCCCCCCATTTTTAAGTACCAAACTTTGCAGCAGAAATAAACATATATTAAAAAAAGGGTTTGGTCTGAAGAGCTTGTTAGGGCTATGGCTTGTTCACAATCAGCATTAGGAAAAGCCAGGTGATGCAAATTTCAAAGCTTTATAAATCCTCCTGAAATCTTGTCCCAACAATCAGCAGTCATGGGCTCCTCTAAACAGCTGCCTAGCACTCTGAAAACTAAAATAATTGATGCCCACAAAGCAGGAGAAGGCTTTAAGAAGATAACAAAGTGTTTTCATGTAGCTATTTCCTCAGTGCGTAATGTAATTAAGAAATGGCAGTTAACAGGAACTGTGGAGTTCAAATTGAGGTCTGGACAACAAAAAAAACTTTCCAAGATAACTGCTCATAGGATTGTTAGAAAGGCCAATCAAAACCTCCGTTTGACTGCAAAAGACCTGCAGGAAAATTTCACAGACTCTAGAGTGGTGGTGCATCAGAAGAAAACTTTTCCTGCGTCCTCACCACAAAATTCAGCGTCAGAAGCTTGTGAAGGAACATCAAAACAAGCCTGATGCTTTCTGGAAACAAGTCCTGTGGACTGATGAAGTTAAAATAGAAATTTATGGACGCAATGAGCAAAGGGATGTTTGGAGAAAAAAGGATGCCGAATTTAAGAACACCTGACCAACTGTTAAACACAGGGGTGGATCGAACATGCTTTGGGCTTGTGTTGCAGCCAGTGGCACAGAGAACATTTCACAGGTAGAGGGAAGAATGGATTAAATTAAATTCCAGCAAATTCTGGAAGCAAACATCACACCATCTGTAAAAACGCTGAAGATGAAGAGGGGAAGGCTTCTACAACAGGACAATTATCCTAAACACACCTTGAAATCCACAATGGACTATCCCAAAGGGCACAAGCTGAATGTTTTGCCATGGTGCTAAACATCATTGAAAATCTGTGGACTGACCTCAAAAGAAGAGTGCATGCAAGATAGCCGAAAAATCTCACAGAGCTAGTGAGCCTTTTGCAGGAAGAATGGTTGAAAATCCCCCAAACAAGAACTGAAAGACTCTTGGCTGGTTTCAAAAAGCATTCAGAAGCTGTGACACTTGCCAAAGGGGGTGCTACTAAGTACTGACCACACAGGGTGCCTAAACTTGTGCATCAGACCCCTTTCCTCTTTTGTTATTTTGTATCTGTACAAGATTAAAATAAATAAAAAAGTAATCTTGCTTAAAATATTGTTTAAAAAAAAGTGTCATCTTTAAGTAGCGTTTTAGAATTCAGGTCATCTTTTTCTTGCTTAGCTATACACAGTAAATGAAATTTTGACACAGGGTGCACGCAACTGTATAAGGGATATAGACACCTGAACTCTTTTACCGGTGACGGTGCTGAAAAACTATCAATAAAGTATGTAAGCAAGCAAAAAACATGCTTGTTTGAATGGCACAAGGAGTGCCAGCAGTTCAAAACCTGCATTACAGCATCGACAGAGAGCAGTGACAACAATAAAATTCACTGTGAACTCATCCACACCAGATCTGCAGTGCACCCACTTCCGTCCCATCAAACGGAAATACTGGAGGACATTTTTAATTACAACATTAACAGGCTGCTTGATTCACTCTTCTTTAAATTTATAGGTAAGTTATTTGTGGAGTGTGAAGGTGACAGGGAGGAAAGTTTGGCAACATTTGCTACTCTGGAACCGACAGTCAAGGCCAGGAGGGCTGATAAACTCAAATGTTGTCAGCAGGCCAGGGAAATATTCTCAGGTCAGTCATTCTCTGCATACAGAACACATCCCGGTGAGACTTTCTTTAGTGGCTGGGCTGTCAGAGCATCTAGTGAGAGTCTCCCAGGCACAGGGAGTCCACAAAATGTGACCTCCAGACCAAAACATTTAACACATAGAAAGTTGACTAAGCTAGGCTAATGTAATTATCAGTCTGAAAAGTCTGAACAGACATGAAATGTGTCTGAAACTGTCTGTGGGTCAGTCCCTCTGCCCTGTATCACACTGCACAAGGTGGCTGTAAACAGCAGGAAAACAGGCATACAACTGTATGCACAACAATACTTACGACCCATGAGGCCATGAAATGTATTCAAAGCTCTGTCTTTTTCCTTACATTATCTCAATTCTGAAAAGGCTTGACATTAAGAGAATAATTTAAAGCATCATCACAAAGTAATCAGGACACAAACAGCAGGTTATTTGGCACCAATATGATTCCTAAAAGGGTCCACAATAAGCAAGAATGTAAAGGTCACCTGACAATCTGCAGCTCTGCATCCAGCTTGGTGAACAGTTTCAGCTTATCAGACCAATGTGTAGTATTATGAAATAATTAAGTCTGGCTCTTTGCTGGAGTGTTTTCAGACAATGCTGCAGTCTGCAGTGAACAATCAACGCAGTGCATCAGACAAGCGTTTCCCCTGATAATAAAGCTTTTAAGCCACAGCCCAATGGATAAGATGCCTGCAACCTTTAAGAAATGTCTAGTAACTTATTCCATTCGATACTGTCTTAGGGAATTGAACAATAATGAACTCTACGATGGATACAATCAATTACAAAAAGTGATCATCCTTTAAAGGCAGAGAGGAGAGCGATCAAATTGTGTGAACCAACTAGTTAATCTCTGCTGGAGTGACTCTACCAGACGATTAGAGGAACAGAAGAAAAAGGGAAGTCAAAGCAGAGACCTGATGGATGAGGCCAATTCAGGTAAACAGATCAGCAGCTACATCCCACTGCATTTAAAATGGACTAAAGTGATAAACAATAACAAGTGATTCCTCCCAACATAGATAAGAACACCTCTGAATTCCCACATCAATTCTCCTGCTGCACTGAACACCTGCACTCCACAGTATCTGATCCAAAGAGTTTCAGAAGTACAAGTTTAAGAAAGTGTTTTCCCCCTGACAGTCCAAAGCACCTGGACAAAGTCCATGCTTTCACTGGCAGCATGTGCAACTATCCTCGTTAACCATTAAACTAACATAAACTTACCTACATTTACATGTCTGCAATTACTCACTGGCCCCCACAGTACACTAACGCCTGCACGACTCCAAATTGACTACAAAAAAATGATAACCTGTCAAGTTAATGACAAGCACTGACAACAAGCTTTCTATTCAAACTGCAACTGGAAGTGACTGACTCTTGCCTCATACGTCTTGGCAGTAAATTGGCAGCAATAAATGGAAGACTGGGAGGGCTGAAAAATATGTGAATCAAGGCAGAGAAAATAGACAGGGCCCCGGCCAACCATGCAGTGGATAGAAAAGCCATTTCCTGATAGTCGCTCATTAATCTTTTGGGTTAGAAAACAAACTCATCCAATTAAAGTTTCCCGGAATGTTTGTTGATTCCTCAGAATAAAGCTCGACTCTCTCGAAATCAGTCAAATGTGAACTAGTGACACACCAGTAAGTGTTGTGGTGCAGCCAAATCTGCATGCGAGGATGTTGATTTAATTGCATGATGGAACTCAACCCTCACCATTCAGCCACCAGTGAATGGGAGATGCTAATTGGGAGATGCACATTCTTTCAATTATTTCACAGGCATTAACAAGACATATGGGCAGAGCCTTCAAACATGATGGTATAACTGTAACTGATCACACAAACAGATAAAGGAAAAGCATTGTGAAGTCAACAGGAAGTGGTTGATCATGCAACTGTGATTCACCTCCATGAGCAAAATGATTTATTCTCAAGAGGGCTAATACATAAAAAGACTAGAAACTGCTGTTCCCCATTTTCCATAATTTCTCAGATCAAAAAAGATGTACCTAATAATTACAGCACCATCTGTTCGTAGGTGGATAATGAGGCAGCGCTCATACACTGTATGTGGACTATTTTTAAACTCACAATAAGATTAGTGTAATTTCATGATATGTTACACACCAGGGAGGTTCAGGCAGGCAATGTGACTGGTGAGAGATATGCTTCTGCTTTTCGGATGGCTGCACCTTATCTGTTGCCATGGCAGCTGTTGTAAACAGTGGGCTCGATAAGAGTTTGAAGAAAACTTTTCTGCACATTGACAAACGTTATAAACGCCTCAAAACCCATAATGATTGGGTGTTGCGGTGATGCTGTTGAGCAACATCCTGTGTCTCCTGCACCTCCAGAACAAAGAGCATCATCTCAAGTTTTATAGCTATAATCATTATAATGCTAAATAATGTTCTCAGGATGCAGTATATTGTGTGCTATAAGAGTATGGTTACACTACATTATTTTTCATTTCCACAAAAGCAAAAGGCACAAATATTAATATCATTAAACTGAATTAAATCATTAAAAAGTCGCATTGCCAAGTAACCTCTGTGCAACAAAAGCCTTTATGCTCACTTTAATGTGAAAATGTCAATTCATTGATTTTTCACAGTGCATCCAGCAGGTCAGCACTTTAACTCACATAACGATAATGAAATGTCATTTTCACAGGACATTATATCTCATTATGAATAAAAGTATCCCATACAACTGAATCCCTTATAATTCTGCCCGAGACAATAAAGAGTCATGCATTTAATGGAATCCAACAGTGATTTGAACAGTCCTGTTTTTGCAAACATATTATTAATGCTCTTGCACATCACACTTTGCCAATTTTTCATTCATCACAGCTGACGGCTCCCACGAGCAGAACAGGGCTGAGAAACCAAATCACTGCTATCTCTACATGAAATATGAAAATATATATACATATATATATAAATAAATCACAATTTTAATGTGGAAAAAATGGTTTTGGCAGAGTGCTGATGGTGTGCACACATGTGCATGCTAATGTAACTTGTACCACATTCAGAATAAATCAAATGTGGTGGCTGAAGGTAGCGACGCCGAGCTTTTTCAATCAGTATCCCTGCCGCCAGTGAGGCTGGGGACCATTAGCACCAGTGAGCCAAGTAAAGTGACTCTGATGTGAAATGACAGGGGCTTTCACAGAAGCCGTCCTACCGTTTCAATCATTGTCATTCACTTACACACACACACACACACACACACAGCTACCCTACATTGCAGCTAACCTCACTAGGAAACAAGTGCACTCACACTGTTGTTTTGTTTTCAAAATTAAGGTATTGATTCATTAATTTCAGCATCATAAAACCTCATTTCCTAAAATACATCTCTATATTTTCCCTTTTCATCTACTATAGGTCTCCTTATGATCCTAATCAGACAATTACCCTGTGAGTTATGAAATAAAACCTTTTTGGATGCCTTGAATGTAACACATGAATTATACTGACAAGCTACATATAATATGAACTGACAGCTGACAATCAATATCCCATTCACTACCAAGAAAAGTGTACTGCACTAGAAATGTGCAAAAACTCAATATTTTTTCAGACTACTGAGAAAATCTATTGTGCAGCACAATCACATATTGACAAAAGCATTGTAGTCTTTCAAATGGGCGTTGCCTCATGCTTAATCACCATACCTCTTTGTACAGGCTGGTGCACAATATGGATACATGTGATCTGGCACTTTTAGATATGTAGGCCTCCTGCAGGGTGAGACCTAAAACTATAGTTTCACACATTTTTACATAACATTTGATTTATGCAGCTGGAGTGGAGTCTGATTGAGTTAATTACAAAATGACTCCAAGATTCGAGAAACACAATTTTAAATCCCTGCTAATAATCAGACTGTCACACAGATCAGCCACCTTAACATCTACTCCTCCATCATGCACCCCTGCAGACTATTAATTGCATGCCAAGTGAGTACAACAGGCGACCGAGGGAGGGGAGGTCGCCTTCCTCTCCACTTTGACATCAAACTTTTTTTTTTATTTTCGGAGTACTGAATCATGCTGTGGAAGATGACACTTCTCCTACCTCTGCCCTCCTGCTCTCTGCCCCGGGTCTGGTGATGAGCGCCGTGTCACCGCACACCACGGCCGCGTCCTCCACGAACACGCAGTCCGGGAGCGACTCGTCCGCGGGGAGCTCGACCACCTCCAGCCCGAGCCTCGTCTCCAGGACCTCGACGTACGCCTCGTGCTCCCTCCGCGCCTTGGCCAGGTCCACCTCCACCTCCGACGAGCTGATCCGGAGCGCTTCTGTGGCCAGGGACGCGGGGACTCCCCGGACGACGGCGTGGGTGTAATGACCAAAACCTGCCATTAAACCAGCCATGTTTTGCTTTCCCCTTTACTTGGCACGCTCAAATCTGGAAAAGAAAAAGGAGTGAAAAAACACCCTTACAGACAACTCGGCGAATGAATGACAGAAACTACTATCAGTTAACCCGATGCTGCCCGGCTTGCTTATTTGTTTCCTGCTAGTTGGTTGGGTTTTTATTCTTTATTTACAGTAGCCTGCTATACAGTGTCAGTCAGCCCTGCTTCAGTCTCCAGGCGAGCGACAGCGCTTCGGTGACGCGCACCGACCATCACGTGTAGCCTACGAGTCTGTCAGCCCTCAGTGAGGCGTTCAGCCCAACAAGTGACAGTCAGAAACACACTGTACCTAATGGCTCAATCCATTTCACAGTGGATCAGCAGAGCACAGTCTGCAAGTCAAACTCCTCCACACTTTAAAAGTCTCTTAAAGAAGGAATTCAGTTATTTCTCCATAACATATTTTATATTAGTTCTCCATATTTTTATATAGTGTTATGGGAATATTTATGGGAATCATTTAGATCAAAGAACTAGTCGATTAACTAGTAAATCGACAGAAAATGTATCATATTTCAAGCAAAAACGCAAAACACTACCTTGGTCCTGACTGATTCTTTCTTTTCTTTTCTTTTTTTTAAAATGTGTATATACTTTATTAATCCCCCTGAGGGGAAATTCAAATTTTTTCACTCATTTGTCAGTAACACACAGGTCCGAAAGACACACACATATATACCTATACATACACAAAGTGGAGAGATGTCAGAGTGTGGGGGCTGCCTTGGTCAGGCGCCCCGAGCAGTTTGGGGGTATGGTGCCTTGCTCAAGGGCACCTCAGCAGTGTCCAGGAGGTGAACTGGCACCTCTCCAGCCACCAGTCCATGCTTTATATTTGGTCCGGACAGGGACTTGAACAGCTGACCCTCTGGTTCCCAACCCAAGTCCCCCTTTTTGTTTGAGTTAGGGTTAGGGTTGTTTGTTCATGTGATAGTAAACTGGAATTCTTTGGGTTTTGGTTATGGGTTGGGGAAAACCAGCAATTTGAAGACATCAACTTAGGTTCTAGAAAATTTTGAGAAGCATTGCTTCCACCATTAGATCAAACAATTAGAAAAAAATCATCTAGTTACAGCCCTAGAATCAATCGTAACTGTAAACATTCACAGTCACATCCCCACATAGGGAACTGCCCATTGGTCCGACAGCCCATTGTTCCGACCATATTAAACCCATTGTTCCGAAGTCCCGTTGTTCCGAAATCATCATGATGCCCTGTGGTTAAGGTCTGGTTAGGATTAGGCACAAAAACCACTTGGTTAGGGTTAGGAAAAGATCATGGTGTGGGTTAAAATGAAAAAGAAAAGTGGCAAACACATAAGCTGTGAGCCTGCTTCGCCTCAAGCCTTTCCCAGCTGACCCAGAGCTGGTTGCGGCGCACCATCAAGGCAGAAATACTCCCGCCGGGAGCCGTTCAGCACTGCAGAGAGCTCCCCACACAACCCGGACCCCAGAGTTAATAACAGGAGGTTATGGTGTTTCATTCTCTCCTCTCTATGGCACTTGTATCTCGACCAGTAGCCTACTTTTGTTGCGTTTGCTGATCCTCTATGGTACACAAATACAGTATAGCCTAGTATAATCACACACGTGATGTCTGTATTTGACCACTTTGATATGACTTCATAAAATGTAGCCGTATAATCGTATGAATTATATAGCATGCTACGATGAGTTTCAGAAAGCTGAGATTGAGATGGGTGATATCAAGAACAAATTTAATTTGGTAAGAATATAAAAGGACAATGTCATTTGGAAAATATACTATTTCATACTCAACAGCAGTGTTGCAATGTCATGTTGCCACATGGATATCAATCACTCCAACATGCTCGTGATAAAGGTTGACGAATTCTGCGAGACCATATGACATTTTAGGTTGTATCTTGGTGTGATAATGGAAGAAGTAATGGAAAGGGGGGACCAGTATATATGTCAACTTTTAACGGTAGCCTGCAAAAAGGCAATAGATAAAGCCTGTTGGGACCTTCAAGACCTTAACCATGGCTGGACATAGTAAATTGTATGTTTGTAATGGGACGCTTTCCAGAGGAAAAAGTGGAATAAATGGTTGACCTTTACTGCAAAATCACATCTGGATTTGTACGATGCTAATGACATCGAAAAGTAGAGCAAGAATTGTATAACCCATTTGATTCCCATGGTTACTTAAAATACATTTCAATTGCTCCAAATAAAAAATGACAGAGACATGTGTAACTGCTTCACTCTTGGCAGACTTCATGAAATAATGTACACCGACTTCAAGGGCAAAGAATATACATATATATATATATATATATATATTTAAAGGAGGATCTCTGCCTGTCCTGCAGTGTGAGAAGAGTGTGAAAGGAAGAGCAGTGTTAGTGTGTGTATGGGAGGAGGAGGGAAGGAGAGTGGAGAGGGGGTTTATATTCCCTATGGTGCCATCTAAGGAAGGTTCTGGGCCCGGTGAAGCTGTCTGAATGGATGGAATGTTTCTTCAGACGTCCCAGAAGCACATTCTTCCACCCCGGGACCTCGGTTTGTCTTTTCTTGTTCCAAATTCACTCAATTATCCCCGACTGCTCTAAACATTCCAGGAGCCCCACATTCCTTTTTCCACTCCAGCCAGGATCACCAACCACCGCCCTCCTCCCAACACTAACACCTGCCCCCACCCAGACTTCTTTTTTTTCCATCATTCCTCATCACGGATGGACGTGGCCCAAGAAAAGACCCTCTCTTTCTCTTTTCTCTCTCCATGCTGAGGAATTTGGGTAGCTTCAGATGAAGGAAAGCCCTCATACTTCAGGCACACCTGGCTGGTACATTGTGCCGCTATAAAAGAACTGAGTGAAAGCAGACACGATCCTCCAGCTGCGGATGAAGCGGCACCAAAAGGCAGCACCTCCTATTTGCCTGGTATGATTGGACTCATGATGAGATCCTAGACGTCTAAAGTGACACAGACATGCATGATTACACCAGGTGCACGGAGCATATTTAACTCTTAGCCGTTGGGCAGAATTATGAACCTCATTATCATAGAAAATAAAATGATGAAATGGCATGACAGAAAATGATAAAACATTTATGTTTTTAGATGAAAGGATTATATTTGGAGGCATTTTGATAGCATCTTCACTTGGGTCAGATTCAAGATGTTTTTCAGCTATCTAAGAAATTTTGGTGTAAATGTCAGATTTGTGAAGAGTCTCTTGGCTTGAGGAAATGATGCAGTGACATTTATGATCATGACTGTTCAAAACTAGCTGTGTAGCTACTTATGTAACATCTTAAAAGACCTTGGGGCTGTCAAAAGACATTTTAGGATAGTGGTTCCCAGCTGGTCCAGCCACAGGGCCCAGATTTCTCCTTAGTCATTAGTTCAAGGTCCACACAGTTTAATACAGTCAGCTTCATACTTGCATTTGTCCATGTTGTCAAGCTAGTTTGTCGTCTCTGTTAATTAGCTGTCTGTTAGTCACTCACTTTACAACAGGAAATGGCCCTTATACATAAAAGCTCTGTGCTGGAAATTTACTGTACTTCAAAATAAAGTGTGTTTTTTACAAACATGACACATTCCTGAGTCACTTGCGGTCCATTAAGGATGGACCTGCGACCCACCCATTGAGAATCACTGTTCTTATTGTCGATCACAAACTAAACAAATCCAACATACATCACCCTGCTGCCACAAGTACTCACTAGTGCACCAAATGTGTACTAATCCACATGTGAAAATAGTTTCCAACAAATGCACTATTTACTCCTGTTTTAGTAGGGTTTGCTAAAAACTTCAGTGCCCCAGACAAGCTAGAGAAACCAAGTATTAAGATTAAGGTTTTGGTCTTTTCATGAGATCCACTGACAATAAGAGAATATAAAATATCTCCATCCATATCCTTTATTTTAAGTATTGTATTTATACATAAAGTATCTGAGAGGATTTCGCCTTGAACTGAGTCTTTGCTATAAATAATTTAGACAAACAACAACAAGTGGACCTATTTCACTAAAAATGCAGTGTGCTCTTAATTGACGGTCAGCTGCTAGTCAATTTTGGGCCTTCAGTGAGCATATGTCACCCCAAATGTTGTGGTGTGTCGCGCACTTCTGGCACTAGTTGGCCCTTGTCAACGTTTTTGCCATCGATTCAGTATACTGAATGGGTGTCGGAGATGACAGAGCCCATCTGTGGATAAAACCGTTCTGATTGTCAGTTCAGCTCAATGGACAACAAGTGAAATGAAGAAAGTAAACAAACAACTAAAGTCAAGAAGGAGTGAGAGCAAAACAAAATTTTTGTATAAGGTAATGTTTTTAGCCATTGAGCTCTTTCTCAGAAGCAGTTTGTAACTGTGTTATTGTTCACTAGCTCACAGTAAATGGTGCCCAACAGGTGCCCTGTTGTTGATGTCTTCATTGTCTTTGGTGTTATTATAATTGTCTGTTTATTTATCTGACTATTGCTGTGCAGCACACAATGAATTTCCAGAAGGACTAATAAATATCTATCTATCTATGTTCTTTGTTCTTTCAACATCAGGTTGTATTCTTAATGTGCTATCTGGCTAACTAGCGTCTTGAATCTGTCTTCTGGTTTCCCTTTTTGAATGACGAACACACACGCTAAGGCCACCTGATGATATGGAGAGTTCTTTCCTCTCACGCAGGTACAGAAGGTACCTTCAGAAACTGTAGTCTTTGCGGTGTGTTCAGATGCAGCTTTCTGGCCAAGATACAGTCAACATGGGGCGACGCAACAGTCGGTCTTTGTCGTTACTAGTTCTTTGATGTTGGTTTGGTGCATCTGGGCCTTTACTTTGGTGCTTCAGCACACAACTTAGATCCTGTCTAAAAAAAGAGGTACTGTTTGATATTTAAATGTGATACTGTTGCCCTATCTTTACCGCCTCTAGCTTTACACCGATCAGCAAAGTATATTGCTTGTCTTGCTCTCTTCCCCTCGAGCCTGTCACGTTCACACCCCGACAGCTGATCGGATTCTATCTCACAAATACACCAAGTCTGATACTAAGAAGAGACTGATGACTTTCTCAGTATTCAGCTGCTTCCAACAGGTCTTGGTTGCTACACAGTTAGCTTCACCACCTTCTTGTCTTGCCATTTTCCTCCAATATTTAAGCTCTAATACACTTAAGATATTCAATGCTAGATGCGCATATGTTAACACAAGTATGAGAGGAATACATGTCTTTAGTTTACATAACAAATGCATCTACATCAATGTAAGATTAGTCTGAGATTGTACAGCAGGGGAAAGTATGGCCAATGTGATGCTGAAGTTAGATATTTAAGACTGGCCACCCTAGAGGAATGTTTGCTTTTCACACTAAATCACTGCAATGAGAGATTTGAAAAATGATAAAGATAGTAAGTTATGTGTGTCCCTTAAAGCAACCAAGAAAACAAGCTGAGGAATATTATGTCCTTGTTTTTGACAACACATAAAATACATTTATTTGCACAGGAAATAACTTCTTCATTGGCAGTGGCTGGTTAAGTGAGATATCTTATTTACTGCACCTGCACAAAACACAACATTACAGCAGATGTTATCATTGCCTCACGTGTTTGGACACATTCTGCTGCACAAACATGCTAATAATACCTCTAGCTTAATCTGTTCACCATATCCCACTATCGGGAGATGTTCTAGCCATGTACTGGCTGTGTGCACAAGATCAGAGACAGAGGTGAAACTGTTTTGAGTAAAAATGTGCACTCTGCAGCTTTAAGTATAACCAGCCTCAAAATAATCTTGGGGAAAGAAATTACACAATAAATTGTGTGGTAACTAGATTACGAGAAACCATGAGATCACTAAAGGCCTTCTCATTTAATTAAGTCAAGATAACAAGGACAAAATGGCTGGACACATCAAAAAAGCCTGGACTGAGCCTTTGTTTCCTTTTAAAGAATCAGCAAAAGTATAATTCTAGAATCTATGGAGTATAGAGTTCTGCCCTCTCAGATCTACATTTATTCAGAGCTTGACTCAGGATTTTAATCGCTGGCCGCATCGCTGCCCCCGTTCACACAAGAACAACCCATAACTCAGCAGACTTCCTGCTGCTCCATGAGCTGACAGAGAAAGGAAGTGTTGCTCGTACACACTGCATACCAGTTATGACATTTATCTTGAATATACTACAATGGAATCTGTTGTTTAAACATGCTGGGCCGTCCTGTTCTGTTCCATCTGTCACTTAGACATAAATGGGGAGGCTGAGAACTGCTCGCCATGGACTTCCTGAAAACCAATTCTGAGGGACGCTTTCTCTTCAACTGTGAGTGCTCCTGGTGGGATCTGACAATGGGTTTCCATTACATTGAGCACAACACAACACACAATAATCTCTCAAATGCTGGTGAACAGTGAAATCACTTAAGCACCCCAGCTGGGGGTTGTGGAGCTGCTCAGATAACCATGCTACAGAGCTGTGAGCATAATCCAATGATCATTTCTGTAAAGGAGAGAGACCCCCCTCCTCATTTGTGGGTGAGTGTGTAGTACAAATGTGTGTGTGATGGGGGCTTTCAGACAGGAAACTGGAAACTATTATGCCAGGGCAATTGCAACATGGAGACGCATGTCCAGATTTTGTAATATTTCCTGAACTGAATGGGTAATTAAGGAATAAAGATGACCGCGTGTTATTCTCCACTGACGTACAATGACAACACTGTTTCCTATCCCCGTAACACATGGGCAGATGCACACATAGGGCCTTACGCATGCATGTAGACTCACATACAGTATGCACGTACACACTTGAGAGACTTGAGGTGGACATAGTAAAGGACAGTCAAACAAAATGTGACATAAGACCTGCTGTCCAAACAATTTAGAGACATTAAAGGGATATTCCACCAGTTGCACTTCTGTAAAGTTAGTAAGAGGCAATAAGGAAAGAATGATCCATGGATCCATGGCCGAGACTCTTAGTGCCTTTTGAGTTGCTGCTACATTTCCCATAAAGTAACCCATAACATGTATTTGTTAAATGAGCTCTCTATGACATTCAAAGGATTAATATAGTGGTAAACAACTGTTTTCTATGCAAAGATATAGTTCAGTAATGGCAACCTGAGCACAGAATGAAGTCAGGCTACCTCTGTGTGTGCTGTAATCTGAGCTTCTCTGTGGTTTGTTGTGTAGACAGCCTGGCTGCCCTTGCATGTTAGATCATGTGCGTCCCTATGGGTGTGTACCAATGGCTAGCTGCCACCACTCTACACTGCATTCATAAGGTGGTTACAACTGATATCGGGATGCTGGCATCACAGAAGCCTGGCACACACCTCTATAATACACCATTAGCTCTGTCAGCACTGTTGCTGTTGTTAGCACTGGCAGCTGCTAGCTACCAGCTCAGCCACCTCCATATTGAGAGCCATGTGCAGTCAACATTTGAATCATACATGCTTTGGCAACTCATTCTCACTCTGACCTTGTCACATATTGGTCATGGACTTTCCACATCCAGATATGATGTGCAAGGTACCCTGGGTTCGTTGTTGACGTTCTAGGATGCCATGTCAACTTCTGCTGGTGACATGCACTGTCTGTTTTCAAAATACACTTTCCTTTTCACAGGATATTTAGCATTTACATACTGTCTCTTTAAAAATAAACACACTGTACATGTCAGTACAACACTTCAAACTGACATTTTTTTTCTGTCAACAACTAACGCATGTGGTTGGGTTTAGGCAACAAAAGCATGTGGTTGGGTTTCGGTAAAAAGAACAAGTTTTGGCTTTAAAATCTTACGGAACGCGAGCACCACTCTCCCGGGTGAAGGTCGGGATTTGTTGGATCCATCCACGACCCCTCTCGCCCGATATACTCAGACTTTCGCAGTCTTAACTTTCTTTCTTGTCCCGCTGCGTTTCTTCCTGACACCGCCAGGCACTGGTACACTATAACGGCAACGGGCCGCGTATCATGTCGACGTTAAAGGATGGCTTTGTTCGGTGTCTGGCGTCACAAGTCACAACCCAAGCGCCAGATTTCGATGACTTCGGAGTAAGACCAGGTTGGATAACAGGATGGCGGCATTACAGAAGCATAGCATCCACCTTCCAGTTGCCCTTGGTTTACACTGATAGCTCTGTTAGCCCTATTGCTGTTGTTAGCACTGTTAGTCCCATTAGCTGCTAGCCACCCGATCAGCTACCACTCAGATAGTTTTAAGGAGCTCTATAGGATATTCAGAACATATACAAGTCAAAGGTTGACTGCACATGGCTCTCAGTATGGAGGTGGCAGAGAGCCTGCATTACAAACTTTGCCCATGTCTTTCAAACTCCATGGCCACAGTTTGTAACGCAGGCTCTCTGTTGTGTGCATATATTCAGTCTCCAAGCCCAAATCCACATGATGACATCATCAGGGTTACTTTTCAATCTTTCATTTCAAAGCTGTTCTCATAAGTTAAGTTGTGCTCACCATGATGAGTGATCAATTGATGTTGACTAAAATCAGTGGAGTGCCCCTTTAAAATCTTATATCTGACATTTACATGGGCAAACGGCCACACACTGGCATCACCAGCTTGGAAATACACACAAGAGAAACACTGCACATGTGCTCACACAGACACACCCCCTATCCAAATAGGCTGCGCACACACAGGCACACCTACAGTCCAAATACTCACACATACACACACACACACACACACACACACACAGGTTATGGATCTGTTCACAATGTAATCAATATGAATATGGCATTAGAAGTATGTACTGATATTTGAACATTGGCCGGTCTGTAGATAAAACACATATGATCCACAGCCCAGGTCAGTCCGTCTGGAGAGATGACTAGTCTAGACTACTTCATGTTTTGAAAAATGCTTCAGTGTTTAATGTCAGTCTGTCCACATCAGGCACGGAGCGACCCGCAAAAAACTCAGGAGTCAGGAATCAGGAGTTACTTGCTTTCCATAACGAACAGGATCTGTTAAGAATCACTTTCAGCTGCTGTGATTCGCATTCATATAACGGGAGTGCCGTGATGATTCAGGGTTTTACGGGGTGTCTAAACTACAGTCCGCAGAATAAAGTGAAAAAGAAAAGAAGTCCAAACTCACCGGAGAGGCTCTCCAGTCGTCTTGTTCAGTGCTGCTGTCTCAGTGTATCGTCATGTTAAAACAACGCGAGGTAACGGGGCAGAGGGAAGTGAAATGTCCGATCCTTATAAACACAAATAAACACTCTGCCCTCATGCAAAATGTCCTCTTTGGATTCTGCCAGCCGCTCATGGTCACAGTAATGGTTTTATGCTGCGTCTTTACGCACTTGGTTTCCATCTGGTGAAAGTTTTCATCAATCGGAATAATTTGAAAACTTCGGTGGAGGGGACTTATTGAGACCCCTGATGTAAAAAGAAAAAAAAAATACAAAGACCAAGTATTTGTCTCCCCCCACCAACACCACTAACACCACAACATCTCTAGTGGAAAATTGGATCACTTTACCTACAACAGGACCCACTTTCCCCCCTCCGAAACGTGATGGACACATTGCGTGAAAAGTCAAATTGCCTCAAGGAATGAATGCAAAGGAATTTCCCTGCATGAAGAACATATTTAACAAGCCTTTAAGCTGTCAGGAATGCTTTGTGGTCTGCTGGCCAAAGGGAGAGAAATATGTTAATAATGTAGGCTACTGCCATACCAAATATGGCAATATTGTTACGTCTGAGCTCTGGTGCGCATCTGGAAACGCTTAGCTCCTCTGAATAAAGGCACTGGAAAGCCAGAAATAGACGCTGTTAAACGTATTTCTGCCCACACCTTTAGACTCACAGAGAAAAAGCTAAAGCTATTTTAAACGTGGCGGCAACATGCCATAAAAGTGGATTCAACTAATTGCTTTAATCAGTAAAAGCATTCCTGGCACAAAAATGACAAGAAGTTCCAGTATTCCTACGAGACACTGTATAACTGACACTGAAATGAGTTTATGGTAAAGGCACGTTTTCTATACATCACTTTAGGATGTTCTCTGGCATGTTTTTATGATGATATTAACCACATGATGACAGCAAACCGTTTTAAAACCTGTCACCTGACGCACGGAAACCACTGAGTTATAAGACACCAGATGATCTCTTTCACTCATTTGTCTATAAAGTGAAAAGAAGGAAGGAATCACGGAGGGGGAAAGTTAAGAATAAAGCACCTAAACTCCACTACCTCTACAGAAAAGTCCTCTGAACTTGAGCTGATAGATGTGAGAAGCGAGCAGAGGAAGAAAATGAAAGGGGGGATAAACAAGAAGGGAAAAATGTGAGACGGAAAAGTGTGTTCAGATGGGATCCAGGGGGGAAAAATCCATTTGAGAAAGAAAAAAAAGAGAAAGGTTTAGACAGGGTGGAGCTTAGGTCTTGGATGGAAAATGCGCCGAGAAACATTCCTGGCATAGTTTGGGAACAGTTCAGCAGGCAGCCCAACGACGTCAGCTTCCCACTACGGTATAAAAGTCCGGAGGTGGCTGGACCTCAGCAGACTGCAACCGCTTTACCGAGAGCTTCATCTACTCTAAAGGAGCCTCTAACACCAGAGACTACCAGCAAACAAATCAAGAGAGACAAGACGACTGAGTGAGGGAATACCTAAGGACTCCTCCGAAGACTAACTTACTTTTCATAAAACTGGGACCAGGATTCGTCTTGAACACGCAGAAGAAAGATTTATCCAAGATGCTGATGCTTATTGTTGTCGTTACCTTCCTTGGAAGCCTCAGTTTGGTGAGTTATTTCTCTATCTCTGAAAGAGAGCCATCATTTTCTGTATTTACCCTTAGGAGAGGGAATTAAGGGGATATTTCTTTAAACGGGGTGAGATGCTGATAGATTTTCGATAGTTTTGGGTTATTCTGTGTGGCATGACTTCAGAAGTTTCAGTTCTTTAATAGAAGATTTGCTTGTTGGCTGTACAGGTTTCCTCCTCCTCCTCCTCCCCCTGCCCCTCCGAGTGTCCGCTGGAGATGCCCAAGTGCGCACCCGGCGTGAGCGTCGTCCTGGGCGGCTGCTGCAAAGTTTGCGCCAGGCAGCTGAACGAGGACTGCAGCCTGACCGAGCCTTGTGACCACACTAAAGGGCTGGAGTGTAACTTTGGGGCCAGCTTTGCTGCTGCTACTACTCGTGGCATCTGCCGAGGTATGTATAAAGATCATCCAGCTCCAGATGTGCATGAATTTGAATTAGTCTAAAGGGTTTTTTTCTAAATAAGGGGGTTCATTTCAGGAGTATGGGGACCTGAGTGATTTCAGCACTGTGGAATGCAGATAGAAGGAAACTTAGACTAAACCTCAAAGTACAGACAGCCCACTGTGGAGGGAAAGAGACTCCTCAGGCAGCCTGAAGAATTTCACAGTTTAACTGATCCTTACCTGGCAGCCATGTGATGTCTTCAGCAGACGTTTCGGAGCAGAGCAGGAAAGAATAACATTCCTTTCCTCCTCTTTTTTTCTCCCCTCACAGCAAAGTCAGAGGGCAGACCCTGTGAGTACAACAGCAGGATCTACCAGAACGGAGAGAGCTTCCAGCCTAACTGTAAACACCAGTGCACATGCATCGATGGGGCAGTTGGATGTGTCCCACTGTGCCCACAGGAGCTCTCCCTGCCCAACCTGGGCTGTGCCAACCCCAGACTGGTCAAGGTACCAGGACAGTGCTGCGAAGAGTGGGTGTGTGATGATGGCAAGGAGACAGACATCCTGGAGAAGATCTTTGGCAAAGACATGCTGACAGATGAGTCGGAAAGAGACCTCACCAACAGGAACGAGCTCATTGCCATTGTAAAAGGAGGACTCAAGTCTCTACCTGGTAAGAAAGTTGTCTTTCATCCTGGAAATGATCTTTTTTTCTGCATATATAGACATAGAAGATCAAAAATATGTGCACGATGCTAATGTTTGTTTTTTTTTAATTTCTTCTTTCAGCCTTCAGACCACAGCCTGAAGTCCACATGTTTGACAGCCAGAAGTGCATCGTCCAAACCACACCCTGGTCCCAATGCTCCAAGAGCTGTGGAACAGGCATCTCCACCAGAGTCACCAACAACAACAGCGAGTGCAAGCTGGTCAAAGAGACAAGAATCTGTGAAGTGCGGCCATGCACCCAGTCACCTTACTCCAGTCTGAAGGTAAGCTTGAGCCACCATGACTGAATGAGATGGAAGCATGCATGATACTGAAAATGAATCAATTCTGGGTCTGAGTTCATGACTAATCTCCACCTACCTTTTTTTTGTTTATTTCCTCTGCAGAAAGGAAAGAAATGCAGCAGAACCAAGAAGTCTAGCCAGCCGGTGAAGTTCACCTATGCCGGCTGCTCCAGCTTGAAGAAGTACAGGCCCAAGTACTGCGGAGCCTGCGTGGACGGCCGCTGCTGCAGCCCCCACGACACCAGAACCATCCGCGTCAAGTTCCGCTGCGAGGATGGCGAGACCTTCAACAAGAACATCATGATGATCGAGTCCTGCAAGTGCACCTACAACTGTCCACATGCCAACGAAGCCTCCTACCCCTTCTACCGCCTCTCCAACGACATCCACAAGTTCAGAGACTGATTGGTGAAGAACGTCCAAACCCCTCAGCAAAGAGAAAGGCATAAGCAGCAGCACTGGCAGCCAATGGCGGTCCAGACGAACGCAGGGGTGTAAATAGACTACCAATCAACTACCGGCTTCTTGTTGTAACTAGATTCCCAAGGAATTGTGGGCTTACATCATGAGGACTTAATGAAGTGCACTGTTTGCTGTGTCTACATCAGCATTCTTAACTACGAACCGCTTCATATTAATGGAGCATCACGAGTAGCTTCGTTATGGAGCAAGATGTAATTAATATTTGTACATTTATGTTAGTCGCTGATATCAATTCACTGTGTATATTTTGATCCTTTACATCGGACATGACCCAGACTGTAGACTTGTGTGTGTATATGTAGATATGCACATACGCAACTTCAATTAGCATACCATCCTGTATCTTAAGAACAAGACACCAAAATGTAACCTCTGGACTTGTTTAACAAGTGTGCGGTTTCATTCCTTCCTGACGTGGGCATTATTGTTCATGTTTTGTGGCAGCTATTGAACTCCCTTCATGAAAAAGACAAAACGAAACATGTCAAAGGATGAATGAATGTTTTTATTATTGTTATTAATATTATTTATCGAAAAAAATGTAGCTACTTTATTTGGATATTATGTGTCATACTGGAATAAATTGTAAAATGATTTAATTTTATATGCTTCAAATAAAACTGATTTATTTATGAAATATGACACTGCCTGGGTTCAGTCTGTTCAAACTCCACCACAGGACGGTACAAACAGAATCCAATGCTCTCATGCACAGGGCAGGGGGCTGGGCATTTCAAAGCCACTATTTCCAGGGAAAATCCTCCTGTTATATCATTCAGTAGACCCAACAGATTCTCAGACAGACACTGAGCAGGGTCAGTCTGTTCTTATATAACACAACCTTGGAGGCTCTCTCTCCTGACTTTTTGTGCTTTGGAATGCCATTCTGCAACGAGCTAGCTTGCTTTCATTTGATCTGGCTAAGCCATACACTTGACTGATTCTGAGAGGGTGAAAAAAAAAAAAAAAAGATTAAGTCCACGAGTAGCAATGAGTATGGGAGTATGCCAAGAATCTTAAGTGCTGCTCTGAATGGGCTGGGATTAGACACCATGCAAGGGGGACAATGACTATTATTGTATACAATGGGCTGTATACAAAGAATGCATTCCCGAGTAAGCTTTTTATTTTTTTCACACAGCGGGTTACCACTGCCAAATTGACCTAATTCATTAGTAGTTGCCTTTAAAACTGAATTAGTTGCATTGGCCTCTGTTGGCTCTTAAACCACAGGGGTCTGCTAAACAGTTGTAAACAGCCCTGCGAAGTAGGGAGGACTTAAGTCTCCCTTCCAGGTTTTTAGTTTAACAGGCATCAAGAAATACTATTATGAGGTAGAAAAAGGGGAAGGACAGGAAACAGGGGTAACATATTTGTGTCTGTGGTCATAGAAACTTCAAATACCGCCCTGGTGTTTTCATTATGTTTACCTGAACTCACATTGGTCCTGCATGCTTTAAGGCTGTAAGTTTTATGACCCCAAGGTGCATGAAACACATGCAACATGAAATGCATAATTAAAGAGCACAAAAAGTATCAGTCTGAAAAGGATGTGTGTTATTTTTCTTTTTGACGCACAAGGTCTGATGGCAGATGCTTGCACTTGGTACAAATACCTACAGTGCAGTTTGATCTGGGGTAGGGAGAGCAGAGCTCAGGGGCAACGACAGGGAAGGGTTTCTTTTTTGATCCAGGTAGAGGGAGTGGCTCAGGAATGCAGCAGTGGCTCAGAAAGCAGACATCCTGATGGGCGGCAGATGTTGGAAAATATTTCAGAGCAACATGTTCACTTTAGCTAAGAAGATTTTCCAAATATACACAAACACTCCCAAGTACTCACTTGTGTCCACAAAAGGCATTTTATCTCCACACAAACAAGTCTAAAAAACGTGTCTATCTGAATGTACATGCCACTCCTGCACAGCTGCTGGAAATAAGTCTTAATCGAGTGTATTTAATAAGAGGTTCAGCAGGACACATTGCCTTTGATTGAGCTGCATACCGCACAGGATGTGCCCACTGAGGTTTTACAGATTGCTCACATGAAAGGCTTCTGAGGTTTACCTAATCACAAAGATGTGTGGCTGCCCCTTGCAGCCCGGATTTACAGTCCAAACACTTTCAGGGAGCCCTCTTTTTGCTCTTTTTCTTTCTGTTGCTTCCTAAAGAAAAACATTCCCATCTCGGCCCTTCAGAGTTTGGAAAGTGCCGTGCAATCAGACTGTCATTTGTCTTGTTGACACAATGCAGCAAACTTAGTTATGTAATGGCATCTGTATGTTATGTGAGCAGTCCTTTCGGTCATCCGTAGCATTCCTTCAGAATGTACAGACAAGCACAGTGGCGAGGTGCTCAATCCCTCAGCCTTAACAGAGAACCCAAACATCAGGATCATTGTGAGTAATAATTCGTGGCGTGTCTGCCAACACAGCACAAACCTGTAAAAACTATCGCTCTCAGACACATGGGCAAACAAGGCCCTCACACACACATGCGCCCCTGCAATTAAATCACTCAGCGACTACCTCATTCCCTGAACCCAAAATGTGTTTATATGACAAAGACATTAGCATTAAAGCTTCATTAAGCACTACGTAATGCTGTGCAACCAGAAGCTAACAGGATCGAGAAGTGGTCATTACAACATGCTGGAAGCTGCTGAGCACTGATGTCAGCTATTTAACAGCCCCCTTGTCTATAACCTCAGATTAATATTCACTGTTATAAGCAACCCAGGGGCAAGAAGCAAGGAGGGTTAGAGACTGGCCACCAAGTACAAATGCAGAGGCAGTCATTTGTTTGAGAAAGCACCATCTGCTGGACAAAATAGGAAAAAGCATTCTGTGTATGAAATGTATTTAGACTGACTGACCTGATTACACCTGCACATTTTAAAGACTTATCAAATGTGTGTCTGAAACTGACTCTCTCACAAATCATCATGTATTTGCATATTAAATGTAAAATTTCTCACTGAAATAAAGTGATGTAAATACATCCATTTGCCAAACCCTGACAGGGTGTGGGACCCTCTTGTTGCAATCAGCATGAACACACACACACACACACGAGAGCAATAGTGATGTCTTCTGACACACCCATCAGATCCCCATCTGCAATTACATAAGAAAAACTGATGAGCAGGCTTAGGGGAAAATCAGAGTCGATTCCCTCCCAGGCTGTTGGATTGTTGAGTCGGTCCCTCGAGGGCCGCTGGCTACTGGAGTGATTATTTGCTCAAACAAGCTGAGCATTGATGGGAGAGGCAGCACTGAGTCTTTGGGCGTCTTGAGTCTCAGCCCAATGGAGACAATGTTGGACTGAATAACCTCCAAGGGGGCACATACCGTCAACGGCTGAGCTCATGTTGGCATATGCTGCTCTCGCTATTGTTTAACATGGGCAGAGCAATGAGATCACATAATCAGAAGCTGTAATTTTGCCTGGCCTTGCCCTTAAATTGTTTAAGGGATTTTAACACTACAGCTCCTTTTTTTTTAACAACTATGGTTGCCTCCTAAAGTGAATGAAATGTGAGAAACTGTGGATATGTGGAACCTGGATATGAAAGACTAATGCAGAGGTATTTAGTGCTACTTCCCTCCGCCTACTGGCTTTATGTTTCATGATGATGGGACTATGTTCTTTTTCACTTAATTATGTAAGTATAGTTAAAGGGATACTTTGCCAATTTTCAACCAGGTCTGTGTCACTGTGGTGTGGGGAATGACGCGTCATCTGACGAATTTTGTCTGGCGAGGAGCTCTAGGAGCTGAAAGCACGGGGAGCGCCTTTACACTCGTCATCTGCACACATTCCACACTGCGGTGATACGGACCTGGTATCAAAGTATCCCTTTAAGAAAGTTTATGTTTTATAAATCTAAACCTAATTTAAAGAGCTCAATGTTGATATTAAACAAGTAGGTTAAATAAAGTGAATATTATATCAAGTTTTACATATATTTCTTGCTTCATCTCCAACTTCAGTGATCCCTGAATATTCAAAGACATTTATACAATTCTATCACCTGTAGATATCTAATGTTAGACTTATTTATGAATAAACTAATCAACAGCAGGGGATACTTAGAATACTAAATAAAAAGTGTGATGCTTGTGCTTGAAAGCTTCTGCCTTCTATGTTCCATGCAGACACGTTCAAATTCGACAATTAATTTTTTTGGTAAATGCCAGTCCCACAAATGCAGAGAATCTACATTAATTTCTTTCACAGATCACAATGATTGACATTCTAAAAAGCAATTTGAACTTTTGAGCAGTGGTGGGCCTCAGCATCAGGATTTTGCTGATGTTCCTATGGAACATTAAGTGACAAGAGCAATGTATTTTCCGACTCTTTTGTCTCCCCCATGCTGGGTAATTGCAGCCTGGTTTCCACTATTGTGAAGGGATAAGGGCTAGTAAGGCCTTAGTCATTATATCGCCACCCACTTTCCCCTGTAACACAATTTCTGATTTCTTCTGCATCTTTGATCTTTGGAGCTAACAATGGTTTTGCCATGGAAATGTCGCTAATGAGTGGCAACTATGACTATGACTCGGTTTCGTGCACTAAAAAAGCGCCTGCTGGCCTTCCCTAGTCACAAACTGCAATTAAGTAACCACACAAAGAAACAGATATAAATGTAAGGAGAGAAGCACTTACACATGCATTTACCAAATGTGGCCTTACATTTAGTAGTCTTAATGCCAAAGTCTGTAGATAAACAGTGACAGACTTAGCAGAACAGATGGTAACGCACAGCGTGATCACATTCAAGATGTTGCATGAGAATGAAAAAAGACAAGGCATTTTAAATGTTTTTATCCCAGAGTTTTAAAGACATCATGGTGCATAATTAATATGGGTGTTGAAGCTTTCAACACACATAAATCTTTCTGAATGTCATATCCCAGGCCAGGTGGGATGTATATTCTCTTAGAGCATATTCTAGGCCTGCCTCAGGGTTTCTTCCCCATTGGACACATCAATAACACCTCTACAATGCTCAAATGCTTGAAACACCTCAACTTCCTTTGCTTCTTTCAAAGTGAAGAAGCAGCAGTTTCACTCCGAGCTTCCTTTTGATGTCAGAGCTCCACATGCTGACCCTGAATTCATGACTATAAATGGGGTTTGAAATATAGGTAGCCATTAGTAAAATACCTGCACTAGCCTGCCTGTCAATCTCACACTCCATCTTGCCCTCACTGACTCTAAAATACTTGAACTGCTTCTCATTAGGCAACATCTTGAACACTTAGTGGTACTAAGTCTCATTCCAACTGCTTCACACTGAGTCACACATGATGTCAGGACATGACCAGACACACCAGCTGAACCTCAACAGATACTATAGCCAAAAAGACAATCAAACATGGCAGATCAGGTGATGACTTCAAAGTGAATCATGGCTGGCCATCAATCATGTTGATATAAAGTGTTTGTTTTGGACAGTCCATGACAGGTATAAATGTCTACTAACAAGTCCTTCTGTAGAGCTAGAGTCCTAAATTGGCACCCTCTCCAGGGCCCCCACTGAGACAGCAGAGTTCAACCAGGGGCTCATAAGTATCTCCAGAAAAGGAGACAGTCAAACACCTATCCAGGAGTTTGGTTTAGAACCCAGTGTTGGGATACCTTGATGGCCTAAGGTTTTAAGGTTCAACTATTAACCACAACATCCATGGTTTGAATCCCCCTAACTTTTGTTGGATGTCATTCTTCTTTTCTCTCTCATACCATTTCTAGTCGTCTCCCTCCAAGGCCCACGGGATGAAAAAATCCACCAGACCCCGACACTGAATACTAGGCCCTCCCAGGTACAAGGTGCTTGCCTGTAAGGTCCCCTCCCAGGCCTGGTTCAAGAAACTGTACCGAGTTTCTTTGATCTGACCCAATCACCCCTCCTCCAAGAAATGATGTAGATCTGCCAATCACGTTTCTAATCTCTATAAACAGATTCTACATATGTATGCAGAATCTGTAGGTGATGGGACAAAGTTTTGGTATTGGAAATGCACTGGTTTCTGTTTGTAGTCCATTTGTAGCCTGAGGAGTATTTACCAATAATTTCTGAACTCTAGGTAACAGTGTATGTGGAGAGGCAGACTGCAGTGACCAAAATGCAATCTCAGAACCCATCAGCTATCATCTGACCATGAGTTAGCTTTGTATTAGCCTTTTTTTTTATTATTATCTGCCTTCATATGTAGATATCTGTTTATGGAGATTAGCAGAAATGATTGGCATAAGGAAGACAAAGCCTTGGATCAGTCGTCCTGTGGCTACAACAGATCAGCTAAAATTTTGGCCCTTGCACCCAGAGGCTTTATCGTCATCAGACGATAGCCGATAGGTTCTGAGATTCATCAAACCCCACCACAAGAATAGCTCCCACAATCGTGGGGGGTACAAACTCCTACTCTTTTGCCAATGGTAAAAAACCTATCGTTTAATTCAAAAATCTTTCAATTTACCATTTAAACTGCAAATCATTCTGCATATGCTTGTATGCAATTTCAAAAAAATGCGTTATCATTTCAATCAGATGCAGATAAAGCTTTGAAGCTGGGAAGGAGAGTTGGGATTAGGTTTATGGTTACATGTCTTTGGGATCATTTGGTTCTCCCTATTTTCTTTTTAAAACAAAAAATTGCTAGTATTTTTTGAGGACTGCTTACAGTTAGGTCAAAGCAGCCAAGGTAATGTAGTAGAGAGAAAATCGAACCAAAAAGGCACGAGGCTCGATGGCAGGTGCTCTAAAAACAACTTCACCACGATAACTGGGCGCTGATAATAAAAGAATAACAGACAACAAGCGGGCTCTGTTGTTTTGGACTGTCAGATTGACACAAGACAGACAAAAGGGAACAAGTGATTCACTTCCTGCAAACAACCTTAGTGGGGATCAGTCTCCGAGGTGACTGCGATGACAACATTGCTGGTTTGTTTGTGTTGAAGTGTGGTGGTGGCCCTTGTTTATTCTAAGAGCAGGATGAATTCAATCAGCCAAAGGTTCTGGAGCTTCTCTACCTCCATCTGTCCTACAGTAAAGGGCGATTTAGTAAGCTAGTAATACTCAAACTAAAGTCCTCACGTGTGCCCTGCATGTTATGAGTATGTACTTATGAGAGAAACATTTGGAAAAATCACAAAGATGGAGCCTGCACATCCTGAAAGGTAATGTTTTTGTTGACCAAAGAAAACTTGTAGTATTACAAAATAACTGGTTTCAGATTTTATAATAGCCCTATAAGCTCGACAATGAACAGGCCATAGAAAACCACTGTGGTACAGCATTTCTTTTTAGGAAAAACAGATGGCCTCATTTAGTGGTACTTCTCTATGGTTGGAACAGTCAGATAAGCGAAACATCAGTTGAATGTCAATTCAAAATGTGAAATACGCATGCAAAATTGTAGACTTGGTTGCAGATGAAAAGTGTTTGATTTTGAGCACCGAAAATGTTTTCCATGCATTTCGGAGGTTCTGCTTGATAAATGATTCTCAGTGTGCCTAATGACAACCACTCCATGTGCCATGTGAAAATGGGTGACATCAGGCTCTGGAAACATGATTTTGTGCTTCAGTACCTGCCTTTCTCGATGCAGACTTCTGCCAGCATTATCCTGTTTCTGGATAAGGCCACCACCGCAGAGCCGTGTCCCGAAGCTGGTCTCATAAAAACCAGCTCTGCACGCAGCACAATTGAGCCCTGCCCACCAAATCAAGACTAATTAAGTGCAAACCAACTACAGAAATTTCAAAGGGCAATTTACCTAAATTGGAGGAATTATTTCCAATGCCTGTGTTCTCCACAAACTAAAAAAAGCTCAAATTTACTTTTAACAACAAGCAGAAACCAAAGCAGAGCTTTTGTGTGGTCGCACTGAGTAACTTTATTGAGATAGAAAATTAAGAGAACTGCTAAAATAAAATGGGTGGTAATTCAACACAGGCACAGCCATGACAAATACAGGAACAGATGTGAAGGCACCAAAGGTTACTACTTTGTACTCTCAGTACGTCATATACAGTACAATGTATTAGCTTGCTCAAAATTTACCACATATTAAAGTAATGCATGTTTTTGATTCAGTACAAAAATAACATGTTTTGAATACTACTCTGTCAGGTTTCAATATTAGTTAAACACCAGCTACTGTGGGTGGCATCAGAAGGCCTATCACAGCACCACTGTTGGCTCGATGGAGCACACAGCATCCCTGTTTTTTCTTTGAATAAACAGATCATTTTGGGATACACATGTACTTGCTTTCTTGCTGATACTTGGAGAAGTTGGGTAAGCTTGGTATTTGGATTTTGGCACCTTCAGACTTAGCCTGGCAAGTTGTTTCCCCTCTGTTTCCAGTCTTTATGCTAAGCTAAATTAAACAGCTTAAACCTTGTATTTAATAGAATAATATGGGAATAGTGTTAATCCTCTAATCTGTCTCTAGACAAACACGTAAATATTTCCCAAACAGTAAAACTACTTTGTTGAACCCTTGCATGGTCAAAGCTTGTCAGTCCATTTTTGTACTTATTTCAGAAGACTGTACACATGAGGTCCAACAAAAAGGAAAAAACAAGCAATGCTTTGGGTCGGCGATGTTTATTCAGCAAACTGTGTGAAGGCCCAGCTGGATATTGTATGAGCACATGGTTCAAAATGTATGACAAAACTTGCACATGGACATTAAAATGGCACCTAAAGGGCAAGGAGAAAATGAGAGGGGTCTCTGCATCGTCCATCACAGAGGGATGCGCAGTCAGATGTGAGATCATTGCCTCTGACGGCGAAAGGGTGGAAAATGCGTCATCACAGGCCAGACATCAAAGAGCCCCCGTCCATAGGGGTTAACATCCAAAAGAGGTTAGCAGAGGTTATAAAAACACATCTATAAACACAGGCCCCACCAATGAGCCATACTGTCAGTTATTACTGGCACTCTGTTGTCGTAATAAACTAACATTAGGTAAGAACACGGCATGTAGAGGCACCACATGCGCGAGAACATTCACAGGGGGAGACACCCCAGAGGTGTGAGAAAAACGAGCATGTCAACATTAACTTTTATTAGCTGATGGAAAAACGAGACTAATGGTCGTACTGAAGCTTGACAGAAAGGAGAAATTTGTTGAACTTCAAAGGTGATGGAGGCACAGCGAGGTGCTGGTTTCCCTTAGTTTTCAATTAAAACAAACAGGCAACAGAGGGACACATAACCTAATGAGTGTTAAACAAAGACTTTAACTGCTGAGCTTTAAAGTAATAAAAGTACATTTTATTTATAGAGTGTTTTTCAAGATACACAAACACACTTTACATAACAAGATAAAAAAAATAGCACTAAAGGCAAAAAGCAGCTTGAGACATTAAATCAAAAAGGTTGTTTGTCCACAAAAAGCTTGACACTGTCATTTCTTGGTAGTACTTAGCTTTCCATTATATAACATGATCATCTACAGGTGGAGTTTGTACAGTTGAAAATGTAAATGCACAAAGTTTTTCCAAACACTCTCAGGGATTCTCGGCCATGTTGTCATCAAATTGAGTTTCACTGCACATTATTGATCTTGGAAATATGACTTGAAAAAACAAAGTCACCTCAACCATTCATGATCGTGCAGTGTCAGGGGACTATAAAAACACATCAACCTCTCTTCTGTTCTGTGGATTTGAGCTGCATGTTTGTGTGTTTGCTGTTAGCTGAACTCACACAAAATCCAGCAACGCAGCACCTTCCTGCAGGGTTATGCAGAGGTGTGGGTTTGTTTATTTGTGATTTAAAATGTAACTGCTGTGAAACAATCAGAAAATAATGTTTTATTCCTCTGATTCACTGCTTTGTTCCACTGCTTTCGCAGTCTCAACGAGTCAGAGTGGCAAAGTTTAAATGTTGTGTTTACAAACAGCAATGGACAAACCCTGCATAGTATGCCTTTAAATTTTACTGATAAATACAGATGACAATACCTACAAACTATGTTTTTGTTTATACTTCAAGACTGATTAAATAAACCTAAATTTTGAAAATTAACATTGAAATTGAAATGATTCCATGTATATACAACAATAAAGTGGCACCAGCCATTGTTCATTTCCTAAAACTGTTAAAAACTGAAAACACAGTTAGATAGCATTGGTCAACTGTATACTGATACTAGATTGATGACTTCCTGTCAGATATGTTTGCCTCCTCATTAATTTCACCCTGAACATCTGTGCATTATCATTCCTGTCCACAGCTGTCAGCAGCATGAGCTGACTCATTTTCATCCTGACAGTGATGGGTATGAACAGGGCCCGGCTCTTTCACAGCATCCTCCTTAGTCATGTTGACCTCAGTACTCTTCTCTGACAGCTCATTGTCATCAGCTGAAGCAGAAATGTTCTCATTTATGCACTGATTCCTGCTGCTGTCACTGTGTTTATTAATACCATCATCCACATTAACCCCCACACTGTCTGCTGCTTTGTCTTTAATCACCCCCCCCATCATTAGCTGGGCTTTTGGCACCATCACAGCTCTTACTACATGGGGTACTGTCTTCAGCATTTCCTTCCTGCTCCTCCTCTTCGTCACTACTGTCTATGATCTCTCCCTCCTCTACCTCTTCCTTCCCTCCTTCTCTCTTGGCCCTTTTCATTTGTGGGGGTTCAGTTTCAGGGCTGGTCTCTGGGGTTCCTGTCCAGATGTTGGTTTCCCGCGGGGTGCGAGCTCCTTGTAGGGATGGTGAAACTTGGATCACATCCTGCTTCTCTTGTTCCACGTCTTCTTTCTTGGTTGCAAAACCACTGCAGGCTGATGCAGGTTGAGCTGAAACAATATTCCCCCGTTTATGTATAAAACAGGATGATTAGACACAGCGCTCCCAACAGTAAATTTCTTACATGTTCAAACGTATACACAAGTGATCAGAGCAGCCAGTTGCACAAGGGTGGTTAGAGCACAGCTGGGGTCATGCATAAATTGAAATGGTGAAATAGAGAGGGGAACACTATAGACAGTTTGGGAATGATGACGCTATAGTTTGGCTCCGTGCTTGTTTCCAGGATGAGGCAGCATGCCAAGCAATTAGTTATGCAATAAAGTAGGGTGGACATGTGTGAAAGAAAGGCTGCAGAATAAATGACTGTAAGAACCATAATTGTGAATTATAAGCAATTACGCCTCAATATGATCTCCCCACAGCCTGCTGAATTATAAAACGCAGGAGCCCATTTTGTGTACACTTTTCCAACGCATTTTCGCCTGCATCCTAAGAAATGGTTATCCAGCTGAGCCTATAATATGAAAGATTAATGTAATTCAGCTTCTCTTCTTTGAGCTGTTAAAAGAGACACAATTAGAAAGCTATGCCTGCCTCCCATTAACCATTTACTTTCGTCATGGACCATAACTTACAGAATTTAAAGGCTCCCTAATTTTGTGACCTTATAAAGTTGAGGTAAATTAACATACCGGTGTTTGGCACACATACTTTACTTGAGCAGCCCAGATATTAATGGCAACCCATTTTAGCATTTTTTTGTTTTATTATTATCATTAATTTAATCTGTCTAAGAGAACGCCAGCCATGATAAATTAATTAGTGGACTGAGCTGCATGCAGTGCATTGATTTACTCAGCCCCTCTTTGCCCCTCCTTCTCTCTCAAACACACTGACAATGGACCCGTCTATCTGCACACACTCTGAAGTTCAAGTTAACTCTGAGAAGTTAGTCTACCTATGTTCTTAACTAGGGATGTCAACAGATAACTGTTAATCATAATATTGTTAACCGGTTCTGCATTCTGATCTAAAGGTTAATTTTGCTACTCTTCAGGTTACTGCACTGTCCACCGTCCACATTTGGTGGGAGACAGACAGCCGGCTAGCCGTGTTAAATGCGTCAACACAGTGCCCACTGCCCACCCTCTGGTCTCCAATGATTAGCTTGGCTGCTCTGCACTGCACACCAGCTGGGCTGGGCGGTAGCTAGCTAGCTAGCATTGCGGCCCATTTGGCGAATACTGCTAGTAACAGCATCCTAACCCAGCAGCACTGCTGTGAAAACATTGTGCCCACCCTCCACTCTCCAACCAGGTCACCCCAGTGAGTAAGTGGCTAAATTTTGAGCCGCAGACTGTCTTTAGCATTGTTAACTATGTTATCACTGTTAACTCTGTCAGCACTGTTAGCTGTGTCAGCATGGCAAGAAGTGCTTAAATAGTCAACAATGCTAAAGGGGTTTTGCGGCTCAAAATTAAGCCGCTTATTCACCAGGGCTATCTTGGGGGAGAGACCTGCTACCTGGATGGTCCTAGCAGCAGTAATCAGGAATGAGCTGCACCACAAGCGAACTACCACCAGACCTGGCTGGTGCGCATTTCAGAGTGGCTAACCAGCCTTAAGCCTTACCTAACCAGTAGGGGCCGAAGGGTGGGGAGTGGGCCCTGTGTTTCTGCCTGGTAACACTGCTAGCTGGCTGTCTGACAACAACCCCAATAGAAAATAAAAAGCAAGACATTTACATCCCAAAACAATAGAGTTTCAACACCTCTAAATGGACAGCACTTTGAAACGTGGTGCTGAAGCTCACACTGAGTCAGTGACTGACAGAAAAGGCCTCTTGTATTTCATGTGTTTTTTTTCCCTTTGAAATTAACCAGTTAGTTACTAATTAATGGGTGCTGGGCTATCGAAAGTTAAATTAACTGACATGCCTACACTTAACACAACACTATAAAAGCAGTACCCTGTATTCACCTGCTAGCACATTGGAGACCTGTCGGTAAATCTTTAGGTTACTTTTGTAACCCAGGCTCTATAAGACGCTGTATCCCATATTCATAAAAGTACTTACTCCATTACAACACCCATGTGACTGGCAGTTGTGATGTATCCAACTTTACATATGGTCAACACTGTGTCACTTGTTATTCTATCACCTTTTTTTTGCTTCAGAAGCCATGCTGTAGCTTAATTGTCCTTTGAAAGCTTTGCTAACTAGCTAGAACAGGCTGGTTTGGCTACACCTAACAAACTAACAGAGGTGCCTGAGGTTGCCTCACTGATAACACTTTGAGGGGCACGTCCCATAGAGAGACTGTATAGAGTGCTGTGACAGAGAACTCTGAGTAATTGTGTTTTGATTTGGGTTACTGGGGCTAAAGATTTGTTTATATTTTGTTGACTTATTGCTTAACCCCCTTTTCCCTCTGCAGAACACCTACAAAATGGTACCTTCATTCGGAATAGTGACATTAAAAAGGTCATTTAATAATCTGACCCAAACAAAAAAATACAATAAAAATGCTGGCTCTGTGTCAATAAGGCCACAAAGAAAGAGTCTCCTTTGACTGGCTGAATGTGGTTCAGAACAAAACACTGACTGGCTGCATGATTGGAGCCTGCCGGACCCTCAACATCACTTTATCCTTACTGGATGTGCTGCTGCACAGTGTCCGATTGCCCTTTATCACTTCCTGCCCAGCTTCCGAAGCCATGGCATTTGCAATTATCAGGATGTTTCTATGGCTAACATTATAACATTATAGCTAAACAGTGTGATACCAGAGGCCTTATCACTGAAAACACACACACTGGGACTCAGGCTAAAATTACCTCATTCGTCATTCAGCCCGTCTGATCTGACAGCGTAAGGATACTGGGTTAGTGTGGTCTTTTGTGACCATACTGACCCTACTGAGATAAACACAGTTTGACCACACAGTGCACATCTGAGCAAGAGCAAACCGCTGTATGCTTTTTCATGATATGCAGTCATACTTTGTCACGACTCTTGTTGGCCTTAAACATCCGCCACTGGGAGTAGACTGACAAACAGGTGAGAAAAGCCACACAGGCTTGATCTCCTGTTTTCTCATCTTCTGTCATTTCACAACTCATGAGGTCACTGTTTAACAGTAAGCCATGTTTGATCCTCTTTCTGGCCACAGACACTGTTGAGGTTAGGTTGGTGTGTGTGATGCTGTGCAGAACACCCTCATTTCCGTTGGGGTAGCATGTTGCCATAGTGAAAAATAAGGGAGCAGGGAGTCTCAAAGTCTCAGCTGGAGAAACCAGGACATGATACAATGTGGCTGGAATTGCGGAAGTGGAGAGAGGTTGGTGTTTTGGGGCTACGTGGGGTTTTGACTCATGTCATATGTCCACCCTTTTGTTTAGTTACAGTAAACATGGGTAAATAAAGAGACATGAGGCTGAAAATGGTGGGTGAAGAAATATTTTTTTTCAAAGCAATAGAACAAGAGTAGAATGGACATTGAACTGTTTGCCGTGGCCATTTTACTAGTACAAAAGAAAATGGCGATTGTTGTTAGTTGTTACTGTGACATCACCCAACAGTGGGGTCATAAAGTGTGTCACACTCACTGGTTTGAGAACTCTGTTTTGGCCTATTCTTATACCTGTTTTCCAGCAACAAAAGAAACATAACAGTTGCTTATTCGAAAACGTACTACTCCACTGCTTGTTTGGTCATCACTGCTAAACCTCACCTCAGTGAGTCTGTCAGTTACTGCAAGTCAGTATACATGGAAATTAGCCCAGTTGCAATGGCAACAGTACACATAATAATGGCTGCCGCTCTGACCATACTGCTACCTTGATATGTATGGGAATGTCTGTTCTACTCTCATTCCATTTTTATGATTTTTTTTTCTCTGCTGATAAGCATTCGCGTGTTAGTATTGATACAGACATTAGCTTAAAGCCATGACAGATAAAGCTAAATAAGGGTGTTTTTTTTTTTTTTTTTTACCTGGTCCTTTCGGTGGATACTCCTTCCAATGATCTCTGAGTACAACATGCAGCACAGGATATTCAATCAGCGTTTTGTAGCTGAGATTGTCCCTTAAGGTCTTGCAGATGTCCAACTCATGGTACCTATTTCAGATCAAATTAAGGCACAAAAACACAAAGGCGTGATTACAAGGCAACTCAGTTACAGCATGCTGGGTAAATTATGTGACATTAGGCTCACTGTAGGTAATTTCATGTTTGCTAAGTAGTAACAAACACAAAGCAAAGATGGCCACTGTTGTTGAAACTCTTTAACTGGCAACTGTAGCTCTTTATATCCAGCCGCCTGTGGCACGCTGACGGCTGAGGATCTTTAGGGGATTGATAGAGATTTGAGTCATGGCTTGGCACACTGAGGATCCTCCTTGGTGTTCATCTCAAGAGATGGAAACTGACTTTACCAAGAATCAACAACATCTCTCACATGAAGAGGGTCTCTTTCCCCTCCTTTAGCTCTCTGTGTGCGATGACATCAGTCTAGTCTTGTCTCTAAGTAGTCCTGTCATGCATTAGGGATGGTCATAAATCACTGGACTAAATAGTTAACTGGATTCTTGGGAGACATGGCTTGCCTCTGCACTCAACCGATTCAGAACCATCCAGCTTAGGCTGTCATCACCAAAATACGAGGCATCATATATTATGGATATATACAGTAACTGGCACCATCTCCACCAACTGTCAGACTCATGCCAGACTGAGGATTGTTGCCATTGTTTGTTTTGCTAAAAGCACAAGCAGACTGAGAGCCGCCCAGGTAGACACCCTCTCCCAAAGCCAATCAAAGCACTCTACTATAATGTGACATTTACAGGTCTTTACTGATGGGCCAGCTTCCAAGAAGCACTCCCTCCTGGAAGAGTTTCTCTTTGGAGGGCTAAAGATCATTTCACACAATCCCACAAATAAACAGCAAAATGTGTTGGCACTTTGTGCAGGATGGGATAAAGGAAAGAAGAGATAGCCTGTGGGTCTCAAAACAGGATATTTCTTGCTGCAAAGGTTGCAGGGTATTTCTGGCACATCTCCACTTCAGAGAAGTAGAAATAGCGTGTGTAAAGATGGATTCTAAGGTAGAAAAAAAAAAGGTACCAACGCTGGGGTCAAAGGTTAGGCATTGAAACCAGTCTGAGAAGCTGGTATGTGGAAAGTAACTCAACAAAGCAGGACTGCATCTATTTGCAATGTGCATACCAGACTAATACTGTTTCCATTTCATTTGTTTTTATGTCTAACTTGTAATAAATTAATGTTCACGGATGTTTTTTATTTCTGTGGATACACAAACTAAACGAAAACATAAGTGTTTGTAAACAACACTGAAAGAGGAGTAGATGGCAAAGCAGATTGCGGCTCCCTGTGGTGTCGATGCGATTGTTAAAAGTTCTGGCCATTTCTAGAAACACGGCTGGATGGCTCAGCCAAGAACACGCAAACATCTGGTCTCTATATAGTGTTCTAGTGAATGAACAGAACAGAGGGCAACACTGATGTTCTCTTCACGGAGGTTCTTATTGTTTTCCCCTCCACCGCTGAGACCCATTAGCACGGATATTACATTGGCGAGGTGTACGGAAAGAAACTTCAAATATTTTGATTTTAAATAGACATCATTTTGATAACAATACTAATGCTGAAAACTGGGATTAAGCTTGTGCAAAAAAATAAATGACCGTGGCAGCCTGCTAGTTGATACCAGCAATGTTTTGGGAAACTGACACTTGTTTGGGTTCATGTTGTTTTTGGACGCTATTTGCATGCTGCTGCCTGCAAAAGGCTTCCAGGATTGCGTGGTAATGTTTTTAGGTCAGCCTTTTTTTGTTATTGTTGTTGCCAATACTATGTCCTCAGTGCACCTTATGTAATGACAGACTATGGCCTCATTTAAACACTCTGTGAATGCATATCTCAGACCTTCCCAAGGTGCATATAGTGTGTACGCCAGTGTGCACAGTTTGGACAACAAAACAGTGAAATAGAGCAAAATGTTCCAATGACATTGCAAGCCATTATGAGCGCCAACAATGTCACTGTTGCTTTGATCAAAAAGTCATCCAACACTATCCATAGCAAAGATCTTTTTGAATATCTTGTAGGCATATGCTTATGCATTTTGCACATGCTTTTTTGGATTGATGATGATATATTTCATGTGTACAAATGAGCACACCACAAGGCCTCTAAGGAGAAACCGTGCGAGGCATTATCTCTATTTGACAGATTAGCGCTTTTGACGTCACTATAACGGCATATTTTTCGCCTTGCCCTTGAGTGTAGGCATTCAGAACCCATATACAAACTCTTCCCTTCAGACTTGGTGTGAAGACAAAATGATTGTACCAGTTAGTTTCAAGCATATCACAGCCTGTAATACTGAAGTACAGCAGAGGCAGATGGGAAAGTCAATTAATAAGGATGAGCAACAGGTATAAATATCACCACAATCCAACTCAGAAACTCAACGATTACGCAATATAATCTGCTTGCTATTTTAGTAACAATACCCCAAACCAAGCCAGCATTGCAGGAGACCTGAGGAAGCATCTGCAGCACAGAAACAAACTTGAACATCGCTTTAGGGCAAACTAAGGGAGAGCAGACCAACAGGCTCAGGAGGGCTAAGGAGAGGGTTTGCCACAAATATGTGAGAGAAAACACTACTTGGACAGGACAGTAACATCACTGTCGGGTCCACAACAGTGGTTTAGAAAAAAAACTGAATGCAAACACAGAGGTTTCTTTTCTTGGCTGCATATGTAAAAACAGCATCTCTACTTCTGGCACGTCAACAGGCTAACTGAGAGGAAAAGAAGAGGTAAGGGAAAGAAGGAAAGCCCATCCTCTTGATCTAAGGAACGGGATGAATAAAAAAAATAAACATGAAAAAAATAACACAAACAAACATCCAGACGGGTGTGAATGGTTCCCTTGATGCATCGTCTGTCTCCTTTCCAGTAAGAGAATATTGACTGGTTACACAGCTATGTTTAGTTTAGCACAAGAGCTCCTTTATTGGAGTGGGCTGATATTCCAGTACACATTCAACAACAAAAACATGCAGTCATAGCCTTTGTGTTAGACTTGGCAAACGACCTCTAGGTAGCCATGACTACTGCTGTCCATTACTTCATAACACTAATAATAAGTTTCAAAATTAGGGGCTTTCTTCTAAGACTGTATTATCAAAAATGTGGAGGCCACTTTCTGGTTGCAATGCTATTATGTTCTTCGGGACCTTTAAAATGGGATGTGACCTCGGTCTGTAGGGGCCTCTGTTATTATTAGAGCTCCTGTATGTGGCTATGGTCCTGTTATGCAAGATAATTCCCCCCTGGACAAGCATCCTAATTGTGCCCTAATTGCATTCATCTATCCTCAATATAATGTCAACAATAAACACTTACTATGAACTGAATTCAGATCTAACTGTCCTTCATTATAAAACTCCATACTCTGAGCTATGAAGGAATGACAGGCAAGGGTTACTGAGAGAGAAAGTGGGATAGTTAGAGGGAGATTTATGCCACTGTATTACTCAATATTCCAGACTTGACAAGACACAGTCAAAACATTCTTTCTCCACAGTCTGACAGACGACGGTAACCATGTCGGGCTAATAGCCGTTGGGAGTCATTAATAAAATAGCTCTCCAGAAACTGGCAACATTGTTACATGGATGATGACAACCGTCATGACTCATTTATTAAAAGTTTCTCCGGAAATGTCTCTGCCCATGTATGTCTCTACCTTGACGTGACTCTTTTATGTGATACTACCAATCACTCTCACAATGAGTGGCTGAAAAGAGCACGCGAGGCGGCTACTGTGAATTTGGAGAGATGCCAGTCTTAAGGCAAAGGCTGATTTCGTGGTCCTATTTTAAAGCAGGATTTCGACGGCCCTTGTCCCAGTGGACAAAATGTTTTGATTTTATTTAAAAAAAAATCCTGTGCTTGTTTGTTTACAAGACACATGCCTTCATCACTCCACACTGCTTCTCCTCACGATGGCTAGAAGTCAGTAAAAACTTGTACTGTTTGTGCAGTTGATTTGCAAAACAGCTTGTTTATGTTATAAAAATGAAATATAATTTCTCGTGGAAGCACGATGGCAGATGCCGATTGCATGTTTGTTATTCTGGGGGAGAGAACATGATGATTCCAGTCTAGGATGACAATAAAAACATTTCCTGTATAGGTAAATACATGTGACCTTGCATTAGCCTACTGGTAAATCCAGTCAGTCTTTCTATTTTGATGCTATGTTGAAAGAACTTCAAAAATTCTAATTGCGCTCTACATCCTTATAATAGGTTTAAAATGAAAATGTGGTCTTAGAGCTGTGATTTGCTTTGGGATGAAAGAAACTTCGGTATACTTTTAATGAAGGTGCAGCACTGTGTAACTTCTTCCTGTAACACAGCAGGCAATGACTATCACAAGAAGGGTATAACTAAGCTTTCTTTTATTACACTATAGTATGCATTACACGTGTTATTTAGCGCTGGGTTACTCCCACGAGCACTGAGACATGTGCACAAATCATAAAACATCTGCAGAGTTGTGTCCTGTTACTCACACAGGCATGCATATGTACCATAGCTGCCGCAGCGGGGTAACTCTTCACGTGTGTGAGAATGTGGATAAATCCGTGGGTTTATCAGGCTTTCACAACCCCTGCGCTGTGGCTCAGACTTATGTAACATATGTTTAGCATCTACCCTTTTTGAGGAGAAATTTCGCCTATTCGGCACACCCAAATGGAAAATATTATTACAGAAAAACTGTAAGGCCAAAATGCATGTATGAGACTTTATTTGAAAAGCAACATGTTCTTGTTTGTAAAAATTGTGCTTGTTTTTCATGTAGCTAAAGGACAACCTGACCTACATCAGTTCAAACTTGGCTTTAAAGTCTTTTTTTCTCCCTTGTCTATGATAACTCATTTCTGAATAGTAATAACTAGGACATGCTTTATGCCAGACTACACAAATCAGCATTTATACCTTCTACAGCTTGTCAACCACACTGGAATACAGTTCCAGACCATTAGGCCAAATCTTGTGGGAGCTGTGGAGTATTTAATTTGTGACGTCACTAGTGTCCCTGAACCTCTCTAAACATCTTAAAGGGCCATATTGTGCCAATTACTTTGACTCACCTCTGTAACACTGGAAAACATACTGAGACATATTGAAGTCTATTGACAATTCTCATTCAGTTATTTTCCCCAACTGCTTATCCTGTTAGGGGTCACAGGTGGGCTGGAGCCTATCCCAGCTGACATTGAGCGAGAGTTGGGATACACCCTGGACAGGTCGGCAGACTATCACAGGGCTTACACATAGAGACAAAAAACCATTCATGTTCACACACATTAGAGTCATCAGTTAACCTGGGAGGAAGATGGAGTACCCGGAGAAAACACTCTGACATAGGGAGAACATGCAACCTCCACACAGAGGGGCTCCCCCACCCAGGAACCCTCTTGCTGTGAGGCGACAATGCTAACCTCTGCACCACCATGCAGCCTCATTGATGGCCGCCCTTGTTGGTGGTACAAAGTCCCTCCAACAAGCAGGGGCTCCACACTGTGACATGTTGATATAGCTCAGCTCCAATGCAACCCAACTACCTGCGCCTTATACCGCTTGAAAAGGAAACTGATTGGCTACAATTGTTCATGATGACTTGTTAATAGCCAGTAACAGCCTGTTCTGCAATGGGCAAAAGACACGACGGAGCCCAGTGGCGTTCCAGACTGGGGGTGACATGGGTGAACTCTAAACAAGGAAACTTGAGGTAACCATGAAAACAAGCATACCAACAACAGGGTGCAGGAAGACGAGAAAGCATTACCTCTGTCGGTAGTAATGCAGTTTTTGTTTGAAAGACATAGTAAGCAGACTGTGAGCAATGGACTTCACAAGACAATGTTCCTATTTTGGATTAATTTTATGAAAACTGTTTTGATCGGTGGACCCTTACGGACTAAAATAATCGCTTACCATGCTCGTAAATCTGACTGAATTATACTTTGGTGCTCATGGTTTCCGTAAAATTAAATTACAATAAAATTTTGGAGAATCTAACAATCTTACCATACAGTATGTAGCACGTCCATATTGAAAAGTTTTAACATTTATATTTTGATGTGCAATGGTAAGCCATTTAGAAACAGCTTTAGCTGGTCACTGACTGGCAGGTGGGTGCAAAAAGGATAAGGTGGAGCAAAGATGTGCCTTGTTTGCGTGTGGTATGCAAAAATGTCTGCATCCATAAATGTGAAGCTAATACCATACAAGCAGAATTTAAACATGGACAAAGTGCAACTATGGCAGGATGCAGGCACTTATCAATCACAGAATTTTTTAAGACTCACAGCCTGGTAATGCCTATAGCCATGGTGGTGGCTTTAATGTGGTACTTAGTAACTTGATATCAATAATATAATATAATAATCAATTGATATCAAATAATACTTTTATGTATGTGCATGATTAGGGCTCATTTATTTGTGTAGGACTGTCCTGATTTGAAACATAAATCAGCAAATGTATTGATTTTCTCCTGATTTTAATTTCCACTATATATTAGCAAAAGCATATTCTGAGCTGTCTTCACAATCTAGTTAAGGTTAGCTTGTCCTTTTTAAGAATCCTGTATGTTTTGGGTGACAACCTGAAAAAGCTTTCTAGCCTAAAAAGCTTTTTATATTATTAACCTGTGATTATGCAGCATTATAAACTACTTTGTAATGACGGTCATTATGAAGGTGACACTGTGCGGTATCAGAGATAATGACACATTTAAAAGTGCTCAAAATTTCATTAAATCCATATAAGGGCAAAAGGTGGCAGCCTGACAACTAATACTAAATCTTAGCTCGCGTGTCACATCTCCGCACTCGTCTGTCAGTAAAACCTTTCTATATGCTGCCATAAAATATAATTTATCTGCTTAGAAGGTGTGTGCAGCCCAGCCCACTGGGCAAAACAAAAGGAGCATGTGTATGTTACAAGGATGAGGGATGGGAGGGGAGGTTTCGTGACGTTTCATGCTGGCCAGGGGGGTAATGATTATGATCATCATTCACTCCATGACTAAGAGGAAATGGAGGACAGCCAAAGAATCCGAAAGTAGGCGAGGCAAATGGGTGTTATCAACACCATCCCCTGACCCCCATTAAAAAAAAGACAGATGGGGCAGGAAGAGAGAGCACACAGGACAAAAAACTGTGGAAACAGAAAGTGAAGTGAGAGAGATTAAAGAAAAGCAATGATGGGAGATTTAGATAAAAGTAGTTTCTAGATCAATGACATTTCTCAATGTTGGAATCAAAGTCAAAAGGGGAGGAGAAAAACATCCTAAGGCGTCCCTGCCAAGAGTCTGTGTAGCTTTGCAGGAATTTACGAGTCAGTGATGTCATGTTCATAAACAAATTATTTTGATTTTAACACGGTGAATAAATCAGTCATGACTGGCAAGTCCAATTGAACGGTCAGTACGGTCACACAGATCAGATGCCTGAGTAATGACAGGATTCTGACACACCATTTTATTTTACACTGAAAACTCAGCCACACATCTGAAATGAATATTAACTCTGTATCTTATCTATAAAGTATGTCTTTGTCTGTAATAAGTTTTCGTTTTCCTACTTTTCATTTATCTGCTGCATTACCTCCACTTGTTTGGGTTTATACATTTTTTGTTGGCATTTCTATAGCTGCATTGCAACAATATTCTTAAACTGTGTGAGCTAAAGCCTGACATATGTGACCATACATCCATCCGCTTATCCGAGGCCGGATCGCAGGGACAGCAGGCCAAGCAAAGCACCCCAGACGTCCCTCTCCCCAGGAATGCTTTCCAACTCTTACTGGGGGACCCCAAGGTGTTCCCAGGCCAGATGAGATATATAATCCCTCCAGCGTGTTCTGGGTCTGCCCCAGGGCCTCCTATCAGTAAGACATTCTTGAAACACCTCCAGCGAGAGCCGCCCAGGAGGCATCCTGATCAGATGCCCAAACCATCTAAACTGACACCTATCGATGCGAAGAAGCAGCGGATCTACTCTGACCTCCCTCTGGATATCCGAGTTTCTAACCCTATCTCTAAGGCTGAGCCCACAAAGGAAACTCATTTCAGCCACTTGTATCCGCGATCTCATTCTTTCGGCCACTACCCAGATCTCATGACCATAGGTGAGCTGCCAATACACCTCATGCTCCTTTCTACTCTCACTTGTGAACAAGACCCCGAGATACTTGAACTCCCTCGCTTGAGGCAGTAACAGAGGGCAATCCACTGGTTTCCGGCAGAGAACCATGGCCTCAGATTTGGAGGTGCTGACTCTCATCCCAATCGCTTCACACTTGGCTGCAAACAGCCCCCGTGCATGCTGGAGGTCACAGTGTGCTGAAGATAACAGCACCACATCGTCTGCAAAAAGCAGAGATGCAATTCTGAGGTCCCCCGGATCCCTTCCTCCACCCAGCTGCGCCTCGAGATCCTGTACAAATAAATCTTGGTCACAATTCTTTAATAACCAAATAAATTCATGGGATTCTTGTAAAAGTGTATCATGTTGAAAAACAACTATTGGCTGATATATCAGATTATTTAAAATTCTACATTATCCACATTGGACTCAAAAGTACGTACCAGTCAAGCTGCAGTGTGTAGGGTTGGATACTGACCTTGGTACTTTTAAGGATACCAACCAATTTATGTCGGTACTACTGAATACTAATTTATGTAAAATCCATTGGTGCGAAATTTCGGTATCTGAGAGCACATCTGGTGGAGAGCACCAGGTGTAAACAAGAGGCGGAACTGCCACGAAGCACCCCAAAGCCTCAAAGCCAACCACGGTGCTCCGAGGCTGGCAACGGATCTCCACTGAGCCACTGGGTTCAACTTCAGACAGAAGACGGAAGCACCCCAAAGTTAGGAAACCAGCCATGGAACGCCGCCATTGCTCTGTCGGCTTCCCAGCGAGTCAAAACTGTCTCTGCAGCATCAGTCTGTCATAATAGTCTTGATGCCTGGTCTATTTTTTTTTTAGTTATAGCCTAGCATCACTGCCAAATGAACAGACACACATACTAAAATACACACACACAAAAAAGCAGACAGCCACTGAAGAATAACTGTACGATTAGAAAAGAGCAGAAGAGGAGCAGAATTGCTGTTGAGTCCCTGCAGCTTGTTAAAGAAAAATTACATTTTTGTTATTAAAAAGAAAGTTAAGTACTGGAAAAAGGTACCGTTGGGTCCTGGTGCCAAATTACAAGTCCCGGTATTGATTCAAATGTGAACAGTAGATGGACAAGTGATATAAAACCCAGCAAGTGGCCTCGTCATTGGACTAGAAGGGGAGAATTTTATTTCAACAGTGTGAGGTTAGGCCATAAAGATTGAAAACATCCAACCTGTTCAGTCCTACCAAGATCCAGATTTCTTTTTTTTGGCCCTGTGCCCACAATTACATAAAGAGGGAGAGCAAACATATATTTCCCCTAAAGGAATCAAAGATGTATCAAATCACATAATAAGAAATGAGACAGGTGACAAGAGGAATCTCACCTCACAGAGTTTGCCTTTCTCCCCTCTGCTTTCATGAAGACTTTCACATGATCAAATGGAGCGTGAACATACATCTTCAATCTGAAACAGAAGTCACATTAACACAGGGAGTTAGAGACTCAACTGCAACCTAAAAAAAGAGAATAAAAAATACAGGAACATCGACTGTGCATAATGTCCTAAGATGTTTATCATAAAGGTCGAAGCACAAGGAGCTCATTGAGCATAGAACAGGACAGACTCAAATGTACACTTGTCTGGTATGCTGACTGATATATCTGACTGAGGTTACTTGTGTAAGGTACAATCCTCCGTGCAACTGACAGCCACGGCACCTGAGCCCACTGTAAACAGCCAGCCAATGAGCCGTGGAGAATTAAACCCCACTCATTTCAATCTAGACGCAGAGGTTGTGTAGAAATGGTTGGCAGTGGACCAAGTTAGGTGTCTATTATAACGAGTTACGTTGGTCTGTAATATGCTCCTGCTGTAGGTGTTACAGCAGACTGCCTCTGCTTACTGTTATCAGTTCAAAGGTTAGGTCAGAGGAGTCAGATCGCTGTCCTGTTAGAGGTTCAGATTAGAAATACTAAGTTTTCTGCAATCAAAGAGCCTGCCTTGTTCACTACAGTTCATGTTGGGAGAAACACGATCCTAGGATTTGAAAACGAGAGGGAAGCAAGAGCAAAATTACAAAAGATAAAAGCAGGAAAGTACGATTGTGGGATTTAGACAGAACATGGGGAGACACCAGCCAAATCCTGTGTGACAGAAATTGGATTGAGTTGGTTGATATTAAAGATCAGTACATAAAATGACCTTTGAATAACAGTTACAATTCACAAACTGAATTTTCTCCTTAGTTTATCAAAATAAACTGAACCTATTAAAAGCAGCCTATTCATCTGCTCAATGGAAAACCTTGACATTCAAGTCGAGCACATCTTTGTGTGGTGGCAAAGATCAGCAGAGTGTTTAATTCAGTCATACACACGCACAACCTACAGTTAATTTTAATTAGAGATATAAAATATATTTAAAGTTTGTTGTAAAGAGGAGAAAAGAGGACTTCAAAATAAAATGCTGAACATAAATCTATAAGAGCAATATTAGCATCTTGATCCATTCCTTCTGATACAGGGCTCTTATATATGCAGACTGATTGGGCTGAGTCCCAAAGCGCACTGCTGCCAAACTCAATTACAGGAGATCTGGTCTGGTGTTCAGGCGACAGTGGACCTGACACAGGTCATCAAATCCAAAGCTGCAGTCATGGCTACATACAGCCTTTATTTTTAGATAACAATAGTGAGGATAGTAAGTAACTCTGAAATACAACAGGTTTTTGTATTTCTGGGTTTTAACAACTGGTTCATGTATCCAGCAGATCCAGCTGCATCTTGACAACACAGTTGTAGACAATACAAAAGGCTCATATGCTATGTAATATTCCCAGGAGAATACGACGCAATGGCAAATGAATGCAACTGCCTCACACTGCTGTTGGGATTAGGGGTAGCGTTTGATATTATGCTATGCTGCAATAGGGCAGATATTACCAAATCTGCATTTCAACAACAATTATTGAAAGCAATTCAATTAGCTTTGTTTTCCCCAGTCTCATTCCCAGTTGTTATGAACATGAGAATCCAGTAACTAAACGCAGCTTCACATCTGTTGCCAATAGCAAAACTGCACATTTGAACTTTTCAAGAGAAAACAATAGGCTGAGCAGCAGTCATTATCCTTAAACTTAGAGGTCTTTCAGACTATATATCAAACTAGTGTTGACTTCTAGGTCTATTATCACATTGTTAAATTTTCTCCTTCTATTCGTGAGTACAATGACTGTACCAAAACAACTTAGTAGTTGAATTTCTTCCACTAAATGCAGCACATTAATCTGAGGTTTCTGGCTTTGCTGAGGGATTCAGCGGGAACTGTAGTTGATGGCAATAAATGAACTGAATATTACCAAAACAGACATGGTGACAAACCTACATACTGTGCACTTTAAATAATGCCCTTGGATTTACTGCCAAGAATATGGACACATCTTTCACTTGAGCTATACAAGTTCCATATGGCCTGTAGCAAAGGCTCCAGCACACCTCTATGTAGCACTGTTCCCACATTCATCAATGTGAATTGGCTGCTTGGCCACACTCTGCCATAAAACATGGACACAGTTGGATATTGTAGTAGCTTCCAAATTGGGTGGGTAAATAATAACAACCACAACTGACGTACACAGCAGCTCACTGTTGTTATTAAGGTCTGTACCTGATCCAAACACCAGTAATCCTACAACTTCAATTCTATGTGTTAAATGTATTTGAGATTAACATGATGATGTGTCTGTCTTGTGATGATGCAATTACATAAATCATCAAAGAGCGCAAGTATCAGATTGGTGCTTGGCTCATACTCGAAGCTTGAGTTTGCGTATCCGTATTGCTGATCGTACAATCACTACAAAACAATCACATGGATCTTAAGTGTTGATGGGACAAAGCTCACTTTTGACGTGTCACAGGGTCCGACTCTGTTGGATGGATATATGCGGTCAAGATCTGCTCCAAGGTTTGCTTGTCAGACACCCTAAAACAAGAAAGAGATTTTAAATGAAAAAAAAAAACAAATGTGGGAGAAAATATGTGAATATTAACACCCAAATCAAGTCAAACGTCATGGTCAAAATAGATAACAGGCCTCATGCAGCAACATTCTCTTAAATTTCTCTTATATTTTCTGTTGAGAGTAAAAATAAGACCTCCAGATCCCGCTTGATTGTAAGTCACATATTAGCATGGGTTACACACTATAAACACTATGTATGGGTATGTGTTGTGCCGTGTGCGTGGACTATAGTGTATATAAATCAGTGGGTACCAACAAAATACGAACAAAATGTGGATACGAATAAAAATAAGACAAAATTTGTTTGTATATCATTTCCTGCATGAGGCCTGAATTCTGTGTAGCTTTTACAATCCTGGACAAACACACAAAGATCATCAAGGTCACTCCTGATAAGTTGCAGACTGTGCACCTACATGGTCTATCTAAAACAATGTTCATGACAACAACAAGCACTTCTTCAGAGTACTGAAACAGTCTCTATCACTTGTGTTTTGGTGGTTACATTATTCAGTACATTGAACATTGATATGTAACTCACCTCTTCTGACTGAACTCCGTGCTGCTCTGGGGAAAGATGAGCTTCAGGTGCCAGAGGAACAGTTTTTCTCTAAATGAGACACAGAGAAACTCGTTTTTAGTTTCAGCTTTTCAAAAACAGTAGTGCTTGATGCATGTTTTTCACAGACAGATGAGGTCACTGGTGCTCTCACAGTATTCCCTTCACAGTCAAACACAAATGCCCTTGTTTAAATTCAGAGCATAAAATGGATTCAGCCTTAATCTGTCCAAGACAATACGCCTGGCTGCTTCCAAAATCTTGTCCATCTGTGTGACTGTGTGTGTGCGTGTGTAAATGAATAAACCAGAGTCACCATGGAGACCATGACATATACACTGAATACTAGGACACCAGCTGGTGGATATCACATAATGATCACTTCTTCTGGGGTAATGCTCTGGGCAGCAACTATTAAACGTGGTTGGGGTTTTTTAGGGTTGCTGGGCGTGCTCTACAACCAAACATTTATCCCCTGAGCAGCTGCTGTATTCATACCTACTAATATAACGATGTAGAAATAGCCAACAAAACCTAATATATCAGACAGTCTGGGAGATATGAAAAACAAGATGTGATTCTGCCTTTATTCTTTTACAGTATTGGATTAATTGCTAGTAATTTGGGATTCTGACTGCCTATACACTAATTTGGCAAATTAAAATAAATCTGACATTACAGAGAAAGATTCCTGCTATGCAGATAAAACCAAGACAACCATAAAAGTATAATTTTTGCTACCCTTGAGGAATAGGATACAGCTGACTGGCACAGGCATCAATAAGTCCTGGACTCCAGTCATATATCCAACATACTGAGCTGAAACTAACTACAAGGACTTGTGTTGACCAAGACCACAGAATTTGCCATATATAGGGTGGAGCTGATTCATCAACCCGATCTCCATCAGAGCAGAAGGACAGAGGCCTTGATGGATCTGAAGGATGAAGATAAAACATACGACGCAAAGCATAATTGTAAGGCACATATGGGAGTCCTTGTTATTAGGGCTCACCAAGACATATTCAGAGCGCAAGTTGGAGGTTTTGTTTGATATCTGTAATATAAAGATTTTTGCATCTTTTTTGACATATCTAAAAACAAGCCGTGCACGGTTACCCTGGTTCTTTTGAAACAAGATAAAAATCTATATTCACCATGCAAGCATGTTAATATTAGTCATGTAATTAAGTCATGTTTAAAATGTTAACAGATGTGCAGTGGGCATGGTTACATGCTAAGGTTGGGCATGGCAGCAATCTATGTTAGCATTAATCTTTAAATATAGACCAGCTGAAACTGATGGGAATTGGGTCACAAATTAGCTTTGCAGTTTAACTCTACTTCATGTGTCTTCTGACTAAGCTACAACCCCTGAGGCTGAAAAATGATGCAAACATGTAGGTGCAAAAAAACTGTGATTCCTCTAATGGCCACTTGAGGGTGGCTCTAAAGCCGAGTCAATCCGCTTAGACACCATGTTAAAATTCCCAATTTTACAACAGACATTAACACATTTACAGCCTGGCACAAAAAAAAACGGTTTTGGCCTCCATAGCTAATTTTAACATTCATGACAACTGTACGGGGGTGAATTCTTATTTAACTCATGAGTTTACATTTTATTTCAGCCTAAAGTTCTGCAGATTTAAGGGCGGGGCAACTTGAGTGACAGGTTGCCTGTGAAGCATTGGCACAGTCCATGAGTCAGAGCCATCGCTCGCACTTCCACAGCTCCAACCTCTTGTCCAAACATGGTCACTTCTGGCTCCAAAAAAGACAAAATGGTGACGGCTGAAATGCCGAACTCGAGGCTTCAAACAAAGGAGTCCACAAACTAATGGGTGACGTCACTGTATCTACATCAATTGTTTTATACAGTCTATGCTTTTGACAGCAGGCATGGTTCTGGTGCTTATGGAGTTGTTTTGTGGATCCAGATGGTAGCACTATAGAACAGGGGCCATGTTTTGTTTCCTTGAAAATAGAAACAGGATGGGTAGGAGGAGTTGAGAAGTGAAGAAGTATGTGCAGAACTGGCAGAACACCCAGTGAAAGGTGGTTATGAGTTTCCTCTTGGCTGTGCAGAGAGGGTGAAGGGGTAAAGCTGTAGGCAGCAGGCAGTGAAAACAAGGGGCTGGGAGGGGATTCCCTACGCAACTGCAGACGTACCTAACACCTCTAACCCCTTAGTCAGAAGAATTTACGTTCGCTCAGTTCTGGCCGAGTTTCTTCCTTGGTGCATCAGCGTGCATGCACGTGTATACGTGTGCAGGTGTGCATGTGTTCGTACGTGAAAGCAAATTGAGGGTGGAGCACCAGGTGTGATGCCATTATTCTATCATTACAGCAAATGGAAACTATGTCTTTCAGTGGAAAAGGGGCTTGCCCAAAGATGCATGCAATCATTTCAGGCAAGGCCACAGTGCATACCTGGGATAATTGCCATCATTCATTGTCGGGGGGGGGAAGCAGAGAGCAGCATAAAAAAGTCTAAACAGAAGCATCAACAGTAAAGGACGACAGCTTTGAATACCAGAAACTGCTGAAAATTTTATTGCTAAAAGGCCCTGAGCAGGGCATTTGAACTCTAAAGGAGACCCAACAGTGAAAAGATAGCTGTGCAAGGCAGTTCCCATGTGCATCTATGCACATGAGAAGTGCAATTCCTGCTGAAAACATGCCTGTTTAAAAAGATTAAGTGCCTAAACCACACAAAGATTATGCTGAAAGGTTTCTAACCTCAACAGAATCCCATGCGGTAAGCTATCTGCTACCTTACATGGCCCGCATTAAAAGGCATTTTCTCCTTCAACAGGGATTATTCATCTAACAGCTTGTTGGACCACAAGAACTAAGCCTAACCAAACAAAATAGGATTGATGCACGGCCAGAATAGAGAGGAAGAAATGTAAACATGTTACATTACTAATACTGTACAAGCTATTAACTGCTTGTTTCTACGGACAAAAACAGATTCCTGTAAATCTCTGACCTCATGACTGTGAGCTACTGAATGGCCATCAATCTGTAACTGCATGTGTGTTTTGTGTTTGCATACGCGTGTGGAGGAAAACTCTGCAAATTTTCTAAGGGTAGGCAGGACATTTTATGATCAGCTCTGGAAGTAATAGTGTGAGCTCCGGATTCAGATTCTGTTTATTTTGTCTCATTCTGAAGCCTCAGTGTCCTGGGTAAAATACCTTGAGGGTTTCACATTATTTTCAGCAGCCTGAATTACTTAGAGAGGATGGAAGTGGTCATCTCTTGCTGCTTCCCAAGGGGCTGCTGCTTTCTCTTTCTTAAATTAGCAGCACAATGGTATTTTGTTTCTCTCACTACAATAAAAACAGCCAAAATCACTAGTCTGGACTTATTATGAAAACTTAAAACCCTTAAAATAGACCCACAGGAGGCACTATTAGGGCCTGTCATTGAATTTGTAAACCACAAAATGTATGTATAAATATATCAGCCAATCAATGTAGGAACTGATTTCAATATACAAGCTAACTGTGAAAGTTATTCAAGCCCTGAGCTAGACTGAAAAGTCATCAAGAGAGCAAGTGGTGATTCAGGACAAAGTTTAGTCTTTCACATAAAAAAAAAAAAAAAAAAATCTTTGGGAGAGTTGGTCATTCCAGTTAATGGCTAAATTAGTCATCTTTGCCCTGAAGAGATTTATATATACAAAGCCTGATGTCTGGACTTTGGTGAGTACCATCTTTGTTCTGCTCTTCACAGACCTGACTATAGAACTATAAGGGTACAAAGGGTGACATTTTAGTTTTACATGCATAATTTACAAATTACAAAAGAATAGCAAATCATTTGCATTTCAAGATGCAACGTTGCTTCTGTCTGTAAACTTAGACTCAGTCTGAGGAATCGTCTGTCTCCATGAGGGAGACTTTGAAATAGAGCAGACTCAGGAGGATGGATGAATTCATTAACAAAAACACACAGTGTTGATTAAGTGATTGGAGTCGCCTGTGCCATCAACACTCGAGAGCAGAAAGCCTGACTGGTGGTCTGGCAGTCACAGCAGATCCATCTGGTGGGATTAAGGACAGATCCAACAAAAATGGTGCAGCATACGAAACCATGTGTCCCATGTATATGCCCATCAGAGGCAGAAGCCAGGATCTGGGTGGCAAGTGGGTGCTGGTGGAATGAGATGACAGGACTTTGAGTCCTCTCTGCTGAGATACAACAAATAAATCCAGTATCCGAAGCTGTGGCTGAATCCACAACCTCGGAGGGTGGAGTGGCAGAGAGGCTGATGAACGAAAGGAAAGAGGAGACAAAGATTACAGGCAGCTGTATCTTAAGACTCCGTCTTTAAGTCCTGGCTTGAGCCTGAGTTGCTGGACAAAAGCCGTAATGTTAAGTCATGGGTCGGCTGTCCCTGAAAAGCACAGAACATACTGCTCCTCCTCTGTTAACGTGTTCGAAGGTCTCAGTATGCATGTTTACTTAAAAGGAACAAGCCTAGTCTACAGCCACGCTACCAACACTGTGAGTCTGTGATGATCATTACTTGGGAGAAAAAAGATTGTTGAAAGGATGACAAATGGAGAGATACTCTTGATAGTCTTAGAGTCTTACCACTAATGGGGCCAAAAACATATATTTGAGTCTGATGTGCATAGGCGTTAGCTTTAGGTATCCTTACATGAACTGACAGGTTGAACCAGTGGAAAGTTTGACCGTGCTAGATATAAAGGCGAAGGATAATCCAGGTCATTAGGATTTATTCTCTGGGGAACATAATGTTAAACCATCCAATAGTCGTCAATATATTTTGCCAAGGTAGCCACCTCTGGAGCCAAAGTATTAGTGTAGCTTAGAAAATGAGAAAGGCTTAATGGCCAAAAGTCATTAACACTAGAGTTCTTCTGTCCAAGAACAAAACTATGTAATTAATTTTGAACAACACATGGGAACCTAATCATTAAAATTCAGTCAACCAAACATGACACCTGGCAAGTTTATATTCTCTCTAACTCATGCAGCACACTCACATTTCTGGTTAATTTACAGTTTGGAATTTCACTTAGAGCCAGAGAGCAGCATGTTGCCCACAGTTTTGTGGCCAATTGTGATGACAGCGTTTGCAACACTGATGAAACTGCTGCTTGCCATTCTGATGCGAGGTTTGCCTCGGATGGCAGCCGGCATAGACTCTGCTCTGCATCAGCAGTGGTTAATCAAGCCAATGACAGCCAACAGGCTGTCTGCTAGAGTCTCAAAAACATTTGACTAAAACTGCTGCTGACTGTTTCATTTGAACTTAATTTCTGAAATGTACGAGTTGCGGTGCACGTGAGCGTGCAATGTGATGAACTGTTGTTTGCCATGAAATCTGGAGTGAAATATGGTTCTGTCTGCTTAAATCCATTTGGCCATTCATTCATCATACGCACTCTTTCATAAACCTTTCAGGCTTCTACCAACCTGTGATAAATGTCACTGCTGCATTACATAATTTTCAAAATTGCATTAATTGAGATACTAAAATTACAACTCTTTTATTGTCCCAGCATGTAGTGTGTTGTGTAAGTGCATTTCCCCTGCACGTTCATATCAGGGGAACAAGACCAAACCATTATGTCTTGGTGATGACAAATTCACTATGCTTAGCCTTAAGTAGTTTTGTTGCACTTGCATAATACAAGATTCATTATGGTCTGGTGTTCTGAAGCACTGCCAGAAGAACACGTAAACATTCCTGTTTTTACTTTCACCATCCACGCAAGTGAAGCATGGAAAATGTGCTTCAATAGCACACTGACTATCTCATTTGCCATGCTATTGTAGCTGTAATTAAATCTGATCGAGTCTGTTGGAATAATATTATTGCAAAATAAACACTTCCTGCTTTTGCTTCAGATTAAAAGCTTTCCACCAGCAAACCAGTGGGAGGTTTTCATTAAGAAGCAATTACATAAATGACTGACTTATGGCTGGAACATGCTTCTGCAGAATGTATTTAAGTGAACATGCATGTTGTGTTTCAGAGATGTTCACTTGGTTCTTTATCTTATACTTTAAACAGACTGTTATACTGTTAACATGTTTGGGTTTTTTCCATCTTGAGCCCTCTTTCTCACGATTTGTGTCAACAAATCAGTTTGCATGACACTTAGGTCCACCGCAGACACTAAGGGCTTTTCCATTGAAACTTTTGGCCATTCCTACTCAGACCATGCTGCACTGATTTGCGTTTCCATTACCACTTGAAACACACTAAGCTGTGCCGAGTCTCGCCCAAAACTGACCCTCTTCAAAGTCGGGTCAAAGCGCACTAGACCGTCTCCAAGCAGGCTGCTGTGACGTCAGATGGGCTTTGTCATCATTAAGGGATGAATGGCAGCTTCCTCTTCCTCCTATAGATCCATTTCATCATATAAGCAGTAGATGCCAAGCAACATTGTAACAGCAGCCTGAAGATCCATGATAAGTAGCTGGCTACCAACCACTGCTTGGTGGTGCAATGGTAAACTGGCTGTGGTGCCAAGTCAAGCCAAGCCAGCACATGTGTATGAAAAAGGACTAATTGTCAAGATTCAGGAGGTGAGACCTGTTACTCTGCCACTCTTTTCTACATAAACCTGCAGAGACGTTGACATTCATCAGAGAACTGTAATTATCAAGTTCAGCAACTGACTAATAACAGACATAAAATAGTCTGCATCTAGATAAAAACACTGGTTTGTGCTTTTACACTGGCAGGTCAGTGTTACATAGTGCACTGACAGAATGGTAGAAGAAGCAACAGCTACAGTTAAGTGGTTGAACTAAGAGGTGCTTGTGACAACTGCTGTCTGTAGTTTGGACAAACCCCAAACCACCAACATGTCATCAAGCTAAGCAATGTCTTTTACCATGCTGTACCTGTTGTGTGGAAAATACTTTCACCTCATCTGTATCACAAGCTCTGACCACATTCACTCAATAGTACAGGTACTACCTTGCAGCTCAAAACAAGGCAATGCATTCTTCACTGACAGGCTCAAAAGGTGGCCGCATAATTTCTAAGTGACGTGTTTGGTGTTCAATAAATGCATGCAATGAATGACGTGGCACTTGGAACCCTACATAAGGCACAGCAGATGATACAGTGTCTCCAACAGGCATATCTACTCAGTTCACTGGGTCCAAAAATCTGTTTGTGGGTGATCATGACTCTACTCCATTTCCTAAGAATTATTTTCTCTTGGAATTATCAACAAGCTGCACTTGAGTCTGAGTTCACTATTCTTCAACACCTGTCAATATCGCAGAAGGAAAAAAATTAGGTCTCCTCTAACCCAAAGAGCCGGGTTAATTGAGGCCGATTCCCAATATATGGTAGTCTGACATACATGGCGCAAATCCACTGCTTCTCGTATTACTAATTACCTCAAGTTATTATAGAAATATGTGCAGTTATTATCTACAGCAACTGCCTCTGCAATGTGTTGTCCAGTCCACTCAAGCTGTCTATGAGGAAAATGCCCTGCTATGCCAGGCTGAGGCTGTAGAAAACATAATTCCACCCTAACACAGCTACTCCCGATGTACTGCCAAATGCCAGCTATTATATACTTACCCTCCAAGAGCTGGACTGAGAGACAGCCTGCGATTTCTCGTCAGTCTCTTTTCTGTTTATGCCTTGTATCTGAAATAAGTCACCGGCAAAAGGTGGAGAGAAAGCACTTACGTGGCCATTATTTTGCATACAAACATTTAATCACAGAGACACATGCTCACAAACTTATACACATGCGTTCACACACGCATGCACACCATTGCCAGGCATAAAAGCCCTCTAGTCAGCTGCCTGCCAATAATGATCCTTCTCTGGCAGCGTGAGTGCGTAGCATGAATATGTCGCTAACCAGCTGCAGTCACACTGCTCACACATCTGCTTTTTATATTATGTACTTGGTACATTCTGAAACACATTCTCTCTCAGTCCCTCGCAATTTATTGTATACCTTTCATCCCATTCCTTGTGTCCATTTGCTGGTCTCTGAATGGGACACTGTTGTGGTTAGTTGAAAAATCTTCGCAGTGAGACATAGTGAAACTAACCAGACTAAACAGAGAAGTAAGTCTGTGCAGCTGGCCAAAGATTCCTCTGCAAACAGTGCAGCAGAAAAAGCACAAAGATTCATTTTTGTGTCTTTTGTGGGAGCAGTTGTGGGGATTTAGCACATTTCCCACGTCGTTAAACCTTTATAAAATCACAAAAACTTAATAGACATTCTGGTCTCAACCTACAAAATCTCTCTGTCGCCGTCTGACAAGTGTTGAGTTGGGAATGGGGAGAACTGGGTTGGAGGGTGTGCAGAGTGTGCTACTACAACCTGACATAATGTTGCCTCATCCTGAGATGTGACGTGCACTGCACATTTAAGTCACCGGCTGCAAAACACCAGAGTCAGACATGACAGAGTGGTAGACTTTAAGGATGGAAAAGAGGGTGGTGAAAGGGGAAAGTAACAACTTTAAACCAGCTGGAGGGGCTGACAAAGGATTCTTTTTAGTGGCAATCCTGATTGGCACCCAATGATGTCCCTGGGCATTTCAGACTCGTAAAACTTTAATATGCAGTTCAATAACCATTTTCCCCTCATCCCGCCTCTATTCTTCCACAGAGGGATTAGAGTGGCAGGGCTCGGCCTCACAAGAAATGGGAAAATGAGTGGCAGACGGTTGTCCAAAGAAGGGGAAAAGATGCCAGGCATTACAAGACCACCAGTAGAACTGAGCAAATTGGAAAAGTGCCCATGCAAAAGAATTACTTAGTACTTCAGGGTCTAGAGGAAGTAATAAGCCTCACTCACAAGTCTAAGACGTTGACCACACTGAAATAATTTCTCCCAAAATCATTAAACTACCAATGGGGGAACAGTTAAATAACAACACCAGCCTTGTTGGAGGTGTTGTATGTCATTATTTGTGTAAGTGTATTTTAAATGATGAAATAACCATTACAATGCCATTTTACCTTTTTCTACAGTTTCTTGGCCACGAGGAGTCTTTTTCTGTTGACTGCATTTATTTCTCAGTAAAGCAAAAGTCTCAAGTGACGAGGCAATGCTTACTGGAAGATCTTTCACTCTGTGTGACCGTAATCACTGACTTCGTCAACACCACCAGGTCTATCCAGCTATAACACAAGGTAACACATTTGGAGAACATTTGTAAAAACATCATGCATTTCACATTGCAATGATGAAACTAACTCCCTACAAAATTCAGAGGAGTTCAACAGCTCAGAAACAGCTGGGCACTGACCTTCTCTGTGCCAACCTTCTCTAAAAACTCATACACAACTGGTCTAGTCGTACATATGGTACAGAGAGGGCTAATATTTTACACTTATTGATTATAAGTGCTATAATATCTAAACTCAAAGAGGACAGGCCTCCTGATGATGACATAATGATGCTTACATACATATTTACTTTAAAAAGGTCCAGTGTGTAGGATTTAGGGGGATATATTAGCAGAATTTAAATCTAATAAAATACGAATGTTCATATTTACATAGCGAGCAGGTCCTTCTCCACAAAGGTCACCATGTTGCATCACCATGTTTCTGCAGTAGCCCAGAAACAAACTAAACACCGGCTCTAGATAAGACCGTTTACAATTTTGAATTGGCCACAGTCATTAGCAGCCTCTCCGTGACAAGCAGTGTGGGTAAAACTGCTTTACTCAGTGTTTTTACAAGTGTAAATCACCAGGTTTGTCTGTTTTGGAGAAGAGATCTCCGCAGATAATTTGGCTCCAAGTGAAAACCTCCAGAACATCTGGATCTTAAGTTATCAGAGATAAAATGTGAGCACACACTAGCAGGAGCTGGGCTATCAGCCCGTCTGCAACATGCCCAACAGCGTAGGAAAAACACTAATTTGTAACGTGTAACTGCTTTATTCAGTGTTTTTACTGGTTTAAATCACCTGGTCCGTTTGGTTTGAAGGGGAAGGGACCTGTGCAGAGAATTCGTCTCCCAGAAAAAACCTGAACAATGAACACTGAAGAAAAGCTAACCTGGAAAAGTTAGAGCCAAACTGCAATAGTCACCACTAGATGCCACTTAATTCCCCTAAATCTAACATACTGGACCTTTAACAGTGGGACTGGGATGACATTTAGCTTGTGGCTACATCTCTGTGTAATGTATCAGATTTCAAGTGTTGAAATAAATTAATAACGCATGTCTTCAAAAGTCTATTGATGGATGACTACAATGTGTAATATGTTATCACAGACTGCAGAATGTACCGTAAAACACATCTAGCCTATAGTTTAAGTTATTTTGATTCATCTAATCCTGCAATAGTTTAGGGGCTGCCCCTTTAAATTAGGTAATATCATACTGAAGGAGATGCACTGCAGCTGCCCCATGATGGTTTGTCTGCGGCATGGAATACAGTGCCACTGATGCTCAGCAACAAGAGAGTGTGTGTGTGTGTGTGTGTGTGTGTACTTGTTGGAAGCTGCTCATGTACTGAAACTGAACCCATCTGACAGGCTCAACAGAATGGCTACAACTTAGCAGCTGGAAACAGTCTCCTCCTGTACAAGATTGAACTGTTGTGAAATCAATAGTAAAGCTCAACTTATCTCAGACTACACTGATGTGCTTATATCAATAACACCTTAACTGCCTCAGGTAAAATATCAGTCACATGGACATGAGTAGATGTCCACCGCCTTTCACCCTCATGCACCAGACAGCCATAAGATAACCTGAAGAATGCCGCTACTAGATACTACTGCTGTTAGGGCTTAACAAGAGTGCCATCCTGTGGTAAAGCGAGACATCACTAATCAGAAGCTCATTTTGCTGCAGCCTAAGAGGGACTTCACTTCATAAGACAACTTGGTTGTCTTTAACTGTGACTGAGCGCGTCATAAACAGGCTCGAAATGTTTGAGTAAGACTTTAAATGGCACAAAATGAAAGTTGGATTACTGCTGCCTGTGTTTGTCGGACATTAGGTGTGTGTTCTGTCTTTTCTATGATACTGTGGCATATGTAGAGGATATTTAGGACAAGAACAATTATCTACATATTACATTATGGTCACAGCTTTCTCAAGACAGTAAAGGCAGAGTAACAAGAACATTTTGGTTTGTTTTACAGTTAGTAAAGATATGCATGTAACTTTTAATTGTGTCAAAGAGGAAGAGCCATAGACTGCTTTAGAACCTGACAGCTGAAATACATCTGACATGGACACGGTGTGACATGTCTGCTCCAACATGCCCACAGCAGAGCGCAACCATTATATTCAGCTGAAGCTGGTACACTGACCACCACGGGCATCGCACAACTCCTCTCTATCTATAGGCAGCTAGTCTATATTTTCATTCTCTGCGCGTGGCTCTGCAGCCATCAAACAGGTAAAACCTATAAAGAACTGTGTAAAAACTAGAACAATCTGTGATTAAAAATAAATAGCTCACTGCACCAGAGGCAATGCAAAACAGCAGAGCAACCTTCTAGGTGCTCTTAAATTTCACAGTTAAAAGAAATAAATCAAATCAATGTATCATGTTAGAACAATCTAGTTAAGTACCAGTTAATAAAGCCTATGCCTCCAAACCCTGCACAACCAGCCGCATAACCACTTGGCAAAACTGACTGTGTAGCAAGTAAAAAACCCTCCTCCACCCCACCTTAGTGACACACTGCGTTATTGTATTTTGGCTGTAAAAGAAGTGATGAGCCTGAGTCACTAAGGCCTTGTTTGGACTGTCAGCCCATATCTGTTTTTGGGATATCCAAATCAAATCTAGATTGATTTTAGACAGATAGCACAATTGCACACATGCAATTTTTGCAAACTGGACCCCAAACCACATTTGGATTTGGTTTAAAGTGATATTCCAATTGGAATGCGTCTCAGTCTGGATGCTCATAGTGAATTTAAAAGTGGCTTTTGCGACATTAACAAAGTCACTAACAGTGACAGTGTCAAATACAGAGTGACAGAAGTGCTAAGCAGACACCATGCTGCTGCTAGCATAGTGCTATGGAGGAGTTTCGATGGTGGGAAGGAGGAGTTCTGCACCATGACTTGACAGCGTGATTGTTTAGAGGGCAAAATGATGGACCTCCACTTCTCAAGTTTCCGCACAGGAAAGCCGCATCACCAGCGTAGCTACGTAGTTACTGACTCCTACAGCTTTACTAACGAAACCCTTGCAGATAGGTGTCTGTCTGGATATGATCACTTGCAAGTAACAGTGTGGACAGTCTGTCTTTAAGAGCTGATTAAGATCTAAAGAAACAGATCTAATTTGCCTGCAGTTTTAACACAGCCTAAATGACCCCTGCAATCTTGGCAAAATTGAAATAACCTGTTCCAAAAAATGTGATGCACTTGTGCTCTCTGCAACACTAGTTATGTCAAAACAGCTAAGTACATGATAAATAACAATATCCAGAATGTATTGCTTGTATTTGAGTTAGTTCACACTTACTTTGTGACGAAGACAGTGGAGTTTTCTCTGCTTTTAGTGAAGGTGATGGGGAGGAACCTCAATGTGATATTCATCTTTCTGGCACAGGCTGCCAGCCTCTTTGTCTGGGAAACAGAAGAGTAAAGTACAGTACAGTGTTAAGGCTTTAGTATTTCTGTAAAGCCCGAAAAATAGGTCAAGATTCAAAACAAAGCAACCCTTCAGACCTTAAATAAAGATCTCACAGCAGCATACTTCAGACAACTGTTTAGTGAGACAGGCTGTTACAGAATCTTCTACTCCTAGCCTTGAACAGATCTGTCAGGACCACAGACTGGCTGACATTTCAGTTCAGAGGAGAAGTCAGTGGGGGGACATCTTCTCTAAGAACAAATAGTTCTAAATACCAAACATCTGTTCTGCATCAATAAATCCATCTGTGCAACTTTAATTAACAATTAAACCAAAGATGACCCAAACCACTTCTTACTGGCCTCATCTAAAATTTGAAAGGACAAGCGTATCTTTTCTGGGGCTCATGTGGCTCCTTCAGATTGGCGACTAGTGAGAGACAGTAAAAGAGATTTACTGAAAGGTGTGGCTAAACAAGGCTACTAACAGATTACTGCACTTGCAAAGTTCTGGAGAAAGCCCAAGTCCCAAAGCTTATCATTTGCCAAGCCTTTATCTCTCACTGAGAATAAGCCTCATTATTTTTGATTGATTTGAAACCGCTGAAGCGGCCACTGCTTGGGAAAGGCCCATAAAAGAGCATGCATTCTCCAAGCTATCAAATATTGTGTTGTCATGCAGTAATAGTACAGGTGAAAGCTGGCAGGGACACAAAACCTTACATAAATGAATGTCTGTGGTTTGGAGCAACAGCAGCAAGCACTGTGTGACTACAGCTGCATATCATAGAAGTGAAGCAATAAAAGCACAAAGAGAAAAACATTTAGATGATGCTGTAAAGCTGGGTTTTTTATATTACTGTTTTTACCTTCAGATTTCAAGAGTTATTTCCATCAGATCTAATATAACAATGGACCAGTGGCATGTATATGTTTTGCTTTAAATGCAATTTAAATGATATATAAATACATTTTCTTTTTAGTGCAACTCATATCACAATCACAGTATCTGTCACAGGAATTGCAATGATGTTTTTTTTGTTTTTTTTTTGCATTATGTGCAGCCCTAAGCCCCCCATAGCAGGACAATGCACCATGTCACACCGCAAAAATTGCCCAGGAATGGCCCAAGGAACGTGACTAAAAGCTTAAGGTATCCACCTGGCCTTCAAATTCCCCAGATCCCAACCTGATCAAGCATCTCTGGGATGTGCTGGTGCCTCAGAAGTATCCCATCCACTGTGGGGCCTGCTTGGATCAGATTTGGCTCTGACCTGTCAAGGCACCTCTGTGGGTGGACCACTGTGTTTGGCACCAGGGCGCTGGTGGTGGTTTCTTGGGGTTAGTGGGGTACCAGCACACCCCACAGATGCTGGATCAAAATGGGATCTGGGAAATTTGGGGACCAGGTCCACACTTAGAGCTCTTTGTCACACTCCTCTGGCAATTCCAGAGCAGTTTTTGCAGTGTGGCATGGCGCATTATCTTGCTGGGGAGGTTTCAGCTATTGCGAAGTGCCGTTGCCATAAGGGGGGTGTACATGTCACGTGGCATCCACATGAATGCCAGGACATCAGGTTACATTTATAATTTTTTTCCAGGTCTCTCGAGAGCTGATCCTACATAGATGAATGCAGTCAACATCAGGCATATACATGAACTTCATTTGTAAATCAAGGTCGTACTTTCAAAGTGGAACGAGGAGTCCGGATGAGGCTGTCTCTGTTGGCACCATCAGCAAATCGTCCTGTGTCCTCCAGAAGCCTGTAGTCTGCAGTGCAGATAAGGGACAAATAATACACACACTTTGATAATGTTACTCATTCTCTAGATTTAACAGTGTATACGCTATTTTTCATGCTTAAAGAAGCACGTCTGCTGCCAACCATGATAAAAGTCATGTTATCTTAACTTAACAAACCACTTGCTAGCTAGTTCAGAGTTTTACTTGACAAAGATTATCATTAAAATTTAACAGTGTCTGCTATGAATGCTTTAGAATAATTATTGCTATAACTATTCTTGCTGTCATCAGTTTTTCAGTCATGAGGAGAAGTAAAGAAGATACTCACCACTGAGAAGTGTCATTTCATCAAAATGTGAGAGGGTCACAAAGGCAGTTTTATTTCTTACTCCGCTGCATCCTGAATCTTCTTTGTGTTTCTTCACACACAGCAAGCTGGAAAATACACACACAAAAAAACATTTGGTAGTTAATGCTTAGACTGTTAAAAATAATTTGGTTTGGCTGCATTTCAGCTTGTCCTGACAAATGACAGCAAAAACAAAACTGGACAAAGAGAGACAGAACACTAAATGACAAACAGCAGCACAGTCCTTACTAACTGAAACAAAAGACTAGTAAAGCAGTTGGACAAACACTGCTAGATTATCTAAAGAAGTAATCATCAGTCCAGAAAGATTTTTAATATCTGTGTGTGAGGAGAAAGACCCAGAGAAAACAAGTTGAAGGAAGAAGTATTTGCACTCCACCTTCTTTCCAACTGAAACTCTTCTGGCCTCAAAAAGTTCTTACTAGAAGCAGCTGTTCAACTGTGAGAGCAGGATCGGACAACAAATTCAATGATCGTAATGACAAATTAAAAACGGGTGTGGTACCATAACAAAATTAGACTAAATGTATTGTAGAAACAAATAAATAAGGTAAAAAAAATGAATTCAGAAAAGTATAGCTGTCACAGTAATTACACCTGTTCAACTGCCTGTTAATGCAAGCCAATCGTGGCGGCAACTCAATGCATTTAGGCATGTAGACATGGTCAAGACGACCTGCTGAAGTTCAAACCGAGCATCAGAATGGGGAGAAAAGTGATTTAAGTGACTTTGAATGTGGCATGGTTGTTGGTGCCAGACGGGCTGGTCTGAGTGTGTCAGAAACTGCTGTTCTACTGGGATTCTCACACACAACCATCTCTAGGGTTTACAGAGGATGGTCCGAAAAAGAGAAAATATTCAGTGAGCTGCAGTTCTCTGGGCGGAAATGCCTTGTTGATGCCAGAGGTCAGAGGAGAATGGCCAGACTGGTTCAAGATGATAGAAAGACAACAGAGACTCAAGTAACCACTCGTTACGACCAGAAAACAGATGAAGAAGACCATCTCTCAATGAACAACACGTCAAACCCTGAAGCAGATGGGCTACAGCAGCAGAAGACCACACTGGGTGCCACTCCTGTCAGCTAACAACAGGAAACTGTTGACAAACTTTGCCTGGTCTGATGAGTCTCGATTTCTGGTGCAACATTCAGGTGGTAGGGTCACATTTTGGCGTAAACAACATGACAGCATGGATTCATCCTGCCTTGTATCAACGGTTCAGGCTGGTGGTGGTGGTGTAATGGTGTGGAGGATATTATCTTGGCACACTTTGGGCCCCTTAGTACCAACTGAGCATGGTTTAAACGCCACAGCCTACCTGAGTATTGTTGCTGACCGTGTCCATCCCTTTATGACCACAGTGTACCCATCTTCTGATGGCTACTTCCAGCAGGATAACGCACCATGTCACAAAGCTCAAATCATCTCAAACTGGTTTCTTGAATACGACAATGAGTTCACTGTACTCCAATGGCCTCCACAGTCACCAGATCTCAATCCAATAGAGCACCCTTCGGGATGTGGTATAACAGGAGATTAGCATCATGGATGTGCAGCCGACAAATCTGCAGCAACTGCATGATGCTATCATGTCAATATGGACCACTGGACCTTTTTGAATCTATGCCACAAGGAATTAAAGCAGTTCTGAGGGCAAAAGGGGGTCCAACCCAGTACCAGCAAGGTGTCCCTTATAAAGTGGCCGGTGTGTGTTAGTGTTGGGACATAGGATGTCCAACACAATTATTAAGCTTGTAAACATACTCATATAGAGTCCTTTAGAGTAAAAGTAGAAAGGGGCACCTACACATAATGCTCAAACAAGGACATCTTCAGAGTAGCCTGTCAACATTTTACAAAATGGCAGATGTAACATGTGAACTGAAACCAACTGCTGGTGGAAGAATGTAAAACATTGTGTCCCCAGTCACTCCCCTTGTTCCCTTTTTACTTAACGATCAAAATATTTCCACCACCACTGCCCTTCTGCACTTTTGCCAAAGATGTCTTAAATCAAACACAACTGAAACTAATATGAAGAAGTGCCTATAATGGGCTCTCTCAAAAATCCCACTAACAAAACACATAAAAAACTTAGGAATCAATCCAAGCATGGAAAGACCGATTTTGCTGAGAGACAGGTATTTGGCCGGGGTCGGACAAAAGACCATATCCCTAGAAACTATGTAAAAGGAATGCTGAATGATGCCCAAAACAACAGCCAACCATGAGAGAAAGGGGAGCGACATCCCCTGGCGCCCTTTGATAAATCCTAATGACATTTTCTGGTATGACCTTCAATATGCCATTAAGTATTTGAAGGTTAAGTTGTAAATGCTTCAGCATCCACAAAATTCGAGGAACAGACCGTGGACCACTGCCACTACCTTCGGCATGCTGTTGCTGGCCATAAATCAAAAGGAAAGTTCAGTCAGTAAAAATAAAAACATGCAACACAAATATTATGTTGCTGCACGCAAAGGTGGCAGAGACTCTGTGTAACTATGTGTTACATAATCCTTTAGTGATTATTGTATTTCAAAAAGCAGAACTACTTTTTTATTAGTGATATCATACACAGATGGAATATAGCTTTTATGCTGCATGTAATAATATGATCTCATCATAGAAACAGAACAGAAGAACAAGAGGAAAATCAGATCACAAACAGAACTCATTGTATTCATGTGATCCCACTGCAATTTCATCAGTATGAACAAGTGTTTTTCTCTGATGACATGATAAAGAGTTATTAACTCTGCTGGCAATCATGCTTATAGTTGTTAAATCATCCAAGGCCATGAACAAAAGGAACTACTGCAAGTAGGGCTGCAATGATCAGTCGACTAATCGATGACTAATCAACTATTAAAATAAACTGTGACTATTTTAGTAGTCGACTAATTTGTTTGAGTCATTTTTCATATTAAAGTACTATAAAAGTACCCCAAAATACTCTTATTGCAGCTTCTTACGTTCAAATAGTGGCAACTTTACACACTCTCCCATGACGGTGAACTAAAACCCTTTGGCGTGAGTACTGAACAAGATATTAAATGACATAGTTTTTGGGTTTGGAAGAGACAGACCGACATTTTTCAATAAAATGATTAGTCGACTAATCGAAGAAATAATCGACAGATTAGTCGACGATGAAAATAATCGTTAATTGCAGCCCTAACTGCAAGTTTTAGTGTGACTATGCCACGTGAATGTGATTCATGTGTTCCTTCTGACTAAATTACAAAAGATGGCCGTCCCTCTAGCAAATCTTTACTGCCACTATTCATGGCATACTCTCCAATACAAACATGTAAAGTTTTTGAAATACTGCCACTTTTTTCCTGAACCCTTTCATCCTCATCTTACTTCACATGTTACATTAATTCAGACTCACAGGGAGATCATTTGTAAGCACAGAAAGATCATTTCAGCTAAATCAGAGCTTGTGCTTTATGTTAGGTCACGGATCAGCCAAAGTGTAATTCTGTTTCTCATGTAACCCACATTTTACAGCAACTTCTTCTGTTAGTGTACTAATGAAATGTACTGCACGCTGCTTTTTACTAAAAGAAGTAATCAAAAGCAACAGTGCACAGGCTCACGGGACACCTGGCACTGCTAATATTTAATGTTAGGGTTTCAAGTATAATATAGAAAGCATATGGGTAGCCTCAGCCATGTCACTATTTTGTCACTTTCTCTTTCCTCTGTAGTTTGATTTGTTCATCATCCACAGATATATTTAAATAGTTTTATTGCCATCATATAATTCCATATATCTTACTTGTTATACAGCTTATATATTAATGACGTTTCTTTTTTTCTGTAACTGACAAATTCTGTGAGTAGGTGTGTCACCCTGTGATACGTCAGAATAACAAACAATCGGTATATGGAAAAAAACAATGACGATAAAGTTGGATAATGACAGTAGTTAGAGAACAGGTTTTAATTTTTAAAGTATGTTATCATAACTTTAAAATTATCATTTAAAAAAACATATTTGATCACTTTTCATATTTAAAATTCTGCCTGCTATATTTCATAGTTCCTTCAGGTTTTCTTCTCTCAGAATTTCAACCTCCCTGTACAGCAACAGAGAGCTGAGATAAAAAAAATAAAACAAATAAAAGATACAAATACAATACAAAGAGCACCATATACAAATACACAAATATATGTACATCTGTGCGTGTATACTCATGCACTCACAAACACACATATATATACACATACACCAGAAAAAATAATGTAAGAAAAAAAATATATTGTACAAATATAAAAACAGAGTAAGAGAAAATTAAAAAAAAAATACTCTAAGTAAGGTAGCGCTCCCCTAGATGACTGTCACATCTAACATATGAATAGTGTCCATAAATTTGAGCAAAAGATGACATTATGGTAGTAAAACACATGTCTATAAAAATGTACACTTGGGGCAATGTCACATAACATAACAAAGTGATATAATAAGCATATTTTCTTTTTCTTTAACCTTTATTTAACCAGAACGTCTCATTAAGATTGAAGTTTCTTTTACAAGAGAGACCTGGCCAATGTAGCAGCCAATTATATTGAACTCTGTAGGGCAGCAGGTAAGTTTCGCACACCCACCCACACACACACCCACCCATACACACACACAGTCAGACAAAAAACAACAACATAATTTTAAGTCACAGAGATGTGTTTGTCTTTTCTATGCCTTTAAGTCTGTGACTGAGACCCTCTCAGCTTTGGTTAGAGAGCCACTGCTTATTTGTCAGCAAAATAACTGTATAACTTGTTCAATAAACCCACCTGCAAGAATGGCCAAGACAGGCTGGACATCTGTACTTCGCCTCCTCCGATCCACACACACCACAACTGCAGGACAGATAACATGTCAGCATGGTGCACACACACTGTGGGCTGTGTTACAGTTCAACTGAAACACCTGCGACAGGATGAGTAACAGGGACAACAGTGCTTTAAACAACCCACTGACTGAAATGCAACTTCCCAGGAAGACATTAAACCCTCTACACTTAAACACTGACCAAATTAAGGGCGGTATAAGTCAAAGAAACACGAAATAAGGGAATAAAGACAGGAAGAGATAAAGACTGACGACAGTTAAAGAGTTTTGGGGGCGGTGTCGTCTGATGTAGCAAACTGACGTTGAAGCTAACGTTAGCTAAAGTTAGCTAACGAGCACATAACGGTACGTGAGGCTTTTTTAAATATGCCGTTAGTTATATAAATGTATCTTCATATCTTCCACAAAAGTCAAAACGGGGTTCTAGCGAAACATTAAAGCAAACATGTTAGCAGTTTACATGTGAGCTAACTTGAGATAGCAGTTTGACTTCCTGTCTGTTAAAACACTCACTTGGAGAGAGAAATCTTCCTTTTGGTCGCTTTCAGCTCTTCTTCCGGGCCGCTGCTCTCCACTTGGCTCTCTGCAGTCGACATTATGTCTGTTGTTGGCACAATTACAGAGCACATGACAGGAGAAAGGCAGCCGCACATTGAATACTACCCGGCGGCATCAAAACAAACCGTCTTCCGCCGGTGGCCGCGTGCAGCACGTGGAGATGAGTTCCGGCTTGAAACCAGCTCATTGGCGCCTCACAGTGTTGGTGTATGGGAACTGCAGCGTCCTCCAGCCACAGTGAACACAGTGACGGCTCAGATGACGTAGAGAATGCAGAGCTTTTGTTTTCCTCACAGTGAATAAATGGTCTTGTAGGACAGTTAATTAAGTTCTCACTTAGCTGTAAGTTTAGACAGTCTGTGATCCACATAAGACTTGAGGTGTTTATTTGCAAGTCTGTTCCTCCTCACCACTGTTTAAGTGCTTATTCAGGATGGGTTTACTGAGGAGGGAATAATAGCAGACTGACATCAGTATTTCTTGAAGGTGTGTACATGTGATAGTGAGAGTATGTCCACACACCATGTTTATTAACACTCTGAGGTACAGTTGAAATCAAAATATGTCACAGTTTAGATTAGGGGTGTCAAACATACGGCCTGTAGGCCAGAACTGGCCCGCCAAATGCTCCAATGCGGCCCACTAGATGACTAAAAGGTGCCAGGTTTTAGGAGCGAGGTAAACAATGTGTTGCTTACTTCATGTAAAAGTCTGCTAGAGGCTGAGCAGGGTACAGTTCAAATACTCACTGTGACCATGTTTGAAGATGTTGAACATTATGCAACATTTTGTCAATCAGCAGCTTCAGCTGATAAGAATCTGTATCAGGAAATGTATGGATGTATTGACAGTGAGAAGTAGACTGACTGAATGTGGAAAAACCAAGACACACTGTTGAAATTGCACTTATTTTTCTTAAGACATCTCAAGCTGTTCATCTGTTTTGTAAAAGGATGAATGTCTACAGATTGTACTTGTAACTCTTTACACAAAAAAGGGAAAATATTGGAGCTACTTACGGGTTATTGTGCGATGGTTTTATTGGTCTGGCCCATGTATGATCAAATTGGGCTGTATGTAGCCCATGAACTAAAATGAGTTTGACTCTGGTTTAAATGGTAACCCCCTGCTAGAGAGATTAAAACACGAGTAGTATCCAGCTTTGTCTATGATACTCATATTTCACCTCACTGTGGATTTTTCAGAGTATTAAGGTAAGATGAACTCATCCTCCATTTGGAGCACGTGGCTGAAATGAAGCCAGAATGCTTATCTGGAATACAGTCTTCATTGTTACTTTTAAATATATGAATTTCTCTCTTCTCTCTTATTATAAACCTTCATTTGACAAATATAGTATTAATTAGTAGCAACACCTTTTTTTCCCCAAGAACACCTTTATCATGCTCTTTCACATTCTCACCTGGAGGCTGCCCTGAACAACCAGTGTTAGCTGTTGTCTAAGCAGCTCTCTCTAAGTGTTAATGAGGGGAGCACTGTTTAATCTATCCACTGAAGATTTATCCTGCCCAGTTCCTGGTATCAAGGTTTCTATAACCTTTAGTCCACTGCTAATCTAAAATAGATGTGTTAATAGGAAACAGCAGCCTGTGCGTAGGCCGCTACCCCTGACACTGGAGAGTCATTTGATCCCAACGTATTGTGTGACTTTGACCGTGTATGACCATTTCAAAAAAGTACAAAACCATTTGTGGATAAAATGCTCCATTTATTTGTTTGTCAACATATTTATTATTTACACATTTGCATCCACCTTTATCCTGCCTGACTTTATATAATTACACTTTGTTCAAAGTAACATAACTTAAGAATATAATGACTGTGTTGTCTGTGTATTCTGACTCTGGCCTATTGTAGCTGCCAGTTCACCTAACCACCACTGAATGAACTAAACTAATAGTATGATAAACATACAGTCACAGGTGTGAACACACAAACGCATCTCTTAAACATAAATACTTCTTTAAACTGAGCTGTGGTTGACCAAATAGTTCTCTGAGAGTATAACTTACTGTGGTACAGTAATGTGAACAAAAAAACAAACAAAAAGGATATAAATAAACATACAGTATGCTGTCAATATATACACAGGCAATGTAAAAACTCACTGATGACTCATTCTTTGTTGCAGCACCAATGATAGGTTTCCCCTGAAGAACCTACCACATAGAAGGAAAAGCTACAAAAATATGTAGTGTATCAAAAATGGTTCATAAATTAGAAATGACCAAATCAACATAAGTACTTAGACAACATAACAAATCTTGATGTAACCGGTACATACAACACAAAGGCAAAAAAAAAGACTAACTTGACATTAGCAACTATTCTAGAAAGCAAATGAGCAGGTAGAGGTAGAGCACCATCTGTCAAGATGTACAGGTCCAACTGGGCAGGACCGAAGACAAAAATATCATGAAAACAATGTAAAATATAGCCTTTGATCGGAAAATGAAATATTTAAAGCAGTCACACATTATCCACATGCTATTGCACTCATTAAAACCTTTAGTTAGACAGTGCTCCGATGTAGAGGCCTGGCACGCTCCTTCGGGTTAGGCCTCTGTTTAGGATGGTCTGGGTGTATTTCGGGGTGAGAGGGGAGTGTGAGTTTTGGGTTTGGATAGGCTGCTGCTTAGTAAGACCCCACCCTGTGATCAGGGAGTGATGGGGTCCATACACAGCCAACCTAAGCACCGTTTGACTAATAATTATCAACAAAACATACTTTATACAATTATTGATAAATATTGGTATACACTGTTCTCCTCTGGCCTTCTTGGCCTGGGTGTTCCACAGAGATTGAGTTCTTCCATGCAGGTCTGCCTTCGACTGGACATGGGGCAGTTGTTGTTCTGATACGTCCCATTAACGGCTTCAGACAAATACAACAAACTCACACGGACACTCGCTCTTTGGTAGGCAGCCATTTTTTTGTAACAGCCTTGCATTTTAGTAGTTCATGTAAATCAGTTACAGGACGGTGATGTTGGTGTCAGAGGAAGCAGACTGGACTGATTTCTATATGACGCTGACTATTGGGCTGCGATGCGGGGAACTCTTGTATGTCTACAATAGGTAGCTGACGACTGTCCTGAGTATGGAAGAAGAAATGTGACTGGTGCCAGCTGCCATCTTGGATCTGGAGGAGAGAAAAAGAGAAACATAATTCCAGTGATTCATATATCACATTGAAAAGTTCAGATTGATTCGAATGTGCTCTCTGTCCTGCTCCTTACCTTGCACTCGTCTTGTAACACATGTGGTTCAAGTAGTGTGTCTTTCTCAAACATCTGTTTGTTCCAGCCACGAAAACGAAGTGTGGTGTTCTCTTGCGGTGGGGATGCAGTCGAGCTGAAGCTGTCTGTGGTGCCGTAGGGAGGATTATTTAGACAGTGGAGAGTGATGCTGTGGCTGGCCTCAGTACTCAGTAAATGGAGAAACTTCATTTGGACTTTCCCTACGCCAAATACCATCTGTGACAAAGAGCAGGATAAGAATATCACCGGTCTGCTATCATAACCACAACAGGATACATACATACAATACAATGCAAGTGTTTTAAAAAGCTACAACAAAACCTCCAAAGGACAATACTTCAGTGTTACCTTATTAGAGGCCACTGGATGTAAACAGGTCTGCCCTCCTGCAGTAAAGTTGCAGAAAACCTTGAAGGCATCAGAAGTGCAGCCCAAGTTTGGATCAATCCAGAACCAACCTGAGAGTCCCCAGTTCAAAGGAAGGACGGGGAGTTAGTGAGACAGGGAGAGCAAGACAAGTATTCACTAAAAGGTAGATACAAACATCTAAAACCCTGCCAACCCATTCTTTCAGTATCAGGTGGATGAGACTCTCACCATCCCTGAGCTTGCGATGACAGTCAAGCAGATCTTTACAGACACGAGCCGGGTTCTCCCTCGTGCCCAAAGGCTTTTTGATGCTCTCAATGACGCTGCTTAGGTAACGAAGAGTCTTGAGTATCTCCGTATTCTGGTCTGGCAAGCTCATCTCTGTGTTCTGGAAACTCTGGTTAAAAATGACAAAAACAAAGCTGTCAGACCCCAAGATTATACATTTTATGCCTTCATTCTAGTTACAATATGGACAAAAAGTGCAAAACAGAAATTGTAAAGAACGAATTCATTAGTCTGTCCATCTGAAAACCTATCTCCTATCCATGCAATAATCCACACATCCACCCTGTCCACTGAGTGAGTGTATTAGTTCCTTACCTCTGTCCTGAGGGGACTGTTAGAGTCAGATAAACCGTAGACTGCTGAGTCATCATATATCTGCCTCTGTGGATTCAAAATCAACATATTTATCAGTTTAATGAAAACATAACAGATTTGCCCCCGATTATTATTTAACTGAGAGATTTTAATCCGTAGGCTTTTTCACTGGTTATAGAAAACATGGCTGTTTCAATACACTTTTGGTTTATAGAGAAAACTTTAATAGAAAAAGAATACTCTTTAATAACAGAGACAAGCAGTGAATTAAGGCTTGCATCAATAAACCTGGACATTCCTGACTTCAGTAGGGGCAAGAATAACACATTCCACTCAACATAAACACTAAAGTTATCACATAATGTGTGTCAACACAAAAAGGCATCTGATATAGTTGTTTTCCTTGGTTCTTAGAAATGTTTGAGCAGGAAAAGGTCAGTCAGATAGCAGAAAGCTACACTTGATCCACAAGTTATGACGGATACAAGATGTGAGGAGGGTTTCCATAACAGTGCCAGAACAGGCTGATCATGGATCTACTCCACCAATGCTACTGAAAGAAGATGTTCTTCTTGCACGTCTTATCACTGACATGGATGATTTGTTGGCTTGTCTATAGTTTAGCAAATGCGCAAAATAAAAAATGCTTCTCCTGGCTCTACCACATCCTGGCTTTGCTCTGCTGTTTTTTCTCTATTTCTGGAAAAAGTCTATTGAAGCTTTGACATTCACAAAGCTTTGGTTTCAGGAACAAAGACAGGGTTACTTTCCAGCCAGACTGAAATTAAGAACAACAGGATGAGGATACAGGGTTTAGTCAAATATATAAATAATGCCAAGGTCATTTTGGGACTCATAATATTCACTCCTGGTTTCAACCATGGTTTCTGTTCCTGTAATTCATTCATTGCTGTAGCCGCTTATCCTGTTGAGGGTCGTGAGGGGCTGACAACCCAGCTGACATTGGGCGAGAGGCAGGGTACACCCTGGACGGGTCACCAGACTTTCGCAGGGCTGACACATAGAGACAGACAACCATTCACACTCACATTCACACCTACGGTCAATTTAGAGTCACCAATTAATCTGCATGTCTTTGGACTGTGGGAGGAAGCGAGAGAAAACCCACGCTGACACTGGGAGAACATGCAAACTCTGCACAGAAGGACTCCCCCACCCTGGGTTCGAAGTCCCCACAAACCCTCGATTGGGGGTTTGAACCGGGAACCGTCTTGCTGTGAGGCGACAATGCTAACGAATACATCACCGTGCTGCCTGCTCCTGTAATGTTTATTTAAAAATAAATAAAACAAAAAGTATATTGATGTGTTTGTCATTGAAAATCTACAATAAAATCTGAATGAACAAAAGTAAAATATATATTTTTTAAAATCAATGACCCAAGAGTTGGACAATTGTCCCTGAACGTTTATGGCCCAAACCTTATGTCTTTTACATGAAACTCAACACAGGACTCATTCAACAGTAGCTGATTCTGTCTACCTGTCTATTTTATTGATGGAAAGCACTTACTGTTGGACCTGGAGCACCAGGGGGTCCCTAAAGGCGGAAGAGAGAAGAAGACAAAATGAGTAACAGTGAAAAATGAGCCCACTGCGGCTGGTGTCAGTTCACTTTCTAGCAATCCATGTCTGATACATTATAGATCGATGTTTAAGTGGGCAAACAGTAGGGCTGGGTATAGGTACTCCATACCTTTAAGGTATCGACTGAAATGGGCAAGTACCAAGTAGTATTGAAACTTCTCCAGTCAAAAGATACCTGCATTTGATAATTTCATACCCAGAAATAAAAAGAAAAAAACTTGACTTTTTGTATGATACTGCTGGCAGCCAATCACCACAAGCATTGCTTGTTTTAATAAGATGTGCAATTGGCCTATGACTTCAGCAGCTACAACTCTTACAGTCTGCGGTGCAGTGAAGGTGAGCAGGGTGTATTTGATGGATTAAGCAGTTTAGCGTCAAACAACAAAACGTTACACTACACACCTGTGCCGTCTGGTGGCAATTTACATAAGTGACTGCTTCCATTCACATGAAGGGTATCAAATGAAGCAGAAACAAAAAGTGTCAAACGAAGTACTCTTTTAGTATCAGAATCACTTTAAAAGTACTGGTATTGGTACTGGTACTGTAATTTTTTATACTGGACTGAACAAATACATTTGGAATAGAATGGTCTTTTAAAGGCTCTCTAAGTCTTCCTAGGCTTGAAAGGTTTTTGTCACATACAGCAAACATCTCCTCACGAGCCGCTAGCTACATGTCCTCTGAATATGCTGTGAAAAAGTCCGGTCTTTGTAGGCAGCCCAGGCTCCGCAAATGGCAACAAAAACATTTTGGTCCAGGCTGCTCCAACCAGCCAGCACAAGACCAGCGAAAGCAAGCACACACACATAAACGCGGTACCTATGTCTCACTGTCTCGTGCGAGCTAGCTCCGTTGTGTTTGATAACATTGTTGAACGCAAACAGAAGTGACGCCCAACGGTGCTTAGCGTACCTTTAAACCCAGTTCAGACCAATGATTCACAATGAGACAAAACCATTTTAGAATGATGCAGAGAAAAGTTGCAGCAGTGTGAACATTCATATTTTAAGAAGTTACAAATATCAACTACAAAATGAGTCCAAAAAGCTGGAAATCAGAACAGAAGTACAGAGAGTTGTTCCACAGACATGATACATTTCTTCATTTAGTTGCATTGGTGTAAACCGTCAGGTTTTCAGAAAGTCACAGAATGACGCATTGCAAGTAGCTGCCTGTTTCAACTTGTCTCGTTGCGAATCTCTGGTCTGGACTAAGCTTTAATCTTCGTATTTCAATATGTATAAAGAAAGCATTTGACATCTGAGATTGTTTATATGGCGATGCCACCAGTCATCCCAAAGTGTCCTCTTTCCAGAGTTTCTAAACATCCTTGCCCAAACTTAATATGTCTGCCTGCACTAAAGCTCATCTTTACGCATCATAATTAGAAATTTTACAGAACTTCATTGTTACATAGCATGTTTAGTATAAAGCTGAAATGTGATAATTAAATTAACACTTACTCTAGGTCCTGGACTTCCCTGTGGTCCTTGAGGCCCCTGAAAGTGTGAGATAGCAAATTTAACATGGCTAAAATGATGTATTAATCATGTATTCTGATCGTCCTGTTTGCTCTGCAGATCCTAAGACTGTACTGTGGCAGCCAATGTGAATATTCTTAAACCCTACATGAATACCACATTACCAGCTGCGGGCTTTAAAAAGAATGTGTATTGAATTACTGACATACAGTGAGCAGAGTGGACTTATGAGGAGCAACTGCAGAACCATAATTCATTATCTCCCTTCACTTTTGTCAGTGATGCTGGGAGGAATAGTAGCAGGAATTGGACATGCTGACTGTTCTATTGCAGCTACTTTGAGCAGCTGGGCTCACGTGGTTTCAGGTAGCTCACGTCAATATGTGAGAGCATGCACATATTTGACATCAGTGTTTGAGAAAAGGCTATAATAAACGGGCCATTGTGCCCACAGTCTGCTTGTGTGTGGTAGTGTAAACTGCAGAAGCATTTAGGCTACACTGAGAATCTTACTACAGTTTACATTACAGAGTGGGAGCAGGGATATATACGTGAATATGGGGATTGCACTGTGGTTTGCCATGCTAACATTTTGACAAGGCATTTCCTCGACAGTGTTTACACAAGAGGGTCTGAGAGTACTGTAGGGCCCCACAGCGAGCTCCGGGAGACAGTGAAAACAGCTACTTTCAATATGACTCAGCCATACCGATATGCTGTCACGTAAGGACGGTCGTATAAACACAACTAGCACTGAACCCCAGCTAGCTTTCAGGCATCTTTAAACACAGCCTTCGTCATCCACAGTAGGTCTTTTTTTTTTTTTTTACACCAACAATCTGCTCTGATGTGGCGCCAGGAGAACTGGCCCAACAAGGCCTTTTTCTGTGAGGAATTTTCAAGTCCGACTCTTCAGTGAAGTATAATCATGATATAATAACATGTTATATTGGCATGTAATCACATGTAATACAAATCATTATCATACTCAGTCTGACAGAGTTTTCAGTGTTCGGTTACTGGTTTGAATCACATCTTACCATTTCGCCACTGCTTCCCTTCGGACCCCTTGGCCCCTGTGGAAAAAATACGTAACAACGTAAAAACATTTACAGCATTGTATCCCACTCTTTATTAACTTTAATAAGCATACTGCCAGATATTACACTGTTTTTTAATTAAATGTTTAAGAATATCTCTCTTCTATTCTAAACACACACACACACACACACACACACACACACACGTGCACACAGAAACCTACAGGTTTTCCCACTGGGCCCATCATTCCTTCAGGGCCTACAGGTCCAGTGAATCCCTAAAACAAACAGCAGGGTTGAGGGTAAATAAACATGTGTGTCTGAATTGACATGTTCCCAAAAGTGAAACTGCTGACAAGGTTGTGACAACGTATCCCATTAGGACTTCAGGGTGTCTTAAGAGATGGCAACAGGAAGCACGTGTTCTTCACAGAGTTTGCGTATTTCAGGATTTTGTATTCTTATCAATACCATTCAACTAATGGCATCGGAATCTCAGCAGTAATGGAAGCACTGTGATGTGTCTCTTGTTTCAATTTCTATTAAACTTACCAGAGTGCCCAAAGGACCTTTCGGGCCAGGGAAGCCTCTAAATCCTCCATCACCATTTGGCCCCTGTTTGAAGGAAAAAGAGGTCATTTCCTGTGTGTCATTATACAGGCACAATCTGCTCGAGATAGTGTTGACAAAAATATTGATTTTATGATACATAACAATTCTGAATATTTGAAATGGTTTCAATACTTAATTTTTTAACTGATACACTTTGTCACTATCTCTAATTGTTAATGTTTTTGTTAATTGTTAATGTTAATTGTTAATTGTATCAAAGTTCCTGTATTGTGACAACACTTACCGCCGGCCCTGGAAAGCCCTGTAAACCAACCATTCCCGGATCTCCAGGTTCCCCCTATAGGCAGAAAAGACAATCACATCACAGCTACAGAGGAGCTTTGCTTTTTACACACTGTCACTGTCACGTGTAGTATGCATTTGACAAACACATCACATCATAAGTGAGAGTATACTGTGTTTGAGAGTGTGTGCGTGTCTGTGTTAGTGATGGTGTAATTTTAAAATCCCATTTTATACCTACAGCTCCAGACACAGCGAAAACAAAGTAAATTGGCCTTTTAAAAATGTCCTTTTCTATTTCAAGAGAACTGGGGCACACAGAGGACTTTATTTCTGGATCTACAGTCGCCCCATCCCACATTCACACACCCTCCTGGAAACACACATTGTGAGGTTTGTTGTCTGTACCCTATTCTGTGTCTGAGCACTGTCTGTCATCCAGGGTGGCAGACACCATGTTTGTACAGCCAGTCATACACATCCTCTAGACAGCTCCGCTTTCGAGCCAGAGACTTTGACCGAGAAACTCTATTCACTGAAAAGTGTAAAGGGATCTGACCCAAGGGCCCAAGTCTGCTCTCTGTTTCACCAGCATCAATGGGGGAAACTAGCAGAGAGAGGGGAGAGCGAGGGATTGAATTCTGTTTTTTTTTTTCCTTCTTCTTTGAGGAGTTACATAAGTAAAGTGGAGCACCTCTTTTTCGGGTCTCTGGAGGGTGAGGATCTTACATAACTTGGCCTTACCAGGCACAATGTTTCCATTCCTGGCCTCGCCCAGATAATTTGTTACTCTGCTCAGGGTGGAAAAGTGTCAGACACACACATTTTTAAACCCACAGATGGGCTACCTGAACCCCTGAAGCTATATTTAGAGAAGCATCAAAAAATGTATATAAGCTTACAAAGCCAACGGGATGGTATCAATTAAAACTGTTAGGACTTCAGCAATACAAAAGGATGTGTTATGTGCAAAGCCGTTTTAAAGACCATTAATAAAAAATGTATGAATCTGAGAAACGAACCGTTACATGGAAACATCAGTGGCAGAATAAAGGTTTCAGGTTTCACACAGAATATGACGATGAAAAGGATGTTCACTAAAAAAGATGAATGTCTCATCTGTGATGCAATAAAAATACTTGTTTCTTTACAAAATGTTGGTAATGTGATTCCAGTGTATTTCAGTGCCATTTAAGGAGTGTGAGGCATATTTTGATGGTTATCAGAATATTACCGTGAATCACAATTATTATAGCCAGGATAATTGCGAGATCAAGTTTTCATATTGTCATATGCCTAATATACTCACTGGTTGTCCTTTGAGCCCCAGGTCACCTTTCCTGCCCTGGTCACCTGTAGTCCCCTCCAAGCCTTTGAATCCTGAGGGTCCCCTGTCCCCTGGCAGGCCCAGTTCTCCCTGAACAAACAAAGGTCAGGAAATAAAAAAAGTTAGCACAATTTCCGAAAATGTTTCGTAAATTTCCGAAAATGTTTCGTAAATTGTGAAATTTATAATACATTAGATCAGTATTCATTATCATTTTCACCTTCAGACCAGGCGGTCCTATTTCTCCAAGTGCTCCAGGAAGTCCGATCTCTCCCCGGGGACCTGGACGTCCAGCAGGTCCCTCTGGTCCCACTGAGCCCCTCTGACCCTGAGTGCACACCAAAGATGGTATCAATAAAATTTGATGTCAAATCAAAATGACAAATAAAGAGTATGGTTATATTCAAATATAGTACTGTTTTCTTTTACACAAGACATAAACAAAAACAACACCCCACTCATGGCGACACGGCTCCAAAAACCTTTCAGGATCACTGAAGGTTAAAAGGTTCATGAAGACTCATAATGGTGGTTGAAAAAAAGCACATGAATAATATGAAGTGGACAGTGAAAATTTGTTTCTTGCATTTAAAGGTTGCTATTAAACAGTGACACTCAAACTTCTGATGGCTGAGCATCCTTGAATGCACCCAAGGGGAAAGTTTTCAACAGTCAATGGCAAGCTTTGTCAAACACAGGCAAAAAAAATAAGAGTATGTAATTCATAATGACAATTGATTCATTACTGGAATTCTTTTCAATATTTCACTTCCAATGTTCATTTCAATATCTCCAAATACATTTCCAAATTCATTGTACAGTCATAGCTGTGAACCACAGTGCTGAAGTCTGCTGGTGTCTCATGGTTATATTTCTTGACAATGTGCTCCTTGAGTGTACCCATAAAACTGACTGCCTGTCACTGAGTTGTTTTCTCACACCACAGACCACAGCGGTTTCCTGCTCCATCAGCAGCGTGGCGAGGCAGAAGGGAAGGAGTGATATTAGAATAACAGATTGAGTGGGTTGTCGCCTCACAAATGGCTTCTGCTCCTCGATCACTGTGAGGAGAGCAGATAAGTCAGAAACCAGGTTTACTGGGTGAACCCCCGACCTGCAGGTGCTGGGAAGCCCTTGCATAAGAAAAAGCTTAAGGAGACCACTAGACTGACCCCTGTGGCGGTGGACACCAAATATAGAAAGCCAATCTCCCCATCTCAGTGACTATTTCTCGTCAATAAGTTTGTTTATGTTGGCTTAAAAGATTTGTAGTATTCCTTGAATATCATGACTGTAGTAGCTTTACTGCCACAAAAGTTGTACACACACAAACAGAGTGAACACTCTCCTTTGGATATTTCACATGAGCTGTTAAAACCAGCCTGTTCTCATTGCCAGGTCATCAAATACAAATGCTTTGTTATGCCCCTCGGCGTGTGATACTGACACCAAAGCAACCCTCTGGTATCTCTGGGAGACACACTGGCTTTCATATAACTCTTTCACTAACGTCAATCAAACAGAACACCCAGGACACAGCTGTTTGTGTCCCGTGTGATACCTAAAGTCAGTACTGTTCTTATTGCTGGTAAGGTGCTTGGCCATAGTAATGGATCAGGTTGCATTTTTAAAAAAGTTGATTCTGTTTCAACTGCTTTATTTTTTTGCATCCCCTGCAACCCCAACGCCCAATCCTAGACACACTACACATATTCAAATGAATGGTAGGACTGGCTTTTTTGCTGCAATGCCTTATCCGATGTGAATACAGCCTTAATCATAAGGATTCTTCCTCTGCACACACAACAATCCAAGCTCACAAAACTTTACTTACTACAAAAATAAAATGGTATGCAACCAAAGCACAGAAATGCTCGGGAGGGGAAAAGCATCTGCATTACAGACAAAATAACTTCTTACTTTTTTTCAGAACAGTCATTGACATAACAGCTCAGGCATTCTTAATCCTCTATGTCAGCAAACTTAAAATTCAGTGTTGTCCAGGGTTGTTGATACAAACTAGTTTACATCAGAGTCTCCTGACGTAATCAAATGTGAATGCTTCTTCTATTGAACAGCTGACCCAAAAGCACAAGCCTCCAGGAAAAAATAACTTTCTGGTTTCTGAGTTTTTGGTAAAACTTTGTCAGTTTATTTTCACAGGATGATCTCCACTGCATTTCTTTCTTGTTGCTCTATAATACACCGTCCAACAAAGAAGAAATGCTCAAAATCTGTTAAAAACAACAACAACAACAACAACAACAACAACAACAACAACACAAAAACAAAAAACAGTCTTCCCCTAAAACTGTGCAAATGCATCCAACTTGCAAAGTGAATATGAATTAGTATGCATCAGATAATGAGGAAAACGATGAATAAGAAGATTATTGACAATCATTATGGGAATAATGACAAACAAGGACAAAAAAGATTCTGCCAGCAGAAGCAGTGGAAAGCCATATTACAGTATCTTTCCCACTATGGAGGCAAGTAGTGTTAAACTGAAATAGAGTTTCCTGCACACCTCTCCTGCTAGGACAGCCCCCAGGTACTTAAAATTACTTACTAAATTCTCTAGATTACTGAGGCAGACTGTTGGCTCAAAAAAAATCTCCAAAACAGCTCACATATAAGAAAAGGTCTCTGTGGATAAAAAATAAACATACATTCACAATTTACAGCAAGTGTATTGTTTTTGAAAATTATACAAGGTTTGCTGTGTGATTTAGGAGCTGTGGAGTTATGGGACTTACTCTGCCAGCGTGAAACCGCATCATTGCACTCAAAGTTTTGGGGAAAAGAAAGAAAGAAAAAAAAAAAAACAGTGGCCAAAATTAGACTTAGAAGACTTTTACAAAACAACATTATGTAAATGAAAGCCAGACAGAAAGGACTTTGCTTTCCAACACTTGGCTGAAAGGGCAGAGACGTTTCATGCATGAAATCCCGATCCACTCTAGCTGCACGCTTATTTGGATAAACCCACTGTGTCGCAACCAGGAGAAGCCAATCAAATCAAACAAGGCATTTAATGATTTGTCAATCTCAGCTGTATGTTTCCGTCTCAAATCTACAGATGGTAGCAGCTGAAATAAGGCTCTGGGCATTCAGATGCAGTCAAATGAAATGTGCTATTGGGACAATGTGGCACAAGTGAGCATGATGGCTGAATGAGTAGTGAGGTCTATATGGTGTCTCCTGAGGCACTCTAATGCTGCTATAAACAAAAAGCATTCAGCTGATCAAGTGTTTTTTTGTTTGCTGATTGTTTTCACCTGACAGCTTACTCAACCAGTCCACTTTCTATAGGTAATTATAACACAGCTTTATTAATTGTAGGCTATATTTAGTCAATCCACAGGGCAATGGAGATTTAATTCATATGTGCCTCTGACATAAATGGGGCAAATGACAAGAGAAATCTGTAAAAGCAAGCTCTTTGCTAGGTAAAGGTGAAGTTGGCCAAGGGGGAAAAAAAATGTAGAGGGTGTATCATTATATTCTCCTAGTGCAGACCACAAGTCTGCTATAGCCATAAATACGATATAGGTCCTACTTAGAAGTTCAGTTATGTAAGTAAATCTTCTGACTCCTTCTATGACCTACATTTACAGTGCCAAGCAAGGATGTTTTCAGACATAGCATATATCTAGGTTAATATGTGCAGCCACATAGTCAGCTACATAATTTTCATATGTGAACCCAACCTCCAAAGTTCCACTTTGATTCATCACCATTTGGGTGACCCATTTGTGTCTATAATGTTTAACAAAAGTCAAATCCACGAAGCTCAATCATCTCTGCCTTGAAAGACATTATTAATACTCATCACCAAGCTTTGCCTTTTATGTTTAACAAACATATGACTGGCTAAAAGAAATCAAATCAAATAACTTACTTAAACCAAATATGCTGGTATTAACAATGCTATACCTGATACGTGATATTGTCACTAATTACCTGTCGTCCTTTCTTTCCTGGAAATCCTGGTAAGCCACTGAGTCCTGGGGGACCATCCAACCCTGGGTAACCCATCAATCCTATGAGTCCAGGTAAACCAGTTGGCCCCTAGAAACAGTGACAGTGTCACTCAATCTCAATCTCAGCCTGGGGCATTCACAGACTTATGATGAGCACCATATAACTATTCTTATCACACCGGATTTTTACAGCCTAATTCCTCCAACGAAATACAGTATTTGCTCTTGACAAAGAGATGCATTCCTGCAGACCTCAGCCAAAAACAATTTGCCGGGAGTTTTTTTTTTACTTTCACCAGCACCCAATTACAGATTGATAAAGTTTGCCAGTTAAGTTTGCCAGTTACAGATTGAAATGTTTAGACATCTCAAGGAAACAGGACACTGTTGCAGCTGATATTCTATGGCAAACACTGGAGCATTACACAAACTAATGCAGCTAAGGCATTCTAAGTTACGTGATCTTTTCATTATCTCTGTTGCCTTCTCCTTCCTTTTTGTCTATGCAGTAGTGGTAACCATTTTTAAACATGCAATACTTTGATGATGCTGAAGGTACTGAGCTGTGTCCCCCATGCCAAGCTGTATCGTAACACAGATAATCACAGGGGAACATGCTCTTAATTGTGATACTACTACTGTCTCTCTCAACCACACATTTGGTTGAAATGAATTGATACTGTACTCACTTCGATGCCAGGAGCTCCACTCAGCCCTCTCGCACCTTTCTTTCCTGCTGAGCCCTGGTTAAACAAACACAAGAGCAATAAAGCATACATGAGCATTCACAAAAACACACAAGATAAAATATCTTACCTGCCGCTCAATGAAGAACAGAAATTCTAAAGACCACATCTTACATAAGTTTTATGGAGAACTCAAGTTCAGGACTGTTTCTATACTTTACTTCAGACAGTCAAAGAAATATACTTAATTCCTAAAGGGACAGTTCACCCCAAAATCAACATTATATATTTTTCCTCTTACCTGCGGTGCTATTTATCAGCCTAGATTGTTTTGGTGTAAATTGTCAAGTGTTGGAGATATCAGCCGTAAAGATGTCTGCCTTCTCTTAAATATAATGGACCACGATGGCATGATCTGGTTCCTTAAAATAATCCATAGACCATGTTGTGAGCAGTTTCATATAGGGACTATTTTCTTTCTACTGAACTACACCTGCCAACTGTGTCACCTTGCAGAAGGAAGTGTGCATCTTTTCATGGACCAGAGGCTCGTACCTGTGCCAGTGCAAGATGTGATGTAAACAATAATGGCGTCCTCCTTGACTGAGCTGTAACGTTAGCTGGCTCAGTGGTGCCAGGTGAGCTAGCAGAAGATGCATGCTCCCTTCTGCACAGTCATACAGTTAGTGGGTGTAGTGTGGTAGATAGAAAATAGTTCCTGCATGAAACTGCGCACAGCAAGGTCTGTGGATTATCTTGAGTAACTGCATCATGATTTCTGGAAAAATACATTGCTGCTGAGTTTTTCAAATGTGTTTTGGTGCTTTGAGCACCACAAGCCAAGTGCCACCTAGTTCCATTATATTTGAGAGAAGGCAGACATCTCTACAGCCGATATCTCCTACACTCTTCAACTCACACCAGAACAATCTAGATTGATATACAGTACTACAGGTAAGAGTAAAAGTATGTTTTTTGGGATTTTGCAGTGAACTGTCTTTTTACATGTATATTTCACACCTCAAATGGCATTACTTTAAATCAGATTGAAGTGTTGAAGTGAAATATATGGCACAACACCAACAAGCAAGCCTTCACTGCTTTATGTTAAAAAAAAACAAAAAAAAAACCAGCATATTTGAGATTGTGCTATCATGCTTCGTTACATAAACTTTATAAACTCATACTATACTTAGAATAATCAGACTTTCCTTGGAAACCTTGAAATCTTTTTGCTTTTCATGTTTCCTCTCTAGGCCTGATACAGTCACATATGTACAGTATGTATAGTATAAGAGAGATATCCCTCAAGGGATGTTTTACCAAAGCCACAAATTTGACACAGAAATACAGCATATCCCAAAAGTTTCCACTGTTTCCTGGCAGACTGTAAAATAATCTATATTTCCTAACACATGGGTCTATATGTTGCATGTGACAACATTGCTTAAGCTCAGTTTAAACTCAAGCCAAGTTAAGTTAATCAACAGAAATACTCCCATACTATTTGAACTGGTTATATAATCACTTACATACAAGCTGTTTGACACGTGTAAGAAAGTCAGTGGTATCTAGAAACCTGTGAATATTCATTCATTCATCTTCTAACCGCTTCATCCTCTTGAGGGTCGCGGGGGGGCTGGAGCCTATCCCAGCTGACATTGGGCGAGAGGCAGGGTACACCCTGGACAGGTCGCCAGACTATCGCAGGGCTGACACATAGAGACAGACGACCATTCACGCTCACATTCACATTCACACCTATGGACAATTTAGAGTTATCAATTAACCTAGTCCCCAATCTGCATGTCTTTGGACTGTGGGAGGAAGCCGGAGTGCCCGGAGAGAACCCACGCTGACACGGGGAGAACATGCAAACTCCGCACAGAAGGGCTCCCACGCCTGGGATCAAACCGGCAACCCTCTTGCTGTGAGGCAAGAGTGCTAACCACCACACCACCGTGCCGCCCACCTGTGAATATTTCAACTATAAAAATGCTGTGTGGAACTTGATCAAGGAGGCTTTAGACTGTTTCACAGGGGAACTGAATTTATGTAACCAGAAGGCCTGAGACAAGATTGAGAACTCAGAAGAACTTGACAGCTAAGAAAGAAAAAACCTATCAATTTAGGACAGCTAGTTTTAGGATATTTGCTTTGATGCCAGCTGCCTGAATTTAGGCTGTTTTCTAAAGCTATTTAATGATTGGAAGAACAAAGGTAAATTATCTTCAAATCTATCAAAACATCACTAAAAAGACAACTCAGATGAGCAGAATTAAGCAGTCAGGGTGACCATGAAAACTTGCTGTATTTCCATAGCTGCATTCCACTCATCATTCTGTAGACCAAAGCCTATTTCTACCACCCAGTTTCTGATAGCAGAGAGGGAAGCTGAATTTTTGCCTCTTATGCTTTGCTACAATTCCACCACAGCTGGAATGAAATCATCAACCACAGAGGATTGGCCCCAAAAAACAGCTCAAAGTATTACTTGCATGCTCATCTAGTAACAGGTGAAAAAAAAATGGTGCTTTTGCCAAATGTTTGTGGTTGGTCTTTCATTCTGACAGCAAACAGAAAAAGTTTCATTTATCCAAAGTGTCATTTATAAAGCCAGCCCAACTAATCAAACCCAACCCTGCTGGCAGTTGCTGAACAGGGCTGCGTTAATAAATGTACTGGCTTTGTTAAGAATAAACCCTGAATCAGTGCAAAAACAGCAGCCTATAGAAACAATCTGATGCTGAAACCATCTTATTTTCAGGAAGGAGACCACGTGTAGTCACACTATCACACTCTTTACTTGATACTGAATGAAACAATGTACGTGATTTTCCTGCTATGGGGATTTGCATGGACCCACCGGAGCTCCCATCTCTCCTTTTGGGCCTGATTCTCCAGGGAGGCCTGGTGATCCCTGAACAGAGAAAAACAAACACAAACAATAACACGGATATGTTACATAAATCCATGCTTTGTTTATATGATAATCTCTGGAAATAATGCAAATAAAATGGAATCAGGAAAACAACATTATTAAGGATGACAAGCTTGTCAAATCATTTACAGTAATAGGATGAACAGAATAACACTTAATGCTGCTTCTTAATCTGAGTCCACCCATTGTGGACACACCATGAAGCCAAATAGCATTCTTAGCTCATAATCCCCTTTATAATCCCTCAGATTTAAATGACTCTATAACCTACTCTTGTGTCACCCTTAGGCAAAACACATTTAATATATTTCACATGTTAGCCCCTCTAATGTTAAGGCTGTAAGAACAGCGCAATTTCAAGTATTTTATTTTGTTCAGTCCATCAATTTCAATCATTTTACATCACTGTTTCATGTGCTTCACCGATGGTACAATACCACCGCTATGGTGATTTGAATGCATGTTCCAAAAGTGTGTCAAAGCCAGCTGTTGTACTACAGACATTGACTGACTTACGGGTGGGCCTTGTGGTCCAACAGCTCCACGAGGTCCAATGACACCAATGTGACCCTGAAACACATTGTAATGTATAATTACAGTTTCTCTCTGATTCTCGATCTATGTCAGGTCTCAAATGTGTAAGAGACCTCACATGTGAATGTCATCTCCCAATTCTAACTACAGGATGAACATCATGCCCAAAGCCATGTTAAATACATTGTCTTAAGCAACGTTTCCATGTGCAGTAAAGAAAATCGCTCAATTACAGGCTCCATAGCATGAATAGCATAGTTTCTAAGCCAGGTTTATTGTATGTATATTATCATGACAGGTGGCTCTTACTAAACAGGATCCATAAATTCTGCACTCAAATGAATAACAATGAATGCCAAGAGGGACCTATTAGGGTTTTCAATGGAAATCTGGGGAATGATGGCACAACTGCCAAACCAACCATTAGTTTTTATGACTATGATCCTAGGTTGGAACTGAAAATAGGTCAAGGATTATCACTGGTGATTCGTCGCAGGAACCTACAACAGTTACACAACTGTTACCCAACAATTTGGGGCCATCAGATACAATACTTAATGACTTAAAAGTGTCATTCAAAAGATGCAGTAAAACTAATTCTACTGTCATCAGGCACACAAGTAGATACATAAAGAGTTACTCTATATTAGGAAATACGCAAGGTCTTAAGAGGGTCTGGCACAATTCTACTCATTTTAAAAAGGACGATGGGAGATCTAATGCATCTTGGTAATTTTCTAAAATAATAATTGTCCTAATTAGAACAAGAATATACAGAGAAATATGGGGATAACACATTTGGGAAGTGAAGACATAAACTGTGTACTGTTATCATCAGCTAAATCAAACTGTTTTTGTATTTTTCTGTTCAAAATGTTGTAGCTGCAGACCACATTTGCAGACCCACTCACAGCCTAACAAAAACACCAACTGTTCAAAATAGAGTAACCCATATACCAACTTGCTTGCACTGTGAATGTGTGGTGTACTTCTTGAGAATCCTGATCCTGAGAGGCAAGAAGTGACAAAAACACCAGATTTCCGCAGCCTTATTGCTGGGAATGTGGCAATCCTCCCCAACATGTGTGGTCTGCCCTTACAGTAACTGAGCGGAGCAGTTTTCAATGAGGCGCCAAAAGCATATGAACAACAATCCAGTAGACACGCACACGGAGTGGTGACTGTGTGATATGTCTGATGTTGATTTAATGGTTTTGTCTACCTGATATCCTTCATCCCCTGGCTCTCCACGCTCCCCTCGTTCTCCTGGGGCCCCCTGTGTAGACACAGATGTACGCACATGAACACACATACTGTACGTGCATGCCTTCGTTTATACCCACAAAGCTTCAATTGAGCCCTACCGCTACTTAAAAACAGAGTTGCTTCTCAGGCCAACACACATGAAACATATTGAGTCGATGTGACCTATGAGTCTGGATCTTTGCTGGAGTCAAATGTAAAGGCGTAATTTCACCTTGAACCTTTACTTTCAGCTAATCCTGGTTGGGCCTTTAGGGAGACACAGGCTACCATTGTACAGCTCATGGTATGTACTCCAACACTGCGCCAACTTGATAATCCAATACTACTCACACTGTATGGTACGTTGCTATCTACACCTGTGTAGACTTCCAGTAACCCTGATTGTTCACGCTATGTTGGCTCCTCTCAGTGGTCACGTCCATGGTTGAGAAATGTGTCTCAAAGTGCATAAGAGCCATGGTACTGAAGAAATGTGAGCTTTCCCAAGCTGCTAAGACTCTTTATGTCCTGATCCTCTTTTGATATTAAGAATGACTTTGTTTCCTCGGGTGCAGAATCCTTGAGGTAATTTAGGGTGAGCAATGGCCCTCACTGAAGCTCTTGTCCTTGTCAAAGACACAAATGTTCGTATAAAAGCACAGTATTGAAGCCTGTTCCAGTTTTAACAATAGAGCATTTGTGTTAAGTGCTGTTTCAAGACCCCTATTTTCATTATGGGTGAATTTAAGAACACAAACAAAGCTAAGATTAAGATTAACCCAGATGTGTAAAAACCCTTGTCGGACATTTTTAGCTTGTTCATACTCCTGCCATGAAGGAGTTCATAGCCTGCAATGAACAGAAAAGATCTGAGCCACACAGGTTGATAATCAGGGTCCATGTGCTTGACAGAACAGAAACATTGATACACTGTCAGTCTGGTGGGATGAAAATATGAGTGTACGTGGTGCTAAAATCAGGCGGATTAACTATTTAAATGGCTTGGACCAAACAGAGCGAGAAGTGTTAGGGATCAGAAAGGAGAGTTTTAAGGAAAGCAAGACCTACTGGTTCACCTAAGGGCCCTGGCAGTCCTGGGGTCTTATTGTCCTCGCCTGGATAACCCTGGAATGTAGTGAACACACACACAATCATGTATGCAGACATCAGAATTTGCAACCAGACAGTAAACTGAAGTACAATTCACCAAAAAAAAAAACAAACACTGAAATAATTATATTTCACACACTATTTCAGGTATCATGTTACCTTTTCACCTTTAGGCCCTGGTGGTCCAATAGGCCCAGGCTTGCCGGGGTGACCCTAAACAAAACAAAACAAAACAAAAAAAAAAAAGAAAAAAAAAAAGGAAAGCTGATTATACTAGCTAACCAAGCTGCCGTACTGCCGTACTTCTACTGGCTACAGCATGTTTCTTGGAGAAACAGAGTTCTGCTGTCAGCATATTAAACAGAACTGTTTAATATAAACACAAGCCTTTGTAGAGAAGCTCTTACATTCTGTCACTTGAGGATTTGGTTTTTGGCTCAGGCTCAGAAATCAGTCAGCAACCTGAGTCAAGTGTGACTGAGTTTGAGAGCCTTCATACACACCCATACAAATTCATGAAAAGGGACAAAATGAACTTGAGGTGCCCTGTTCAAGTTATGCAACCTAAACCCACTGATGTTGGCACTGACCGGGCTGTGGAGTCGCCTGGAAAAATTCTCTTGTAGACTTCACCATGTTCAATTCCATCGCTTGTCTTTGCTCATGTGGTTATTTGTGTGGTGTTTTTCCCCCTGGTATTTCGCATTCATTGGATAATTAACAGTAAAAAGAAATAGGAAATATAAGAATGGCAGGGATGATGTGTCCTCCACCAGACTTAAACTGAGGATGTCTGCAGCACATTGGCCAAAAGCTATGTCGAGATATGTATCTGAAGCTTGGATGTAGTTCCTCTAAACAGGATTAAGTTTGATGGATAAACCTCATCAGTTTAGTTTTACTTTCCATGTGCTAGATTTGGAGGACTCCCAGATTTTCTAAAAAGTTATCTAGATAATTTAGTAATCTCTCTCTCTAAAATATGTCACCAATTAAGTGTGAGCTTAGTGGGATATGCTGAGCCAAAACTCAGACCAGTCAGGGTTTACAAAACTATCCAGTAAGAACTGTAGAGTACGCATGTGTATATTGGCGAATTGTTCTTGTAAATCTAGATAGGAGATACTCACTGTGTATCCTGCCAGTCCTGGTTGCCCCTCTATCCCCATAACTCCAGGCTGACCCTGGAAGTAATGCAGAAAATGCACACAAAATAAGACAGTGAATCAGTCCTAGCTGTGTTTGTTTTGCTGGATCAGCTAAATATAACCTTGGCCTCAAACAGACACAAATGCAAACTGAATCCTGTGCCTAGAGTTGTTTTACGGCAGGGATATAAAGCTATCACAACACAGTCTTAGTGGTTTTGCTGAGAAGGGAGCTGCCTTCCCCTGTAAAGAAGAAAAGAATGGGTGCTTTCCTCTAGGCTTTTCCTGTCTTCTCTTGCTCTCTCTCAGGCCTGGAACAAAGATGGGCATTTGATGCTTTCCCCTCAAAAACTCTTAAAAAAAATGATACAGCTTTTTGTCATAGTGTACAATCAGAAACCTTCTAACTACAATTCACAAAAAGGGGGATTTATTAATGTGCAATTAAATTATATTTAGTACTAGGTATAATTCAATGCAAAATTATATATTGAGTATAAGGGCAATTTTTTACATAAATCTAATTGGCTCCTTTTTTTTTTTTTTTAGCACATAGCTCCTAATAACAAAATATGATGTCTTGCTATATTTTGAACTACTTGAGAACAGAAAACAACCAGCACTGGGGGTGCAGCATTCCCTGAATTAACTCCCTACACATTAAACACACTAATAATACATGCATGTACTTGATCTGAGTACATGCATGTACTTGATCTGAGTACATGCATGAGATCAAAAAGGAACAAATGTATATGTTATATTTTTCAGTTTCACAATGGCGCCCCAAATGTTTTTCTTAATTCAACAGCAACCAGCTACACAGTACAAGAGCCACAGACTTTGAACATCAGCCCATCTTAGCTATTCTGATAAAATCTCCCTCTTATCGAACTCACAAGGATCAACACACGTCAGTTTGCAGGCTAGATAGCTAGTTAGCGAACCATTAACCAGCTTGTAAATGTACCTACATGTCACGTCACTTTAGTCCAGTAACATGCTGGTGTGGTCCTTACTTTTACACACACTAACATCATGCTGTCAGCCCATGGCATGTAAGCTACAGCCAGTCTTGTTCACTCTGTCTGTCCTTGATGTCTATGATGCAACCCAGCACTCTGGCAGCCTGCCAGCTACTGTCAATTAAACTCCGACACCAACACATCAAAAAGTAGCATTTCTAATATTTTCTCAGACCTTTTTTCTTCCTTTTAACAATAAAAAACATTAACAATACATTTAAAAAGATACTGACATTATTTTGAACTAAAAGGGGATTACTGAACTTGATTTCAGTCTGATTCAGATTCTTCTAACTGAGAGGAAAGAAAGGAAGAATGGGAACTAACTGGTGTGCCTCGGGTCCCCCTGGCACCTTTAAGCCCAGGCTCGCCTGGCTGGCCGATGTCTCCTCGTGCGCCAATCTCACCAGCAAGACCTGGAGGACCTCTCTCTCCCTGGAAAGAGACAGAATGTGACTAGGACATAAGAAATAGCAACACTGACAAAAAGCAAGTATGGAGAATATCCTCTAAATTAAAAGTCAGCATTCAGGCCCTTTTGACAGCAGGAACCACCCCTTCTGTGTAACTTACCTTCAGCAAGAAAACAACTAGCTCTAAAGGCTATTTGTCTTTAATGCAGGTTGCAGTTACTTGCCCTGTGTCCTCTTGCTTCCCGCTGTTTCACTGTGAAAACATACTTAAGAGGGAAAGTGGTGATAAACCAGGTTCTTACCTTCTTTCCGTGCCGTCCTCTGTTCCCTTGGGGCCCTGGTTTTCCCTCCGGCCCCTGTAGCAGGACACCCATTAAAGGATTAGTACAGTCACTATATACCTATTCTACAATTAGAGGCATTAATAACCGCGTCTGATGATTTATAAACACCAACCTACAGATTCTGATATTAAAGTTTCTTCCCCAGAAATTCCCAGATTTTGTTCCCAGATGTTGTAGCATGTTGCCCGCAATGCCATTCAAAACTTTTAAATTTGTCTGTTTACATGTCTGTAAACTGGGCAGTACTGCTTTCTCAGAGCTTTGTATGTGTGCCCTGAAGCCACCTTCCTTCCTGACACCTGTGAACTTCCTGCCCCCTTTAAATAAATCTGGATCTGTATCTCAAAACAAACAAACAAACACTTAGAGGAATATTGAGTGACATCTGTCCTGCATTCACACTCTATAAAATAGTGCCCTTTATTACCCAAATAGCAAAAAAGCTTTGTTGAAGAGAAGGCTGACCCCTACTGGGACACAAAGGAAATATTTGGTTCAGAGTACTTTTGTAATCTGCTCTGTTAGTTTAAAGGTATCTAAAATTCTGTAGGTGTGACTTATTTTGCCATGTTCCATCAGCTGTATGCTTACATTGAAAAACTAGAGGATTTATCTTTCCTGTCACAAACTGAATCTACCAGATCTTTTATTCAAATCTACATTTTACATTATCTTCACGCAAGTGCGTATTTTCTGAGTTAATCAGAATGTCAATAAAGGCAGGAACTTCTGTTACTTGCCTCCAAAGGTTATTTTAATAAAATTGTTGTACCTGGCCAGTTTGGAAACATTAAATAAACTTACACGGAAGCCCTGTTTCCCAGGCTCTCCAGGTGGTCCTGGGGGCCCAGGGTCTCCTTCTATTCCTTTGTCCCCTGGCTCTCCGATTGGCCCACACTCACCAGGCTCACCCTGACAGTGTGAGGGACACAGAGAAAGAGAGGCAGACAACCAGGGAAAACAGTTAAATTATAATTTAGTAAGACTGAAATGACTAACCAAGAGAGGTCAATAGGTCAGACAACCTGAGGTGTTCAGACACTAAGACAAACCTTTAGTGAAATACTTACATTTTCATCATTTTCATTTGACCTTTTATCCCATTCAAATCTAGTGTGAAATTAAGTGGATCTGGTGTTCTTACTGTATTGTGGTTTATTCAGTATATGACTTGAATTAACTTTTTTAAAATCCTGAACTATTCTCTTTGACGAACCAAAACAAATGTTGCAATGTTTACCTTGGCTCCATCTTTTCCTTGTGGGCCATCTTCACCAGGGGGACCGGGAAGACCCTATAAACACATCAATATTTACAACAAAATCTCTTCAATGTTGAAAAAAGTGACCCATCAACTGTGAGAACTGTGACAGTGTTATTTTCTCTGTAATGGCAGATTCTGTGTGTGGAGCATCCCCAGTAACAGGAACACTGTTTCTGTCAGAGCCTTTGCTGATGATGTTAGGATCTCAAATCCTGAGCCAAATACAGTAGGGCTGTCAATCTTCCCCCAAAATCAGATTCGAATTTTTAATGTTCTTTATGTTAAAAATTCGAATAATATTCGAATGTTTCCTTGGTATAGGCTATAGCCTAGGCCTACCACCGCATTTTTATATTTTTTGTGTTATAATGACATTATTTTAATATTGTGCATCACATGCAAAAGTGAGCGTCTCCGGCTTGTCTGCGCAGCGGTGTCTGTCCCGACCCAGCTGCGCAGCCGGAGACGTGTTGCTCCTCCTCACTTCAAGTCGCTGTCATTAACTTTTAACCTGCAAAGGCAGCAGTGCCGCAATATTGTAGGAATTTATGAAAGCCCTTGTCAACATTTCAATAGTTAAAACAATATTTATTTGCAATTACTCTATTGAACGACCCCGAAGCATGAGCAAACGGGCCGTGTCACTTCAGATTAAAGAGATGCGCCTTGTCACTGTCAGCGCAGGGCTGACAGGGCACCCTCCGCTGAGAAGAGAGAGAGAGAGAGAGAGAGAGAGAGAGAGGAGAGGAGAGGAGAGGAGAGGAGAGGAGAGGAGAGGGATTGTAGGTCTGTTTGTAAACGGGGCTTCTCTGACAGTCATGTATTTCCCCAAAAAACATCTCTTAATGCACGGTAGAGCACCGTTTTTTTTTTTTTTTTTTTAAATATTCTTAGTTTCCAACTTCGAATATGCTTATTTTTACAATAATTCCAATTGTTTTCGAATAGCGAAGTTCATTCTGACAGCCCTAAAATACAGTAAAACTATCTGCACAAGTCAAAATCACTAAAGTACATGAGAAAATGTTTTCATAATGTGGGTAAACCAACTCATTATAGATGTATTCAGTGCAGTTGTAAAACATGCTTGATTTGCTTGATCATCAATGCAGTTGTCAAAGTCATAATAGGGGAACATGTAAAAGTTACAGAGAATCTTAACACCAGGCTGAAAAGCAGTCTTTCACTGCCCTCTGTGGTTGAAAGTTTCAAGGCTGCTCTGACTACAGTCAGCATCACTGATGGGTGTGTAGTTGGGTGTGGTCAAACGCTTGCTGTGTTGAACCTGTAAACACACTGAACAGTGATGTCACTGTGTCCTGAAGAACACCTGTACATCACTGCATCAAAGTGAAAAGGTAAACCACAGGAGGTCAGCAAAAACAAGACTTTGAGGGGGTGTTATGTAACCTTTAATTTCTACGAAATAAAGTAGGACACATTAACAGCATCTTTTTTTTTCTTTTAGTCCAGAGATTATTTAAAGGGGCTGAACAAGAAGTTCAGGGACGAAGGTTGTAATGAAGAGATTAATTCTGAAGAATTAGGAGTGACTCAACTGTCTTGACTAGCGTGGCCACATGACCACGCATGAAAGCCGATTTATTGTGCCCAGATTAGGTTTAACATGTCAAGTTTGTAGAGACAATTTATTTGTTATGTAAAAGGAAAAAAGCAAGTAACCCTCTAAAACATGTGTGCCATGAAACAAAAGAAACTGTGATGTAATGTTCATTGCAAAATGATACAGACAAGATGACTTTAAAAAAAAATCCCCACTGTAATTACAATTTCTATGACTAATAAACAAAAAAAGGCACACTCTTCTGAACATCTGTATTGAGCACATAAATCACAGATGATCTCAGATTTCTTTGGTCCTACTCAGGACAGTCAGACAAGATGAGCCAATTCCTGCTGACAGAATGGACAATTTCTCAGACATCATCTAAATTCTTTAATCTTCCTTTACCCACTAAGATGGAGTAAGTAAAAACTGCACTGTGGGTCTGATGTTGAAGCAACCTTGGTAAAGAATGCTGAATCTAATTCTGTGGACAGAATAGTAAGATGACACTCAGGCAGTCCAAGTGCTATTTATATAGTCCATCAGACCAAAACAGTTCCATCACTCTGCTCTCTTTGGTTCGGGTGGAGGATTAGACATCCTCGTCAAAATGAGGGGGAGTAAATATACGACTGGGTTAGATTTACCCAAACAGAAGGAAGGAAGGGATTAGTGGGATGTTTGCAGTTACTCACTCTCATTCCCTCCTGTCCCTGCTCCCCTTCAGCTCCCAGCGGCCCAACATCCCCCTGCAGGGACACAAACACAACATGGTGCTGTCTAGAGGTCAAGACACACTAATATGTGCATGCACACTCCCAAGCTTACTCCAACCACTGATACTTGAAACTGAGGCAGTGTTAGACTTGACAGCCAGCTGCTGTTTCACCTGAGGCTACCATTAGGTCAAGTCCAAACTCACTGAGCAAGGTCACAGTTTTTCCCAATGCTGGAGGGTGACAGAGACTGAAGCTCCACATGACAAATGTTTTCTAAGAAGCAGGGGTGACAGGAGTAGTTGCAAAAAAACACTGACATCGTACTGACCTTTGACCCTGGCTCTCCGATGGCACCCTGTTCCCCCTCCGCACCAGGCCCACCCTGCAAAGATAAGAAACAAAGGGCAGGAGTCAAATTTAATTTATACTGCATAGCATACATAAAAATGTCAACTATAAACAACAACAAAAAAAACTAATAATGACTTGTTATATAGTAACAAATATTAAATAAAAAGTACTTCAGGTCCTTGCTCTCCATCAGGTCCAGCCTCTCCAGGAGGTCCTTTGGGTCCCTGCAAGAAAAATCATCAGAAGACACCTTAATGACACAATAATCTCATTATTAGACTTAATAGATTAGTAGAGTAAATCTGGAACTAAAACTGAAGACAGAGAAACATAATACAAAACTCTAGCATATAATAGGAAAACAAACACAGTTAAATGTTTAAGTCTGTAGAGTAGAGAAAACTGAGGGTGGAGAAGTAAAACTGACGACAAGCCAAAGGCAAGATGAGACCCATAACATAAACTGTGCCTCTGGTGTTATTGGAACCTCCTACCCCAATAAATATTTGAATCAATCTGATTGTTTGACGTTCCTAATGTCCCCGAGGGGTCGGCTGATTTCCAGGGGAATCAAGAACTTAAGAAAGAATCCAAGAAGGGAGGAACAAGGTATGGAGCGCAAAGGTGTGAGAAACAGAGAGAGAGAAAGCAATACACAAAGACAAATCCTAATTTTCCCTCTCAAACGGTTCATTTTTTTCCTAATGAGGAGCATCAGAGCTTCTGAAGTGTTGATCAAATAATTTCAACCCTGACAGCTTCTTCCTCTTGAAAGTTTTTAAGAATAACGATTCATTATAGTTTCCAGACAAGTCAGTGCTCACAATGTGTGGTTTGTTTGCAGTTTCCTAAAATAGTCAAAAGACAGCATACTCACTGGTTCACCATGGGGTCCCCTCTCCCCGGTACTGCCTGGGATACCTGGTTTACCCTGGAAACACACACAGTCATGAGCTCAGCATAGCCTCAGTCATTCATTTGTGTAATCACAGAAAACAAGCATGAGAAAGCTCAGCTTTGGCCACGGTCCTCTTCTCATCTTTACTATTATCATCATTAGCAACATAACCACAAACATGATGGCTGAGTCTACTATTTCAGTGCTGCATAATGCCTACAGACACAGAAACCCTTTGATGCAACACAAGTGGATTGGCTTTCCTACAATGTCAGATCTCTTTGTTGCAGTCCAAACATTGCGTTGCCAAGTTTAGACAAGACACTCTAATTTGAAACAGTATTTAGTCCAACGCTGACAGAGGACGACATTGTTTTTGCATGTGAGAGATAGCTGGTTCTTCCAAGCATTGCAACCAAAGTGCCAAAGTTTGATGAGACAGTAATGAATTCAGTAGCATCAACCTTTACCTGTACAATAAATTGGTCTGCAAACTCTACTGTGAAACACTACACTAAGACCTGCGTGATCCACCTATCGGGGTCAGCAAAAATGATCAAGGTTATGTATTGCTATATTGCTGTAAGGTTTACATAAGAGACACCGATATTTTAGCCAACACGATGGTGGAATAAACAACCGTGTACACCACACGTCTTAATATTTTTAGGAAATTAAGTTTATTGTTCTTTGAAAGGGAGTACTTGCATTATTATGCTATTCTAATATAATTATGTGAGAGGCATAAGATGGTCTTAAAATGACAATATTGTTTATCGCAATTATCTCTGGGGCAATATATCGTCTAACAAAACTAGTTATGACAGTCCTACTGACTCAGGACAATTCATACTTAAATAACCCTTAGCTTCTACTCACTGAGTAAATAAGACCCAAAAGAAAAAGAAATACAGCTGCAAAATGACGTTTTTAAATGTCTCAAGCTGTGTAAATAGGATCTTTGAAGAGTGAATCAACTGAACAAAATTAAAAATAAAACAGGAAGAAAAACACTTAAGTGTTCCAACAGCCAACATATTCAGGAGCCACCAAGAGTATCTGTCAGAAGTGAGAGTGATGAAAGTATTTCTTCTATTCTATTTTAGGGAAACAAAAAGAAAAACTACTACAATCATTGACAGCTGCATTAACTAAACAATTGCATTCAGCACTGGACCTAACGGGATTTAACATCACAGATAACAACATGATTCTTGGACACAATCACTAAAAGATTTCTAATCACTGAACACAGAGGTATATGTATATGGTAAAGAAATATACATCATGATGCATTTTGAGGGAGCTTTTATCAGACACAAGATGGCGCTATAAGTCCAGAGGTCAACACAACACCAATGCTGCTCATACAACAGGTTTGTCAAAGCAGTGATTTTGATAATACTGGGCAAGTCTACAGAGGGGTAGATGATGTGCATTAAACTACAAGCAGCATATGCTTAGGAGGGCAGGTCACAACTGGCCCCGGGTATGTGCATGTTGTTATGTCCATGTGTGGGGTGTACAGTTGGCTACATCAGAGAGTGGGAGCACAGGCTTGCACATGTCTATGTGTGTATTTGTGTGTTTGTCAAGAGTGATTGCAAACAACCCAAAAATGTCGAATGTTAAGCCGACACATGATTAGAGAGAGTGGAAAGCAGCTCATTTGTCAGTGGAAAACGACACAAGCCAAACAACTGGGTCCAACATCGATTAACCATGCAGGTGATAGGGCTTTTCTCTGACTGGGGACGGTCCTTTGTAAGTCTGGCCATAAATGGATGAAAGAAATTGCACTATAAGAAACATAATGTGGCTATAGTGACCATCAGTTGGCTATTAGATGGCCCACATGGATCTGCTTTTGAATCTGTTTTTGTTTGCATGTTTCTACCATCTGTGGAACATCAGTTATTTCATCCTTTCACAGTTCAAAAGCACACAAAGACTACCATCCATCTTGTTCTCCTATGGCAAAAACAGAAAAAAAACAAGAGTCTGCTGGCAAAATGGCCCATTAAAGCTACCAAAACAAGACACTACAGCCAGCGTGTGTCCTGTTTAGTATTCATAGCTGCTGAAAAGACATCTCCTTTGGGGTTGTTAAAGTCTCTTCCAAGACAAATCAGCTGGCTGATATCATCGACCATTATTAGCTAAATATATTAGTACTGAAACACGTCAGTGGAGAAGTGATGAGAAATTGCAAAAGATATGTTGGTGATCACTTAGAAACAGTTTCGCTATTACCTATTCTGTCCACCAGAGAGCACTGACAAGTTCATTTTTCAACTGTTAGGTGTCCTGCTCTATGCATATCTTGTTCACAAGTCATTTAATATAAACCATAAAATAACTTCAACAAGGATGGAAATTCTTAAGTACAGAAGCAGGAAATGGAGCCAAGTTTCTGTGCTGTGTTCATTCACACTGAATGAAAACCTCACGCCTTCACACACCAGTTGATAAAGGGAGATTACATGCACATATGTTTTTATTATGTCTTCTTTTCTTTATATATATATATATATATATATATATATATATAGACAACACAGACTTGTAAAACATTTCCACATCCTCTTTTTACCTGCTGCAGCCATAATGATGCTCATCCTATCTGAAGTGAAGATGATAATTAAAGTTCTGAAAGAGACATTCAGCTTTCACTTAAACATTACTTACTTTCTTCCCAGGAGGGCCTCTCTCCCCAGGGCTGCCAGCTTTGCCCTTCAAAAAGAGAAATCATTATCTGAATGAATAACATGCAGTTGCAATCAACCCAAGTGATTTCAATTTATTTTGAGAGAAATATTAGCAACATGTTAATCTTCCATATCTGATGATTGGTGACTTTGTGTGTGCTGGGTTTTACAATGATATGATTATTTGTGTGTCGACAAATTTCCCTGCGTCAAGCAGGAGCAGTAATATTTGTAACCTCATGAATTTATTGACTTCCTTGTTGTTTAAATTTTATGTTTTGGAAAATTCCTCTCAGATGAAAACAAAACATAAACAAGTGTGTTGTTAATATGGCCAGAAGCGTTTCAATGATTTTGAACAAAAACACTTGAAGTGTTTGAATGTTACAGCTGTGACATTAACTTGTTTTATGGAAACACATTTGCAGTTAATTGCTTTGCTAAGAGTGCAGATCTTCAACAGTTTTAAAGATTTTGACGTCAGCTGAAACAACTGTCATCAGCTTGTAAATTTGGCCCTAACATAAACCATTGAAACATAACGTTTTGTTTAAAGCACAATGATAATGAGCCCCTTTAGGACAAGCTTTTTGTTTGTTTTATTGGAGATAATTGAGCAACATTGACTACGGCAGAAAACAGCACTAAATCAATCCTTTGATAATGCATTGTAAAACATAATTGAAACAACTATATTTGCCCCACGAAAATAATATTTGTATCACTTCTACATCAGTGACCCTGTCTATCGACTACACTCAACCTGAATGAACAGCACAATAAGGAAGCATCACATATAAACACACAGGCAGACACATGCATGAATATGACATGTCCACACCTAGAATGGCTGTACAATTTTGGAAATTTGGAGATAGCACTTAAAATATCTTAAGTAAAACAACAATCTGAAGCTCCATTGCATTCTACTCAGCTAAATCAGCTAACTAATTTGTGTCCAAACACTATATTTAATATGATAAGAAAAACTGCCATGTAATTTGTTCTGATTGGTCAAATGGTGATCAATGGAAAAATCTGACTTGTATCTATAGTCAGTCAGGATTTTTGGAAAAAAAAGGAAAAACACTAAACACGAAATGAAATAGATCTTTTACACTGTATACATGAGCATATCTTTGATATTCAACTCATTATGAGTTCACTCACACCAAGTACTTGGTTGTGCTTGTTGTTGTTACTGAGATGCAGCTATTTTGTTAACATACTATATCTAGTCTCTGGACACATGACACTGTTTTTTTTTCCCTAAAATATAATAAAATAGAAAATATAGAAAAAACAGAAGTCCCATGAGCCAAAAGACAGTATGACAAGAAAAACTCACTTTTCAGCCAAACAGTTTGACCGATTTTGAGAATTTCTATCAGGTTTGTGCTTGGCCAAACCCACAGAGCACTTCCACATTTCTGTTTCTGGCACAAATGGGTTAAATACAAAGTTTATGTTCATCCTGCTCCTCCTCAGCAGATTTAGCTCAAGTTTCCTCTCTACAAGTTGGCAGTGGTGCATAATAGCTGCATTTGGGTATAACCTGATACAGAGGTGAAAGACAAAGGTCCATTCTGCAAATTAAAACTGATTAAAGGATCAACAAGCTTTTACAGAGGCCTGCGGCCCGTAATAGTAGATGCCGCAATGTCTTTTCCACAAGGTGAATGTGCATCTTCAAAAGAGATTTGCGTGTTAACCTTGAGGATAATGCCTCTTTTTATGACAACGATTATTCCAGTAAATATAAATTTGCCTTTTCATTACTTAAGAGCCTGAAGCTGTCATCCAGAAATGCACAAGACATAAAACATTTACAGCATCATAACCATTCAGCAGGTACCTTACAACTATGTTTAATACTTTGAATATAAACTTTGTAGCATGTTATAAACTGCCATTTCCTCTTTTCCTGTCTTCTCTTACACATGCTAGTATAAAAAAAAAAAGACACATATTAATCTTAAGACTACTTACAATGAATCCTGGCTCTCCTTTTTGTCCTGCGTCACCTCTTTCACCCTGCAAAGACAAATTATGGCACATTTAAAAAAAAGTCAGAGGGATTAATGAGGTAAACCATTCATATGTTGTGACAAATAATTTTTACAAAAGCAGTGTTCCAAAGTTGTGCCGATACAGGAGGATGGACATATTTCATGCAAAAGTCTATGTCTATCCAATAGTGTACATGGTAATGTTTCTCACAGAGTAGTGTGAATGTGTACCTTGGTGCCCTCAGGGCCTGGTTCTCCCAGTGGGCCATCTGGACCCCGGGGCCCCTATGCGACAACAACATGAGACAAACCTTTGAACATCACTCAACAAAGAATGCACAATACAGGACACATTTACCACCAAAGCTTCATACACCACCAACAAAGTAATCAGTCCGTGTTTTTTATCTACTTGGGGGGTTTTCTGCCCTGATGTTGTGGCCGACCACACCCACAAACATTCCAGGGGTTTCCCAGCAATGTAGCAAAACCACACAGGTAGTGACAGATAGAAATCTTTAAAAAACAAATAACACACGCTCTCCTTTTCTCTCCTGTCCACTCTATCAGGACTTCAGCCTATCTGTCGTTTCCATCTTGTCTCCCCTCTTTTGTGTCTCTACCTTTGATGGCTCTCTTACAACTCCTATTTTGTCTGAGCCTCTGGCTTCCAGTCAGACTAACATCTCTCTCAGGTTACTGCACTCCCTTTAAGCTTCCAGGCAGAGAAACTCAGCTTTAATCTTTCTTTTGCATTGTTCTTTCCTTTAACAATAAACAATGTGTGCATACAGAATAGCTGGTTTGAAACTTTTAACTGAAGAAGGAAATTCAATAACTGCTTATCTACAAGTAATAGCACACATTATTACACAACAGTTTGTCTACTGGAACATTTCTGGCGCAGGTGGGGTGCATTTCATTGTGAGTGATCATTAAAACGAGGAAGAAGAATCAGAGATTGATAGAATAGATATGAGGGTAGAAACTCATAATTCAGAGGAGGCACTAACTGTTTTCCCATGATGACAAAAAGCTGTAGAACTACTGCAGGTGTGTGTCAACTAGGGCAGGTGCACGCCAGATATTCAGCTCCAGGACATGACATGTTCTTCTATAGCTCAGAGGGGAAAATGATAAGAATGACTGATAAGCTGTGTAGCACTTTAATTTTGCTTCCTTTATATTGCATTATCTCTCATCGGCAAACCGCAGTGTGGACAAAAGGGAAAAAAAGGGATATGTGACTACAAATGATTAGCTTTCACAATTTTCCATGACGGTCCATGACGGATCATATGCTTTGACAATGGAGACAGACTGCAAATGAGGAAGCGGGAGGATTTGAGGTTAACCATATCTTACCTCGGCAAGACAGGAAATGCAACCATAAACTGACACGTGTACGGATTACAGTAAACAACACAAGCCATGGCATGTTAATGGCCACCATATGTTTTCCTTGGCTAATGTTCAACTGTAAGAAAATAAGTGAGCAGAGGATAAAAGGAAGCAAATTATAGATGAGTGACAAAGTGTGAGAAGCAGTGCGGTGGCGGGGATCATTTAATTGGCTTGTTAGCATTTCTCTTCCATTTTCTTGAAATAGCTGAAACTGACTGGCATTAAACTACAGAGCTTTCCCCATGCCACTGTCAGTCTGGCAGTGCAGTGAAGCACATGCAAACAATTTAAGAAAGTTTAAGAAAGACTTTAAATAAATTTAAAGCAAAACAAAGAGTTAACATGTTAAAAAGCGGACTTTCCTGGAGGTGCTGCTGCTTGACATTGCCAACCTTAGAGCTCTGTCCTTTCACATAAGGATCTGAACACGGATAAGGAGAAACTGACACCTCCCAAGCAGTTCAAAAATGTTGAGTATCATAGATTATATCTAGCTAATATGCAGGCAACATAATCCTCAATGGGAAGAGTGGGTAACAACAAACATACGTTAACAGTCATGTTCACAGTCAATGCAACATATTATTTGCAAAGAATACAGATCATATAGATATTAATGCACTGAACAAAGTATAAATAGCTGTATGTACATTACTTCTTTACCATGTGTTTAGGCCACGGTTCAGGAACTGCAGCATATTTCTGGGTTGAATGCCATTCTGTTAAAAAAATTAACTTTGTATTTTATGATCTGATGACTGCCAAATGTGAATAAAACTTGGATTTAGTATTTGCATGCCAGAAAGTAAAGCAAAAAAAAAAAAAAAAAAAAAATCAGAATTTTTTTTAACCTATAGTGTCTGTGCTTCTGATGCTCATCTTTTTTTTTTGTTAATATGCACAAGCACAAACAGTGAATGCAGTGTCTTGTAAACATTATTAAATTAGTTTGATTTCGCACCCACCAAGCTGGCCTACGCCCCATTTCAGTTACATCCCATCATTTGAGTTGCACTTAAATAAATTATTTACTTCTGGCTCCCCGGTGACCCCGTACCAGGATAAGCAGTTAGGAAAAATGAATGAATGAATTTTTGTTCCTATGGCAACACACAAATTGTGATATATAAGCTGCAGCTAATTTAGGATGAACATGTCAGAATGAAATGCTTTGCTTTCATCCTGTAGACTATATAATCAACACAATGCACCTCAGATGCTGCTACTTCGAGATTTAAGTCGAAACTCTGTAAAGCTGTAAAGAAGCCTGACTATAATTAAACTTATGAATCTATACTTGCCTCTTCACCTGAAGGTGTCGTTCCCCTCTCAGCCACACGATGTCTCACCAGTATTACAGCACCATATCTAATTGACATTACCATAATGTCTTCCAACATGAGATTCATGCACCAATAAAAAAAGCTAAGGCAAGGAGGAAGGACAAACACATGTTTTATAACTGCTTAAACCTTTGGTTAATGGGAATGGAGTTTTGATGCAAAACAGACAACCAAGGGTCTGGTAAGTGACATCTTCATGAGTTGAAGTAAGCTCATAACATACAAGGGACTGGTACAACTAATACCCCAAAGATAATGTCAGCTCTTACCCCCCTGCCCTTTGGCCCAGCGATGCCTGGACTACCCCTCAACCCCTGTGGACCCTGAGAGACAAAGACAGACAGACACAAAATGGAAATCAGAGAGGAGAAAAGACTGGCAGTAAAACAAACATACCTTTAGGAAGGTTTTCATAATGTTTTATTTGGCATGGGTCAGTTAACAAACCATAAAATACAGTGAGAATGTTTAGAAAAACTTAATGGGGCAAAACCTCTTTGAGCTGACATCAGCACTAGTAATGTAAAGCTAATGGACTACTAAGGTTTTAACAGAAGTGCTGAACAATCTGCCAGTTAAGACATGCTGTTTATACAGGTCTAGACTAAATTGTGGGAAACAGGAAAACCGATATATCAAATCAACCCCTTAAATTTAACGTGTTTACGACTGTACAAAAACCCAGAGTACATCCAAGTTAATCTTGTAATTCAGGTATTTATAACATCCAGCCAAGACACTGAGTAGAAAGGATGAGAGTCAATGCATCCAAGCTTTTCAGTTCATTAAGTGCTAATGTGTATGACTCAATCCAAAATGCATAGGGAGCGAAACAAAAAGAAAACATAAACCTCAGCAAGAAAGTTCATGAAAAACCAATATATGAATCTGAGGGTGTGCAAGAAATTTAGAAGTCTGTCTTTTTAATACACAGGTGAATATAATTTTACTAGTGGACATTCTAATGCAAACCTACATTATCGAGCATATCACACAGTGGTGGCGAGAGTATGACACTTACGGGTGAACCTTGCATGCCAATGTCTCCTGGACTTCCTGGCAACCCGGGATAGCCCTTACACCAAAACAGAAATAAAAAAATATTATAGAAAGGCAGACAAAAAAGCATGCCACTGTTTAATGCCATGTGTTATATGGGTAGTAAAAGTGTACACACCTTATAAAAACTATGCTGCATTAGTGCTTTAGGATTTTAACAATGAGTAGTGTGGAGCAAAAGCACAGCAGCAGTGTGAGACTGTGCAGTGAAAGGTGGTTACATCTGTAACTGGAAAGGACTGGGACTGTTCTGCAGAACTGTTTCACATTATGTTGTCTCCAAATGTGCTCCAGACCCACTAGGAAAAAGAGACAGCTGGGTGCTGTGGTTCTCATCACAGCACTATCCACCACCCATTCTCTTTCTATAATAATCTATTAAGTAATAATAGCACACTAACAAAGGAAGGCAGTAAAGACAAAAGTGCCTATGATTTGCCAGCAAACGATAATCCCTGCAAATAGCTTTTAAAGAGAAACAGAACTTCATAAGATGATCATTGTAATCTGTGGTGATATAGCCCAAAGTCAAACTGCCAGTTCTCACTGTGTGGCTTCATTAAAGCACAAACTGGCTCACACAGATCACCATAACTCCTTACATAAGTCACAAATCTATCGCTCGCTCTGTCTCTCAGTCAAACATGCACACACACACTAACAGTGATTCAATCATTTAACTATTCAGCCAGCCAGCCACCAAATTAGTCATCCCCTCTTCCAGCCAGCCAATCAGTCAGCCTGCTAGCCAGTCTGCCAGCCAGCTAGGTCAGGAGGACTGGGGCCCAAAGCCACAGACATGGAGTTAATCCAAGGCCTCAGGACAGGGAGGGATATAGGCCAGCCTCTCTCATGCAGCAGCATGGGAGACAGTGGAAACACTGCTGTACTGGACAGCAGCATGGGTTTTTTTGGTTTTGTTTTCCCCATGAGTAATCAGCACTGTCGAAATAATTTTTCCACAGTAGTGTGTGAGCTAATGTTGTAAAATTAACCCACAATTAACCTGCAAATATACAAACATTTATCAATTCCAAATACAATATATTATGTGGATTTGGGGAGGACAATAAAACATAGCAAGTCACTTTTTTGTGCGAGTGTCTTCATAACAATGTCAACTAGAAGGGCACTCGAATAGTAAAGACCTCTGCAAAGGCCAATAGCCTCGTCTTCTATGATATGATATGCAGATCTGCAAGCACAAACACTACATATGTCTAAATATATTTCCAAAACTATTAGAACTATGTCAATCAAGTGATCCACCAACGACTGCTGTCTGTATGAAGTTTGAACAACTACATGTTCAGGCTACTACAGAGGACTACTGGTACCCAGTGAATTGTGATATGGAGTCAGTGTATTTCTGCAACTGCCTCTGTTTTATCACTACTGGACTCTACTACCATCTACTGGATTTTAACTTGTATGTCCTTTATTAGGCCAAGGCATAATGCCCTATCTCACAATGTTAGTGAAATAAATTGTGTATACAGACCATGATTTGAATCTAAACTGTAATGGTTTCTTTTTTGGCCCATGCCATAAAAAAATGAGCCAATCTTTACTGGGGTGACAAAGCTAGAGATTAGTTTGCAGAGTCTTTTTCAGTATTTAGGATTTGATTAGGAGTTGATGAAGTCCCTAAAAAATGTTACACCTTCAATGAGACACAATCTTACTTACAGTGGCATACAGCTTTAAGATTGGACAAATGCGTTCTTCCTGTTCTACCTGCATTAAAAATATCCATCTCCAAATTAAAACACCAGCAGTTGTCATTTTATCAAAGATGAAACAAAACAGTATGCCAGTGGGGCAATTTACTGTCACAATGAAGAACTTAACCAAGAGTAACTGATACTGACCTGTCATTTATTCAGGCTGATAACTGAACACCACAGCTTCAGTTAGATAATCTATCAGGGTCTCATCCCAGAAAGCGAGGACTGACTGACATACGTCACAGATAGAGAACACGAAAAAAGTCAAGTCACTGGATTTGGTCAACCAGACCAGCCTGGTTGGATCCAAAAGAATCGTCGATTTTTACATGCCTATCCTCAGAAGTACTGTGGGAAAACCACTTTTAACGACTGAAGTTTGCAAAGATTTGTATCCACAAACGTTACAACACTGACAAGTCTGGAACCTTTTAGAACAAGTGAGATTGATTTCATTTCCATGAAGTAAACCTTGTAGCTCAGAAACGCTTGCCAAAGCTGACAGCCAAAATTGCTCAGTGGTTCAGTTTTATATTCATCACCCTTAGACGTTAGTTTACTGAACAATGTATTCAAGCTCTGGTAGGCTGTTGCAACGTTGCTGATTTCTTGGAAATCATTTTTTCAATATATACACGACGGCTCTGGGGTTTACCAACTCTCAGACAAGAAGCAGAGTTCTGCAGTATATCCTGAGTGACTGCACTTACCCTTGGCCCATTCTCTCCGACTGGACCCGTTGGACCCGCTGGTCCTCGGTCGCCCTGCGGGAAAAAGCAGCAAGACACAAAGAAAACTGATCATTAAACTATGACCTGAAACCTCAAAACAGAAAACTCCAACACAGCTTCAAATACACTTTTCCTAATAAAGAGCTGTGAAACTGGAGAGCAGCTTCTGAAGTGCAGATGGTTAGACTGACAGCTGGCTGAGTGGAGTTTAAAGCGAGCAGGTACTTTGAAACCCAGTTGGTGGCACGGTGTGTTAAAAGCAAAGGTAACTCCGGGTGAGCAGTAAAGTTACCTATATGCACTCTAACCCCTCCAACACTTGTGTCAGTGACACTTAAATCCTCCTTGAACTGTCTAACATTCATGACTGCACAAGTACAATTCCAGTTGATGTACTTCTATCAAACAATGAGCAGAATAGTTTTAAGGCTCTGTATTGGAAACAAAAGTCTAAATCAGAGGATGGTGTTGAATTAAATACATATAATGTGAAAGGAATTTGTGGGCTGTCAGGGTATGGCTGGTGCTGACAGATTGAACCAGGAGGAGGATTTTGCGTAAGAGGAGGCGGAGGACAAGCAAGAGTCTGACAAGCAGACGGCTTCCCATGACAAGAACATGTTCTGACACACAGGGGGCTTCTGGATGGGAAGGAAAGTGAGCAGGTTAAGGTTGACAGAGGGAGCAATGGAGATGGAAAATCAGGGGTGTTTACCATGGGACTGTCAATAATCAACACCCAGTCTGCTGGTGAAATCAATTCACCTGAGAAGGAAGGCTGCAGAGCCAGTTGTAACATTTTCTTTTAAGCTGAGAAGCAATAAGAGCCAACCATGGAGAAAGCCTCAGGGCCTTTCCAGATTGCATCATGAGTATTTTTACATGGCTTATACCTGTGAAGTGCTATCCCCTCTCATGTTTTATGACTGCTACGCAGTAGTGTATATTAAAGTATGTCAACGCCACACGTGTCTAATGACACCAATCGGGAACAAAAAAACTTTGAAGCTTCTGACAAATGGTGACAGGCCAATTAGTCTCAACAGGTTTGTCAACTACTAAATGTGTAATTTTCTCCCGAATTAACTTTTAAATTGCTCGCTTCAGAAGAGGGGCGGAGGGGTGAGAGGCAGTAATGGTGACATGGCTTAGACTATATGGTTACTGATGTGGATGTGTGAGAGTGTTGAGTATCTATCTAAACATGTGTTCAGGGCCCCTCTGGGGCCTCAAGCCATAGCTGCTTAACACAGCCCAAATTACAGGTCCCTGCCACTGACAAGCAACCAGCTGATGCTGACTGACAGCCTAATGACAGAGAAGCACACTTCTTACCTTTTCACCAGGAACTCCCACCACCCCAGCAATCCCAATCAGGCCGATCGGACCCTGGAGAAGAGAGAATGGTTCAAAACAAAAACATTGGAAGAAAGTATGTCAGTGTGAGGACCTAATCTTTATCCATCTAAGGGTTATTTCCTAACTTGTTATGGCACCTGGAGTGCAAAGGTTATAGATTAGATAGTAAGAATCCTGCAGGGTGATCTTGGAAGAGCAAGGCTCTTCTAAGTTCAATTTTCACTTTTTTATTCAACAAGGATTTACTACAACAAGGTTGCAACCTTGATATTTTCTTTTTTTTTTGTGAATCATGGGGCTAAGATATAGTGTCAGGTATGAAGCTAGAGTAACATATTTCTTGGACGCAGTATCAATGATTGGGAATTACTGTGGGCATGGTTGTATCACAGCATAAAGTAACTCAATACAGATGGCCCCACAAAGACACACTACTTAGTAAAGGAGTCCTCATGGGGAAAACACTAGCTAATGTAAATATGAGAGTTATCGGAGGAGCATAACCACTTCCAGATCAGTCGTCTGGGACAGGGGCTGTGGTTTGGACCAGTGCCAGCTTCTCAACTGGAGAATCTATAGCTCCAGACCACCAGTAAGTCTTATGGATGGCTGGGTAGACATTCAGCCAGAAAAGGCAAATGAGCTTTTTTAAACCCGGTCATTGTGTTATTTTTTTCTAAAACAGTAAAACAAAATTTGTGTGTGTGAAAATAGTCAAGTATATAAAGTGGCCAATTAAGCAAATAACATACACTTATTACAAACCAGACCAAAGCCACAATACTGCAACTACACAGCACCACGGCGTGTGCACTAAGCCACCGGCACGCTACAAGCTACCAGAACATCTGAACCGAACTGAATTACAATGCTACTGTAATAATTCATACGACTGCCCAATTGCAAACCATAGTCTCACTCCTGGCCATCCACAAAAGCCAGCGCGGTCAGACTGCGGCTCTCTTTGGTTGTGAGGACCAATTTTTATTACTGCGCTTCCTCATCTCAGAATAATATATTCACATAGTTAAAAGGTTACAGCATTCTGACTGCCATTCTTGCTTCTGTCACATAATCATATAGTACATGTTCTTGCTCTTGTTACTTTTATTGATTTCTTTTTTTGTATCCTAAATGTGTCTACAGAATGAGAGGGGAAGCAATAGTCAGGGTGAGAAACAGACTAAAAGAAACTGAGAGTAACATAACAGATTCACAAAGTGAGTGCAACAAAGTGAAGGACAAGAAACAGACTACTAAGTTAAACACAATGAGATTTTGTTCCATTTGCTTTTCCCTAACTCAGCTAAAAGAGCTGTCAGCCTCAAAGTGTTACTCATGTATCATCACCTAAAGAGTATTATCCTACTGGAAGCAAGTAAAGCAGTTGAGCGATGGATTAGTAGCAGAGTGCCTGTGAGGGGTTGCAGCCTGCAGGCATGAGAACGGGAGCTCTAAATTGACCTCAAATCCTTTAATTGGGACATGAAGTGGGACAATGTGGTACCCTGTATCATTCAACACAAGGAAATGGTTTTAAAGGGGTTTCCATGTGACACGGCCCTGACGTGGGAGCTTTTACAGTACTATTTTGAGGGCGATCTGATTTCTCTGACTCAGCTTGTGTTACAAAGCACTGGTATAGCCATTAACCTTACAGTTTGGAAAGAAATACAGCGCAAGTCACTTACGGTTAAGAGTATTAAGGTTGTCCCTCACACGTGCCTCTTTATCACACACATATTTCAGTACACACTGAGTCACTGACATGACAATCAAAGCACAGAAGTTGACATGTGAGCTACATTTCAAAGCACACCTGTGGCTGCCTTTGGTGATTGAGGTCTGATACATGTTTTATTAGCTGTGGACTGGATGACGACTTAAAAATGGAACACGAGGTAGTCAATCTAAATTGGCTAAAATACACTACACTGTAAAAACCTCCAGTAAAATTTCACTGGACACAGTTTATAGGGGGCCACATGGTGATGCAGGGGTACTCTGTGAAGACAGGCGGCCCACAGCCTCCCTGCACCGACCCTAGGCTAACCTGCACTAGTCAACAACAGTCTTTCTCACACATCACTAACACATCTAATTTATTTGGAAAGTGATGTAATGGCATTCATTAGAGACTCCATATGTTTTAGAGGTTTTTTTTGTTTTTTTCTCAGCGTAGCCCCATGGCTCCTCCTTGGCTTCAAAGGCCCCCTCTACTCAGTAAGTGCTTAATCCCTCTCATATGTGCACTGCAGCAACACAGTCCAACACGGCCCGCTTGGCTGCCTCCACTATGCACAGAATGCAAATATTAACATTAAGGGGCCTCCGGGAAGGATGGACATACTTTGGATGTTCAGAGCAGTTGTGTGCTTTAACAAAGTAGAAACAAGTCCCAACAATTCTCTTAAGTTTTTGTGCCGGGTATAAAGCATTAACTGAAGCATGAAAGAGAAAGACAGACATATCAAAGTGTGACTTTGCAGTTAATTGGTACATTTAGAAACAATCCTAACACAGATGTTTTGGGACACTTGCAAAGCCACTTAATGGATAAAGCCCAACATCTTTTTGGCACAACATTTTCCACTTAAGCTAATATATTTTGATAACATGCGCCCTAAGTATGATTCAACAACAGCTTTGAGCCATAAACAAATGTGCAACCAAACTGAGGTGACTTTCACAGAGGATCTCTGACCGGTGCTCCTTCTGTCCTACTGTGGTGTTCTGCCAATTTCATGATGAGAACACTATTTAGTGGTGGGATAGGATCCAACTTTCTCTCAACATTAAAAGTGGGTCAGGAAAACAGCAAGACATTAGAAAATGCTCCTGTAACTTCCTTCATGTTTGACACACTGGAAGACTTAACTCACTAATGCATGGAGGCCTTGCGTCATCATCATAATGCAACATGCACATTAATCTTTAAGCAAACTATTAAAACATTTGAGGACAGGAACTCAAGCTAATAAAAGCCACAGCATTGACTCCACAATGACACGCTCTAAGAGAGGTTTAATGAGAAGCTACTAATTGGCAGCAGGATGGCTGTTAATTAATGTCATTCCAGTATGTTACAACTGCGAAAGCAACTTACTTGTGGTCCGATTTTTCCAACATTTCCCATGTCCCCTTTCTCTCCCTGCAAACAGAAAAGATCAAAGAGTGTGTTGGTTAGCTTCTTGTAATTAAAGATATCTTTGTTACCATCCTGCCCTGCTACTGGCACAGGACTCACAGGCTATTACAAGTGTCAAAAGGAACACACACACACACACACACACACACACACACACACACACACACACAGAGCATGGGTCTGTGAATAATTCTGTGTTGCTTCTCATTGTGGTTTATCAATATGTATGATGATAGCTCTGGAAGAAATCATTTTCTATCCTAACTAAGAGCATGTTTACAGCACAGTAAGTGTGGGCTTGCAGTATGTGGGTCACAAACATGGATACTGAGGTAAGCACTACACAATAATTTAGAATAATAAAATCTTGCGACACATGATACCATGATCATGGCATTGCATTTGAGGTGAGTATAAATGTCAATTATAGTCAATAAAACAGGGTGAGGATAAAGTCTGGTATGCTGTGGTTTGCTCAAGTGAAAACTGAGAATAAACTGACAGTTTAATAATCTAAACTGGGAGTACAAGCCATAAGCAAGATGGCATAGTAGTGCCATTGTAGATTAAAAAAAATACAGATCTGGGAGAGGAGGGTAACTGTCAGAGAAAAAACTCTGAATTTCAGAGATTAAAGTGGTAAATTTGTGGGAAAAAATCAAATTTTCTTTGAGATTATAAAATCATAAATTTCCAAGAAAAATGTCAGAAATTAAAGTCATAAATTTACAAGAAAAGGTTTTGAAAAACAGTGGAGTTTTTTTGGGGTTTTTTTAATGTCTACAAACCACCACACAAGGTTGGATCAACCTCATCACACCTAAGACACAACCAGTAAACCTGGATTCCCAGCAAACACTGAGATGTGGAATGACCGTTGTTTGAACATCCAGTCAAGACATTTCGTTATGGTTAAAAAAATAGTTACTAAATAAAAACTGTGCCAATGTCTGGAACATTGTCTGGTCATCAGCTGGACATCTTTCCTAGGTCAAAATATGACGTTAACAGACACGGGCCTATTCAGTTTTTTTGCTTGAGCTTTTGTACACAGTATACATTCAGCTGTATATATCCTAAAATCTAGAAATGAGTCAACTAAGTCTAAAAATAACATTTGACTCACACAGCACACACACCCAGGCCCCATGAGTGAAAGTCCTGTGCTTGACCCATTCGTCCACCATGACTTTTACCCTATGTGGACTTTGTCACTCTCTTTACCACATCACCTGACTTTCTGACAGAGAAGTTTGGAAGGCATTATTCTTGTAATTTTAAGACTTTAATCTCAGAAAATATTCAAGTTTTTTCTTCTAAATTGACGACTTTAATCTTGGAAATGCTGAGTTTTCTTTACATTACCCCCCACTTTTCCAACTTCATATTTCCCTTATTTTACCTACATTGGCCCTAATATGCTGTTGTGCATAAAACTGTCAGTGTCCTAAACACAGAAGTATTTAATCCTGGTCTCTCTGTTTTTTTAATCATGGTTCATGAACAGGGTGAATGGCAAGCATCTAATGAGATTAAAAACAAACAAACAAAAAAAAAATAATAATAAAAAGCCCAGTGCAACGTATCACACAAAAACAACAGCATTCTTTATTTCTTATCATTTTTCAGTATCTAATTTCTCATGTCAACTGATATCAACATGAGCTAGGATGTTGATTCTAAATAATTCAACTATAATACACACATGAAACACAGCTAATCCTCGCACAAACGCTCTGCATACCTTTCACAGACACATTAAAAATTGGACATGAACCGACTGAGGTCTGTACCAAAAACACATTATGTGAGATGAGGTGTCTTGATGTGGTATGCCCTTAGTTGGGCATGATTAAGGGTTTACCATACATAATAAACTGAGCACAAAAAGTAAGGAAATTTGTGTTTGGTAGATCATTTCTTTGCTGCTTCTTGGCAATAAATTTTATACCGTTGGAAAGCCTGTTTATTTCCCTTTTAAAGGGTGCCACATTTGTAAGGAACATGCATTTGTGGGATGAGCAGCAGGGCTGAGTATGTGGGTTGCGCCCATGAAAAATTAGTCACATCTTCTCTACCAATGCCAAACGGCTTTTTTTGCTGTTGGCTTTGACTCGTTTTGAGCTTCTAGTACCCCTGTGTGAGCATGGGCCCTGCTACAGTGGTCAGTTGGTGTCTGCTCCAAGAATCAGCATGCCATATTTAACTGATCTGGATAGGGCCCGTGCAATGGCAATTTTAAGCTGGTGTTCCGCAAAACCAAGTTGCGGCATTATTTAGAGTGAGCCCTAGTACCATCTGCGAACTGAAGGCCAAGTTCCATATAACTGGGAATGTCATAGACAGGCCGCGAAGTGGGCGTCCCAAGAAGACAGCACCCCCAAGGAAACCATTCCCTCATCCTGTCAGCACTTAGGAACCGTAGGCAGTCTTCTACAGATTTGCAGTCAAGGTGCAGGACGATATGGCTGACGGTTCTCAGCCCAGACAATCCAGAACAGACTGCATGCAGCCAATCTCCGGTTTCATAGGGCTTCCAGGAGGCCTGCCATGACTGCCCTTCACCGTCAGGGCTGGTGTCGACAACATGTGCACTGGAAACTGAACATGTGGAGGAACGTTATGTTCAGCAATAAGTCCAGGCTGAGCTGGATCGTACGGTCATAGTATGAAGATGACGCAGAGAACACTTTGCTGATTGCTGCATTGACAGAGTAACATCTTTTGGTGGAGGCAGTGTGATGGTGTGGGGCAGCATCTCCCTTACTGGAAAAACGAGGCTTGTCATCATTGGAGGCAATCTCAATGCAGAGAGATATTGAGATGAAATTCTGAAACCAGTGGCAATCGCATATCTCCACAGTCTGGGACCAAACTCTATCCTCCAAGATGACAATGCTCGCCCCAAAAGAGCGGGGTTTATCAGGGACTACCTCCAGAATTTGGGAGTGGCGAGGATGGAATGGCCTGCCAGCAGCCTGACCTCAACCCCATTGAACACTCGTTGTAGGATCAGCTTGGGTGTGCTGTTCGTGCCAGAATGACCAACACAACCATGTTGGCTGACTTGCGACAAATGCTGGTTGAAGAATGGGATGCCATCCCACAGCAGTGTGTGGCCAGATTGGTGACCAGCATGAGGACGAGGTGCCAGGCTGTTGTGTCTGTGTATGTAACGGGTGTGATTGAACCCAAATGTAGCACTCAGTGACAGTAAGTAATGACTTTTATTTAAACACTTTTATTTAAACAGAAACTGGAGCTGACAACAATGTTCAGATAATAGTTTATTCTGCGGACTCAGAGCCCACGCACAGTCTCTGGATACAGGGGCCCACAGGTAGGTGAAAGGAGGACACACACACAAGGCAGTGAGAGGTGTCTCACAGATAGTCTCTGAGCTGCAGCAGGAAACTCACAAGCAGGTGGGAACATGCTGAAACATCAGCAGCAAAACACCACACAGCCACAGGCAGACAGAAACCAGAGACGCTGAGGCAGAACTCGTGGTCAGGGACAGAAGGCTGGTGAGTTTACCGGGAAACAGACAACGTAGAGAGATCAGAGGCAGGCAAGTTCGATAACAGGAGATCAGGCAGGTAAGGAGTGCTGGAAAGTCTTGCATGAGGTTGAAGAACAATCTGGCAAAGAGTGTGTGCTGGAGAGGTTTAAATATCAGGCTGATAGGCTGATAGGCTGATGAGCTGCAGCTGTGGGGGCAGTTAAGAGAAGTTGTCTTGGTGAAGGGGGCGTGGGTGGCTAGCAGGGGGCAGGTAAATGGAAATTTATCAGATGCTTCTTGTTAAATTGCCAATATGTCTTGTTTCTTCAGACTTCAATCATCCAATCCACCAAACAACACCAAACAAGAGTCAACAGCAAAAAAAAAAAAAAAAAAGCTGTTTAGCACTGGCAGAGAAGATCTGACAAATTTTTCATGGGCGCAACCCACATACTCAGCTCTGCTGCTCATCCCACAAATGCATGTTCCTTACAAATGTGGCACCATTTAAAAGGGAAATAAACAGGCTTTCCACCGGTATAAGATTTATTGCCAAGAAGCACACAAATTTCCTTACCTTTTGTGCTCAGTTTATTTTCAACGAATGTTGAATGAGAAAAACTATGACGGTAAATAAATACCTTAATTTATTCCTTCTCAAGCAAAAAATGAAAATCAAGACATTAAAAGTACTGATTTATGTTTTTCTTCTTAGGACATGAACATGAGCATTAGCCATCAACTTGGACAGGTTATGCTGAGTTACAGAATTCAGTTGCACTCAGCCTTCAACCAAAACCAGTGTGCATTCTTTCAGAGACAAATTTGATGGGATTAGGTTGACAGTGTGATCAGTGATTGAGTCAACATTTAACGCATTTCTGTACTCCACAATCAAAAATTGAAATAGTCAAAAATAAATGCATCTATATAATGATAATAAAGTCACAGGAAAGTTGTGACTGTACAGTTACTTAATTAAAGACTCACCTTTAAACCCTCGGGGCCAGGTTCGCCTATGTAGCCTTTCCTTCCAGGTCTTCCCTAGAAAGACAGACAAGACACACAAAACATGAACACACACACACATACACACACACACACACACACACACACACACACACACACACACAAACACACACACGATGATCTAAAGATAGCAAAGCTCATAGTGTATTTATCACATCTCATCCCAGCTGCCTCCTGATAGAAGATCTATGTGAACTGTTTCATTCAAACCACCTGCAGAATACTCAGTTTGTGTGCACGTGTTTCTGTGTGTATTTTTGTATACAAATATGTGTATCTCAGAGTTCTTACAGTGGGGCCAGCGCTGCCAGGTGGGCCGATTGGTCCTTCATCGCCCTACAGAAACACAGTATAGTTCATCATACACAAATATTTGCAAACATAAACACACACAAACACATACTCACACAGACACAGCAGAGTCCAACAGACAAATAAATACAGCTGGCACACCAAACAACAAGAAATGCACACACAGTAACATCATCATTCCAACTGCATGAAATCAATCATTTTGTCCTTGTCCTCATGTACAGTGCTTCAGAAAATGTACTTTTGACACCTGCTTTCAGGTGTCAACCTGCTTTGTCTCTGTTCTCTATCTGACTTTCAGCCTTGTTTTTATAAGCACCCAATGATGAATCATGACTTCACCTTGTGGAACATGCCCCGAGAGATATGGCAGAGGAAAAAAAAAACTCCCACTAGGATCTAAGCTGCAACTGTTTGAGATATGACTAGATTCTAAATGAGAAGCACTGTGTTAGTTAATCCTGCCTCAGACCACTGATCCAATGGAAATCCCTCGATGAGCTATATTTTCCACATTTCTGTATCAGTAAGTCAAGAACCAAGCAGATGTGTGAACTTAAGTTGGGTGTTGAATTATCTCACCTGTGTTCCTTGTGGCCCTAGCGGGCCTTGAGGCCCTCTGGCACCCTGCAAACCCTGAAACACAGCCGAATGCATAAATTCAGTTGGATAAATTTAGTGTATGGATGGATGAAGAGAGAGCAAGAGAGAGATGCTGTTGTACCTTTGGTCCAGGTGGACCATTGGGCCCTGGTACTCCAATGTCCCCAGGAAATCCCTTGCAAAAACAGGAATGAGAAATTAGTATTATATGTAACTATTATTTCATTGGCCATGAATCACATGAGTAATTGGTTAAGTTTGATCCCAAATATTGATAATTCATTGCATCTGTGTGTACATTACAGGAGGGGTAGGATTACACTGCATTTTAAATGGCAGGTATAAAGTACGTCTATTTATATATGGATGTACTACAGCAGCGCCTCTTTGCAAAAAACTAAAGGCATCCTGCATAAAACTGTATCAGACAGACGGAGGGGTGAGGCCTTTCTTCAGTGTATGGACAGGCTTACAGTAAACTGATGTAAAGATGGTGATGGATTGCTACTGAGCTGATAGAAGCTGAATACCTTCAGGCACGCCTGCCATGACATAATCACTATTCCAGATAAATCATGCCTGTTAGCTTTGGCCTGTGACCTATGGCCATGTTGGACCCCTGACTGCAGCTTGTCTTTGACATTTCCTATGCTTTCCACATACTCTGATGCATCAGCAATGACGTCTGGTCAAGGTGAGGTATACTTCATCCAAACCACAGACGTGCTGGAGGGAGATGCCAGAACAGGCAAAGCAAGGGACAAAAGATTGCTGCTGTTTTGATGCAACGGCGTTGCAAAGTTTTGGGGTAGGTGAGACAACTTGATTAGTGTTTCCAATGTCCATCCTCAGAAAATATGCCACCTTTTATGTGGATGTTTAATCAGTGTAAGTGTAGTTGTTAAAAGCATTAAATTACTCGGTGCAAACTATACTGACTGAGAGAGCTGAGTTCACAGCTGCAACATCTGTTGTTTGACATGACAGTGATGTAGTTGGAGGCAAGGAGGAACTACAGTACAGGCTATTTCAGCTTGGATTTCTAATCTCTGCCTCTGAGTAGCCAGGGACTGTTTTGGCTGACTGGGATATTTAGCCATATTTATTCAAGGCAGAGTATACAGCCAAAGAAATGCAGCAGAGAGAGGCCAAGGCTGCAGCTGCATTAGCTGTGTAAGAGGATATGGATCACGGGCAACTCATCTTGGTTCATGTTAGGGGTGAGAATCACCATAAACCCCACGATACGATATTATCACAATACTTAAGTCCCAATACAATACAATTGAAATTTTTAATATTTTTGTAATATGCTGAGTATTGTGATGACATATATTGCAAATCATTACCGTTTTTTAACTGCAAATTATGTCCCCAAAGAAAAACTTTGTCAATGTCAACACCGATTTTATCCAATAAGAATAAGTTTTCATAAAATATTAATACTTGGAGTCTGTGTATCAATACAAAATTGCCATACAAAATATTCCAATACTATGCTGTATCAATAGAACTTGGCTTTCTTGGTCAACATAGCATGCACTGAGGAATTTATTGCTTTAGTTGACTACATGTACCATCAATACTGATTTGACATCCAAATGAAAGCTGGCAAATTTTCCCTTAACATTTCCTATTAATATAAAAACACAGTAACACAAACACAATAAAAAAATTCAACTTTCAAAATTTTAACAACAGGACTATAAGTCTTAGGTCACCACTCGCAGCCCCCATAGGCCGCAATTATCATTACACTACACAACACTGTTAAATGGAATGGATACTGACTGACATATTGTACAAACATAATGACTGATTTTACTACAGATGAAACCCATAGACAGTATAAAGTAAGGGGCGAAGCTACTGTTAAGTCACCATCTTGTTTTTCTTGGAGCCAGAAATTACCATATTTGGACAAGAGGGTAGAGCTGTGGTTGAGCAAGTGCTGGATCTGACTCATAGACTGTAGCGATGGCTTGCGTACAGCCTGTCACTCAAGCCAATCTGCCCTTAAATATGTGGCCCGCCACGAGAAACCCAGCAACAAGTTGGCCCAGCACAAGTCGGAAAAAAAAGAAAAAATCGATTTTTTTTAAAAAATGAGTGATTTTCGGTTTTTTGCAGAATGTGTAAGTTGAAATCATGAAGAAGCCACTCCATGTCTCAAATAACAGTATTGGTGGCCTTAAAACTATAAATTTTGTATTTGAATTTGAGTTGTTTTGATCCTAGTTGGGGGTGCGGCGATAACAACAGTAAATTTGCATACTGGCTTTCTTTGGCTATTCACATGCTTTTGTTCTTTTTCTGGCCAATAAGCTGAACCACATGGCTACTTATGCAGCCAGCCGCTCCTGCATAAGGAACTGCTACGAGGATTTAAACACTTCGTCAGTATTTCTGGACCTTTTATAACGTCTCTGCTCTCCATCATTCTGCTGAGAACCATGGTAACGATACGTGTTTGTGCGTTTCAGTGAACATTAACTCATTTGTTGACGATTAGCAAGCTAGCGACACAGCCACACCAAACTACTATAGCGTTTCGCTAACTTTTAGCAATATACTACTTTTTTCTCCATTCTACAACCAGATCGACCACAACGATACTGCCCGCCTGAGAGGGAGAGACCCTGTGAACAATTCGGCCACCCCAGAACCCATTTTTACACCTTCTATGCTGTTTTCTGGACACCGGACTGACTGCAGCTGTGGACAGCGCACACCCATTCATCTCAACAGGCCCAGTGCTTGGGCCCACGCAGGTAAGTACCACTTCCTACAGGATCCAAACCACCCTGACCCAAGACCTACGTTTAAAATTCTAACTGTTTAATGTGTGTACTTTGACCGGATGGCCGATCGTGTATTTTTGAGTTTTAGGGCATTTACTGTGGATTAAACATACGTACGCACACACAGAGGAACACAAAACACACGTTTGTATACAGAATAGTACATGATGATCAACTTTATTCAGGGGCTTTTTGTAACAAAAGCATTTCCATTTCAATAAAGTACATTCTGATTCTGATCAGTCCACTAAAGTGCTTAAGGAAAATAACACTACATCAACATTAACTACATTGTTCAAACTACTACAATAGTTTCTGCCCTGCAGGCTAACAGATACCAGATGTCACTGAGAGCTAGACCAGTAGGGGGTAGGGCTTATCTACATGAGATGCAAATGAGCAGCACTGTGTTATCTGGCACTTGAGAATTCAAAATTGTTCAGGCTGGATTTCTCAGTAAAGTAGTTTGAGGAGTGCCTGCATTCAAATGGCCACAACTTCTTCAAATATTTTTAGATTTCCATGTGTTAGACATCGTTGGAAAGCTTAGAAACTACACTTTCAGAATCTGTAAATAACTCAAAATGCCTCTCGGGAGACTTGTTCCTGGTTTTTCCATGGCTGGTCACATATGTTGAAGGGGTCTATGGGGATTGACTCACTTTTGAAGCCAGCCTCAAGTGATGATTCACAGAACTGCAGTTTTTGGCACTTTCGCATTGGCTTCATTTCTCAGCCCTGGAAGCTGCCACATTATATCTCAAAATCACACTACTGGCCATTTTAAGTAAATGGTTAGATTCAGCAAATGTCATGGCAAATCTGGTAGTGTAACTGGCCTGTTTGATTATCACATGTTAATTATACGAGTTGAGTTTTTGATGTAAAAGTGGCGAGTGAAGAAAATATCACATTATCATTTTTCCTGTTTTAGTCTTTACTAATGCTCTTCTTACTATTAATAATACAAAATCAACTGGCGCGGATGATTTAGATGCCTTCTTTCTTGAACTTTCAGTGCCACTAACTGCACAATGCATAACTCATATATTTAACTTGACCATCTCCACTGGAATAATCTGCATCCTTGAAGACAGCATGTTTCCTTCCTTTACATAAAGGAGGTGATAAAAGCGATATAAATAACAATCACCCTATTTCCGAATTATGTTACCTGGCTAAAATTTTGGAATCCCTGGTAAATAATCAGCTAAGATCCTATCTCTCTTTGTTTTCTGTACTCACTCCCAATCTGTCTGGCTTTAGGCCTATGCACAGTACCATATCTGCAACCTCCCTGGTTCTAAATGACATTTCACTCGCCCTGGATAGCAAAATGTCTTGTGCTGCATTGTTTATAGACTTGTCTAAAATATTTGACCATTTATTACTTTTATTAAGAAAAAAAAAAAAAAACCTTCTATTGGTTTTGATTCTGTCAGCTGCCTGTGGTTTGAAAACTACCTCTCTAATAGACTGTATTGTGTAAAGATGGGTGGTGTTCATTCCATTTTTTTTTTAAATATTACTAAAGGTGTCTCACAGGGCTCAGTGTTAGGGCCAATATTGTTTTCAATTTCCATAAATGATTCTGCCCATCCCCTCTAAAACCTGTCAATTGCATCTGTATGCAGATGACACAGTTTTATATACTGTTCCGCAACACTTGCACAGTCAGCCATTGAATGTCTACAATCATCTTTTGATTTGCTCTGACTTCAATTACATAACAATATGTTAGTATTAAACTCAGACAAAACCAAACGGATGCTGTTTACCAAGGCTACTCATACTGAATCTTTCAAAATCACTTGATGCTGTCTACTGCTCAGCCCTAAGGTTCATAACAGGTGATTCTTACAGCACCCATCACTGCCACCTTTACCTAGGTTGGCTGGCCACACATGGCTGTGAGGCAGGAACAGCATTGGTATTTGTTCATTTATAAAGCTTTGATGCAGATGCCTCCACCCTATATTTCAACCTTTTAACTCTGTCCTCACATAAACTTGGTACTCACTCACAGAATAGGTTGTTGCTTCACATTCCCTTAAAGCCGCTACAAGGAACTTTTAACTGGATATGCAAAAGTCTCTCGTTTCTGCCGATGTCTGTGCGTGACCTACAACTGCAAATGAGACCATCGGTGTGAAGATAAGCTATTTCTATATAGTGTATATCCATACCTTTAGGAAACTGGCTCCGGGTCCGCCCCAGGTCGCTTCCAGGACCAAACGATTTACGGCTCTCAGACGCCACACGTCATCTTGCCTAGCTGCTTACATTTGACTAGTAGTGAAATGAAATAGTGACTCTTATAAATAGTCGCTATTCCTCCTCCTCGACCCGACGTCCGCGGGGAGTTAAAATAGCAGCAATCATCGGGTAAAAGTTCTGTGAAAGCACTGGACTCACCAACAGTCAGCCACATCTCAGTCAGACAGAGAAAATCCAATCCTTGAGAAGTCAGGAAATCCTTCAGAATAAACGTTTCGTTCGCTAGCGATCTAGCATTTACCAGCCCAATCCTGGCAGGAGCCGGCGGGTCCACGGCGTTAGCTGTCCGGGGAGCCACACACAGAGGCCGCAGGTTGCGCAGATTCACCCCGCACCAGCAGGACGAGGAAAGCAGGGGCCGCGGGGCTGAACACCTCATCTGGGCCGACGACAGGTACCAGCCAGGAGTCGACAGGGTCAATAAAGAGGCGAGGCACCGCTCCATACTCAGTCCAAGAAACCGTGGAGGTGCTCGCCAAACAGGCCTTCAGCCTTACCAGCCGACCGCTGTGTTTACCCTGGCGGCAGTGGCGTTTACGCCGGAGAGGTGGAGGTGGGGTGCGGCAGAGGTGAGCTGGGATCCCCGATAGGAGCGGGGGCAAAGTTTTCCCATCTTGTTGTTTCATTCATCCCCAAAACAAACACATGCGCGAGCCAGGTAAGCGTCTTTACGACAATACGCGCTAGAGCTCAAGGGAAAATGTAGGCTTCATTACGGCAAAACACTACCACTTTTGTCCACAGGGTCGCCAAAATCAACTCAAAATGAAAGTTCCTTGTAGGGGCTTTAATCAGAACTGAACTTGGAAGAATGTCATTCTCTTACAGTGCATGTTATGCATGGAATATTCATCAGAAGACCATAAACTCAGACACTCTGCCACAATATTGCTGTTTAAATGCCTTATTTCTGATCTTGCTTTAATTGAGTGTAAATGCTTTTAACTATACATCTACACCTTAGCATGTTTATCATCCATCATTGAAAATAAGGGTCTCCCTAAATTGATTTCCTGAGTCTTAAATAAAGGTTTGAATGAATGGATCATGAAAAGGTCATCCAATGATCAAAGTGAACATCATCCTGTTCAGCTCAGTGGTGTGTTCACTGACATTTGTTGATTAGATTTTGAGATGTTCAAAAGGGAATTCTGGCCTTAAGTTGACAAAAGAGGAAAGGCTGTAGAGTCACAACAATCAGTGGGTTCATCCTTTGGTGCCTACAAATAGCCACAGCAAATATATTATAAAGCAATTATTAATTATCTCGAGTACAAATCATTTTTATATTTTTTCGTTTTTAATTAGAATTTTACAGGAGACACGATAGAGTGATCACCAAAAACAATACAATTCATTCTCTGTGGACCATGAATATCTACAGATTCCACAATAATGTCTCCATTACAGTTCAAGACATTGTGTCATTGATCAAAGTGATGATCCAACAGAAACAGTTTGGGGAGTCACAAAAATCATTGTCATTTCGTGATTAATTGTTTGGTTAAAATCAAATGTTGACAACAAAATTAACTTTTCAATGTTCAAACGATTATCAAAATAGTTGCCAATATGCACAGTATCTCCTACCTCTGGTCCTGGAGGCCCAGGTGGTCCTTGTGCGCCCATCTCGCCAATTTTACCCTGTTTAAAATAAAGAAAATGCACCCTAATTATTATGTGTTCCTTCACTCTGCACTTAGATAATGTATTCTGTTTATAATTCTTCACCACTAAATTGATAGTGTGGATTTAAATAATGCTGACTGACTTGATGTGAGGCAATATAGTGTTCTTTTAGCCATTTGATTCGATGCAACAAAAGCTTATATTCCACTGATGGGTGTAGAGCAAACAACCTGAGCACTGATCAGTCTCAACATGATGCTGCATGCACATGTGTTATCAGGCATCAAGACTAATCTCAGGTCACTCAGTCAGTCATTAAACACTTAACCCCTAACACTAATTGGTGCTCTCTCTCCCTTTATAGTAGCTAATGCTTACTTGCTTAGTCTACATTGTGTGAGCATGTTTTGCAGCTGCAATTCTGTTTTTTTTTCTTTGTTTTTTGTTGATGAATATTTTAGTCATAAGCGAGCAAAGGCACTTTGTTGAAACAGTGCTGAATTGATTAAGTTTAAATAGCGTTAACTTTAAATACCTCATATCCTCTTTTTTCTCCTCTTAAAGTTACACTGGGTGGTATTCAGAAGACTGCAGCAACTTGATCTGCACCTGATTCTGTATAGAAACTAGGTGCTCTCAAAACAGATCAGCATCTAGACTTATTTACAATGCGCCTGTAAAAGAGACATTTATTCCACATCTACATCTTCATCACTGGAGCACACTACCAGGAAGTGAATAAATAAATATATTATATGGCCATAAAAGTACATTTCTGGTTTACACTAGCTTTAAAAAGCATTTGTTCATTTGTATTTAACTGAATGTGGTAAATGTGGAATAAAATTCACGAATTATCAGCAAAAAGGCACAATTGGCAGAGAACAATATTTCCTAACTGGGTAGTATTTAGGCATGGGTCACGATTTTCGAATTTTCGAAGAGTCGTTTTATTTTGAAAAATCAATTTTTTTAATGCGACTACTACTATTCGCCGTCTTATTTCCCCCCTTTATTTGACATGCAATTCAGCTCCTAACCGCACGAGGGCAGTATAGGATTGCTACAGCGGTGTGAGATGGGCTACCAGCTAGTTTGATGCTCTTCTACAAACAGGAGAAACACGCAGAGACTACTACAGTCATCAAAAAGTTCTGCGTGGAACAACTTCGACAAAATAAGCGAAAATGAGGTGCAGTGCAAACTCTGTGAGGCAAAGCTTGCGTATCACAAGTCTACAACAAGTATGCACAGTCATTTGAGAGCGAGGCACGCAGGAGGCGGTGAGGGACCGTACGGCCAGGCTCAGCGGCGCGACACGTCTGCAGCGCAAGTCCCATAGCAGCTCGCCCCCCTGTTAATCAATTACAGCGGCTCCACCGGCAACCCCCGTCTGCCGCGCGACAACTCTCTATTTTACGCGGCTCTTCTGTTTTTGTCACGCTACGCTCCCCTACGCGACCCTCCAGCAGATAAAAACTACATGAAATAGTGTGCTAAACGTGCACAATGTGTTTTTGAATGAATAAACCATTATCAGAGGTGATATGTGATGATTTTTTTTTTTTCATGCATTTACCCATGTTTATCCGTGACACTGTGTAAGTGTCCATGGCGGACATTTGAAAGCGAGTAGATGACAAACAGTACAGTAAACTTGTAGATAACTCATATGTAATAACTTAGGTGGAAAATGCTTTAACATTTCATGCAGCCTACATGCAGCCTCTCAGCTCAGCAAACGGTAAACAACCCCGCTGGCTTCTCTACGTGTCGCTTCCATACGCAGTCAGTGGAGCCCAAATGAATACGCCGCGACGCTACGCTGACGTGACGCTTTGCAGCCGGTGGATGGATCTCTGTGTGCGTGGCTCCGGAAGGGGAGGGGGAGGGGGGGCGATTATTCGAAAAATCGTCTAATAGTTACCATGATTTTCAAATAGTGTTTTTGCTTGTGCTGCCCATCCCTAGTAGTATTGACCTTTGTTGGCAGGCATTCTTGGCAATTGTAGGATTGTGGGATTCTACTGCTTTGATTCCAAACATGTCAAGTTTGAATAACTTTTTGCACAAAAATATACCTAGCCTTGCATAACTAAAGACTGATGTCTTTCTCCCTGATTTTGTGTTTCGATGGGTGGATACAATTTCAGAGTTTAAAAAAACTCCCTACATTACAGAACCAATAGTAAATCCGCAGGGCGGTCCTTCGGTGGCTCGCTGAACTCTTGTGTTCATAAACATAGTCCGACTGCATTAAAAGTTGTAAACAAAGTCGCTGTAAGTCCTTCATTTCCACAATCTTGTGGACTGAGTACACGTTTGATAAAAGTTAAATGAGTTAAATCTCTCGGCATCCATTTTCAAGCTCTCTGTGTGTTTGTTTCCTTGCGGACGAGAAAAGGGGGAGCGCACATTTCCGGGAGGGCGTGTCCTTTTAAAAAATGCAACAGGCGTTGCTTTGTTGCCAGCCATTTTCTCCGGTATGTGAAACACACTTTAGAAAGGAGTGTCCCCAGACTATCAGAGGGTGGAGATCTCTGATTGTCTGGTGGCGAGACTATGCATACCTTTGTTGTACCAGTTTTAGCCATGGTGCAAGATCTTGATTAAATGGCTAATTTTCATTGAATTGGCATTTCCAGATGTTGTTTTTTCAGGGACCGAGGCACAGTAAGAGCATTCTGTCCGGTAACGTTTTGAAAGTCTAGGAGAGCTGAACAATTAAATCAATTTTATCTCTATTCAAGTTACCACATGGCTAAACAGGCAGTTAGGAAGTCTGTACTGCATCTGCTCTATGGGCCACACACTGTGAAAGATCCAGGTAATTTTATAGCCGGGAAATCAAACTATTTTGGCTGGCACCACTGAGCAACTTTCAGAGAAATGAACAGGCCCCTGCCTCCAAGGTTGTATCCATTTGTTTTTATACATCAATGACAGTGATAGCTAACAAGCAGACAGTGGATCCTTTGCTCTGAGCATCCCACAGGTAACACAATTGGAGTGGTCATGGTTCTTGGTTAAATCCTGATCAGCTTGATGTTAATGCAAGCAGCATTCAATTATTTATTTTTTGAAAAATCAGATGTTACAGGGTAGTACAGCAAAATGTATTTTTCCTCCTCTTTACATTACACTGGGTTAACAATGTGTTGATTCTGATTGTTCGGAGGACTACAGTAAAACCTGATACTGCATAAACACGAGGTGCTCTGGAACAGGACAGCATCTAGACTTCTTTACAATGTACCCTTAATAGAGAGACGTTTATTTCAATTCTTTCTCTCTTCATTGGAGCTCACTTACAGCAAATGCATGATAAAGCTGATGCGTAGTTAATGTGACTGAACTGACTTCAGTTTCCAAGCACACAAAAATAGATCCCAGATCTCATTGTGGTGTACTATGTTTACTTGACTTTGTCTATAAAAAGTGTACAAAACCTGCATCAAATGGCATGCATGCACACAGACAAACAAACACACATAAACATGCAAAAGCACAAATAAATACTCCTTCACTAATGTCTACACATGCACCATTGGCTGCACAGACACACACACTCACACGAACATACCGGTGGCCCTGGTCTCCCTCTTGGCCCAGGAGGACCAGGTGCGCCAGCAACACCCTAAAAGAAACAGAGATAACACTCTCAAACTGCTTTTATAAACCATTTGTGTGTGTTTGTTTTAATCCACTGCCATATAGCTGGGTACAAGCCTAAATGTGTGTGTGTGTGTGTGTGTGTGTGTGTGTGTGTATACAAACACATGGGACAAGTATTATGTGGTGACCTCATGTGATAAATGAACATCTGCATTTATTCAGATGCAATGCATTTCTGATTTTTGGAAATGTTTTGATTAATCTTTTCCTGATTTAGCAAAGACAAATGTTCCTCTACAGATTCTGCTATTGTCCAATTACTTGTCAATGCAGGAGGTAAACAGAGGTCACTTCTGGGATGTTTAAACAATCAAGGACAACACGTGCATTAATTAGAAAAGCATTATCAGGTGACAACAAAACATGAGTATTATGTTGCTTATTTTACTTCAAAGGGCTGATGAAGTCATGACTGATTAGTGTGGGAATAAAATGACTAATAATCTTTTTATAATTGCTGGTAATAACAGACCCATGCAAGTAATGTTCAGATGGTAAGCATCTGTGTTCTACTTACAATCTTTCTCGTGTGACGGGAGACGTACCTTATCGCCTTGGTACCCCATCTCTCCTGGTTGGCCCCTTTGTCCCACTTCACCCTGAATTTCACAGTATTATACAGCGATATAACACAACACTACCCTGCCACAGTGATCACAATACGACCATTAACAAGAGATATGAACCTGTACATTAAGTGTAGAATACAAGAACATTATGCAGTAATGCTTATATACTGTCAAGGTAAGCATCTATCAAAATTGTGATATGAATAATTACATATGTCAGCTGGGCTACTAACACATTACACACAAATACACGGCAATAATATAAATATTTAGATCACCTTATCACCTTTCAATCCAGGCAGGCCGGCTCGTCCTGCTGGGCCCTGCCACAGGAAGAGAAAAGAAGAGAGGGAAGGTAGAAGAATCAGTCCATTAGAGAGAGAGGGCAGGGGAACATTTTTGTAAGGAATCTGTGACTTCAATGACAGGATACATTTTAAAGCAGGGATTTGCGAATGAAATGAAGCTGGAGAAGAGTGTGCTGATGGATAATAGGAACTGACATTGTGGCAAAGGTTTTGAAAGTTGTTTTTTTTTCCTTTATATATTTGACAGGCCAGGAAATGTATATATGGTGGTAATGGAACTTTGATGTGAAGATACATGCAATTCAGAGTCCAACCACAGACTGTATATAACGATGGATGTTGCTTTTCAACTTCCTCCCACTGTACAAAAATGAAGCAAAAATGGGAGCACTGCCATCTTGCGTTGGTTCGGAGCAAGACTCTGCACAGTAGTGATCAGAGAAGGGGAGCTGCCGTATCAAGGTACACCTGCCCGACTCAATGATGAGTTAACCACAGCTGTCAATCATAACTTCACACCCCCTTAATATTATATATATGTGTGTATATATATATATATATATATATATAGAGAGAGAGAGAGAGAGAGAGAGAGAGAGAGAGAGAGATTCCATAAGTTGGCGTGGAGGGGGAGGGGTTTATGACCTCTACTACAGCCAGCCACCAGGGGGTGATTGAGATCAAGAATTTAGCTTCATTTTTGGGGAGCTGTCATATCGTCCATCTTTACATAGTCATTGAGTCCAGTGGTTTATTTTGACAGTACTTTACATTAGTTTCCTAAAATTTAGAGCCTTTGCAGTAGCCAATGTCTAACCTACCTGAGGTCCCATCAGACCAGGCAGTCCTCGCAGTCCTTCAGGCCCTGGGTCCCCCTGTGGGGAGAAGGAGGTACACAATGCAATTTATGCATCACAAATACACAGACAAACACAAAGGTCTGATACACGTCTGGCACAAGGTGGTTTACTGACACTCACTGGCATTTTTCACATTAAATGTTTCTGATTTATTCTTGGCAGGGACGTTAGTCTGACATGAACACTATCTGCTGTTTCCCAACACCAAGCATTCCTTCTTGTCACAACCGTACAACACAACTAAGCCGTGTTGGTATCCAGTTGTTTTGTATGGGTCTGGGTTTGGCCCTACTCATCACTGTGAGCCCACAACATCCACTCTAATTGACAGAGGCGAGATGAGAATGGCCAGAATGTGTGGCTGGACCAAAAAAATACCCTTTACAAACAGGCAGGCACTTTGCTGGCCACTGATGGGGTGGTTTTCACAGTGACTGCAAAAACCACATCAGAAGTGATTATGTTGTGGTGACAATGATGTGTGTGTGTGTGTTTAAGTTTGTGCAAGAACATACATGGACACACAAACACATTAAACTAAATACAGCCTGTGTACCTTGGTATATAGGTTTGGTTTCCTTTGATATTGTGGTAAACAATTTTATTGAGGAAACCAGACAGCCTGCTCACTCAAGGTTTATTTTCTCTTAGAGACTGTGGTAAGGCTTAAAGGAGAAAGGAGTAAGGGAGAAGAGATGTCAGAATCTGTTCCAAGACATTCAAGAGAAGATAGTGTCTGCCATAACCAATATGCTGAAGAAAAGCATGGTGATAAAAAAAAAAAATGAATACAAAGACAACTGGGAACCTTGAATTTCTTATCTCACTTGTCTGCAGTAAAGACTAAAAAATGTTACTGTCAGAGGGCTATCCTCTATCCAATCAATCAGTCAGCCTGGTCAATATGCACAAAAGTGTAAGTGAGAGGCGATTGAGAGCACATGGCTTAATTTGATGTCATCAAGACATGTGGCTTAAACTAGGAGTTCATCTGGACCCTGTAAGGCTGGTGTTTGATGCTGTGGCTCCACTGTGGTACCGCGGCAGGATGGACACAAATCACATGCACTTCATCAAAAGAGGCTTTCAACAGAGAACACATGAAAATGACACATTGAAAGGAGGAGATAAGTCAAGCAAAATAACTCTTTTTTACAAAACGTGGTGTCCACCAGCCCAGCTGAGGTGATCTTGTACATAAACATCCCACTCTGCTATCAAGATGTAGCCTGACTGCCAGAACAGTTAGAGATCATCCAAACCATTATCACCAATCCACACTGAAGGCAAGTGATTAAAGACTTGACAAAAACCAGACTGTAGCATTCTCATACCGCTTGTTTCAACACAAGCACTGTAACCTCAGAAAAGTCGATCAAACATGAAATACTTCAGCACCCAGTTAATCATATACTAGATTGTATCATATACATGACACAACATATGAGTAAGGAAAGCACAGCTAAATGACTTATGCAGGCCTCACCTTAACATGTGTAAATGATCAGAAACTGGTGAAGTAGGAGTGACAAATCAGTAACACACACACACACACACACACACACACACACACACACACAAAAAGCTTATAAAATTTCAAACAACTATTTTTTGTCTCCACTACACTTTTGTTTTTTTAATTCAGGCTGTGAAATAGTGTCTGGCTGCATCACATTTTGTTGAGTCACACACTGGCAAAGACATCAATTGCATACCAGAATGAACACTTGCTGCTCTGTTTCTGCTCTCCATCTGATTACTTAACTAAAGTTGTGACTTTGTGTAATAGCCTCTCAATAAATGAGCGAGCACAACTGGAGCCACAAGGGTGTGATTGACACTGGTAAGTGAAAATGAGTTTTAGATGTCAAATCAGCGTTCTTTGTGAGGTCTATCCTGTGTCAAAATCACTCAGCTGGAAAGTTGACTAAATATGAATTACATCAAAGACGGGATTAAGGAGGTGTAAGTATTTTGGCTCTCTTGTATGATTACTCAAAAGTACTTACAGGCAATAATTTGTTGATATAAAGACAAGTAACCACTACATCAGCTTTAATTATCAATAATTGATTTCTCTGCTTTGTTAAAAGACTGACAAGATGAATAATACATAATGTGTAATATAAAAACATTTTGTTCAGATAAGCATTTTGAAGGCATGAGCTTTTCACAGGATTGCCTTTGTCCATGTTAAATAATTTTATACTTCATACAAATCAGGATCCTATCACCAACACTATGAATGTATCAACGCTTGATGGTGTTATGATTTATTCCACAAAGCCTGCAGCCACACTAGTGTCAGGACTTAATGCTCAACAAAACTACAAATGGTGAAAAGGATGAACGCGTCCACTCTTTCCAGACATCAACAAAGTTGTCTCTTTTTTTAACATAAAAGGGACTGACATGTCAAGATCAGCAATACATCAGACAGCACACCATCTCTAAATATGTTTCGAGATAACACAGAGCAATTGGGCACATTAACCATACAACCATTTTTCTGTGTGTAGTGACTGCAGTTCATTCATGTATGCATGTGTGAACATCTGTGTTGAATCCTGTTCCTTCCAGACCATGCAAAGTGATCTGTGGAGTGACCTGAGCCATGGAAGTAACTGAAGCAGACAAACAATCAACTTATTTTTCACTGTCTTTAAGCGGCTCATTTTCAAGCTAGCATGAAGAAATCTTGTTAAACAGGACAACCTAAGGCATCCATTGGTAACAACCATGACATGCTAGCTTGTCCAGAAGGGGCCTAAATAACACTCCAAAATTAGGCTTAATTTTGGTGAGGGAAAAATTGGCATGGCCATTTTCCAAGGGGTTTCTTGACTCTCACGTCAACATATCTGAATGAAAATGGCTTCTATGGATACCCACGAGCCCACCCTTGACAGACAAGCACACTTTCTGCTAATCCCATGCAGTATTTGGCCAAAAAGAAAAAAAATGCAACCTCATGAAACTTTACAGCCACCAACTCAAGACATTGGGTATTCAGAGCATATATGGCTTTCATATGTATACTGGGGGAAGGGTGTTCTGAGTAATTTCCAGAACGCCATCAAGACACCGAAAAAATCCAATTCTTACAGAAATTTTCAAATGTTTTTGATAACAAATCACAGTATGGATTTTTCTGTGCTCTGTGGATTTTTGACAATTTGACAATTTTTATCAGTTCCGTAGTGTGGTAAGAAAAGATTTAATTTAGCTCTACATCTCTGTAACACATTGTATAAACCCAAAAATTGCTGCAACAACTTATGAGGCATAATTAAGCATGTTAATGGCCACCATATACTTCCATCATGAAGTTCTTAGCCCCTATACACTCAAAACTGTCAAAGTTTGAATAGGTACCTAACCAAAACAAGTTTATAAACAGATTTATGACTAAAAAAACTTGACACACAGTGCTGAGCTGCATCTCAAATTAATCTCCTATACTATAAAAAACTACTATAACTCCTTAAAGATTCACTGTCCTCACCAAAAGATGACAAAAATGGATCTATGATGGGTCTCAGAGGGTTAATGTGGAGTGAAAACAATTTGCTTCTGTACAAGTTACTACCAAGTTTTACAACGACATCTTGGGCCACGACCGATTACATAAGCTGGCTCACGTAAGTCTGCAACTGTGACGAAATATCAGATGTTGTACAAAAAAAAAAAATGCAGACGGTTTTATTTCAAAGCTTTGGTATTCTCTATATTTTTATTGCTCTACATGTGTAACCCTCTCTGTGTTTGTGTAAAAACAAAATAGTCTGCATGTTTCATGTCTGACTGTGTCTGTAGTAAAGATGACTTACAGCCAGTAGCTGAGGTGAAGGTTATGGAAACCCCATCCATCCAGATGTGTCTAGCACACAGTGAGTGACCCCTTAAGCACCCCAATAAATCCCCATGCTATGAGGGCAGCAAACCAGTGTCAATGAAGCTTGAAATGGTGGCACAGGAAAGGTGCTGTACATACACAGTTTTATCTATTTTGCTGACATGAACAGGGGGATGTTTTAGAGGCCTCTGTAAAGTCAGACTTTTTAACAATTGCACGTACTGCAGTAAAAAGACAACATGCCTTCTATAAGGCCTGTGACAGTCTACATGTTTCTTACTGCAGTCATAAGAGAGAGCCTCCCAGGTGTTCATGCTGCTAACATTAAATCCTTTGGCAGCCTGCTCTGACAGAAAAAACAGTTATAAAGGACGATTGTGCAATCAGTGTAGTACGACCCATACGTACACTTATCGTAAGGCAGCCCTCTCTGGTGGCCACAGTTATTATTACCACAGTAGAGGAGAAAGTGAGATGATGAAGTATAAAAAGCAACAAAGTCCACATAATGTTGCATAAAGATTGAAGAAACCCCTATAGGGTGGGTGGGAGGGAGGGTCGATGGGTCAAACAAGCACAGGACTTTCATCCACGAGACACGTGCTCATGCCCAAAAGTCACCTTTGACTTCTTTTAAGAAGAACACAGCCTAGTACGCTAGCATGTGTAGCATACTATGCTAGTAACGTATGTAATGTCTGTCATGCGACATGCTACACTGGCAACAAAAGTACTTAAATAAAGCCAAACTGCGACCACTTTTTCGAAACCTGATCACCTAGTTTTGTCGCCTAAACCTTACCATGCATTTTTATAGCCTAACTGCGACAGTTTCAGAAGATTAAGGATGTGTTTAAACTGAAACGTTAGGCGTTAACATATGTAATCTGGGGACAGTCAGAAAAGTTGTTTTGGAAGTCAGTGGAAACTGACCTATTCTCTAATTCAGGTATGAGACAGTGTTGCAGCTGGATGTTTTTTTCATTATTTACACCCCAAATACTGTATGTCACATTTGTGACATTGTTTAGGATACACTGTACCCAAGCATGAACTGTGGTCAGAGCAATTTACATCTTCATATCTAGTGCTGGAAAATTGGCAAAAGGAGGTGATCATGATCTTAACCCCACATGAATCAGCTATGTCTGTAATTTGTCAGGTAAAAATTCCACCACAAATTACCTACCTTATTTCACCAAACATACAGAGCCTTATCCCATTTCTTAATCACAAGGCCCCTGGTAATATTATTCCCATGTCGGTAGGGCTTAAGTCAATTTTCTGGAGCTTTTCGCCTTTTTTGGCACTGCCATGCCCATGGCGTTAGCAGTGTTAAAGATGCATGATGTGCAGCCAAGACAGTTTAATTCTAATTCCAACCCTTCTTATATTCTATTCCTTTGAGTCCCTGTGGATTACAGTAGCGGCCGTCAGTAACTGTAAGAAATAAGATCTGAAAAAAAGCTCTACAGCAAGTCTAACCACACATTTTGAAAAATTAACCAAAAAAAAGGCAGCACGAAAATCCACTTTCATCGTTCATGGAGAAACACAGCACATCCTGCTATCCATCATCCAAACCCTATTCTAACCACTACAGACAGACAAGTAGAAAGAAAGATGGACAGACAAGCAATCTTGGAAACAAGTACAAGGAGAGTCAGAAGCGGAGCTGTGAGCCAAGTGAATGACTGATCAAACATAGCGCCTATTAGGCATGGGAAACGTAACACATGAACAAAAATAATAATGTTGCAAAACTGATACTCACCCTCAGACCAGGAAAACCGCCTATGCCAATCCCACCAACAGGCCCCTGTGAAACATCACAGCAACATCCTAAGTACACAGGACAGGACACTTACAGTATTGCACATTCCTCATTTCCAAGGGTGCACTGGAAATACTGTAAGTGTAACTTCTTGTCTTCATCTTTTTATGTGTCCATCTTCTCTGATGGCAGCAGAATTTTTCCTATGAAAATGTGCTCAGACTTGGTGTGAAAGGTTTACGTTCACAATCTTATTTTTGTATTATTATTATTATCATTATTATTATGAATACAGAGGTGGTGACAAAAGGCCCTAACACACATGAAACGTATCACTGATGAGTGAGGACAAGAAACAAACATGGAAACTCAAACTTCATAGATGGGGGACAGAAAGGTGAAATAACAGGCAGAGGTAGATGAAAAATGTCGGATAAAAAAAAAAGAGGACAGCTGAATTCAACAAGAGGCAATCAAAAGTTCTCACCTCATTGCCATCAGGACCAGGAGGCCCCCTCTCCCCCGCATCACCCACCACACCCTGTAAGGGAAGTACATCCATGCTCAATTTAAGTACATCAGGGCAATCACTGCCAATTATACCCTCCACTTGGCAGCATATAGCACCTTTATACAGGTGAATTAACAGTAGTTTATTTTGGTTTTTCCACTGTTACTTGACTTCTATGTTTTCTGTCCAAGGCATCCAATCTTTACTTAACATATACGTAGCATTTAACATGCAATTTCCCCAGGTTGTTGATCAAGATCAAATTTGCAATGACATGGTATGATAATAATGCCTATTTAATGAAGCAAGATAAGCTAGTGCTTTGGTGAGCTTGTGGACGAGCTTACAACAGCCCTGAGGCCACAGACTTTAATCCAGTTAGCCAGACATCCTTTAATGTTCCAAAGAAAACCCTCTGGATGAAACAGACACTGGGCTGACTGCCCGCTTGGCAACTTCAATCCAGAGAAGCTAAGGCTTGTTTTTAAAACATTAACTTTTCACAGTGTGAGGGCCCAACCTTGACATTCCATTTGTCTTCATCTTAGTCTTTTTTTCAAAGCCACCCGGGAACAAACCTGGCATTGCAGGACTTATGCCAAAAAACATGCAATCAAACATTCAAAGTGGTTTGCTACACCTTGTTAAATCATCTTAAGAAGTTATTCCTCTCTCTTCTTTTCTGTCTCAGCAGTGTTTAACTAGTGGTCCTCAGTGTCCTGCTGCTTTAGCACATTCACAACAGACGCAGTGTACACATGAATCGAAATGTCCCCGGGGCTTTTGTGGTTGTGAAGTACTGCTATTTTAAGAGGACATACTGTATACATTATCACATGGATAACCTTTCTATCCGTTTTTACAATTTTCCTGATTTTCCAGATGAGATGACCCAGACAATTACGCTTGCAGCTGTCTCCTCATAACTATTGATAGATGACAAAGGTATACATTTTTGTGTCTGGAAGCACCTATGACAGGAATCAAAATTAATTAAATATTACGTGTCTTCCTTTGGGGCCGGGTTTTCCAACAGGACCAGGAATGCCCTAGAAAAGAAAACAAGTGGATAAGTGACTCGAATCAGGGGAATAAAACTGCTGCTCACATGGAATTGGTGGAACAAGTTTTAGCCACTGGACTAAAATTGAGAGATTTTTACTGGCTATAGAAGAAGGACAATGCACTGTTCATCTAACTGCATGTATCTATCTGAACAGAACATGAGAAAACCACCCTCTTCTACAGAGAAACTCGGCCTACTGTGAGCCAGGATTCAAAGACTATTTCATCACATTGAACTAATAGTTCCCTTGGCACAAACCAAACTGATGTGCAGCAACCCGCAAGAGAGCTGTATAACATATAGAATGAAGACCAGGATTTTATTGAGACTAGAATCTCACAAGAAAGAAGAAATAAGTGATGTCATTCAGGCAGCTTAAATGGAAAATATAAATTTTCTTCACATTTTTTTGTAGCCTAAGAATTTAATGCAGTAAGTGACAGCTTTAAATAACTGCTGCCAAACACATTTTACTTTTACCCTATAGTTTGAAAAAACTGACAGAAAAAATACAAATGGCTGTGAGTAAAAAGATGTTCTGACATACATCTGTAAGAAGCTCAACATATATCAAGATGTACTGGAACAGAGCTTAGTGCAGAGTGCTAAAACCAAAATTCTTGTGAAAGCTGACATCTATCAAACCTCTGTCAGGGAGGTAAAGTATATGACAAAGTAGGTTTAAAAATGGAGTGGAAAGATGAAGAAGAGGACACTATATGAGGTAAATGTGAGTAGTTTTGACAATGAAAATATGTCCAAGTACACAGGATTCAGGAATAGTGAATCAAAAGACCTTGACATTACTCACTTTCTCGCCCTCTGGCCCTGGTGGCCCAGCGACGCCAGGAGGCCCAATGAAACCCTGGAAATCAGTAATATTTCATTTTAAAATATTGTTTAAACAATACAATACCATTTTAAGCAGTGTGATACAGCATCTCATTAAAACAATCTCATCACATTACTTCTATTCTATTTAGCATAAACACTGCACATTGCTGATTAACTTTGTGATCGTAAAATAATGACGATAGATGTCACAGAACAGCATGGGAATTACTTTTCACTGTGACCAACAAGCCACAATCTATTAGTCATAGGTATAGGTGGAAACTTTGGTCCTAAGGTGGTGCTGGACAAAAATCCAAATCATTTGTAACAGATGATTATTCATATCTAATACTGGCAATTTAGGCAGTGGTAGCTTGCATATCTTGGCCTGGTCACAAAGACCAAATGAAAGACAAACACTGCCATCCATATGCCCTGCCAAAAGGGTTAAAAAAAAAAGAGGATCATACTGTCATACAAGTTTCTTTCTTCATATATTCTCTTTAATTCTGATACATCTGTGACCATGACCTTGATGTATTATGTGGGTTAAGTTCTAGAGGAACATTTGGTGCCACTGGCTTCTGTGAGTTGACATGCTGCTGTGTTGTGCTATGACCCATTCAAGTGCTGGGGGCGGGGTGCCCCCCTAATATAATGGTAGGGGAAACACTGGTATTGTTCAGGGGGCCACATTTTCAAAAAGCTAAGGGTCCAGGGCTGGATATTTCCCTGAACTATTATTTTCCTTATGTATGTACACTTGACACAACACGCTACCGCATTTTCTAAGCTTCTGTGTTGCCACACACAATTTACATTTACTGTTTACATTTTTGTTCACCTAGTTTTTGTCATGTGGCTGCAGTTTATCTTTGGCAATATTTAAATGAGACATGTCGAATAAAGCAATTTGTTAAGCTCTGATTTGTTTTCATTTCCTGACAGAATCTACTGTCACACATGATGCGTTTATGACTGTCAGATGTTTCAAAAAAAGACATGATGTCTGTTTATACAGTTTCTGGTTATAATAAATGGTGTCAATTGGTGAGTTTAAAAAGAAAACATGCCTTTCAAACCCCCTGGTGAGTTCTGGGATTCAAAGGCAACTAGGCAAAGTGCAAAGGAGAGCTCTGCTGATTTGCAGGGTTTGTTGTGGCAAAATGTCGATTATTCACAATTTTTTTGTTCTTCGGGTTTGAAATTCTGTGTATTTGTAAACAGAACTGATGGGTGGACTGGTCTGGCTTGATGAGCACACTGGGGTTGGCTCACAGGCCGCCAGCTGGATCGGCCTGTATTTAGTGTTATTCAACAAAATGCATTTTATGTATGAGCTCTAACACAAGTCAGGAATGCATTTCCTTCCTCATAAAACATTTGCAAAGCCAATTTTTTGGTAAGTATTTTAAATCAATCAGCGTTTACATTGATGTGTATCTTGTGGAGTTACCGCCACCTGTCAATTGGTGTAATAGTCTGCAGCTATTGTCAGGAATGTGCATCGCAACACTGACATGCATGTGTATGCATGAATGCATGTGTGTCCTCATGCACATGGATTACATCTATATCACAATGTTTTAATGAAAAGCCCTGGTATATATTAGCTGTACTGTCACTATGAACACAATTACTGTGGTTTTTTGTTTTTTTCATTTGTTTTTTTTTTTTTACCTTGGCTGCATTCAAGTATTTATGTCAGTTGGCAGAGGATGTAGTCAGAGAAAAAGGAGGAGACAGCCAACCCTGTCTCCTTTTACTCTTTCACACACTCACATTTACATCTTATCAGTGTACTGTTTGTCTTTGTGGCTCTTTTTCATGCTGCCAGCCTCACTCTGACATCGTAATCCCAGCTATTCTCTTTCCCTGGACTGCAACGCTCCACTTAAGTCCTTTCTCTCACTAGCTCATTTGAAGCCCCTTTCATCTGCTTTCATGTTTTCTCCCATCTGTTTGTCTTCCATCCTCTTCTCTTTATTCTGTTCTTCTGTTTTTAGGGCATTCTTGCTTGCTGAGGAATTAACAATAGTCAGACAAACCAGTCAACCTTTATAGAGACAACCCAGAGCCTGGACCAGCCCCCACAAGAAGTCTTACATCAGGTCGTATGTCAGAAATACAACTCAGATTCCTGGCAGTCTTTCTGGAGCGAGGCTGTGGGCCTGACACTGTCCTAATCCTTTCAGGAAATGAAGTGTTCAATCCAGCGCTGCTGAAGAAGAGAGGGCAGAATGAGAGCAAAGAGCCACTTGTACTTACACGGACACCTTTAGGCCCTGGGTTACCTTGTGGCCCAGCCGAGCCCTGCAAAAAAAGGAAAGACTCGGGTGAGGTGGACCAATTATTACGGTGCGGGCAAGCTCAGTGATTTCACATGGTGAGGGAAACAAACACATCGGACTCTGAATGGCCTTATAAGAGAAATACAGCGAGCTTCACTGACAGACAGCTAAAAGAAAAGACTTTTTTTTATATTAAGTTGCACTTTATATTTCCTCATGCACACTGCTGGCAGTGCACATGGTTAAAAGCCCACAGACAGCACACATGAAAAGACATCAGGGAACCAGTTTCATTCATTTATGGATTACTTAATTCCAAATGCAAAGTGGGTAAGAAAAGTGCACAGGAAAGCAGAAAGAAGTGTGCATTATGCAATTATCATTATCATTGCTGTGTATTTTCTAGAGTTCTTGGGAGAGTAATGAAGAATCTAAGAGGATTGGTGGAGGAACTGGAAGCATATTTTTGTATTTTTCACTGCACCTGCCTGCCAGGGTAACCTGCAGCCCCGGTTTCCCCAGGAAGTCCTGGTATGCCCTGCAGTGGAGAGAGAGGGAGAGAATGAACGGTGAATAGGGAGATTAGATGGATGGATAAAGTGAAAGAGGAGACACACAGACCTCTACCAGCATTGCCAACTGAGGAATAAAACAAGCACTGTTCATTCAAGACAGCCTCCACCAAGACAAGCCAGTCTATTAACTGTACCTTTCTGCACCCGTCCCTCATTGTCTCATTCTGCTGGCTTGTTTTCAGCCCACCATTTAAATGACACTTTGCGTTTTAAATATTCAGCTGATGCTAAATTTAAAACAACCATCAGTTGCTGTAATCACTATTTTATTGATGACTTTGCATATATCACAGACCATGAACAGATCAATTTTTACAATAAGCCTTAACAGACCTTTAAAAAGCACAAAAGTTTTAATAATCTAAATCTCAATCTCAGAGCGAAAAGCCTTCTGATGACAGCGTGTGAGGAGAGTCTGTGTAATGGGGCTCATTAATTGTTGGCATTTTGATGAGGTGAGGAGTTTTTCCATCAAGGAGAGCGCGGGATAAACATAAGATTAAAGGAACTTCTGACTAGAGGGGACAGCTGAAGGACTGATGTAACTGGTTGGTGACGCACACAGGCACAGCTGTGTGTGTGTGTTTGTGTGTCTGTGTGTGTGCACATATGTTTATGAACTAATCCTGTCTGTGTATGTAAGAATGCTGTAACATACAACACTAGCATCACTGTATCCTAGAACGTGTCTTCAATCGTTTCACACACGTCCCATCAGCCTTAAAGACAACTGCTGCACTCTAGAAAAAAAAAAAACTCTCTCTTGCTCACACACACAAACACACACTTACTTGTTCTCCTGGCGGTCCGGGTGGTCCTGGATGACCTTTAGGACCCTTGAAAATAGAATAAAACAAATGTATTTTCAGTATTTTTACCCAAAAATGCCATAGACGTTAAGAGGGCTTTCACATCAGGGACCCAGGCCTGGATCCGAATACACCCCAAGTCCTTAGATCGTTTGATTAGTGCGAACACTGTGTACCATACCAGAGCACAGTATGGTGATCTGTGCCCAAGTTCACTTGAAAAGGTGACTTCAAATATGGTTCATGTGTCCTCCGGAATGGTTCCCATCAGGCGCAAAAACCGACTGACTAAAACACAGAAGTGGACTGCTATTTATCGCAAGTAGCAGTCGGAGAGTAGACTTGCAAAGGCATTTCTCCATGCCACAGGTCTTCCCCTCTATCCTTGTCATTGTCTCCATAATATAAACCATAGTAGGCATAATGTGAGGGTCAACTTCACTGTATGGGCTTGGTATTGTGTGATTGGCACTCTTTTCTACACCACAGCGACAACAAAAACAATGTCACGTAGATGATTACGCAAGTATACTCCGGTACTGAACAACATTACTTATGTGAAAGCTGAGCGGCGGAGGAGTGGAAAGGGAGGGCACTTATACCTGGTCATGGTATGAATCAATCGTAGCTAATATCAAAGGATGACAATAAAGGTGTGCCAGCAAAGACCTTCCGAGGAAAATAAAGTGTTTTTGATCAATAAAGCATGTAAATATGATGCAGTAGTAATGTAAGAATAAACCTGGCAAATAGAGGGAAAACAGCTCTTTTGCAGAGTACCGTGTGGGTAAGGTTTTAAATAAAACTGACACAATTAAACCATAAAAATGTTCTATAAAATTAATTGTTGCCTTATTCTAATCCACATTCAGTTTTGTGCTACAGCCAAATTCCGCATTTAGTTAAAACAAGCACTTCTTCTTTATAAACTAAACAAGATTTATTGTTCAGTAAATCAGAGCTTTTCTTCCCTTAAGCCCTTTTATTTTTCCCTTTGACCTGATTATCAACAACAGATGCTTAGGGCTTCAAAACACAAGGTCAGAGGCAGGTCATTATCTTTTTGGGGCAGCGTGAGATCTTCTTGCATGGTGCCACTGACTCTGTCGTGTGCTTTAGAGGTTGTGACACATGATCCTTCACACTCAATAAAAGGCCCACTTGGAGGTATAGAGCATAGGCCCCAAGTCAGTCATTTCCTCTGGAAAAACTTGACAGGGCACAGTTCATGTGCTCAGTATATTAGGTTCAGCTATTGCAAACACTGGGATGGCCTCCAGGGAGGCAAGGTGAAGGCCAGCTATGTGAAGACGCAGACGCTATCTGAACAACTGTGCAGTCTATACAGTTGTCTAGGTAGACATAGGTCTAGGTGTGTGTGTGTGTGTGTGTGCGTGCACTGGTGGATATATGGAGAATGCCAGTGTCCTACATTTTACTGATAGCAGCGTTCATGTAATTCTCCTTCTTTGGGCATGATAATGACCTGAGGAGGCATGGGATATTGTGTGTGTCATTGACCCCCGACCCTGGGCAGGGTGCCTTTCCTCTTTTGGGTGACCTTTGACCTTGACCTCAAAGCCTATCGCGTTTAAGCGCGGTAGCACCGCAGCCTAACAGCCAGCTCTTTAGCTGTGAGAAAGAGGGGCAGCAAAACAGATGGAACTACATGCAGTAACAGAGGTATGCAAAAACAGTGAAGAAAAAAAAACAGTGTGAGGCAAGACAAAAAAAAGCAAGAAAATGTCCTAAATATGTTTTTATTTCTATTTCTCTTGAGATAAAGATAGGTGGAAAAACTGAAGACAAGCAGAGAGCAGGGTGGGCAGCAGTCTGTCTCTGACTGGGTAACCTAATACTGACCACATTAAGAGGCCTCAGCTAATGTCTGTGGCTAATACTTTGAGGGAGAACACAGTTGGAACACTGACACTGTGTGTGTGTGTGTGTGTGTGTGTGTGTGTGTGTGTGCGTGCGTGCGTGTGTGTGTGTGTGTGTGTGCGTGTGCGTGCGCGTATCACACATATTTGTTTGTATGCATGCTCTTAAGCTTTTAAGGGGCTATATACTACATCCAGGGTCTGGGCCAAAATTACCTGCACATGGCTCTCACTTCTGATGTCACAAGCAAACATGAAAGTGCCTGAGCCAAAAATGGCAGTGGCTAGCAGTGCTAGTTGTGCTAACAGTGTTAACATTATTAACATGAGGGAGAAATGGAGAGTGAATTTACACTTCTGCCACTATCAGCAGTAATCGTCGTACAAGTGCAGTGCAGAACAGATGACTAGCTTGCCAGTGATACATGAAGGAGGAGACACACATGCACAAATGTGCATGTGCGGCCGATCCGGCTACCAAAAAGAGGAACAGAGAAGATCAGACTACAACACAAACAGAGAGAGTGTGACCTGGTTCTCTGTTAAAAACACAATTACTCCATTATATCTTTGCAAAGCAAATAATTGTTTGCTGCTACATTAATGTTTAAATTCTCAATTACAGAATCTCTAAACTTTACTCTTAAATCTAGCTTTAACTTGTATGCACTAACAATGTGTGAGAGAACTTATTCTGCCCCATCAGTGCAAATTATTTATGGACAGCAGTAAAGAGCTGTTTTAAAAGTAAAGAAAATGCTGTTTTTAAAATATATGCAGCAAAGTAATAAGTTTTTTAAAATCTGCAAATTGAACTCCTTGGACACGTCATACAAAATAATGCCTGAGAGTTAGTCTTCTGAGCCTTCTTCTAGCTTCAGCAACAGCTGCTGGTTTATCCACAAGTAGTTTAATAAACTAAATCTTACCAGTGGACCTGGAAATCCATCCGGCCCAGGCAAACCTGGTGGACCTCTGTCACCCTGTTGGAACAAATGAGAGAGAATGTAACATAACACTTACAAAATAGTGGGATGCAATACACACCATTTTTACAGAGATGAAAGCAGTAAGACAGATACTCTCAGATGACTAATGAACAACAGGGCAATGGTTCAAAAAAGACTATTCATTATTTTGGATCACTGTAAAAAAAAAAAAAAAAAAAAATCTAATGTTTAACTTGAGCAGAAAAAAAGTGGTTGATTTTCCACAGGTGAGTGAGAAGGACAATTAAAAAATGCTTTTGTACTTCAGGCACTGTCCACCATCTGTCTATATTGAAGACGTCTTATTTAAGCTGCCTCAATGAAAACCATATGCTGAGCAATATTCAGATAAGAAAAATCAGATAAGACGTAAGGTTAGAGAGTCAATGGAGATTAGAGTTTTTTTGTTAATACAGACAAACACACTAAGAGAGGGAGACCGATGCAACTGCTACAAAAGTGAAAGACTTATTTCAATGAGTGATGAGAGGTTTGCAATAATTGATGGGGATGACATCATGGTGAAGCTGGTAAAATACTGAATGGACACACGCAATGTTTGGTTCTAAGTGAAATTTCACATTATTCTAGCCATCCCAGAAAGGCTCTGAAGGCAGAAATGATGACTTTCTTAGGGGATTTCTATGAGCGCACAGAGCATTAAAACTTGAAGGGAAAAAGATACTTTTGGAGCTTAATTATTTCAAGACATTTAGCAGTCCTGCTGAGGAAAATCATTACTGTGATGAAGTCTGGAAGAAAAAGAGACAAGGATGGAGAGACAGTAGAGAATGAGAGAGACCAGCTGTGTTGACGCCAGACAAATAAAGAAAATAGTGTGCGAGTCAGAACTGCAGAAAAGGGATTTAGAAGAAGTTGCTGAATGAACAACAAATATATACAGAAAAAGTTTAACAGATGAAATTCAAATACTTTCATCATCCACAAATTAAAAAAATGTTGATGTAGATTTGTTAAATTATTTGTATTACATAATTTCAACCATGGCCTGAACCGACATTTTAGGATCATTTTCACAACATTTGGCTCAAATGACTAGGAAATAAAATCAAGAGCAGAGAAAAAAGGCAGTCAGTGAGCAGAGACCAAGTGTCTGAGTGAGGACTGATGTGAAAACTGGAAGCACAAGTACCAGTACAGGTAAAATGTCTCAAGACAAGTATCACTGTCAAAGCAGTTAAGGCTTTGTGACAAACAAGAGCCCCTGAGAGAAACACAAGATAGCACAGAGGGATAGGCAGAGTGACACAGAGATTAGTGGCAGATTTCTTACCTTCTCTCCTGGTGGAGCCTGGCCTGGAGACAGCCCAGGGTCTCCCTTTGAACCCTGGAACAGAAAAAAATATAACTTTGTTATTTCATAACTTTTGAGTACAGTCATGAAACACCCAATTGAGATACCAGCATTAGAGCTTTTTATTTTATCAAAATAACTGAAAGGTTTTCATTTTGAGAAGTACAATAATTGTGAGTATACAAGTAAAGAAAGCAGGATGAATCTGCATGTTTTCTCTTTAAAATCTGGACTGCTTTGCCCATTAACTCTTAGTTTGCTTTATATAACATTAAAGCTATAACCAAGCATCTAAAACCGTGGTGCTGTGTAGAGGCCAATGTGAAGATGCCCTAAGATGCTTTTACTCTAAAGGTAGCAAGATGCTAGCATTACAAAAACATTCAACTTAATTGAAGTCAACAGGAAAAATCCCCAACTTTTCTAGAAATGCAAAGTTTTCTCCCACAAGATGATGTAAGGACATTTAAGTGGCAGGCTGTGGTTTTACCACACTTCTGCTCAAATTAGGATATTGTGGCACTAAACAGCTCTCAAGACCACAGTGGGAATTAAAGTTACAAACCTCAAAATGTCCCTTTAGAAATCTATGGGTGAAGTCAAAGAGGTTACCTACATATTTGTCTACGGTCTATGGTTGCAACAGTTTGTAGCTCAGTTCAAAACATGACAGAGTACAGGCTTTACAGAGGGAGGTGTGTGTTCTACATTAAGACTAAGCACTGGAAAGCATCATCCACACTGGAAAAAGGTACCAGACTTTATGAGTATGTGTGAGGACACTTTGTCTTTGAAGAGACAACTTTTTCTTTTGGAAAATTTCTGTGGTTCATCCTTAACTTGAAGCTGTTCCATTAACAATGATGATAATCCACACAATTTACTGACACCAGTGAATGGTAAGGATGCTTAAAGCCTTTTTAAAAACAGCACTTTAAAGTAACTTAAAAAAAGACAAGAATTTCAAAAGGCCCAAGTAAGGCTAAATCTTGCACACATGCTGTCTCTTTAGTTTAGGAATTTTAGTTCCTTGCAGCTTCTACTGCATAGAAGTATAATAGATACAGTTAAGTACAATTTGCCATATAAAATAAAGCACTGATCTAGACATCATTGCAGAGTTATCATCAAGGGGATCTGGACCTCACTCAGTTTCTGTGACATCCCAGACCACATGTGTAATTCCGCAAGGCAGATAATAAGTCCAACAAGTCTGTCAGAATGGAGCTGATGTTAAAGGGAAATTTTGGTTTATTTCAACCCGTCTCCTATCGTCTAAATTTGTTTCAAGTCACTAGTGACATAGAAATAATAGTTAGCATGTTCGCTGTTAGCCTAGATACAGCCGTAGCGTCAGACCTGTTAAAACTTAATTGAACGGGCATCCTTTCAAGTGCAAAGTTAGTCCACTAAACAAGCTTTTTCTCCACAAAGACCACCTCATATCGTTAGGATAAATGTCAGAGAACATATAGAAAACGACATGTAAACGTGTTGTCTTACCTTACCGGTGTGCTGCCATGTTTGTTGTTTACCATTTAGCTAAGGCTGCAACCGGTCCCATCCCTCGCAACAGAGGTATTCCTCTTCTGTGGGCACTGGGGTACAGCATTCACAGGTAACGTTACACCACCGATCTCCAGAGCTAAATCCTTCCAGCAGCCATTCCTCCTCTGTCGTCCTCTAACATTACCTGTTGTGCCTCTCTCTCCCTCCTCCTCCATTCTTCAATTTCACGAAGCTCTTTGTCAGTGTATTCTGGCTCAAATAAATAAGGGCGGCCATCAAACTCTGCAAAATCAAATTCCTCGTCCACAAAGTCAAAGTCTGGCAAAAAGTCAGCCATTATTCTATAAATCTGAATGAACCTTTCAGGCTACTGTCCGGTTCTGCCTTGCAGCTGCTGCAGCTTGTTCTCGCGAGATTTCAGCCGCGCTTTGGGAAGCAGAGGTAAATGGTAAACACACGGTAAGGTAAGACAACAACTCTGAAGACCACCTAAATGTGGAATGTTAGTATATAGGCTTTCCACATCGAGAGGCGATGGCCGCCCTTATTTATTTGAGCCAGAATACACTGACGAAGAGCTTCGTGAAATTGAAGAACAGAGGAGATAGAGAGAGAGAGAGAGAGAGGCACAACAGGTAACTGTTAATGTTAGAGGACGACAGAGGAGGAATGGCTGCTGGAAGGATTTAGCTCTTGAGATCGGTGGTGTAACATTACCTGTGAATGCTGTGCCCCAGTGCCCACAGAAGAGGAATACCTCTGTTGCAAGGGATGGGACCGGTTGCAGCCTAAGCTAAATGGTAAACAACAAACATGGCAGCACACTGGTAAGGTAAAACAACACGTTTACATGTTGTTTTCTATATGTTCTCTGACATTTATCCTAACGATATGAGGTGGTCTTTGTGGAGAAAAAGCTTGTTTAGTGGACTAACTTTGCACTTGAAAGGATGCCCGTTCAATTATGTTTTAACAGGTCTGACGCTACCGCTGTATCTAGGCTAACGGCTAACATGATAACTATTTTTTCTATGTCACTAGTGACTTGAAACAAATTTAGACGAGAGGAGACGGGTTGAAATAAACCAAAATTTCCCTTTAAGTGCATTTCCACAAAATAGAAATATTACATTTCAACAGCCAGAGGTCTCTGGGCTTTTCTTCTCAAACTGATGTGGATTAGGGTCATAAAATCCTTTTTGCTGTAATACATCTAAAAATAAAGTTTAAACTCAAAAATTACTCCAGATAGTGCTTCACATAAAGAGGTGTTATGGTATGCCAAAAAAGCAATGTTATGCCTGGTTCACTACATGATATCAGCCTGATAATAGCCCAACGCAGCAACGTACAGTGTCTGCTCGGATCATGAACGAATTTCATTCTGCAGGGAAACGTGTCCTGTGCATATGACAATAAACAGTTTCAATCATGAATCCATATGTTTCATGAAGACCCTATGTGCGCCCAAAGCCGAAATCTGGCGGAAGAAAAATAATAATAAGACAAAAAACTAAGTATGAGGAAAAACAAGTGTGTTCCTGTATGTGCTGTGCACATCAGGCACAAAAAATAAAATGAATCATCATGACTATCATTTATCATAATTTGTCCGCACATATCCCACATCTGCATGCATATATGAGATAGTTTACCGCATCACAGAAACACATCCACCCTCCAAACCTGTGACATTTCACAGGTATCAGGCAACTGACAGGTGTAATTGAGCTCAGCTGGAACCTCATCAAGGGATGCTCCACCCGTTACTCTATATAAAGGCGTTGCCACATCACACGTGTGAGATACCATGGCTGCTTTACAGCATCTTCTCATCGCTAACCAACAGCGTCGCCGTGTATATGTAAATGCATTTGTGCGTCAGCACTTCAGCCCACTCGACATGCTGTCAGACCGGGCTGTCCAGATGAAGTACCAGCTGCCCCGTGCTGAGATACAACGCCTCATCAACTAGTGTCTCCACACATCCCGAGGGCAACCCGGTGCAATTTCGCCCTCAGCCTGGAGGTGCAGTGCCTGGCTGCGATGCGTTTTTATGCAGTGGAGAGCTTCCTGAAAGTGGTGGGAGACGGCACCGGCCTCAGCAAGGCGTCTGTGTTATTTTGTTTAAATATAATACATTTCCTCATGGTTCTCTTACCAAGACTACTTCTTATTTAGTTGTAGTCTTGTTTTTATTCTGAAAATAGGTCATTAACAAATATTTATCATCTTAGTTTTTCATTAGAATTATTAGAACACACATACACATGAGCAGCAGGGAATTAGTGCGTGACTTACAGTATGCGCTGATTAAGTGGTGGGTGATCGATTTGCCTGACATCGATTGATTTAGTTTCAGCACCACAGTAGTGGCCAGCTCCTGTAAAGAGCTTCTTAAAGAGCGATTTTAAGAGCAACCCTAAGAAGGGTATTAAGGACGCATCAGGGAAATACTCGTATCTTAGCAACCCTTCTTACCAAAGACGTTCTTAACTGTGCTCTTAAGTCTTAAGATCGCTCTTAACTGGGAAACACGGCCGTGTGCGCCATGCGCGGGCACGCGGGTACACACATACAGGTTTCGATCCGCAAGTGTTGGAGATAAAGGCTTCCCAGCCAAACTGTGGTCCCAGCGCGCATGCGCAGCTCGCGCTGCTAATGGTGCTCACAGTATGAATGGGTAGTGGACAAAAACACGAATATAAACAGCAGAAATGTGGGAAAAATGCAAAAACGGCATTGTGGCTGTCTGCACATGACCAAGATGAAAGCCTATGTGCAAGTTCAGAGAAGTAGGTCAAAGCAGTGAGGAGAAATAAAAAGATAAAGTCCGCACACCAGAAGCTGCTCCTTGTACAATTTATTCATGCATTGTAGTTGTAACGTTTCCAAGCAGTGAGGAGGAAAACGGATGATGACGGACGGATGGAGGGATGGACGGAGGGAGGGACAGAGGTTTCTCCATTTAATAGTAGGATATCTTCACTGATTGTTGAGAAATGTGTGCATGTGATCAGGTCAGGGTGGCCCTCTGAATACAAACCACAATAACAAAGATTTTCAGCTTTGAGGTGCTAAGCCATTGTTTGACACCTTAGATCCGTAAATTCTCCTCAGAGAATTTTGAGCATCATATTTTCATAGTTTTGACTGACAGCCAATGAGGCGTAAAAAAAGCTTGGGGGTGGGAGAGCGGAAATTCTACCACAGCATAAAACCAGGCTTCCTTTATGTTTGAGACAAAAGTCAGCAGTGCATGAAGCAGACTGAAATGCTCTTCTTAAGACCTGCAAGCATATCGTCATAACATTTCAGACTGTGCTTAAAACACACATCAACTAAGCTCAGCATCAGGGACTATATTTCTCTGTATTTGTCCTAGAAACCAAACACATTTCAACAGGGGATCTTTTCCCAAACTGAGACAAAGAGTCTCTCAATCTCTATTCCGCCTCCACAAAGGGGGTTGGGGTGGAGAATGACTCACCGACATGTCACTACGGTATTAGATACGCCGATTTTGGTTCTGTGTGTGTGTGTACACACCAATGCCGTTGTACACGCTGAAAGAACAGAGCAAGCAGGTGGCCCCATATTTCATAATAACCAATCAGACACCCTCAGCCAAAGGTGCACAGTGTCCCAGCAAGGTCAGAGGTGACATAGAACAAATCCATCTATCTCCCTGTGCAGAACATTCCTCTCTTTATGTGTTTGGGGTGAGGTTGACAGAGAGATCATAATTCATGAAAACAACTTTCATAAATTTGTGTTGTTTTTAGCAGTATACGTACTAACTACAATTCCACGTGAGGAGCTAACCACTTTCACATCATAAGAAAAAAGGAGGGGAGGGTGGACCATCCACTTATCCTTTGTTTCTGCTTCTATAGCATGACTGTTCTCCCACTGACTGCATGGTGTATGCAGCCACTCTGTGGTAGCCAGTCAGGACCACAATCACCACAGCCATCTGCACGGAGCTGCCCACATCCTTGCTCAGTTTTACCAATGTATCCTTTACATCTGGTCCCATGCTGGGAAAAGCTTAGCAGAGATTTGACTTTCTGTCTTTATTTTTCATTTTATATGAAGTCAGTTTCACGTCTAATGAGCCAGGACTAGCACAATCGTGCCCTGTGGTGAAAACCCGGGTTACTATGATCTAGGCGATGGGGTATGTCATTTAGGGAACAACCATGCTTGTCCTCTCAAGTCTTTCCTACTACACTGTGACAACACACTGGCTCATTATTATCACTCTTTCCTACATCTGGCTGTCTGGTTTAACCCCACTTGCACATGCTCTGGGCAGCAGAGATTGGCTCTTTAGGGAACAACACGTCATTTTCTGCTATAATTGTTGCCATTTGATAAAAAACGTTAACTACAGCAGATTAGACTTGAGCAGTTGGGCAGTTTAGTGACTTGGGGACATCAATACAACAGTGTCTTGTAGGGCAAGCAACATGAGCTGCAGAGGTCTCCTGATGAGATCTACCAACCAAGCCGAAGTGAGCCTGGGACATGCACAGTGTGGGTTAGGGTTTTAGTCGGGCCTATGATATTTAGTATACTTCATGTAAACATTAGCTGTTAGTGACCATGATTTCAATATTTAACTTGATACACTGAATACAACAAATGTAGGTAATTCTGTCATCACATACACCGAACTGCTCTGCATCTGACCCCTTCAGCCCCCTCTCCCTCCTGAATTACACATAAACACACATGGAGGAGTGAGTGCCCCAGCCTGTCAGCTAGCATCAGCTAACTGTTGTCACTGTCTCTTTGATGGTTTTTCATGGAGAGTATAAATAGTAAAATATGTAGGGAATAATTTAACAGTCCCCAATATGTCTTGTTTTTGAGTCCTTTCCTTTGTGGAATTAGCAGAGATTTGAAAAAAACTTAATGAAATAGCTTTTATCATGTTGTTTTTCTGATAACAAAAAAGTGTTAGTAAAAAAGTATTAGTTTTTATTTACTGACTGTTATCTTTTAACTGTTAATTGATATGGTTGTTCTTGAGTATGCAGTGGGCTACAAAATGCTTATGTGGATCTGATGACTGACTAACAATAAATGGAAAATGCATTACTGCTATGTACTGTTTAAATTGCTCTTTAGTATACAAAAAATATATATACAAAACAGTGAAGAAACATATTCGTGTGCAGGCAGACAATAATATGGCTGTAAACAGATGATGTTTCACCCGCCCAGGAGAAGAGATGGCTCTCAGTTACAAATGACAAAAACAGACAGTTTGATCAAAAGGAGTCAAAGGCTTGGCAGCAAGCTGAAAACAATGCCCTTTGATTTCCTGTAGTAACCACATTGCCATCTAAGGCTTGTGGCTCCATTTCTCTAGCTGGTGATTGGCAGGCCAGCATGTACAATGGCAGTACACTTCCTCAGGCAGTAGGGAGAGCTCAGACCTGTCATCCCCTTCTTTGAAATCTTCATTTACTGTATAATAATGACTCCCAAATCCAACCAACCGTGCCATTATAAACAATGGTGCTATCACATTTATCACCACTTCTTAGGCAGGAAATTATAGGTTATGAAAGTACATGACTTTGAAGACTTTGACTTTGGGTGCAGACTTCTACAATGTTCAATCAACCATTTGGTTTCCCCAAGCCCCAAGTGTTTTGAGCGACTGGCAGGGTTATGATTTTCTTGAATTTCACAACAGAATCCTTTGTCTCTGCAGTTCAAATTCCATGTAAGCAGAATACATATGGAGCCCTAAATTAAAAGAATACATGACCACGGAATTTCCCATGTCTTTAGGCATGCAGTATTGCAAGCATATGCACATTTGTTTCTCAATTTATCACATTAGAAAGGGCTAAAAAGCTACATTCTCTAGTAGACTTGCACCGATTTATCGGCAATGCTCAGAATCATGTGATCGGCCATGACCTGCGACTGGCCGGTCAGTCTAAAATATGCGGATTTAAAACGCCGGTCAAATTCCCACCGTGCTGCATGATTGACATCGCATATAGCAGCGCACACACACACACAAGTGCAGCTCAGGCTTGAGCGATGTGAGGAAGGAGACCTCAGGGACACACTGGTTTGGGTAGGACAACTATGGAGTAAATGATCCCGGCCAGAGAATCAGGGTCAAGAGGATACTTTAATTTTCAATGCAGGAGGTTCACAAGTGTAGTGTGAGTGTGTGTGGTTCTGAAATAAACAAAAGGAAAAATAGCTTTACACTCAATTCTTACTAATATGCATATACAATCTGTAAACATGGGCTTCTTCTCACCTTAATCATTCATGCACACACATCAAAAGAGAGAAGGAGAAAGTTGTTAATTGTCCGTCCCGCTGCCGCACTGTGCCGCTTGAAACTAACGAGGCACGTGTCTGCGTGCCGAAAATGCACGTGTCCGCGTCCGGACACTTACTGACGGGAGCGTTCTCACAGCAGCGGCAGCCTGTTCAAATGTGCACCTTTTTTCTCGTTGTTAAAATAAGAGTGTCGGCCAAAATTGGAATCGGCCATCCAAACACTCTGCAAATCGGAAATCGGTATAGACCCAAAAAAATTGTAATCGGTGCAAGTCTATTCTCTAGCCAAGTTCATCATGGTAACATACGAGGAATTGCACTGTAACTTTAAACTAGCACCTTTACAGTTTTATTCCAACATTGGTTTCCATAAACTACAATCCAACAAAGACTCTGTAAACATTTATATGTTATTCATGACTACAAATGCTAATTTGTCCGTTCTGTGTTGATAATCATCCGTATCAATGTTCCCCCCGCCCCCAAGTCTTTTGCCACCAACCTCATCCATCATTATATCTTTGAGAAACACTTCTAATATAACCAAAAGGCATTTTTTTCAACAAATAAAAACTGTGCATTTTATCAAGTATGTCATCAGTTATCCAGACTTGTGATGTCACCTATTGGCCCAGCACAGACACTGTACATGTCACTGCTATGAGAAAATGGTCTCAGAGAATTCAATGAAGCCTAGCAAAAGTTGAGGCAGTGCACTGCAGTCACACTTATTGGCTGATCAGCATCAACTGTTTGCAATATGCTTTACATTAACTGGCTGACACACAGCTGTGTGGCTACTATTGTCCAATCATATTCATGCAGGTGTGTAGCATGGACTTTAAAACCCAACACTATTACTGCTTACTGAGTATGCACACGCCAATGCTTCATTCAATTGGCTGATCCAATTCAATTCATCTGGCCCATCCACACCCACAAATACGAAACAAAACCCTGTCCGGCACTCTCAGGGAGCTGTTAATGTCTCCCTTACATGGATGAAGGTCACTAACCTTAGGCCCAGGTGGTCCGGGCTGTCCTGGGCTTCCATGTGGACCGGTGGGACCCTGGAAAAAATGCAAACAGAGAGAGAGAGAGAGAACAGTAATAACTAACTGCGCACTGTTGACAACAACAGAGAAAGACAGAAAGAAAATCAAGGTTGTCTTTATTATTAATTAGTGTTCTCTAGAATTTGCGATTACTGTGACTTGCTTTTGAACCACGCTTGATATCTTACAATCTGGAATTTCATAAAGTCTGGCATGACCAATCACGGAAGCTCTACTACAACTACCTCTGTTGGGGTCCAGAGACAGACTGATCATCTGAATTCCTTGAAAAACACAGGTATGCAATGAATGTACTACCATACATGCACACTTGCACCTAGAACTAGATGTGCATGTTCATATGCACACACACAGATACCATAAATACACTACATTCCTGCACATCTGTACTCCTGCTGCTTGCAGACCACACTTTCTCTGCACTCCAGCCAAGAGCCAGGAAGAAGGCTCTCCCTCTATCTGTCTTATGCTCTCTCATCCTCATTTTTAATGTCAGTAATCTGGGCCTGGTTTCTACAAGAGAATGCAGCTCATAGAAAATTAAAGAAAAAGTCATTATTTAGTTGAATGTTTTGGTAAAGTGTGACGAGTGTGTTAATTCATAAATTATACACTTTACTTCTCAAAGACAAAATTAACCCATGTCAATGGGCAATTTTGTGATGTTATATGTAGTTGGTCAGCAATTACTCAACAGTGAAAAAAGGTTGCCAATCAGCAATACAAAAATTCACTGCAGGCTTTTCCTTGATAAAATACTTGATTACTGTATCAATCACCGACTCAACACTTAAACAGTCTCCCCTTCAGAGATTGTTTAGAATAAAAGAACCTTTGAAGTAAATTGGCCTGTTTCCATGACAAACCGTGAAGCGTGGTTCAAAGGCTCATACTCTGATAACGTTAACAATTAGAGGCAGAAAAATAAGTCTGCTGCTCTGTGCTGAGACAGCAGACACGACCACAGTATTGCACGCTGCCCTCAGCTTCCCACCACATAATGATTCCAAGCCTCCCTCTGTCTCCACTTTATGACTTAGCCTATGGGGTTAAGAGTATGTTCTGTATCAGCTCTGTGCTTTCCAAGGCATGTTTCACTGTCTGCCACCTCTCTCTGTCTGCCAGCCTGTCTTCCTGTCTATCTGCTTTCTAGTGTGCCTGTCACACTCTGTTATAATACAGCAGAGCATAAGGCCGCATTCAAAACAACTTCACTTTGAATGCTGCCTGTCTGTTAATGCCGTTGGGTGCCAACACAGGGGGCTACAACAAAACAAAGCAGGTTCATCCAGCAAAAACTTGGAACCCAGCTCAACTCAACACGCCCCCACCAACACAACCCCCTGCACTGTTTACAGGGAAAAGAAGCAAAAAGGAAAATGCTACATCTGTTTGTTACTTTGAGCTAATGTAGACAGTGAACGAAATTGTGAATGAATTCACAAAGACAACCACACACAATTTACATACAATATACAAGGAGAGAAACAACTCTGCTTATGCACATAAACATATACTAACCACATTTTCCTGTGCTAATAAGTAATGGCTTGTCATGATCATTATTCTGACACATCAAACAACTTCATTGTTTGATGTGGTGTAAAAGCAGGTTTTCAACAAGTAATCAAGCAACGGGTTACTTTTATTGCATGTTGTTGTCAATAAACACTGACAAACTGTAGATATTTACATTCCCTGGATTAAATTACCCATGAAGACATTGCTGTGCAGGGTACAGCTCCTACAAAGACCAAGAGTGAACTATTTATACACCTTTGCTCTTACACATACCGCTTCCATTTAGTTAAAATGTGTCTTGTTCTGTTTAAAGATGCCTCCAGGGCCTGTGGCATGATCGCAGCATTGCATCATGACAGCCTTGGCAGTTGCATACAGTGTAGTCTCAAGATCAGAGTGGAAATGCATTCTGTGCCGCTGAAGCTGCGGCTCGTTGCAGCTGGTTTCATCTGGAACAGTTTGGTCACTCAACCTCAGTGCTCTAAAGGTGCGGACAAGTAAACAACGTTGCCTGCATCCTCAAAGCGAACTATCTAATTGCTATGAGCCTTTACAAAGCAAGGCTTGTTCCTGAGTTTAATCACGCTAACCACAAACACGTCTGTCAGTGCCTTTTTCCCGACAGTTGCAGCTGGATTGTGATGGTAAATACAGGCAAATCACATGTGGCCAGTGCCTGCAGACTGCCATAACAACAGATGAAAAGAAAAAAGCCTTCAGTTAATGCGTTAGTGCTGATGATTAGCAAGTTTAGTGCCTTAAAGGCCAATAAACCTGACCTTAACCTCTTTTTAGTGGCTCAGAGATAAAACCACAGTACGTTCTGTGCTAATGATGGCCCTTGAAGAGTGGCGAGCATCTCAACAGATGTTTTAATAGACTAAATCCAAACAAAATAGCACTTTTTGTACACTGTTCGTTTCCCTTTAAAGATTTTCCACAAGATATTGATTTTCATGTTATCTGGGATCAGTCCATCAACTAAAATTATATGTACAGATAGAGAGACTACACCATATAAAGGAGTTTTCCACTGCATGTAGAAATAAAAGGCATCTTTTAATGAAAAGATAAAATGACAAACAGTAATTTTATGGGTAAAGTATTCCTATAATTGTATGCCACTATCACATACAGTGAGATGGGCAGACTGATTCTCCTGATCAAGAGAACAATTACTTTACAGAATGCTCCTTGTGTATTATCACCTTTGCGCACGTTACTCACCCGAGAACCTCTTTTTCCTGGAGGACCAGGTAAACCAGGGGGACCAGGAGGACCCTAAATCAGAGAGACAGAGGGACAGGGAGAGAAAGAAGGGAATGTTGTAGAGAGAGAGAGGGAGAGAGAGACAGAGAGGGAGTGAAGGGGAAAAAGAGAGAGATAGAGTAGGTTAATGGCAAGCAATAACATGCAGTTCACTGTCCAGGCCTCCGCAATGATGAGTATGTGCTATATTTATGTAAGAGTTATGAAGTTCAAAGACAGGAGCCAAGTGTTTTCAACTAAGAGCTCTATTAGGAATCCCTGAGCAGAAGGGTCGAGTTACATTCTCAAGATGAGACGGACACCACCAGCCTTTGGTCAGCCTTTGGGATTAACATAATCCTCCGTCATGAAAAAACATAGCATGAAACTTATGGAACAACTGCATGTCATGTTCTAGTAGATTTGAAAATCATATATTGGACAGTTAAACTCAGTCTGAGTCCAATGTGTTTACGGTTTAGTAATATAATTTATTAAATAAATAAATACTATAATTTTCAAATCTATACAGTTTCGAAATCTGAACAATATTACCTGAGAATTTTGTGAAAATATGATTTTATTACAGGCCAATTACTAATAATATTCATTTATCAACCAGCTCTAACTACTGCCACTCAATACAAAAATGCAAAAATACTTAGTCAGATCTTGGAGATTAGGCCTGTAGAACTAGATGGCTTTAAGTGGCTGATTGCCAAAATCTAGTCAAAGAGAAATAACCAAAAAAGAATAAAGTTCAGAAAAATTTGGTACCTCTTGGTGGAGGGCATTAGCTAATGCACTGAATTCATTTGAGGTGCAAACTGAATGAGAGATACTTACATTATCTCTCACATTTCTCTGGAATCAAACCAGGCTGAGGCTCCACTCGATTTGTTAAAAACACTTGTGATATTGTGTTTTTATAGGGTGTGAGACTAAATTTCCATTTTTAGTGGCACATAGAAAATTCTTAAGGATCATAGGATATGAACCTTCTCTGCAACATGTAAACAAGATTTTTGTATTGGATATTTCATGTGTAAGTCCATACTTCTGATTAATTGTAATTGCTGCCGGCATATTTTGTCAATGTACTGGTGTGTCAGTACTGATCTGTAGTGAAAACATGCAGCTTTGTTAAATAATGCGTTGGTCTCCTCCAAAATTAGTTAGAAAACAGAAGACAATAATATCTGGACACTCAAAGGGCATGAGAACAAACAAAGCAACAAATAGATGACTGAAGTTTTTCAAAGAACAGTCAGCTGCCTTCACTGAAATGTGCAAATTATTGCTGAAGGGGATTTTAAATAAAATGAATGATGAAAATCAGGACAATCATCGTTCTGAAAATCAGGAGTAAATTCTCGGTCAAGAGTAAATTCATTCGCTTGAGAGAAGGGATGCACCAATCCAATACTGGTATTGAATATCATTCCTAACACAAACAGCTGGATGGGGTATCAGTGACAATGGGGTTCATCTGTTCAATTCAATTAGGCTATATGTTTACGTGTGATTACACTTGCACGTACTGCCTCACGCCAGCAAACTGGTTAGCTGAGCTAACTACAAACATTTCAGCTGCTTGGAGGTACGGTATTTCATGCCTGCTACACCAGCAAGTTGTATGGCAACTTGGAATATCTGTAAAGTCAAGTCACCTTGCACAATTTATTTCAACAATAAATAACAACTGAGTACATTAATATTTATGTTTGGATTTGTTACATTTTGTTTTACAGTTAGAAAAGTTATGTTCAAGTTAAGCCTGATGTTTCCCTACACATAAAAGTGAACCCAGTCACTTCCACATACATTGAGGCATACAGCTTATCATTTTAACACTGGTACTGAATACTCTGTATCGGCCGAAACCCAAAGCCTAGGTATCTGTATCAGGACTGAAAAAAATCGGATCAGTGCATCCCTACTTGAAAAGAGAGATTTATTGATGATTACCCACTTAAACAGCAATTTCCACCACTGGATAACATTAAGGAGTCAGGAGGAAATCCCCTTCTGGTCAAGGAATCTATTTGTTCCTTGGGCTGTTCTGCTATTCCCCAGTGCCATTCCCCTAAAAAACAATCCAACTATAAAGTACAACATTTACACTTTTAGATGAAAACAGGCATTGTTCTGTTATTTAGTATTTTGAATTGTTGCTATAGCAAGAGATTATAATGGGGTGCTCTGCAGCATCCTTAGCCCCTGTAAGAGCAGTAGATGGGCAAAGTGGGAGACATGAATAGAGAAACAGCTGTTTGTTCCTCTAGACTCCCACACACAGACACATGGAAACTGTGAGCACACCACCGCCTTCGCCACAACAACAGGGCCTAAAGAAACCAAGGCACTCATGCAACAAAATGATAATATTCACATGCTTCCTCTTTGTGGCCAAGACGAAGGTCAAATCTTTCCCAATGGACTCAATTCCAGAAGTCCATTTTCTGTAAAGCTGTAGGGCAGAATGAATCATCTTTTGAACTTTGAACATTGTGTGACATTTACTTGAGCTGAATAGCCCCTGTATTGTCACCCTACATGCCGTCAGTAGGCAAGCTGCCTCCTGTAGGTCGCTTAAAGTCCCCCTCAACTCAAAAATGTATTTTTCTTATTTTTATGACCCTTATAATGTCTGACCTTGACTATGTTGACTTGTATTTGTGCAAAGAGAGGTGTTTTACATTCTTTCATTGAGGGTGGTGATGTCTGGGCATTTCCCTAAAATCTGAGATTCAAAAATACGCCAGGCAAACTAGAATAGGTACGTCACTAATACGAAAGCCACTCTCTGTCTTATACAGGAGACACATGATGGGAGAACAGACTTTGACACAACACCAGCAAACAAGCCTGAAACCTCCAGCACTGAGTGACTTGTCAGTACAGAGAGCAGAGATCGCATGAGCATAGTGAAAGTTTTGACAGCAAAAATTGTAGACTGTGTTGTTTCCAAATATAAAACTGACCCTGGCGATTCCTTCCACTACCTACCAAATACTCCATCGTAGCAGATATTATTATATGTTTCACAAACATCAATGCTGAGTCAGCCACTGCCAGCTAGCCTATAAGCTAACAAACAACATAAACAAGAGATGCTGACTACCCTTAACATTCTGATTCGTCTGCTAGCCGCTGATTTTGGTGCATAACAGAATCCTCATGTGAGTCTGGGTCTGACTGAAGCTCAAATACATATGGCTGAATCTCTCCAATGTTTCCTCTAAGGCTAACAGCTCTTTCATTGGACAACGTAAGCAGCGCTGGGGAAAGCAGAAAGTGATAGTGAAACTTACCGCAAGTAATTTCTCAATGCTTCTGGCCCCTTTTAACTAGGCCTACACATGGGATTTTCAACACAGCAGTGGAAGATGCAGGGTTATCCAGAGAAAAAGGTTTAACCTCGCTCAAGTTCTCACCCCCCACCAAACTGTGTATTGGTTAATTACCTTATAACACAACCAGCATAACATAATGATTTTTACTTTGATAACTTTGCAGGGCTGTAAAATTTGCCTCGTAGTATCGTGAGTGTTTTGGCATCTGTCAAACATTCAGATTCATTAATGTATTACTCAAACTGTACTCCTAGATCATATTTCATGCTCTCAGTGCCTGCAGCAACAAATCCACACAAACTAAGCACCATGTCTATTTTAACACAGATTGCTATTTTTGATCTGAACCCCCATTTATCCCTCACGTTCTGGTTTAGCTGAGCTGATAGTGAATTTTGACTTTTGGTCTGTGTTTTTGAGATTGCAAAATAATGCCAGCAATATGTACACAAGTTATGTATAAGCTTCAGTTTTAAAGAACAACCATGCTCAATCATGTTATGTAACAGTTAAGTGGATATACATTTTGTCTATGGAGCAACTGCAGCACAGTCAAATTTAAGACCCATCAGAGGACAACTCAAAATAAAATATCTGACAATAATATCCACTTTACCGACAACCTACTAAATTAGCACTTCTGCTGTAGTGCGTAACTTCTAGTTGGGTGCTAAAACACAAATTATGATCACGGAACATCTACTGAGACCAAAAGCAGCCCATATACATGCCACTACTGCTTATGTAAAACTGTGAAATACTTCCCCTGAGGAAGTAAAACAGCTTGATTTGAAGTTTAAAGCTACAGTCTGTAACTTTAATAAAAATAACTTCTGGCCATATTTGCTGAAACTTTCACTACATCCACAGTATTAGATGACAGATATTGTGTGAACAAAAACCACTTCCCTTCTACTCCTCCTCATCCTCTTTCTTTTCCAGTTGCCTCTACTGGCATTCCCATGAATCTACCACAGTACACTGAAAACAACCAATCAGAGCCGAAAAGCCTCTAATGCAGCTGTCAATCATGACAACCAGTGCTCTTAAACTGAGGTCAAACTGTCAAACTGATAAAAAGTTGGGTGACTTGGCCAACATGTTGTAAATAGGCACCAAGCACTGTCCACTGGCCAGACCGACTTTTAATTTTACAGCTCAACAGTACGGTAAAATATATTTCTGAAAACATCTGAGGCGAGAAATAGGCAATGCAGTTACAATTTCTTGATTCATATTTGACAAATGCTACCTAGTTTAACAGTCTGAAAGCAGTTCACAAGCAGCTATTGACATAAGAGCTGCATTAGAGACTCCACGCCTCTGATTGGTTCTTTATGTTCACATTTAGTTTGGCCATTAGAGGCAACATGAAAAGACAGAAGAATATGATTGTTTCACAGATCATCTGTCTAATGTACTCCTGTGTGTAGTGTGTAGTTAACAACTTTTTTTTTGTCTTTTGTTTTTTAAGTAACCAACTGTAGCTTTAAAAGAGGCAACAGCACATACTGAGCCACTGACCTTCAGCTGACCCAGCATTCAAAGCATGTCTGCATCAGAGTGGTTCAAGTAGCCAAGGCATACACACAGTTAAAGATAACAGCTTAACAGCACAAAAGTTCTAATTAATCAATACTTTTGCCAAATTGTGAGCAACTGGAAAAGGGCCTGTGGCGTAGACTGTATCATGCTCATAATACCACAGTACACCAAACTCAGCCTCTGAGACGTGAAGATAAGTTGCAACAACTCAGTGCTGGCAAGCTCTGTTCCATCTACAGACCTGCAGGCACTTCATAGGTGAGGTAGTATTATGGAAACTGGTAGATGAGTCCAGACATATTACATCATTACATACACTTCATTTAAACGGAGCAGATATAAAGACACACATCTCACTCATGGAAACATAAGCAATGCCTGTAAATCTGAGCTATGAAAGCATGTTCAGTGGCAAAGCTATCCTGACAGCTGGCTTACATCATAAGGCTGGATGCCAGGGTGTACCTCCATCATTCAGATGAGTTATACTCTCTAACATTAGAGCAAAAAGTGGCTGACAGTATTTCAGCGAGGGAATGACGTGTTATTTTAACAACTTGTAGATACATGAAAAAAGAACAGTGCTTGGACATGCTATCACCTCTAAATCACTACACCGCCCTGCCAAAATATTTTTCACATATCCTGGGTGTATGTAACAAAGCCAACTTTTACACAGAATTTTAACTGTGATGGCCATAAATTACCTTTGATTGCCTTGCATTAATGTTTTCCTCTTGAGCATGTGCAGCAATTCACTGACTTGTGTCTCAACTCTTTGAATAATGTTCCATTAACTCACAGCTCTGCTTGTCATTCATAAATTCTGTTACTTACCGGAGAACCTGGCTCTCCTTTTGGGCCACGGAAACCATCTTCGTAGTCATAGAAATAGTCTGGATCCTCATATCCATAATCATATCCTCCCATGTCTACATCATCATAGCTGCCATCAGGATCATGCTGTTCTGAGGTGTCCACCTGATTCTCCCTGTACAAAGTGGTGCCATTGGCTTTCAGATGAGTTTCCAGAAGCTTTTGTGTCGGTTGGGGCCCAGAGTGAGAGCCCCTGGAGCTGTCGATGGAGTTGTTCCTGAGTCCTTCCTTCACTCGACCTTGCCTGACTGGGGAAATCAGGCCTGGGGTGGCTTCTGGAGTCTGCAGTGTCCCGGAGCTGCTCTCTTCCTCTGTGCTGTTTTCAGAGTGATCAGTATTCCCCTGGGGGCTGATTCCTTTTGCCAACACATTTTTGGAAGTGGTGATAGTTGTGCTATAAGCAAGATCCAGAACTGCTCTTCCACTCAGGGTTAAGGTGGGGCTGTCAGGCTGAGGTGAAGAAGTGGTGATGTGGGCAAGGGGATCCAATGTGGAAATGTGGCTTTGGTCCCCCAAATGAGGTTGTACTGATGGGCTCAGAGTTGAATACTGTGTGACGAAACTACCTGGGGACACTTTAAAAGCTGCTGTGGCTTTTAAGGGGGTATGATGGGTAGCTGCTACTCCAATAGGGGACTTTGTCAAGGGGTTAGAAGGTGGGTCATTTGCCTCAATATCCAAACCAGGATGTGGCAAAGGCAATCGGTAAGTGTCGGCCAGCCGGCACTGTGTTTTAAGGTACTTGCAGTAGTGCGCGGCAGCTTGGGCAGAGGGATAGATATCTAGTTGGCAGACTCGACCATTGAACTGTGCCGCTTTGGAGTTCATCCTCCCTAGAGTGAAGAGACCCCCAGAATCCCCCAATGTCTGAGATCTTGCCAGGGTCTGTTCTTGCTGCTGCACAGCCCCACAATCCGCATAGAAGGACACTGAGCGTGCACGAACACCCACAGCAAAAGGGTGCTGGCGCCCATCCTGCCAGTTGTAGGTGAAGTAGATGGAGGCTTTCTCAGCAGTGTAAACCACCACTCTGCGTGGCAGCAGCTGAATGCCAAAATGCAGCCTGTCCCTGCTATCTTTGACACTAAAAAGAAAAGCATTGTTTGCTCTCCAGGAGCTTAGGCTAACCACAACAGAAAACTCCTCGCCAATCTCCGGCGGGAACAGACTTCCTGCTGGAGCCTCATAGAGGGAGTTTGAGTCGAGTAATACCCCATGTCCAGAAACAGGAAGATTCAGGGGTGAGGGAACAGTGGTGTAAGTAGCTAAAGGTGAGCTTGTTCTCTCGTCTGTGCTGCTTTGAGATGTGAGCCCCAATCGATAGAGGATATCCACTCCTGAAGGACAGAGAAGAAAATGGTAAGGTTAACATGCCAAAAATAGATCACAAAGCAGGTAAGTTTTTGCTAAATAGTTTTGTTTTTTGATGGTTAAAAAAAAGAAAAAGAAAAAGGTCCTAGACATCTTAGGGTATCTGTTTTGTGTTTTCACCAAAACAAGTTTAAATATGTAAAACTGGCATTAGAGTGCATCTCCTCATGCATCTCAAGTGACCACTTGTGATTGGCTCTCACTAACAGCTAACCTTACCTAATGGTTGGTAAAGGGTTTAACGCCAGTATTTGGACATTTTGGTGTCAGTGTGAGTTTGGTGACACCGTTTACCAGCTGCTACTGTTGTCGAATTGAACATTTTCTACTTTTATTTAACTATGCTGTTAAACAATAACATAATTTCCAGAAAACTGAACTTTAAAAAAACGGAATTAAAAGATGTTGGATTGTTACATGAATAGAGCAAATGGGGCAATGATGGTAAAGGAATTGAGTATGTTTGACAAACCAAGAAAGACAATTTTCTTTTAACTGCCCTGACAAAAATATAGTGAGATTCTAAGCATCCTGTGGTTACGGGAGAAATAAAATGTAATTACTACAGTATGAATCATGCCTTTGTTTGTATTTAATGAAACAATTGTTCTGCACGAAGTCTTTTGTGGAAATGAAATGATGCAGAGACAACAGATTTTGTTTTTACAATATATAATTGCATGAATATGATTGTTATTTAAGTCATTACCGACCCCCATAGGGTGCACCAGATATTTGTACATATTGTCAGAATTCTCTTTGTTCACAAACTGGTTTAATAGGTGTCAAAAAAATATTTTTTCTTCCTCCATGGCTGCTAATTTTAACTAAAGAAAGACACGTCACTGCAACAAATGCAAACAAATGTAGACATTACATAATCTGTTCTTGTTCGAGTCAAACGACTAAGGAAAGAAAAAACTGATTGGTCAGACATTATACACTTACAACAGTCTCCCTGTGATGCTGGTGACCCCTCCCTGTTTTTCTCTTCGAGTAAGTACCAGAGAGGCAGCTGCAGCCCAGATGAGTGGAAGGGACTAGAGAAGGATGGGGCCTGACTAGGATACAGGAAACCAGTCCACACAGCCTTTTTGAATCAATCTGCCACCAGAGATTCATGAGAGCAGCTTTCCTCCAAATGGTCCTGTCATACTTTACCATGCCCACAGGTAATTCTTCAAAGAACTGATGCTAAGGCTGCTGACAGTGAGGCTCGACCAGGCAAAAGCACTTAAAAATTATTTGGAGACAGAGGATATTCTGTGCAGTTTGGGCTTTGAGTAAAAGCACTGGACAAATAACTAGGCTGGAGGGCAGTGTGTCATATGTGTCACATATGTCAGCACTGAGCAGTGACAGTTCCAGGAAAAAAGTAAAAATGGCATTATTAATATGACAAATGGGAACAAGGACACCTGACACATATTGTAACTGTAAACGTCAACTGAATTACAAAACAGGTCGGTCATGTTTGAAGCTGACCTGACCTGTGTATCTGTGTGTGTTCACATGCGAAAGAAAGAGGGAGAGGAAAAAGAACAATGAGAGTGAGTGACCGTGTGCATCTGTGAGCATGCTGGAAGACTGAGGCATCAGCAATATGTAAATACTGTATGTGTGTTTGTGTGCATGTGTACTAGTGCATCTAAGTGTTCTGGGAGATCTCAGGGGCAGTTTTAGGTATTTTCATTGCTAATCCAGAGACACTTCTTTCCTTTGAAGCAACTCCTCCTCTGTATTTGGGGAGCCTACTTTCAAAGAAGGGTCAGTTGATTTTGTATCACTGAGGGGGAACTGAATGCACTAACACAGCCAGCGATCTACATCTCCAGAGCAAAGCTTTAAACTGCCTTATTGTCTTCTATTACACATTTCACCCGTTTGATTAGAAAGGGTGCTTTCTGATTCAGAGAACTGTGGGTTCACAGTGTTAACAACCATAAGGATTGCAGACACTAAAAAAAGACATCAAAGCTATAACATGCCTATTTCATATCAGTTGCACATGTACAACCTTTTGGCCTATCACCTTGGTCTGGGGATCAAATGAAACTGCCAGCAACTTCAAAATTCTGCAACATCTACTGAAAACAAATGTGTGAACTACCAGATGGTGACTTTGTATACAAACGGCTGCATAGGAACTGTTTAAAGAAGCATCAGAAACTGAAGCATATTGTCAGTCACGAGTCATACCTGACCATGAGTTTTCCAAGTTTTAGACAGAAAGAAAACTAGTAGCCATCTTGTGTCCCAACATTTGTGACACAGGTTTTAGGTTAGGCTGAAAAGGACCTGATATAATCAATTTACCCCTGCGTGTTTTATACTTTCAGCAGTGAGGACCATTAAATACTGTTACACCAATCCATACAACTGGATCTGTGTTGACGCAGATGTTCTGCCTGGTTCCAGACCTCTGAATCAGCCCACTTCACCAAGTTCATGTTGAATGCTTCGTCTGGCATTTTGACATGAAACAGCAGTTTCTCGGTTGAATTAATAAATGATCCAGTGAGTGCCACAAGGGGAATAATGATTAGCCAATCAGAGCCTCAAGTGAGACTAACACTGTTGTCAAGCTGTTGTCAAGCTGTGTGCTGGAACCAATGAAGAGTAATAACAATTATTAGTGCTATAGACAAGATAGACGCTGCTACTGACATTGTTCTACATTGACATGTTCACTCAGTGTCACCTGTCATCATAGTTGGTTTAATTTTGCTTCGCTCATCTCCTAAAGCAGCGCAAAATAATTATGTTGGCATGGCTATTAATCAGTGTGGACTAAAAATTTATGTCAAATTACGTTTGATAGGTTGGAGATTACTTTGGGAAAATCGAATCCCTCCTCCCCACCAAAATTAGTTATAGGAGAGGCAATGTCAGACTATAGATGAAAGACTGTTCACAATTTTGAATGATGAAGGTCTAGCAAAAGTTCAGTCAGGAAGACTTTGCTTTTGCATGCTTAGGCCTGTAAAAAAAAAATTTCATACCATGTGCAATTCACTCCTCACCCATGCACACTCACAACTTCAAGATGTCATGTCGGGGCCAGTCAACTGAGGTATCAGCTGTTCTATCAGCTGATCATATTTAACCAATAGCAGAGCGACACACCTTCACTGTTAGCCAATCATCGTTTTAAAAATGATTCTCTTACTGCCTTTAGTATGTTCATGCTGCAGTTGTGCGCACCCTCCAACTCCCCATCGTCACCTAGTCTTCACAGATTCATCAGCTTCATCGGCCTCAGAGTCACCAGTTACCACCACCACCACCATTGTCTGGGCTCATCATCACATATCATCTGTTAATCTGTATGCCTATAATCTGTATAAAATGAGTCACCTGTCTCTCCTGACTGAGCCATCAGGCAAGCAGATATTTACTTAATTTTATGAGATTCCAGATCAGCATCCACGACTATTACTTTATCACTGTCACAATGCAATTTATTTATTTTCTTTAGAACCAAGAATTTATTGGCATTCGTATGTACTTACATATTTTGCTTACATTTGATTCTTCTTTGTTACATACATACAAAAAACCGAAGTTATACAAGAAATGTATAAACTAAACAGTTGAATCAGTAACAGTTTGGCAAACAACTCAGTCTTGTTGGATTGTTTGATATTCCTCTGCACAAATCACAAATACACTCGGACAGTTCTCCTAAGACAGCACAGTTTAACAGTGTTTCACATTGGCAAATTTAAGTAAGCACTTATGGGAGACCATCTAGTTCTGAAAATGTCCATCTTAAAATGAAGGTGTGCTGTTACCTTCTCCATTACATATACCTTCACCCTCTCATGCCACTGAAGTATAGTAGGACGACGAAGCGGTTTAAGCCATGATAGAGTTATCATCTTCCTGCCTACTAATAGTAGGACTTGCAATAGATACAGCTTCCTTTTTTCCAATCTTCCCTTAGGGAGTGCTCCAATAATATAAAATTGTGGAGTCAGAGGTAAAACAATGTTCAATATAGAGAATAATTCTTTACGAATCCCCTCCCAATAATTTTTTAACTTTAGGCAGTCCCAAAATATGTGTGTGTGGTCACCGATCTGATGACATTCCCTCCAGCACAAATTCGTTTTACTACTATCAAATTTGGAAGTTATGGAGGGAGTTCTAAAATACCTCATTTTTAATTTCCAGTTGAATTCTTTCCACATTGGACTACTGGTTAATTTATGCCCTTCTTCACACACATCTTCCCAGCATGTATCTTCAATAATAACATTCATTTCTAACTCCCATTTCTCTTTTATATCAAGAGCACTCCCCGACATCAGCAAATACAATGCAATTATTACTGTAACCTAGAGCAATACAATACAATACAAACAATACAAAGTAAGTGTCAGCTGAAACTAAAGAGAAAAGAGCACTGATATAGGATTGGTGCTTGTTATTAGGCATTACTCTGCATTAACATATCAGAATTGGTACAGTATCCCGAGAAAAAAGTGGCATCATTCAACATGCTGTTGTCTAATAAATTGCCTAAACTCTCTGTTTATTTCAAACGTATATACGTACATACATATATCTAAGATCTGAAGTTGTGACATTCATGTGCATGTCTGTTCAGGGTTGAAGTGCATGAAGGATCTCTAAGGTCAAACATCTTCACATAACTTAAGAGACTAAGTGTATGGAAATCACAGAAATGCATTTTATGGCAAGAGTATAGTAGTAATACACTAGACTCACAAGTCAGTCTTTAGACGCTTCGCTTAAAGGGACAAAAAGCGAAATGGTTTCACCGCTAGGTTTGCTGTTGTGCACTGCCTGTAGACCAAAACAAAGTGTGTCATGAGCCACACCTTCCTCTACCTCTGCACATCCAGACGGTCCCGGTGTTTCTTCCACAGGCTCCACTTCACCCAGCTGCCCGATATACCCGCTGCTTCTTCCGACATTAACCTGAATAACAAACCAGGGCTCCGTGCTCCAGTTGGATCCAAACGGAGAGCCGGGGCTAACGTTAGCTAGGAAGCTAGCGGAGACTAACTGGCTGTGCTGGCAGCTGAGTGAAGTGGAGCCTGAGGAGGAAGCACTGGTTAGCCCCAGTTTCACTACAGGCAGATTCACTCGCCACAGGGGCGAGGAAATAAAACCTTAACAGCCAACTTAGTTTGGCTTAGTTTAGCAGTTAGCAATGTCTTTCACTCACACTCAGTCTCTGCTGTGTTTGGCTATTTCCCTGCTTTCCTGTTAGCGTTAGCACTAGTCGGCTGCCACGCTAACGTCCCTACTCTTCTCCATGAGCTGGAGCTGGAGCCCGCAAGCCCGCAAGCCCGCGTGCCTGCCAGGCTCACGGCTCGAGCTCACGGAGAAGAGTAGGGACGTTAGGGTTAGCTCCTGGAGTTAGCACTAGAGCTACTACAGTTACTGGAGTAACTTACAGCTATGGAGTGCTTCTACCAGCTCTTCTAGTCACTGAGCCTCGCCTCCATCTCAGCAAATACATTACATTTATTACATTGAAGTAGGCAGGGAAATAGCTAAACACAGCCCGCCAGGCTGCCTGCCGGGCTACATTTTCCAATGCTAATTGCAAATGTTAGCTGGGCTGCCGGGCTATTCACCTGACACAACAGTATCGCCTGACCCATTGCTGGGACCGAGCCACTAATAACTCAAGCTCCGGACATTAACACATGCTACGATTTCACATGAACGTACATGAACGCGCAGCCGGACCGGCTTGCCGGCTTGTAAACAAGGGGCTGGAAATCAACACAGAGAGAGGGTGTGTGAGGTCATGCTCTACTCCAGATGAAATTACACCTCTAGTTCTTCACATAGCAATTTTTTAATTCCTTCAATCTAGAAATGATGAATTTCGCTTATTGCTCCTTTAACTAAAGACTGATGTCTTTCTCCCTGATTTTGTGTTTAGATGGGTGGATACTATTTCAGAGTTTAAAAAAACTCCCTACATTGCAGAACCAATAGTCCAATGGTCCTTCAGTGGCTCGCTGAACGCTTGTGCTCATAAACACAGTCCGACTGCGTTAAAAGTTTTAAACAAAGTCGCTGTAAGTCCTTCATTTCCACAATCTTGTGGACTGAGCACACATTTGATAAAACGGAGTTAAATCTCTTAGCATCCATTTTCAAGCTCTCTGTGTGTTTGTTTCCTTGCGGACGAGAAAAGGGGGAGCGCACTTTTCCGGGAGAGTGTGTCCTTTTAAAAAAATGCAAGAGGCGTTGCTTTGTTGCCGGCCGTTTTCTCTGGTGTGTTAAACACACTTTAGAAAGGAGTGTCCCCAGACTATCAGAAGGCGGAGATCTCTGATTGTCTGGTGGCGAGACTAGTAATACACTATATTTGGCTCTAAGGTGGACCACTTATCAGATTAATACAGCTAGTAAGGGAAGAAACATTTGTTGGGAAAAAGCATAGTCCACCGGTGTTTGAACAATGAAAACAGTTTAACAGATGCATTCTTATTCCTGTTTAAGTGCTTTGGAGGGAGGGAAGGAAAGAGGGACAGAACTAGAGACAGAAAGTTCAATACACACAGCACATCATCTTAGACACTGTTTTGCCAAATTTTTAGTCCTACAGTCTAGGTAGGGAGACTATCTATCTGCAGCTGATCTAAGCAGGCACGGAGATGTCCTTGACATTCTTAGCCCGAGGTAAAGTCAGCCCAGATTCCAATTAACCTGTCTCATATGTGAAGACAAGCTGCTCTAGCACCCTGTGCACATTCCTCCCCTCGTTATGATGGATTGATCCTGCTCTGAGTGGGCTCATCAACTACAGAAGCATGGAGGGCAGACAATGCAATGAGGGGAGGGATCCTTGAAGCGGTTTGTTTCCTCTGTGCAAGGGGCAGTAGACAATGCACATACATGTGGAGATGTGAACAAAAATGTGTGGATTCATCATGAGGTCAACATTAAGTTAAGTGTGCATTACACTGTGTGGTATTTCTGGCAGTGGCCCAATGATATGCCATTCAAAAAACAATATATCCTCTCAGATTCACTGAGTGCAGCCCTGCTGATTCAAAACACATCAGAGTTTTCTTTACATACTTTTGACAGCATGCTTTCTTGCTGTGTGAAGCCAAGTTCTTTCAAGGAAATCACGCCCCTGATTAATATGTGAGATTATACTTTAACTGTCCAACAGCTTTAAAGAAACTGTTTCTAATGTTCTGATTCTGACCTGATGAAAAAAATACTCCTGTTGTCATCAACTCCTAACTTCTACCCTTCTCACCTTCAATTCTTCTCCTCCTTGTTGTTTTATTTTTTGTTTCTTTAATGTATTGATATCACTTTATCCCCAGAATTGACCAGCAGAGACACAGTTGTCAATACATGCTAAGCATTTGACTAAGATATCCTCTTCCTCTTTGTCTGAGTGATTGGTGTACTTACGTTTACATGTGACATATTTAGAGTCTTCTCTGATGGACCGGAGATCAGTGAGGGGAAAAACAATGGATAAGCAGAGAGGCAACAAAGGTTGAGAGGCTATTTAGGCTGCTTCTACATGCATGCTGTGGACTGGAGAGCAAGAGCAGGCATGTCAAAAGAGAAGATTAAAAACATGAAGAGCAAAAGAGGAGCTCCTGTTTGCAGTCACTGTCCTCCATGCTCCAAAAATAAACTAGAAAGCAATACAAATTCACCTTTGAGGTTCTATCTGGAAGTACTTTGGATCTTGTCCTACAAGGTAAAAGGTAATGCACTATTGGGTGGGGGGTGCACCAATCAAAACTTTGTTCGATCTCAGAACCGCTTCTGAAACCTTAACTGAGATTATCTGCAAATTCTGGGAATAAGTCTGATACCAGTGTTCTTTTTTTCCCCAAGATTTTCACTACAAGGAACTCAATAGAAAGATTGTTATGAAAAGTGGCACAAGGCCAGAGATGAATGAGGTGCTAAAAACAGACTGTAGACATGGCTGAGTGGTCAAATGTCAGGGATAGTAGTTCACTAGTCACAAAAACAAAAAAAAATAGTGATAATCTTGATGCTAATGTTAATTTATGCATCAGGGTTTTGTTGTTTACCTTGAGCTAGATAGTCTTCTTCTCCAGAGAGTACTGCTGAGCATACTGACAGGAGCAGGATGAAGTTCCACCTAGAGGGACACACAAACACAAATTGATAACAGATTAGCTCATATTAACAGCAATCTACTGAAACATAAATGTAAGTAAAGTAGACAATGCAATCATTACTTGTGTCAAGCAAATTAAGAACAATTCTGATCATAATTCTGCTAAACAGACGAGCACAAGCTTTCAGAAACACATTTTTTTAGGAGGTGGGCAATAATGTCAATCTTTGTATCTATGTATTTATACACGCATATGTCCACTTATTCCTTTAAGGAACAGACTGCCATTCAATCACAGGGCAAATACACATACAAACACACATATATTAGCATGTATGACTAATTCTGAGTGTCTGAGTTGCCTTGTGTGTTGCAGCCTGGGATGAAAACCAGAACTCCAGGATGAAAACAAAGCAAATACCAGGGAGAGAGGAACATGATAACCGTAAACATAAATTCATGCATGGTCTTTCTTACTGTGAGGCAACACTGCTAACCACTTAACATCAACAGCACACTTTCCTATCCAATTACAATCCTGGTGATACACTTTATACAAGATATTGCTCTTCATCATGAAGATGCATGCCAAGTGGTTTTCACTGTATATGAAACCCTGTCAGAGGAGAGCATTAGTATACTTCATCCTGATCCTGCATGCTGATTATCCTGAGTACACTAAGACAGAGCATAGTCACACAGCTGCACTAATACTCAAATCAAATAAGAAAGCAACTCTCCAGAAAACAGCAGCCTCTTGTTAACGTTTTGCCCCAGTCACAGTGAATTACAGAGGACAAACGTGTGGTTAATCTGAGAAAAACACCAATGACTACATCTTGGCTGTTTTTCCATTGAGTCATTAACTATTACAAGTCAAGTCTTATCCTGCTGACATAAGGAGAAAAAGGAGAGTCTCCTTGAAGTCAGATGTTTGGAGTAGAAGGCGCAAGTCTCTTGAGTGATGCTGAGAGCAAAAACTGCCTGATGGCATACCACTTGACACTGGAACACGAGTGACGTATGTTGCCATTTATAAGTGCCACAAGCTAGCATTCTAAAATTACTAGTGACATATCACTCTGAATCTAATCTAATATAAGCTGCTGCTAGAACAAGAGAGGCATACCATCACAGCCACGTCTTGATCTCTGTGCTGCTGGATCTCTTTATAATAGGGCCTTGAGGTGATGACAATTATTTGAGACAGAGGAGGTTGAAAATATTTCCTGTAACAGCACAAGTATAGGAATGGCCAAGATACAGTGAGGAAGAACGGAAGAATACACTTTTCTTGCAATGGTTTTTTTTTATGATACATCATAGCAGGACAAACACAGGTGTACTTAATAGCATTAATTATTATTCAAGTATGTTCAACTTAGGTGTGTAAGTTAGCTAAAAGCATTCCATTAAACTGGTGCACAAATTAAATGGGCCCTGGAACTAAAACACCAAAGTTAAAGCTAATGGGAAGCAGTCATCGTTAATGAGACTGCTTAGCTGCACCTGTGTTTGCCAAAACATCCACATTCTGTAATTAAATTAAACAATGCAACTGTTAAATCTGTTGAATATAAACTTTGACTCCTCTCATAGCATGGGAAGAGCTGGGAGACTTCACTCGTTATAATAACACAAATTTATATGAGATGGCACAAAGAAATAAGCTTAATTAACCAGACAAAATGGTCAGTAACTGAACATTAACGGTCGTCCACACAGTGATGTAACGTTAAGCTAATTGTGAAGCTAGCAAGCTCACGTCAACCAACGTTAGCTAACATTACCCTTCACTAAAGCTAAAATTACTTTATGCTGGTATAACTAAACTTAGAATGATGTATCAGAATCAAGCTGTTAATTTTTACGCAACACACGCTATTTACAGCAATCATACCTCGAGAGACAGCTCACTCGGACAGAAATGTCAAAGTTATCTTGTGTTAGATTAGCATTAATGCTACAAACTAGCATAGTGAAGTTCAGCAAATCCTCACCCTCTTCCCGAGCCTTTTTAAGCAAAATTTATAAACACCTGGCAGCCAGTTACAAACGAGAATGTTGTAACAATTTATAAAAATGACTAGGAATACACCATTTATCGGCTGCACAAGAGTATTGGCCTGTAGGCAAAGATGACATTTACCAATAGTCGATATTTTTCTGCTGCGTCACATCAGTTTTGCGCAGGCTAAAAAGCAGCGCTAACGGTGTACCGTTGTCCTGGGGACACTAGCAAACGTGTTTGGGACGGACAGAAATCTTTCCCGCTGGCCGTCGGGACGGAGGGATGCGATAAATTCACTATCAACAAACAATAATTCCGTGTTTAAATCGGTAGGAGAGCTAATTAATTAACATTAACTGATAGCAGCTGGAACTAGCTCCTGACTGACTGACCCTATGATGCGTTTAAGCTCTCTTTGGTTAAAAAAAAAAAAAGGCAAAGTTGGGCAAAGGTAAATTGTAACATCCTCATGAGGTGTTCAAATGTAATCTTGTAAAATGTACTTTTTGACGAGAAACTTGAACAATTACAGATGTCTGAAGGAGAGATGTGTCAGTGTTTTCACAGCAATAGGCTATAAAAAAGATATTAAAGAGAAAATTTTTTAGATGCACTCACTTTATTTGGTATGCCTGTTCAACTGCTTGTTAAAGCAAATAGCTAATCAGCCAATCAAGTGGCAGCAACTCAATGCATTTAGGCATGTGGACATGGTCAAGACGACCTGCTGAAGTTCAAACCGAGCATCAGAATGGGGAAGGAAGGTGATTTACGTGACTTTGAACGTGACATGGTTGTTGGTGCCAGACAGGCTGGTCTGAGTATTTCAGAAACTGCTGATCTACTGGGATTCACAGAGGATGATCGGAAAAAGAGAAAACATCCAGTGAGCAGCAGTTCTCTGGGTGAAAATACCTTGTTGATGCCAGAGGTCAGAGAAGAATGGCCAGTCTGGTTCAAAATAATAGAAAGGCAACAGTAATTCAAATAAGCACTCATTACAACCAAGGTATGCAGAAGACCATCTCCGAAAAAAACAACACGTCAAAGCTTGAAGCAGATGGGCTACAGCAGCAGAAAACCACATCGCGTGCCACTCCTGTCAGCTAAGAACAGGAAACTGCTACAATTGGCACAGGCTCACCAAACTTGCACAATAGAAGATTGGAAAAACGTTGCCTGGTCTGATGAGTCTCGATTTCTGCTGCAACATTCAGATGGTAGGGTCAGAATTTGGCGTAAACAACATGAAAGCGTGGATCCATCCTGCCTTGTATGAACGGTTCAGGCTGGTGGTGGTGGTGTAATGGCGTGGGGGGAATTTTTTGGCACACTCTGGGCCCCTTCATATCAATTGAGCATTGTTTAAACACCACAGCCTACCTGAGTATTGTTGCTGACCATGTCCATCCCTTTATGACCACAGTGTACCCATCTTCTGATGGCTACTTCCAGCAGGATAACGCACCATGTCACAAAGCTCAGAACATCTTCAACATGACAATGAGTTCGCTGTACTCCAATTGCCTCCGCAGTCACCAGATCTCAATCCAATTGATCACCTTTGGGATGTGGTAAAACATGGATGTGCAGCCGACAAATCTACAGCAACTGTGTGATGCTATCATGTCAATATGGACCAAAATCTCTGAGGAATGTTTCCAGCACGTTGTTGAATCAATGCCACCAAGAATTAAGGCAGTTCTGAAGGTAAAAAGGGTCCAACCTAGTACTAGCAAGGTGTACCTAATAAAGTGGCTGGTGAGTGTGGTAAAAAGGCCCGTGTTTTTCATGTGACAGAAGATATTTCAAATGTTATATACTATGATTGTGCATGATTGGATTTGTGCTCGTTCAATGGTAGTATAATGAAGGACTGCATGACTTTAAAACTGTTGAGTTATTACAGGTTGACACAATGGTGTCTTAGAACTTGGAACATTTTAGTCTTTTCATTTTACAGACAAAACAATTAATTGATTAATCAGGAAAAAAATAATTAATTGATAGTGAAGGTAATCCTTACTTTCAGTCCAAGTCTTTTTTTGGTTTAAATCAGTTGTTGGAACATGTTAAAAAGAAGTGGGAGCCCCTTAAAAGGCAACCTGACTCCACTGTTTACGAAGACTTTCAGCTTTGACATTTTTATGTCTGAAAATATGGCGAAAAGTCATGCAGGGAGCATTTTTCTGTCATGTTTTATTGTTTTCAGACAATGATGGATTTCGTCTCAAAGGCACATTTGGTTAATAACAATTTAATGCTGTTCATGGAAGCATGCCTCAGCACAGCTATGACCACAAAGAGGGAAAAGCCCCAGCTGAGATTTAGAGAGAAGTGTCACGCTTGCCTTTTAAGAATTTCTTTTGTAACTTGCAAAGAGCACTTTGCCTCATCAATCTTCAAAGGGGTTGTCAACTCAGGCTTTTTTTGATTAACAGGACCACAGATGCCATGTAATTGACAACAGTAATCCTTCTACAAAATTTTGCATTTGTATAACAATATAGGAATGCACGTCTTCACATACGAAACACTTTTGCAAATGTCACCATGCTCAAAACAGATGGAAAAAGAAATAAAGAGAGAAATTCTTTAGCTTATGCTCCACTACTTTTAGAAGATTTCTTTATTACAGACAGTGCTGATCATACAATGCGATGAGTTACAAATACTGCATCTTACTGCAATAGATTCCTTTGACCTTCACTGACCCCACCTCTAGGTGGCACTGCCCTCCATTAACTCCTTTAACCAGCATGTAGCTCTACAATCACTGAAATGTAAAGGAGCCCAGAGGAGTGTGCATTGAACACATTGCATTGATGTTATTTTCCCTTATTCAGATGAGATTTTCACACACAGATGACGTTAATATCAGCTTGAAAGGCAGTGGGGTGCAATGTGTAAAATACATTCAGGCCAGGGATTACACAGACCACCATGTACAACCACCACCACATGTTTTTTTTATCTTTATTCCCACAGTTTTAAGATAAAATCTCCAAACCTACACAAACAGCAGGATATGTTGTGTTGTTCTTGTTATACGCTGTCACCGGCCTTGTGCCAGTTTTAGTAGGCTCTATAGGATAGCAATATATAGGACATAAGGGTAGTATACTTAAATAATATGGTTGGTTTAAAATGTTATACTGTTTAAACTACAGATATACACTACAGTTTTTTGCTCATGTTTTCCCCTGATCTCTGTCAATCAGATCACATGTAAAAACCCCAATTTTAATCAAACCATAAAACCTTAACTGGAAAATTGAATAAAAACTTGTAAATGTGGCAAAATGTGCGTACAAACTTGCGTCAAAGTCACCGACATGTCATCTCTTTTCTCCTACAACTTTAACCCACAACATATTTTATCACAGGATTTATCATGTACAGCCTCAAAGCATACTCTGTGCATTACAACAAAATCAATCACATCGACAACCCTGTACATAGTAACAGCCGCTGACACAACCCAAAGTAGCTTCTGGCACTTCACATGGTGATTTTCAACACAGTGTGGTGGCAGTACAAAAGACAGGAGGAGACAGAAGCCCTGCTATTTTAATATGCGGTCAGACTACGTCAGAGTGCTATCAATCACAGGCTGCTGTAACACCTTAAACCTCCAGGGATTGCTATGTGAGTGTGATGGCTGCAAACAGCATGGCATCAGACTCACAAACATCTCTCCTCCATGGGCCTTTCAGGACCGGATTAACCCAGCAGAGAGGCTACCAGTGTTTGTGTGGCCCCGTTTGACGGAAAGCTACAGACAGGCAGCCATGTTTGTTTTCCCAGAGCAAAACAAAGAGAAAGACAGAGAAAAGAGTGAGAGGAGGAGAGAAAAAGACAACAAGTAGAAACACTGTGAGCTGTCTGTCACCTGTTCCCCATCTAGAAAGTGGTGCGACATTCCAGTGCCGGGAACACAGACATAACCCAAAAGCAGGAAAAAGCAATAGAGGCAAACAAGGGGGGAATATATGATTACAATCATTCATCTGTTGAGAGAGGATAAAAACTGACATTTATGAAACCAGTGAGTAGCTGGTTTTGCTTTAAAGTTGGCAGTGTTTAAAAGTAGAACAAATGAAAAAAAAAAAACTAAATATAACACTTAACATTCCCTTTTGGAGTGTCAAGTGGGGCCATCTGATGCTGATTCGGGCAGCTTTCTTCTGCCTGTCACACAGTCTCTCTGTTCAGGGCTATTTAAGGAATCCCTGAGACTCAGGCTCTGGGCATTGCTTCAGCACATCTACAGTGATGTAAGTACCTTAAAGGGATACTCCACCCTTCATATGATTAGTTGTATATCAAGTTACTCACCCCCATGTTACTTTGAATTCTCGAAGAAAGCTTTGTCTTTCTTGCATGTTTCTGGTGAGCGAAGAATCCAAAAACCGAGAAAATTCTTGATGAATTAAAGCCATAGGCGACCATATTCAACATTAGTAAAATGATATCAAAACATCAGATTACAAACTCGCACACAACTTCAAATCCAAATGTCATTTATCCAGTCGTATGCTCAATAATCCCCATACAGACAGCCGCGTCTGACGGTGAACTGGGCTAAAGATTATACGTATCTATGCTCTCTTCAAAGCCAGATTCCATTGACAGAAACAGTAATTTTACCTCACTGAACACGGGAGCTGAAACTGCTGGAAACTGATTGAGGCAGTGGTATACTAGCAGCTCCCATGCTCAGCAAGGTAAAATTGCTGTTTTTGTTGATGGAGTCTGGCTTCGAAGAGAGTATAGGTACGTTTCACTCTCATTTCAGTTCCCCTTCGGAAACAGCTGTCGGTTTGGGAATTATTGAGCTGACGACTGGATAAATGAGACTTAAATTATACTGTGTGAGCTGTGTAAGAGTTTAGTTTTTTTGTTGTTAAACATGGTTACTTATTTGCTACTTCAATTCATCAAGAATTTCATAATGAATTTAAAGTAACATGGGGTGAGTAATTGATATACAAATGATCTTTTGGAGAGTAAAGTATTCCTTTACCCTGCCATTTACTATGCTCCTGTCTCAGCATCAGTTGGTGAACTTTATGTATCTTATAACCTTTGACAATTTTTAAGCATCAAATTTTTTCATAATGCAAAAAAGATGGAGAAGAAGAAACTGAGTTCCTCATATCCGGGACATTGGCTACAAGCAGAGCCACCAGTTGCATCGTTTCTTCGTTAAATCCTATGCTAAATCCCTGTCCAAGTGACAGCACACTATAGCATGCTCTCCAGCCCTTGCAGTTAATGGAAAAGACTGCTGAAAGCAAGACAAAGCTCCCCAAACACTGCTCTGTTGACTAAGGGAAATACCACTATGTGGGGAGTGGGTGTCATGTCAGGACTATAAATAATCACAACTTAAAACTCCCCTCTGCAATGAATCATTCCAACAGTAACAGATCTTGCCTTTCTCCCCTCCAAATTAGCTTGGATCCCTAACAATGGATCATTCAACTGAGGAAAAAGGCTGAGAGGCAAATGGAGAGGTAAAGTGCTCGATTTGGTTTGGCAAACAGGAGCAAAGTCACTTACGTTCTGTTTACAGTCCTCATAAGGAAAGGGAAACTATTTTCTTACTTTCATCATTGATGTCTGTCATGGGGTGACTCTGTGAGCAGTGACATTCGCAGTACACTGTTTACATGTCTAATTTGGCGGTCCACTTAACCAAATCCATTAGTATCAACAAAGCATGCCAAGCTGTTAATCTACCCAAACAACTCCGAAATGTTTAACTTCTTGAGGGGATAAACAAAAATGACAATAAAATTGCTGTTGATCTGTGTTGGGGGTAAAAATTATGTACAACAGCAGCTCCTCTTTGCTTTGCCTTTGGTGGAAAGTTCTTTGATTTGTAAGGACATGTTGGACCATCTAAACAAACCTGATGGGAGTCACCTTGACTGACTCGCCTCATTTCATCCCTTCTGTTGACTTTGAAAAGACTGTTTCTGCCTTCAGAGTATCACAACAGTTGATGTAGCACTCTGTAGGCGTGCTCCACATAGAGTCATTATTCAGAAAGTTGAGGTTTATAGAGCTTGACCTTGCAGCATTTGCCTAACCTCCACTCTTATATGCCCCATGGCAAAAAATGTGGTTCAGTTGAGCCCAAGTTTTAAATGGAGCGGAATTCAAAACAGAAGGAAGGCAATAACTCTGACACATAAACTGACAGAGTCCTCTCAGGAGCTGTAATGAGGCTCATAATAGAAGTCGCTTCGCAGAGACATCAAACTGTGAGAGAAATAAATTATACATCTGAAAAACTACATCCATCATATATACAGAAGATCTCCTCCTGTTGAAACACAGCATCACACACACTCTCTCTCTCTCTCTCTCTCTCTCTCTCTCTCTCTCTCACACACACACACACACACACACACACACACACATTGTTCACATGCTAAGGCCAAGCGGATATTTCTCTCAATGGAAACGTCTGAGCCTCTTACTAATCAGGTGTTCTGTTCCTGCATGCTTCGCTTCTCAATCTCGACCAAAACATTCCTGGACACGAGCAAGTAACAGATGCACAGCCAATATCTGCTCCCACTGGCCGTGTTTCAGCTTTAGCACCTGTATCCTGATCGTGATTACTTCATTATGGAGGCACTAAGTGGGCTTGTCTTCTTCTCATGTCTAAACTGCCTTCAGCAAAAATTAGCAGGTCAACAAGTTTCCAGGTTTCAATTGCCCACTCTCTTCCTGGCCAAGATTTGAAATACGTTTCAGGTCTGATACATTTCCAAACCACCCCAGGCAACTCATGAATAAAAATATGAATCTATATATAATTTTCTAAGACCGGTGTGTCATATCCGGATGCTTCTTAATTGAAGAGGAGCAGAGTGTGGGGCATGTTTGTACTCACTCAGGAGTCAAGAGGTCACTGCAGACCAGAGCAAAGATTGACTTAGTCCACAAGACAGTGAGCAGACAAAGGGCTGTGAGTAAACTTCCACTGGCCTTTAATAGTTTGCCCTTTTCCTGTTGCGGGGGGGCCTGCAGATGTTAGGAGGGTTAAATACACTCACTCACACAGGCAGGCCAAAAATCCCTACAGGCACTGGTGTGGAGACGGTGAGTGTGTAGCAGCAAGAAGGTGAGCGGGCTGTGATTACAGGTGAGAAGTTGCCTATCACCTGGGACCATCGACACATTTCTCTTTTTAAGTTGTAGTCAGCTTCACAGCTGTGATCATTGAAGGGTTAGGTCACATATTATTCCACCTTGCCTATCAACAGACCTCATTATAAGCAGAAAAATAGTTCCTAAGGTGTTCTCAGTGATGTCTGTAGGTTATCCTCAGGGTCATGGGCATTGTTTCTTGTAAGACACTTTGCTCTGTGTGAGGGTTATAACATTTTTTACATCTCTCAGACAACTTTTACTCACCTCCATTGCAACAGTTCTCAGCAGGGATACACAACACTAGCAGATACCAATCGCTGGGATGTTGTATTGGGTTAACCGCTCTTTTAAAGGTGCTGTGTGTAGGATTTTGTGGTGTCTTGAGGTTGCAGATTGCAACCAACTGAAACTTCTCCTGTGTCCCAAGCATGCAGGAGGACTACAGTGGCTGACATGAAAACGTAAATGTTGGTTTGTCCCTTCTGCACACGACATGACGAACTCCTTAAAAGATGACCCACTCCTTATGTAGGTATAAACAGCTCATTCCAAGGTTACTAAAACACAACATTTTTTAGTTTGAGGTGATTATACACTAATAAAAACATTGTTATGAATATTATATTCTATTTCTGCCAATAAATCCCCCTAAATCCTACATACTGGACCTTTAAGCTGCACGTTATACCACCCATACAGAATTCAACTAAGCTTATGACTCTTACTGGCCAAAAATGACAGACTCTTACGCTTAAAGTACATGGAAAACAAAACAAAAGATGTGTGGCCATATTTAAGGTAATTACAGTATATGCAATGATAGCTTCAGGGTGAGCTTCAGCATTTGTACCTCATGTAATGACAACAAGAATTGGAGAGCAGTGACATGGAAAACACTGTCCCAGTAGACTTGTCTGTGGCTCAGTCAAATAAGAACACTGTTGATATTTGCATCCTCATGTAAATAAAGTCTACCTGCAGTGCTTTCAGTAACTGTTATGCCTCATTATCAGTAGGGTACCCTCCTCCATTTCCAACTATGTTCATACACATACCTTCGCAACACACTGAACACACTTTCTGATAAAGCCCAGGAGCCCCAGACTGAATTTATCAAACTAAATGTCACTGTCTCAGTGCACTGGGCAAAAACAAACTCCACCTCATGAAGACATCAGTTAGTAAATTTAACATTTCTATCAGCCACTAGTCTAGACCCCCTCCTCCTAAGTATAGCCCATCTTCACTTCCTGAAAAGCTTGCATCATCACCTCATTATGGGAACTACCAGACAGCGATGAGGAGACAGCATGCTCTTAGTCAGTATGTGAGTAGCTTTGACTCTCTGCAGCCATAGCCTACAGTACAACCACCGCCAGCAATGGAGCAGCAATCCCTGCAACAGTGGGTGATTGTCTGGAGCTCAGGAGCCAGTTAACCACTGATGCATACACACTAACTCTCACAGTGATTTCAAGGGAGGCCACACTTGTTCTCAGTCAACACAGATCTACCATAAGGCTCTCATTTTCACCCTCAAGGACAAAAAAAAATGGATCAGTCAGGATTTCAGGTCCACTTTGTTTTCCATCGAGCAAAGTCTATCAGCACAGAACAACAGGATGCATTGTGAGCTCAGCTCTTTTTAGATCTTATCTGGAAGGGAGTCATAATAGAGTACAGACAACTTGGACTCACTTCTGATAAAAGAAAATACATTTCCTGTCAAGTAGCCTATGGAGGCATGCACATTTCTATAGCTCAGCTACAGTGCTACAGTCCCAGCTGAATGCAACAGGACAACAAAACCTGCATGCAGGATGTCAATAATAAACACTTCCATGAGGAATGTTTAGGCTTAAAGGCACTAAATAGATTTTCCATTTCAAGTGTAAACAGTTTGACAAAGTTGCTCTTATGCTTATATATCACCAAACAGTACAACAATAATGTATCAGTGATAAATGCTGAGTGAATGCTGAAGCATCATTGCTTCCAAGCCAATTCTCTGTGTTTATCCCCCAGCTTATCATAGCTATGTGAATGAAAGATCAATCAATCCAGTTTCTAAGAGACAGGGTTGGCAGTTGGCCACATGGTATTCAGATTATACTGTAGGAGATCCCAGGCTGCATGTTCATATGGCGAGTTCAAAGCCAAGACTTGTGCACTTACTACTGCTAAAGATGTCAGCTGCATTCATCAAGAGCAACCACAAATGTAAAGAGAATTTCACAGCGAATACCCTGTTCAAAGCTAAAGTCCACATGTGCACATGTACTGTAGCTTGCATGATTATTGTGCAGAACTTAAGAATGAAAAGTACAACACACAAAAGGATCTCATTAAAAACACTCTAAAAGGAATAAAAAATAATTACAGAGAGCAATGATTCCAATATTAAACTCTATGCATGAAAATACTGTATTTCAGTCACGTTTTGAAGGCAGAAACTTGTAGCTGCAGGGACTTTGTTTAGTCATTTGGCGCCCCTGTCAGGGAAAGACGCCAGAGAACAGAACTAAGTCACCCAGTTGCCATTTTATATGTGAATCTGTTCTGGGAACAGTCTCAGAGGCGCATAGGTAGCCGAACATCTGCATACTATTAAACCAAATGCCCACTTACGTTGCTGCCGCGGAAACGTGTCCACTCCTTGTCCGTTGAGCTCCTAAATGCATTTGTATGCATTTGTCCAGGCAGCAGAGATCTGGGTGAAAACAGAATCACACTCAAGAGGATACCTGCTCATGGGCTAACCCTTTGGTTAACAGCCAAAGGAAGCGTAAAGTGGACGGAGGAGTTCTGCCACCTCAGAATTTCCTCATCGTCTTGCAGTCAGGAGGAGAGATGTCTCCCACTCGTTCTAGGCAGAGCTAGTCAGATCCTTTGCGCTCTGCGGCGCGCAATGATCGGGCTATTTCTATCCAAAGTGGAGACGCGCAAGAGTTGCATAGAAAAAGTTGGCTTGGAGAGCGGCAATTCGGGCTGCAGCAATGTCAACTCGACTGCTGTGCGGGATACAGAGAGTCAGAGCTCGACTGCTTCTCTCACAGAGTGGTCTCCAACATAATAGCAGATCCAGCTCTGTGCGTCTTTACCCCCAGGCGGTGGTTTCTGCTATGTGCCTTGACTTGCACTGATGCAAGGGGACCCGTATTCACCTCAACACAACTCCTACCAGCTGGTGGTGTTGGATTTCACTTACTCGTGACATCACGGATGGACTTTTGGGTTGTGTTCATCAATGTCTGTTTTGACTACTGTATTAGGTCCACTAAATATATATATATATCAACTGTATAATCTGCAGGCTACAGGGCATGTTCTAAATCACCATTAACTTGCTTGCAAACACACACACACACACACACACACACACACACACACACACACACACACACACACACGCACTCTGACACATACTGTAGAGTACACACCAAGACTGGAATACTACCAGAGAAAATAGAGGAAATCAGCTGATGCAGCCTCCTGTTGTTTGCTGACAAGCAAATCTGCCAGGTGTTGCAGCTGCACTGTTGTTCCGGCAATATGGCAAAAATATCCAGCATTAGGCAACTCACATCATGATGAGTTTACAACACTTTATTTTACTCAATGAACAGTCTTTGCACACATACCCCTAAAAGTACACCCTTATCTAAGAGCATATTTTCTCTGCAGGGGAGTGGGGTGTGGAGTACCCAGTTTGCTCTGTAGTGATTAGACACAGCTAAAGTTAATTTGAACCTCATATGCACTTGGCAGGATGAACATAAGCCACAACGAGTTCAGTCTTTTGGGCCTTGCTTGGTTGGTTAATGATCCTGCAGAGTTCAAACTGTCAGAAATGATGCAAATAATGATATAGGAATGTCGAGTTTAATGTGAAAATATGCAACAGTATGTGCAAAGCGCAGGCCCGCGGCATGTGGTGTTGCTGTACATAAAACAACCCTATTTTCTTTAGCCAGCACCCAAATAATTACATGTTAGAGTAGGGCCTCCTAATTAACTGCATTTCTACTTACATAAAATGAAATGAAGCAATTACGCAATAGACCACCATGTGACATAATCCTGTACAGGTCTAAGAAAATGAAATGTGTATGAACAGGTTGGGTAGCATGCCATGTGGTATGAGAGGTTTTGATTTGGCAGCATCAGCTCCAGCTGCTTCATAGTGTTTAGTCTTGAGATTTACACAAACACAGATTTATTAGGTGTACAAACTCTGTTTATCATGAAACATTTTTGCTCTGGCACTGATTATAGTTGGAAATAACCCTTCTTTGTTTCTCTGTAACTGAACACAGCACCGCCGTGTTTCCTCTTTGAAAATGACACCGTTTCTTTTCTTTATCTCTGCCATCAATTTTTCCAAACAAACACGCTCTAACCTACTTCCACCTTTCTCGATCAAGGTTAACCCATTAACCCAGAACAAACAGAGCTCTGTGGGTCCCTGAGCCAAACCCCTCCAAACACACACACACACCCGAGCATCCTCCTCCAGACGTCCCCAGTCTCCCTCAGCTCAGCCTGGACGAGGGAGAGGGAGTCCATATGGTTTGCAGTTTAGGGAACTGGGGCGACGCTACTAAGAGACAGAGCAGTTCCTGCCTCTAATCCCAGGTGGAGCACTCAGGGTTTCTTAACCTGAAAACAGCAGAGGACAGATACAGTGAACAGTCACAATGCCCAAACAAGGAGTATTATAAGAGAGGTCAAAGCGACATGGAAACTGCGAGTGAGCCTGCCAGCCAGTTTAAACAGGGAGGTTAATAAAGAGCATTCATTTGCCTGCAAACAAGCTACGGAGGTCTGTGTGTGTCTCCAGCAGTGGGTCAAACCCTCTTCCCCCTCTTCATCAAAGACAGTTGTCTCTGAGGAGGAAGCACTTTGCACTAGATGCGCTCTCTCTCTCTCTCTCTCTCTCTCTCTCTCTCTCTCTCTCTTGCTGGCTTTGCCATCAGCCAGCATCTCGGGACAGCAATGCTTCGACCAGATGTTTTCTTCCACTTCCAGGAAATAAAAATGTTGAGATGATGCTGGTTCTCTGACAAGACCGTGAATCAACATCATGAACAAATGAATTACATGATCAGTTTGTAGCAAAGCCACTGGAGGTTTCAATAATATCTCTCTTAGAGTAAGTGGAGCATTCACCATTTGCTGACTGGTAAACACTTGGGAGCATGACGTGTATTGAAAACCTTAATGAAATAATTGATATAGGGCCTGTTGTGCTGCAAAAAGCTCCTATAAAGCATTTTTCTATATTATACTATAAAATTACTTCAGCCAAGTATGCACGCAGATTTACAGCAAACTTTTCAAGATGAATTTTCTCCTTTTTTTTCACTACATGTCCAGATGTGTATTAATCAGTCCATTGTGCACTGAGCACCAGAACGTTAGGCCCAGAGAGTGACTGGTGTCCGTTAATCAGAATCAGATCACCTCTCTTTTGCTCTCTTGAGGAACGGGCAGACGCAGATGAGCGTGTGCTGACCCCCTCCTGAAACATGTGGTATTCCCCTTTTGTAGTAACTTATCCAATGAGATGGCCAATAAATGTGCTGTAATGAGGCCAGAATCACCATGGTAGTTGATGGACCAGTGTTTTCGGACAATGACTATGGAGTTCTAGAGGTACATGAAAGTCAGGCAGGATTCTGATCAGAGCAGCATGTGGTTACAGACAAAGTCTTTCCATATGATCAGATATTACATAATGCACGAGGAGCACATGTCCATCCCAGCCTGACTTCTTCTCCCAAACATGCTGCTAAAACTCAGATACAATAGGAGGACAACAACAACAGACAATAGACAACAACAAAGGACAACAGATACTTGATTTAACATGATTAGAATGACTTGTTGTGTCATGTTGTGTCAATGTCTTGTTCAATTTCGTATGTGCAATACATGAAAAAAAAAAGATACTTTGCACGTGCTGGCAGAGTGTTGTGAGTCTGTGTCTAATTTGGACTCAGGGGTGTTGCTGGCTCCTGTCCCAGGGGCTCCGTGTGTTTCTACCTGCACACTGTTGATTTCAGCTCCAGAGCTTCCCGCTGGAAGTCCTGAATTCAAACACCATGTGCTGGTTGGAGAGCATATTGTCTTTCAGCTTAACATTTCATAGTACAGTAACAGCTTGTAAATGTGGGGTGTGTGGAAACTTTAAGCCTCACAGGACCAAAGCAAAGCCAAAGTCAACCGGACTGGTTAAAGAGAAAAAGAAACAGGAAAGTGGATGAGGAAGAGGGGAGGCTTTATGGTTGGTAGAGCGTAAAACACAATGTTGTCTTGTAACCAGCCAGTAGACATAATAAAAATGTGCTTTGGAGTGCCTACTGTAGGTGCATTCTTCTCGACACAATGCCGCAGACACGGTTGGTTGAGTGTGCCTCATTAGGTAAACAGCTCATCAGTAAGCGTCTGCCATGAATCTGCCAAGCAGGTTGACAGCTGACCTGCAGACTGGCTAGACACTAAACTTGCCTCTGTCTCTAATTAGCAGACACGGCTCTGTGTAATTTCTGTCCTGCGTGCGTGTCACCAGCTCGTATGGCTGTTATTTTGCCGAGTGGGGAGAGAGTGGGCAACAGCTGGGAGAGTGCTTAACAGATGGTGGAATACAGAACAGTTGATAGCTGAAACAATGCTCCATGTAGGAGCACGCGTGTGTGTGTGTGTGTATGCAATGAGGTGGTTTGCGGAGCTTAAGGGACCATGGGAAAGCAGGGAGAGAGGGGCCAGGGGAGTCCAGGGTGAAGGGGGAGTATGGGCTGAGAGGAAGTTTGGGAGTGTGCAGGGAAAGTGAAAGTCCCCTTGCAGGTCATGTGGGGTGGAGAGAGGGCACAGAGGAGGAACACACAGGCAGCACAGGGAGGTGTTGCCTCATGTTTGGTTTTTCATTTTCACTGTGAAGCCTTCTAAGCACTTGAAACAATGCCTGGTTAGTTGATGGTTCGTTTGAACGTTATCCCAAAACATCATTTGAATTCACAAGAAAACTCTGATGAGCTCTTGTTGTGCGTAAACATGAGTCATATTGTTGCTTAATTGTGAGGAAATCACCAAAAAGTGTATTTTCTTTCACTTCCGATTGTTTGGCTGCACCAGCAGAGGGGTTTCTGTGTGTATAATTAGTTTAGCACATGTCGAGCTGAAGTCAACCAAACCCACAAAAACAAACCCGTCCGTCAACTTTGAAAAACCCCTGGCATTCTAATGCTGCCAAAATCCCATGTTGCAGCATAATTAATCACTCACGCTCAAGCTGAATGTTAAATAATTTATGGTTTCCTTAACATCATCAATTAACAGCGCTTGGGAAACCAGGGCAGCGTCTGTACTTGAAACTGACTATACCCAAGAAACAAGGCAAAAAACAGCCTGGCAGGAAAATGAGAACAGGAAAAGAAGAATTGAGTCCAATGCTTCTTTGCTGCCGTCTTTCCCTGGTGGCTCTAAAATCACCTGTTGTTAAATCAGACATACATCCCATAGTAGCCTGAAAATGTTCCCGTCTTTCTTACCATAGGTGAGGAAGGAAAACTGTGTATTCTTCCAAATGAAACAAATACAAGATCCATGGGAAATTTAAAGACAAGTGGCTCCACTGCACTGGCATGCAAACTCTTAAACTTTAATTCAGGGGAGGATGCATGTCAAAGAGTATTTAACACTTTGGTAGTTTTATTCGGACTCAACACTACATAACTCAAACAAGAAACTGACGAATTTGCTTTGAAAAGACGATGAAAATAACATCTGTTATTTCAGACACAAAATGATGAATGACAACAGAGTGGCAAGGCAACGTTACTGTAACATAAATTGCTACTGGCAAACCAAAAGACAGGTATATCATTTAGTGCTCCTCCGACCCTGTCCTGTGTGTGAACTTAAAAAGTTATAGCCATGATTTTGTGCGTGATGACATTGAGGGTCTGTCAAGCAAGATTTAAAGATGTATTTAAAGTAACAGTATGTAAGATTTAGGGGGGTTTACTGGCAGCTAGCAGTGAAGATTGCAGATTGCAACCAGCTGAAACCTCTCCTGGTTAGAATTCTGTCAGTGTTCATCGCTGAGGTTTTGACCAGGAGCTGAACAAACAGATGAGATGAGTTGCACTGGTAAAAAACAATGAATAAAGCAGTTTCACTTTTAAAAAAAAAATCAGTGGTTTTTCTATTCTCTCATCGCAGAGGAGCTTCTAACAATGGTAACAATGGTTTTACCTACAGGCAGAAACTGTATGTTTCCTGTAAATGATGAATGGAAGTGTATTTTGAAAAGACACAGTGCATGTAACAAGTGTAAATTGACATGCCGGCCATGAGCATCCCAAACAGACACAGGAGGGTATACCTGGCACGTCATATTTTGGCATGTATCCAGTGACAAAGTGGCAGCATTTGACAAGTTGCGATGAGAACGTGTTACCACGTTGAGGACCTGCTCCTTAGTAGGTATAAACAGCCCATTCTAAGGTAACCAAAAAACTCAGCGATTAGTATTTTTAGGTGATTATGCACCAAAGAAAACATACTTATTTTATAATACTCCAGTTCGGCAAATATATCCCCCTCAATCCTACACACTGGACTTTTAATGAAGTAGAGCAGGCAGACTAGTCAAACAAATAAGGATAGCTTATACAACTGAGACATGAACAGTCTCCCACTCTATCTCTGTCTTTTCCTCTTTGGCTCTCTCTTCCTTATCATAACATCAAAGAATAACACTACACATGAAAAATCAACCAAGCTAACATCAGGTAATTAACTACATTTTCAAATTACTTCAATGTGGTTGCAGAGGTTAGAAGAGGAGATTTCAGGGTGGTAGTAGCTCAGTCCATGTGGACTTAGGTTGGGAACCATAGGGTCACCGGTTCAAGTCTCCATCTAGACTGAATATGGAGTGTGGACCAATAGCTGGAGAGGTGCATTTCACCTCCTGGGCACTGTGGTGCTCTTGAGCATGGCACTAAACTCCGAACTGCTCTCCGCCCCAACACTCAATCCTTACATTTAGAGCGAACTCATTTTAACAAAGGTATAAATGGCTAATGTAGTGAACGACAGTTTTAAAAAAGGAACACGAAAATAGGGGAACATTTTTTTACTCATGTGCATTACTCGTAATGCATTTACTTCCCATGACCCACCCCTGTGCATATTATACCACATTTTACACAATGCAGATTGCAAATGTAGATGATTACAAAAACAATTTAGATCATCAAATGCTGATTTGGAGAGTGTCTTTATTCAGACAACCTGGCTCAACTTGGCCAAGAATTGGCAAACACAACTCTTTGACATCATTATCCCTTATTTTCCAGAGCTCTGTCTGCTCTCAGTTTGGGATAAGGAGAGGAGAGGAGAGGAGAGGAGAGGAGAGGAGAGGAGAGGAAGAAGCCTGATTTAGGGAGGAGGAGAAAAAAGCCACCTTGACCTCACTTTCATCTCTGGAGCTGATCCTCTGTCTGGCGTGAATTCTCCGAGGAGCTGGCTGTGGAACAGAGACTGGCTTTATGCTTGCTTACTACAATGTTCCTCATACAAAATCCCTTTTCATTTCTCGAGAGGGTTGAGAGAATGGCTTGAAAGACATGCTCTCTCTTATCTCCACTGATACTATTAGGCTGCGAGTAATTTAGGCCTCATCCCCTATATTTTCCATGTAAAGTGAAGCCAGCGCTGATGACGATAATCTTAATGCAGGGATAAAGTGTTGAACAATCATGATGGAGATTCAGAGAGTCACAAAGAAAACCGTTGTTGTGTTTTGAAACTGCATGAATCTTCACACACGTGGGGTGTTCAAATCCTGTTTGCTGCAGATATCCTTTCATCTCTCCTATAATTCCTACATTCACTGTAACCATTAAAGAAAACAGCCGTTACATAAAACACAAGTCATAGACTGTGCTAGATTATTGGATTAAATTCATTTAAAGGAAAAGTCCTACCTTATTTTTTTCTTTTTTCTTTGTTTCTGCTTGTCGGTGATGGTCAGGTGGGTCAACGACTCACATGTGACCTTCACAACTCTGAAACTAAGAGCTCATATGTGACCTCAACGACTCCGTAAGGGTTCACACCTACACAGAGTTTAAAGCCTGCGACACGTCACCAGTCATTTAGAACTGAAGAAGCTTCTTGGATGAGGGGTGAAACACCTTCAAGAAACGCAAGCAAGTCCAGTTGCCTACGATATAGCACTTAAGGCTGTTTCTGCTTGTTAAATGCAAACCGTCTTTTTCAAAATAAGTGTAGGTTGTTTTTAGGTTTACTTCGTGAAATTTAGGCAACAAAAGTATGTGGTTCAGTTTAGAAAACAACACTATGGGTTGGCTTCAAGTAAGTACATTTGTTACTGTTGTAATGTCACATCACGTGACATATGTCAATAGCATGGTATGCTACACATAGTAGCATACTGCTCTGTTATTATACCTGACTTTTGGTTTCACATGGGACATAATCAGCGGGCTTCCAAGTGAAAGTCCAGAGTTTGTTTGACCCATTCACCTCCCCTCCCACTGGACGAAAGTCTGACATTTGTTTAATCCATCCACCACCCCTTCCACCCACCCTATGCAGGTTTTCTCACTCTCTATACCACAGTAGTTAAATGGAGTGTCAAAAAATGCAGCCATGGTGTGTCTCATTTCACTGCCAAAGAATGCCTCTGCGTCAGTGTCTAGGCCTCTGACCAAGTGTCAGCATTTGACAAGTTGGGAGTGAGTTCATTTATTTTGCACTTTGGTTTTTTAAAAAAAAAGATATAATGTTAAATAGCGAGCTTTAGAGGAGATGGATTTATTGCCTTTGGACAAAACCATGATGGCTTTTGCCCTGTTTCCAGTCTTTATGCTAACTTAAGTTAGCTGGCCGCTGGTGGAAACTTCCTAATTACAGTACAGATAAAAGAGTGATATCAATCTACTCATCTAATTCTGGACAATTAAAGCAAATAAGGGTATTCCCCAAATTGTCAAACTTTTCCTTTAAGCTCAGTTTTGTTATCAGGGGGATGACATGAGCACATGCTGCCTTAGCTAACAGGGAAAGTTTTACTCAGCATTGACTGAAATGAGGTTTACGACTTCGGGAAAGCTTCCTTATCTAAACAATTACTGTGACAATGTGTGGAAAATGCACATTTTGAAGTGTTTGAAGTGCAATTTCCAAACATTAAACTAAACTTGGCCACACTGAGATTATTTGGAGAGTGGTATGTAGTAGTTGCCGGGTCTGGTTTCACACAGAGAGTAGCTGTCAGATGAGCTCACACAGGTGCTAGAGTGACAACAGGAGACAGTAGTGAAGTGCTGCACGACAGCGGCCTTGGTGGTATTGGCAGCCGAGACACAGCGTTTCATCAGTACGTGTCCCTCTTTTACGGGTGTGACAAGTGTGCAACCCAAAAAAGACCTCACACCAGCACGCTGCCGCCTATCTGGTTCTTTAAGAGGGACAGAAATATTTCACGTCTGCTTTGACCACGGGCACACTTTACCTTTCAGGTCAACCCCCGCCCAGCCCTCATCTGTCGACCATCATTCATCATTTAATTATGGCTTTTAGCAGAGGGTTGTTCCAGGGAAGGTAGATTGCCATATATCTCCCTCTCTCCTTAAAAAACAAAGTTCATGAGATAACTGGAGTCTGAAAATTGCCTCTCATCTCAGCAGCCCATAAATTTTGTGAGATTAGGATGTTTTTAAAGGTGCTAAGGAGCCCTACTGCAGACACCTGTCACAACACCAGCGTCGAGCATGGTGGCTCTGTGAAAACGTACCATCACTTCAACCGGATTTAGAAAACAGAAGCATCCCTGGTCTCTTGAGCTCTTCTGCTTTGGCTTTACAAAGCCTCTTTGATTTTTGACTTAACCTACTTAGCCATACAGTTGGTGCAAGAGCCAAAAAGTTCAGATATTCTCAGAGAGTCAGGCTATTTTAAGCCAATAAACTTTTCTGCGAATACACACTCCACATCTGCTACTCCAAATGGATTTAAACAAACCCCCTGAATGTTTAAAAGACTTTCTGGCACAGGTTTTTATAGTGGAGTGCTCGGAGAAACCAGAGAAAGGACACTGCGAGCGTTTTTTTGTGTAACATGGTTTATGGCTTTTACATGTGTTAATGTTTTCATGATTAATATCGCTCTTTCAATAGCTTTGGACGACCCCTGTGAGTCCATCTGAAGGAAAAGCCAGCTCCTCATCTTCAGTTCTTCTCCTTACCTGTGCATGAAACTGCAGCCGCGCGGGCCCTTTGAGAGGCCCAAGTGCATCCGCTCAAAACTTCAAACACAAACAATGAAAAACAGATTTACTATTTATTTCTTGGGAGAGCAAACACACAAAAACAATGTGTTCTGCTAAAGATTAGAAACAACTGCACAGAAAATTGTTCCCAGTTTCAGCGGGGGGACAACATACGTTTACTGCTGCAGGAGAAAAGGGCCCGCTGTGATCCCTGGTTTCCACAATAACACCCTGAAGGAGGAGAAGAAGAAGACAGGAACAAGAAGCAGGCAGCATTCACTCTGCCAAAAACGGGACAAAGTAGATCAATTTCAGATTGTGCAAGTGCTGGCTTGGAGATAAAGATGTGTAAAAACGTGGACGTTACACCAGTGAGTTTTTCAAATCAGGTGCTATAGATTACTATTATCTGCAGCATGTCCTAAACTAGTACAGTAAAAAGGAGATTTTAAATACATAACTTTAAACCTGCAATTCCTAACTTTTTGGCCACTTGGGGGCAGCAGAAACACAACACTGATATATTATCACCTTTTAAGTTTATTTGTTGAATGTGTTGCCTGTTCACATGTCCAACAGATTTGCAGCAACACATGACTTTTGCCTGCTGATGCAACGTTCATGCTAAATGTTGACAGTGCCTGAGGTGATGGACTCATAAACCTAGCATGCCAATAAATACCACAAAATGTGATGTTACTGGTACGTTTTCCATTTTCTTACATTCCTTTCCTGTCTGCTGACTCACTGCCAGCCATGCAGCTGAGGTCAAAGTTCACCAAAGTTCAGCTACACATGATGAGAAGATGCCAAGTTGCTTGGCTACTGGAAGCGAATGTTTCATTCACCCCTGTCGGTTCATTGAATGAAAGTGAACAGGAGGTGAATATTTGCTGATGTTTAACCTATAACACATAACACTCATGTGTGACCGTGCCCTCAAGCTGCTAAATGCTCAACTATACTCACTGGCTAGTCACCAACTTTGTTTGTTGTTTTGTGCTGGAATGGTAGTTAACAGTGGGTTTATTACAGCCGTTTTTGACTAAAACCCCCCAAAACAAACCAAAAGAATGAGCTGAAAAACACTAAAATGCTCCCTAATGCTGAAGGGAACTGCAGAGTCAGGAGATAATATCTGTAGGCTCCTTACTTAGCACGACACCTGTCATGTTGTACATAGTCATTTGGTCCAGTGTTCAAAAAAGTCGTAGGAACTCGATGACATTTATGTTTCACAGTAAATTTCCGCTTCTTCCAAACAGAACATGCCCTGTGTTTCTTTTAACAGCATTTCATGGGTGGCAAGAACCTTTTGTTGCCTGCATGTCAGGCTTAGCTTCAGCTCAGACACTTCTCTATCCATCAGCCGCCCCATGTCACTGTCGACTGTCACCAGGGCAAAAAATAGTCCAGGCTTCCTGCCCTGGGGCAAAGCAGTGCCACCTGTCAGCCAAGACACAGGTTTAAAAGCCAGGCTCCAGACACAGATGGACAATCACCAGTACCTCATGTGTTTGCTATCAGGGCTACAGCCAGGTTTGGTGTGGCTGGCTCGCAGCTAAAGACTTCATCATCATTACCTCATATGTGCATGCTGTCCAGGCTGCCAGCAGTATTACATAGACATAAGTGAGCAAAGTCTTAGGTCACTTCTTGGATTAAAAAGGACATGAGATTAAGAATTTCCTGTAGTGTGAGTAAACTGGCTGAAAGAACTCCATTCATATGTTTTCTCAATGACCCTAAATCATAGACATCCGGAGGGGAACCCTGACCTAAAATCAGGTTTGGCTCTTGTTTTATTATGAATGAGATGGTCAGTGAAGCATGGTCAGTGTTCTCAGATAAGTGCCAATGTCCCTCCATTACTCAATTACAAGTAAATGTTCTGCTTTCAAACCCCCTCTTAAGGAAAAGTACATAAGTATTGTCAGTAAAATGTACTTAAAGTATCAAAAGTAAGAAATATAAAGTAGCATAAAATGATACTCAAGAAAAGAGCAAGTACCTCAAAATTGAACTTCAGTACTTGAGTTAATGTACTAAGTTGCTTTCCACCTCTGAAACTGATCTAACAATCTCGCTATTGACAAGTGATGCCAAAAGGGATAGTAAAAAGAGGCTATATTCTACTTGTTTTGTCAACCTATCCCTAAAAAAGACCAACACCAACAATGAACTGACATTACCAACATGTTTTGCCTCTTTGGCCTGATAATCATTTCTCCTAAAACGCATCAGTGAGACACTGTTGCACTAGGTGACATGTTTCTTAGTTTCCATCAACATGGGCACTGTAGTTTATTTTTAAGCCAATCTTACTTCCACAGTCCTGCAGCCGTAAATGCTCACTAGAGCACCAAAGCTTGTATTAGTCTCCAGCTGAATATAGCCTCCAACAAATGCACTGTTACCTTCTATTTGCATATGGTTCACCCTGTTATTGAGGTAATTGATTAGTTTTTTTCTATCAAACTATTTAACCAAGACGCATTTTTCATAATGTATAACTTTAGTATAAGAGGAAAAAATGGGTAGGGGGTTTAAACCACGGGGTGTGGGAGCCCCTCTGTGCGGAGTTTGCATGTTCTTCCCCGTGTCAGCGTGGGTTTCTCTGGGTGCTCCGGCTTCCTCCCACAGTCCAAAGACATTCAGGTTAGATTAACTGGTGAATCTTAATTGACAGTGGGCTTGAATGTGAGTGTGAATGGTTGTCTGTCTCTATGTGTCAGCCCTGCGATAGTCTGGTGACCTGTCCAGGGTGTACCCCACGTCTCGCCCAATGTCAGCTGGGACAGGCTCCAGCCCCCCATGACCCCCAACAGGATAAGGAGAATAAATTTGTATATTCATATATGTGTATGTAGATAGATATATATTAAATACTTGACTGGAGCATGGTAATTTTTATTCATTTATTTTATCATTCTTTGGTATTTGTTGGCAGAAACAAAGGAATTACTGATATTTGAATATGACTCAAAACATTCTGGAATTCCAAGTGGTTTTTATTTAACTTTACCCTAAAAAGTTTGCCAGTAAGACGCCACTGAGATATGCAATTGATAAACTGCTCAGTGCTTGTGGCCCAGTGGGACACCTTACAACACGTCTTTATCCATACATGGAAAGATGAATAGATGTTTTGTTCATGTGCTGTGGAGCTATGATCAAAACAACATGAATATCTGGGACCACATCCTGTAACAAACCTGAGAATAAAAAGATTCATCCAAGCAGTCTAGACGGAGATACCCCTGAGGTCATCACCATCATAACTTCCAGACTGTTTTGAGCCGACTGGCTCTGCTGGACACAGGACTCGATGGAAACCCAAACATTAAACTGGCCAAGACTTTGGTTATGTCAGCTGTGGTTATATTATGTAATAAGGTCTGTAAAGAGACTGAAAGTGTCCCCACAAATAACTTCTTCTAATCAGTCTTTCTACTTTAAAACTGTCTTTATAATTGAGCTCTTTTGACATGGATAAAATTAAGCCTTTCTTATCTGACAAGTCTTATTAATGTAACAATGTTGTGAGTGAAAATCTTATTAAACCTCTCACTTGTAGCACGAATAATTAATATAGGCTGTTTTGGTGTGAGTTGTCGAGTGTTGGAGACATCGGAGGTAGAGATGCCTGCCGTCTCTCCACCATAATGGACCTAGATGGCACTCAACTTGTGGTGCTCAAAGAACCAAAACAATACATTTGAAAAACTCAACAGCAATGTCTCTTTCCAGAAATTATGACCCAATTACTCAAGATAATTTACAGACCACATTGTGAGCAGTTTCATGTTGGAACTATTTGTTTTTTTTTTTTTACCAAACTGCACCTGCCTGCCAACCAATCTACTGCTAGCTCACCGAGCACCACTGAGCTAACGTCATGGCTCAGGTGATGATCTCATGCTGTCACAAGCACAAGCCTCGCGTTTGTAAGTAGATTCACGATTTCCTCTGCGTGGTGATATGGATAGTAGGTGTAGTACAGGTCTAGTGAATTCATTGCTGTTGAGTTTTAAAAACTTTTTTTTTTTTTTTTCTGGCACTTTGACCACCACAAGCCGAGTGCCATCTACTTTCAATACAAGGCAGAATGTCTACAGTCGATACCTTCAACACTCGACAACTCATACCTAAGCGTCTAGACTGATAAATAGCAGTATGTGTAAGAGGGAAAATGTGCATTTTTGATTTTGGTGTAGTGCCTCTTTAAAGTAAATTTTAGCTTTTGAATAGGGACTGCAAAAATATGCGAGTGTGGACTGCAGTCAGGTCACCTGATAATAAAGATTTAAAATTGGAGCAGATGGCAAGCCCCATAACATAAATGCACCCAAAAGAGCCCAGACTAAGACTGGACAGACTATTTCTGTATGTTAACGAGCTGTGAATGCAGCTAAGATGTTACGTATATGGAACCCATAGGTTTATTTGCGGTTGGCTTTTTTCCCTCTGCAAGTTTTAATGTAGTAGAACATGGAGACAATGGAGACCCATAATCGACAGTAATGTCTCATTCCAGAAATCATGACTCGGTTACTCAAGATAGTCCACAGACCTTGTTATGAGCAGCTTCATGAAGAAACATTTTCAACCTACCAAATTAAACCTGCCAACTGTATTCCCACACAGAAGGATGTGTGCATCTACTCATGATCAACAGGCTTGTATTCGTGATAGCATGCAAACATAAGTAGCATTCTCTTTGGCTGAGCTCTGGCCTGTGAAGTATAACCTGGCAGCCCCCATGAGCCAAGGGGGACAAATGGGCATTATCATTGTCCAAAGTTTTCTTTGTTATATACATCAGAGCCAGCCAGAAATATTTAGAAGGCAACAGTGAGGTCCACAAGACTGGAACAGGCCTACCTCATTGTAAACACAGTAATTGACAGAAAGCGTGTATTACAGACAAGGGAGCCCCCCCAGTTCCTAAATGAAACTGCTCACAGCAATGTCTGTGAATTATTAAATGTATGTTTTTGGCACTTTGAGCATCACAAGCTGAGTGCAATCAAGTTCCATAATATTTGAGAGAGAGCAGACATCTCTATGGCCAATTTCTCCAACACTTGGCAGCTCACACCAAAACAATATACACATTTCTAATCTGGGGGTGAACTGTCCCTTTAAAACATGAGAATCCCCAAAATGGTGAGTTATGAGGTTATTAATCATAAAACTAGCAATCCTGTCACAATTACTCAAAGATGACAAAGTCATCAAGCTAAGCTATCCCATCTCTTGACAGAAAAAAGAAGAAACATAAAAGAACATAAAAGCAAAACAATGTGGAGTCAGTGACAAAGACCAAAAGTAAATTAAATGGAGAGAAACCTCTTTCTTGATCAAGACATTGATCGAGTTAAGATCTGTGAACAATTTTCTCCAAATGAGTAGCCTGTGGCGTGAGTTAAAAAAAAAAAAAAAGCAACACTGGATGAAGGCATCCAGCTATTATCTGTGCCCCGCATGTTCTGTGAAGTGCCTGCTGGTGGATGTACACACTGGCTGCATTCTCCTCTGGACAACACACAGGGAAACAAATGCTAAATCGAAGGAAATGCACATAAATGAAACAAGATGGCTCTCTGTAAAGTTGCTAAGTGATGCGAATTGGAAAAAAAAAACCCTGCCATACTTTTTATGATCTTTGCCAGTTTTCTTATCGTTTTCATTTCCTGTGTGTGCTGTGTGTTGTTTAGCGGTGCTTCAGAGCTAAATAACCATGCTATCATTACAGAGACTCCAGTTGCTTGTCCACTCTAATTCTTCTGCATTTATTTCCAGCACAGAGACAAGGACACTTGATCTCCCGCTTTCACAGGGCTATATCTGTATAAGCCCTGTTGTTCGCCTGGTTTTGTCTCCAACAAAAATGGCTCCGGTGCCAAGACAAATGAGGCGCACATTTGTGAACAGCATTGAAGGCCAGAGTCCAGAAATGGGTAAAACAAAGCAGGAAACTGGTAAGTATTCCCATTAGGAGGAAGAGAGTTAATCTTTTCAGCACCTTGGCCCATTTCTCCCAAAAGTCCTGCTCTTAAAACTATACTACATCTGATCTGAGCGCAGATAGCGAGGCTCAAAGAGTGCAGGTCAAATAGAAAGGAACAGCGCTATGTTGTTGAATCACTAAATCTGTGTGGAATCTAATACATCAGCTCAAATACTTAACATCCAGCCCATCGCATACCTGCTTTACAGTAGCTTTGCTGACCTGTGAGGTTTGTACTGTGCAGTAACACGGGTGCTGGACTATGTCTTCTCGTAACGGGGAGTATCTGACAGGCTGCTCTGAGTTCTTCCTGTAAATGTCCAACAGAGGGACCCTGTGAATCTCCTGACCAAACAGAAGTGTGTGTGATTGACCTCAGTCTCCTCTCCAGCCTTAAACTACATATTGCCCAGACATCTGAGCATAAAGATCTACATTTTAAATCATAAAAGGAAAATACTGAGACTCACACCTAAAGATCTGAATTCATTTGCCTGTTTATATTTTGAAACAATATATTTTGGGTATCAAATACTAACCGTCCATTGTCTTGAAAGGCTCTGAGATTTTTGAATCTCACACTAAACATAGTGTTAACTTAGTTATTAAAGCTTAATGGTGACCCAGTCTCACAGCAAAACACTTACTATATAGGAACCACTCAAACCATCCCTGCAGAGAGCACTGGCCATTTGTTCAAATGCCTGTGACAACCTATATTTAGGTTGACATGACAAGGACATCTTGGCTCCCAGTGGCAGTAGTGAGACATTGTTATAGCACTGCAAACCTTCCATCAAAATCATGCACTAAGTTTAACAAAGTAGTTTATTAAACCTAACCAAATATTACAACTGCATTAATCAATATTTTACAATGGAATCAAAGGAATACATGTAATGTAGGGTGACAATATTTTTAAACCCCCAAACCAGGACCTTTAAATGAAAAGTGAATTTGTTGAGACATGGCTCCAAATGGCTGCTGATGTTGCACTGTGTTTGCTGAATGTTTAAAAGTCACTATAATAACTAGAAAAGCACTCAAAGAGCGCAGACCTCCGCCAAGTAGGTGATATTCCCTCCTCCTCTGCATCAGATTTTGCAGCCTGCATCACAATTAGGTTATTTGTATCACTATCATTATCATTATTAGGTTATATATGCCCTCACCATGGAGACACTGTGGTGTATTTATTTCGTTTTTATTTTGTACCAATACAGAATATAATATGTTTTTTGTATTTTTCACTTTATTTTTTCCAGCACAGAACATTAATTTCAACTTTAGAATTACAACAATATTTAGCAATTGCTGCTGAGGCTGTCAGACGATAGACTTTATTATTTTATCCACTTTTCTTTAACCGATAACCACCAAAATTTTGTCATCTGTTCCTTGGCCCATTATCTACCTTTCCTGAAAATTTCATCAAAATCCGTTCATAACTTTGAGTTATTTTGCAAACAATCAAACAGACAAACAAACAAACAGACAAACAGACCAACACCGGTGAAAATATAACCTCCTTGGTGGAGGTAACTATAAGGTCAGTGTTGTGCTGCCCAAAGTGGCCAGAGAAGATGGATTTAAGCAGTCCTGTGAGCTGGTGTTGTAATCATGACTTTTGGAAGGCAAAGCTCAACAGCAAAGGCAAACAACTTATCCTGTTGTTTAGTTTGGGTAACTTGTTGTTGCTACTGAATCATTTACTGATCTGTGTGACCTGTGATTATGGGTTGCCATTGAGTTATGCTGTGCCTTTTGATCGTCAAAGCTGACTACAGTTGCCACACTTTGAAAAGAAGCAGGCAACAGGCTTTTCAGAGACACCTCGCATGCCTACAGGTAAAGCAAAATACTTGGTGGACTGTTCCTTTAAAGCCTGATACAGCCAGCTTGGGAGGAGATTTCAGCTAATGATGATGAATCTTTACACACATCCATGTTGAACATTACAAAACTTTTCATGTACGTCCAAAAGAAAAGATGTGTTCAAATGTCAGAGAACATATCATGAGAGCAACCATCATTCTTTTAACAGTTAGGGTCATCGGTAAACCTTTCGAGAATGTTGGTGTGAAAAGGTGTTCCCCTTCTTGCCATGTTGTTCTGTGCTGGACATATTGCTTCAAACAGTCCAGGTCAACAGGACACCGTCTGCACATTAGACCCAGGGTCAAACAGACACCTGCTGCCAAGAGGAGCAGTCGTATAACTGACAGGCGTTAACACTCCCGTAACTACACTGCTAAGCTGTGTTAAATACGCTGCACTGCGTTAGGGTGTGGTGCTGCCCAGCTGCCCATATCCCACTGCATCAAAACCCATCCACAGGCCTTGATTAGCACTCCCATCTTCTGCCCTCCTGCTCCTCCTCATCCCCCTCCTCCTCATCTCATTTCACACTAAACAAAGTCGCTGCGGGGTCCGATCGCTGGAACCCCCTCTCTCTTATCACCTCACAGTTGGAGCCACTGGCTGGGTTGATGAACTTGGCTGGAAGGAATCTGCAGGCTTCTCCACTTGACTGAGCAGAGCTAATGAGTCGGAAAATCCCACAGCCAGAGCTTCAGGGTTCACCATGGGCATTGGGGGAAACAGGTAGTTCAATCATGGGAGAGAGAGGCTGAGGTGTGTTTCATAGAGAGCGCTTAGCAGGTTGTCGAAGAAGTAGAGCAAGCGGGTAAAGAGTATGGGAGATGAAACGCTAGAAGGACTCCAAGGAGGAGAAGGCATAGGAGGAGGAGTGTGTGACTGGATGAGGCAGGGATTACCTTGCTTTGATCTGTAAACCATGTCTGTACCAGGGAGGCTGGGGGACCTCACTCTGTTCATCATGCCGCTGCCAACCCCCCACCAAGCTGCCCCCAAGGTGTGAAATGTGCCCCCAATCCCTTTCCTACACACCCCATCACACAGCAGACCTACAGCAGGACAAGGACTGGCACAAGAACAGACGTTACGGTGCAAACTCTTCAGCCCTTCTCATACTGTCAGTACCTGGCCTTTGCAGAAGCAGTACAATTGCTGGTTCATGTTTACAGGGATATTTAGACATTTTTGGAAACACTACGTCTACTCTTGCATTAGAGAATTAGATGATAAGATCAATATCTATCCATTTAAAATGATGCAGGAGCCAACAGGCTATTACCTTAGACTGGAAGCAAAAAGCTAGCCTGGTCGTGTCCAAAGGTAACAAACCTCTAAAGCTCACACTTTAACATTTTATTTCTTAAATTCAAGTTTAAAAACAAAAACATGTGGTTTTAAGGGGGGGTAACGGTGTGCACACTATAGGGGGATTTAGTGGCATCTAGTGGTGAAAATTGCAGATTGCAACCAGCTGAAACTTCAGGTTAGAATTCCTTCAGTGGTCATTGTTCAGGAGGTTTTTAGCGGGAGCTGAATTCATCCATGCTCTCCAAAACACGGACTACGTGATTATAACCGGTAAAAACACTAAATAAATAAGTTTAATATTGCAAATCAGTGTTTCTCATATGTTGTTTGGTACCTCACAGGTGGTCTGTTATCCTAGCACCTGCTAATGTGTGCTCACCTATTTTCCCAGATAAATTAATGCGTGCTCACTTTATTTCTGATCCAGATGTTCCGGAGGTTTTTACGGTAAGAGGAGATATCAGCAAAGGTCTCTTCCTCTCCAGAACAAACTGACCCGCTGATTTAAATAGGTAAAAACACTAACTATAGCAGTTTCATGATACAAACCAGTGTTTCTCCAGTGCTGTCTGGCATGTCAGAGGCAGGCCGCCAGCACCAGCTAATGTGTGCTCACCTTTTTTCCTCTGTTAACTTCAAATCATAACATTTGGGAGGTTTTTACCAGGAAGACACAGAGGTGTCTTCGTCACTAAAACAAACAGACCTGATAATGGTAAAAACTCTGAACAAATCAATTTCACTTAAAAAAACAGAAGGTATTTCTTAGATGCTGCTCATTGGGGAGGGGCTTCTAACTATGGTGGCTGGTGCTAAAATGCAAATGGCACTATCTAGAGCAAGTGTTTGGTTTGTCCATTCTGGGCTACTGTAGAAACACGGCAGTGCAACATGGCAATATCCGTGGATAAAGACCTGCACCCTGTGTAGATCTAAGCAGCTCATTCTAGTGTAACAAAATCACAACAATTCTTGTTTTCAAGTCATTGTACACTAAAGAAAACACATTTATTATATATTTTTGTCAATTTCTGCCAATATATCCTCCTGATCCTACACACTGGACTCCTAACTGAATTTTTATAACAAGTAGTTGTGGTTATAAGGGGGTTAGGTGCCAAACACGTGACTTCTGTGACTGAAGCATGTGCATATTTCCGTGTCAGGCATTTATTTTGTTAAACATGTTGCCCAGTGATGCATTATTTCCTGATAAGGTGGTGCAAACAACTGACAAAGCCAGAGCATTATAACCTACAGGAAGGTCCATGGTTTCTTGAACACAGCTGTCCCCTTTTGTCGAAAGGAAAATCTCTTCTTCACATGGTATTCATACATGTACAGTAATTCCTGAGAATTGACAGCTCAGTTCTGACTTCAGGACATAAATGCTTTTGCCATTAGCTAGACACAAATGAGAAAAAGCTTTGATGTTTCCCCCGACAGACAGCTGTTTGTTGAGAACATGTTTCTTCTGTAAGTTTCTTCCTTGTGGACTACCTTCAAACCTAAAAAAGCTGTTGCAAAAGCTTCAGGCATTGTCTACAGTTGAAATATAACCACAGACAGAGATGCTACAATATGAGCTGCACCGGTGGAAAGGCTACATTTTTCTATGCTTCAGATCCTCTCTTTCAAACCACGGGAATATTTATTCCCTACCTGGCTTTCAACTCTTAAATCCCCATCCTCTTCTCTTGTTTGTAGAGATGATTGGCGGACGGCACTGACCGGGGTCATCTGAATTATGCTTTCGAAAAGTAGATGTTGCTGGCCTCGGCTCAAAGCATTCTTCTGTGACATGTGCAGAACATGCAGACAGGGAGGCTTTTCCAGGCAGTGACCAATCTGTTTTGCAGACAGCCTTGAATTTCTTCCGTAAGATCATAGAAGCGCTCTTGCCTGTCTCTGTTTATTTTCGTGCCCCTTCAGGTCCCGTGGAAGTCTCATTTTTGTCCGTTAAGAATAGAAAAGATGGGGTTTGACAACGATTTGATCAAGTATTAAAGGGACAGTTAACTCCAAAATCAAAATTACACATTGTTCCTCTTACCTGTGGTGCTATATATCAGTCTAGGTTATTCTGGCTTGAATTGGTGAATATTGGCAATATCAGCCGTAGAAATGTCTCTCAAATATGATAGACGGCAGTCATCTTGTGGTGTTTAAAGTACCAAAAAAACAAGACAAACTAACAAATACAAACATGAAAACTAAACAGCAATGCCGCATTCCAGAAATCATGACCCGGTTACTCAAGATAATCCACAGACCTTGTTGTGAGCAGTTTCATTTAGGAACTATTTTATTTCTACTGAACTACATCCGCCAACCTTATTACTGAACAGAGGGAAGTGTACATTTACTGCTAACTCACCTCGCACCAGAGTCAACCCAGTGCAAGACACGTGATGGCTCGTAACTGCTGAATGTCGCTCTGGACAGAAAGTAAGTCGATTATTACACATGTAAAGTTCCTTTACATAGATTAAAAGTTTAAAAGCATTAAACATAACAAACGAGTGCTTTTACACTCGTATGGGAGAAGAACACAGAGGGTTGATGATGGAGCTGAAGTCAGGTTTTTATTGTGAAAGCTGCTTCATTCAGGTCATTGTTTACTCACTGGCACCTTAACTGTGGCGATATGCTGTTCAATATTCAGCCAATATGACCCAAAATGATTACTTTAAATCCGGGTTACGGGTCGGGCTGCGGGTCGTGTTTCGACGGGTCGGACCGGGTTGCGGTACTAATTGGCCTGATGCGTGGGTTTGCGGTTCGGGTGCGGATTTGTACGTCACCGGGTCAGGTTGGGGCAGATCCTGAAAACTGGACCCGTGCAGGACTCTGCCTTGCACCACTGAGCTAGCTAACATTACAGCTCAGCCGACAAGGATGCCATTAATGTTTACATCTTGCACTGTCACAAGCACAAGCCTCTTGTCCATGAGGAAATGCACGTTTCCTTCTGCACGTTGCTATGATTGGTTTTGCTTTTTTGAAGCTTTGAGCACCAAAAGCTATGTGACATTTAGTCCCATTATACTGAAGAGAAAGCCAACATCTCTATGACCCATATCTCCAACATGCTGCAACTAACACTTAAACAATCTAGATTGATAAATAGCACTACAGGTAAGAGGAAGTATGTATTTTTGGTTTAGGGGTGAACCATCTCTTAAAAGCAAATTTTAGTTCCATTTATGTATGTGAATGGAGACGAGGCAACCAGAAATCCATTCATTCCTGTGGGAATCTCCGTGATATCCGATGTGCCTACGAAACTCCTCCCCTTCATAATATTTTGGTCCAGACTTTGCCACGAGTATGTCAAAAAAACGTATGACAGTGTGCTAGCTTAGCTAACAAGCTGCTAACTGGCTAACAGGCTATCCCCTTTAATTCAGTTGCCTGTGTTGATTGTCAAGTGAGTTTGTCTGATTAAAAAGAACTTGTTTATCTAGTTTTAACACATTGTGAATCCAAGTAATGTTATTCTGCTTAAATATAGTTATACATTATATAAAGTCAGGTTGTCATTCTGACTCGTTCAGCCATTCTTACATCTTTTTAATTAAATTTTTAACAAAACATGCCACATACCTGGCAGGTCCTGTTTTTGTCCTGGTCATGCTCCAAGCACATATTCCAAACCACTGGATGGTGAAAATTTGACAAAGTTATCCTCTACCCAATGGCTACAGGTAGTTTCTATCAGGTTTCTATCCATCCACAAAAAGAAATGCGCTGCCTTGCATTGAACACTAGAGGCATCATCCATATATTTACGAATCTACAGACACCAATCAGATACTTAAGTGGAAACGAGGCGTAAAAGCCTTTCATTGTAGCTTTTAAGATAAAACATTATTACTTCTTTTGAAGAACCTACATCTGGAAAAGAAAAAGAAACATTACATGTTTTCAGGAGAATCTGAGACCACACAATTGATAACCACTAGGAGCTTTAAAAGAAAAATGGATAGCCAAGAGCCAAAATGTGCAAATGTGGACTGTCTGCAGACAAATCTTCTGACAATAAGGATTCGAAATGGCAAATCCCATAACATAGATGCATCCAAAAGAGTCACAACTAAGAATGGGCGGACTATATCTGTATGTTAACAAGCTATGAATGCAGCTAAAATGTTACATATTTAGGTTTAGTTGTGGTTGGCTTTTTTCCCCTCTGCATGTTTTAACATAGTAGAACATAGAGACAATGAAGACCCATAATCAAAACCTGCCAGTGTGGTTACCTCATACAGTAATCATTTATCATTCTGACACTGCATCATAAACTGTGGAGCTGTGAAAAAAATGTCTGCCACTCACAAATTGCCTGGCTACCTCTCTTAAGCTCATACTTTTATATGAATGGATCTGCTACAGTCGAGAACTTCAGGTGTGTGTGTGTGTGTGTGTGTGTGTGTGTGTGTGTGTGTGTGTGTGTGTTGTCCTCATGAGCATGTTGTGGAGTTTGTAGAGAAAGCGGTGAAAATCAAAGCACCAGGAAGGGCATAGGGTTGATTTTGCTGTGTGTGCTTAGCCCATGCACAACTATCCACACTGCGGGACACCGAGGAACATGTGATGGGGATGATCACCCCCAACACCCACCCCTGCCCACACCACATCCCACCCCACTCGCCCGCAAACTGTCCTTTTGACCCAGATCTCCCACACCTTCTCCTAGCCCTCATCTCTTCTCTGTTTTTCTGACTTTCTCTCCTCTTGCCACATCAGTTGGATCCCATTCCGGCCTCCAGCCACGAGCCCTGACAGGCCGCAGTGCAAACAGAGCCTCGAGTTAATGTAATGAGCCAAAGAATGCCACCTCTCAGGTTTGAAATCACACAAGTGTTAAGTGACCAGAGAGATCATGGTGGTGGAGGGTATGTGTGCATGTATCTGTGTGGTATGACGGGACTGTGGATGTGTACTTGAACCTGGTGAACAGAGAAGAGAAGTAAAGGAATCAAGAGAAATGTAGAGAGTAGGAAGGACATTAGTGGTAGACAACAAAAGTCTTAAAGAATGAAGATGAAGTGATATTGAAAATGCAAATTTTGCTGATGCATGTATGCGCAGCATGTATGATTTTAAAAATGCATGTTTTAACACGAATGTCGCCTCCTGCCTTCAGCTGAGTCTCTTTTTTTCTTTCTCTCAAAAAAGGGAGGAAAAAAAGAGCAGTCATGACACTACATGTTATTTCCACCTCTGCCATTTTCCAGTTAATCGTATCACTCAAATGGAAAAAGAGATAAAAGAAGTGATGACAGATATATGTGGAATAATGCTGGAAGATAAGGTGAGCATGAATATTTGATTTCCACAGGTGTTGCTTTGACAGTGAGGTTGACTCTTTTTTCTTTTTTCAGTAGCAGATAGCAACAAGTTTCATAAGACTATAATTGAAATGCTAAGTTAGTATCTGTTATACTTCAACTCGCACATGATTACACTCATGATTAAATTAATTTAATCTTCAATCATGGCTGGACAATGTCAATTTCTACTGCCCACATTCCCTATTTGAACATCAAGTCAGCTCGTTAGACCATCAGGTGAGGAGGCAGAACTCAAACCTGGTCTATCTGGCACACTGACAAAGCAACATACATAACGTTGATATGATCACATGTAAAATCCTTTTTGGACACAGTTCATATCAGGCACTCAAACTTTACATTCAAAGCATGTTTCATGAAGAATGCAACTGTTTTAAATAGTCAAGCTACTGTCTTAATGCCGCACAGGTCCCATCTTGTTGTAGTATACGTGACTGTTGTAATTTAATCATGTGTAGTTTTTATATAGATCATGTGTATTAAAAGACATCCTGGTTGTATGAATTCAAAATGGAATGTTATTTCAAAGAAACTGCAAACCACAGATACGTTACATTTGCCCATTTCATATGTATTTTATCAACGTTTCTAAAGTAATGTAGTCTGATTACATATGTATGAGCTCACTTTGTCATCAGGAGGTGGAAAGGGTGGTGGATCGAGTGACACTGAGGTGAAACGGCTGCTGAGCCGCAGACCACTGCAGACCACTGCAGACCACTGACACCAACAAACAACAAAACTGGGAGTTATTTAGGGAGACATCAGTGACATTTCCAGCCGTGCTTGCAGCAAACAAACTGGGAATTTTAAGCCAAAACATAGTCTTTTCCTAACCATAACCGAGGGATTTTTGGTGCTAAACATAACCGCACTTTAACCATAGCATGGTTGAAACATAAAGCTTCAACATATCCACTACATAATAACATACAAATTTTACATATCCGTAGTTTTACAATCAGGAGAGGGGCCTGTAACATTATGGGACTGATAATAGTGTCCGGCTTTTAATTTCACATATACAACCACTACAGTGTATCATACAGAATCATTTCCACAGAAAAATGCAGATTCTTAATGTAAAACAGCCATGCTGCTGTGCTCATGTGTCACAGTGTGTTTATTTTATTTTACTTCACGTTACCAAATTGAAGTATATCAGTACAATCATTTAGCTTCAAGTCGGTCTCCAGTTTGATGTGAGTAACACAGCTTTAAGGTGTTATAGACTTGAATCTAGGGAGAAATGAGAAAATGCTGGTTGGGCTTTACATCTTACTTCTAAACAACCCCCACAAAAAAACAACCCCACCAAGATATAAAGACATGCCATGTCCATGTCCACTGACTATAGGTAATGATCTTGACATCAGCATGTCTTTTCTCCTCATTAACCTTCTTAAGGTCATTGTGTCATCCTGCTAAATCAACAGAGCTTTAGGTCAAAGGTCACCTGAGTGGCATCAGGCAGAGGTTTACTTTGGTCGACTGTCTACACTCTTCTAGTTTACATTAATATGAGCACATTCAAGTGAAAAGCAGTAATTAAGTTGCTGACTACAAATGTTAAAGGGAATGCCATACCAAGTTCCTTCACTGAGTTTACAGCCAATCACAAACAACGATACGCTGATAATGAAAAGAAGACAAGATTGGCCCTCGCACAGATCAGCTGGATTGTGCCAAAGGAGGGCTGCAACACAATATCAGAAAAATGTCCAGCTTACATTGTTATCTGTTGGTGAAACAAAAGGAGTGAAAACCTCCATCTGGGTTTAATGAGCACGTTAGCAAACCTCTTGTTTTATTCTCCAGGTGACGCTTGGCAACTTCGAGATGGACTGTGGGTTTAATTATTGAAAACGTAAACAGGATTTCTGCAATTAAGATCCGAAATGTTCAGAATCACCCGGTGGGCCTTCCAGAGAGAGAACACAGGTGTACAAAAACATATGAGATAACATCTGACGCCTTCTTTCAACTAATACAGATTCCTTCGAGGCCCTAGTTAGCTGAAATCAGTATGCGTCTCACTCTTAATTGTAGAGAAGTTGAGAGAGAGAGAGAGAGAGAGAGAGAGAGAGAGGAAAACATCTGCCTCCTGCTATATTTCCTAACACTGAGTAAACCACCCACTGACACATGCTGTCACAGATGTGTCCTGACCTGAGCTGAGTTAAGCCCATGGATAAAATAAAGACATTCAAGATATTATGAATGGCTAGATTAAACAGAGACGTGGAGAGGTGTGGCTTTTCACTTCAGTGGGGAATTTCTCACATCACGGAAAGGCTCTGTGGAGAGTGGAGAAAAAAAATAAGCCAAAGGAAGGGCCAGTTGTACCAGCTATAGAACAGTATCCTCCCTGCTGGATTTATCATCCTTTTTTCCTGGGTTTACATCCCTACGAACTTCAAAAGCCAAGAATATGGTTCAAAAAACAACATGCATTCATCAGCAAACCTTCAGCTCATCTCAGGGAGAAATGGAGTATCATGGTATTCTTGTAAGTAAATGGGACTGGAAGGAGGAAAAAAAAAATTGTTGGGTCACACTTGTTACAAGAACGATTTAGAATCAAGTTTAGTTTTCTTGATACATGTGCAACAGTCTCCACACATCTGCTCTAGTGTCAGTTCAGGCAGACATGGGAAACTGTGTTAGGAACGAGACAACATCTACTGTTTTCAGACACATTAATCTTGAATGCTCAAACTGTGAGGAAAAACTTCTACTCAGTAAATTAGTTAATTGCAGCTGAACAGTGAGGATAAGAGAGCCAGGGAACAACTTCTGGAACCTAGGTCCCAAGAATCTGTAGTCACATCCATAGCCAGTTCATTAACACGGTCCAGAATTTGTAAAAAGGACTTGCCCAAGAGGGTGAAGTTTTCCTTAATCATTAGCTATGGCTGACAGAGAAATGTTGCTGTCAGTCAGTCTCAGAGCTAAAATTGTTTGAAATACATAATGCAGATTTTAATTTGCTGAAACTTCTGTTTAGTTTCAAGAAGGTCAGCGTTCTTTCAGTTTTCTTTCAGCCCAAAGCAGTGACCCCTTGGTCCATCAGCCGTCTCCCTCTCAAAAGGAACATATCTTTGCACATCACAACTTGAGAGAGGTCACAACTTGAGACAAACTCATTAGATTCCAAAAAACATAGTGATACGTGTAAATACTCCACTGCCCTGACAGTCATTCTCATTCCCACGATTAATTTTGGTCGTAGCACTAACAGTAGCACTAATATTGTCAGTGCTGGTGCTGCTGCCACTACAGTTACTAATGAAGACAACACAATGGTGTTAAGATAAAGGCGAAAAAGGAAATGAAAAACAATCAATCATGACAAGGAAGAACATGAACTTTTACTTTCTACCTTCAGGATCTGTTGAGACCGGACCTTCAGTAAATTTCCACACTGTACAGTTTTGACCTCCAGCTCACCAAAAAATGCAAAACATTTCATTTGAGGCATATTGTTATTATTGAGCATAGGGGGAGGGAGGGGAAGAAGAGTTCATTTTCTATCCTGTGCCTTTTAGCTGGTGTTTGATTTGTGGATGAGGTCAAAGTCTGGCCCCTTTAAATCAAGCTGACTTCAGAAAACCAAAGACAAACTGTTTAGGTTCTTTGAACTGCTCTAAATCATTAGAGGAAGTGATGCGATCGGGCAGAGTTGATGAACTCTGTTAACTGTTTAGTGTTTTGAAGGTGCTCTGAGTTACGGAAACAAACGAAGGATCTCCACTGGATGAACAAGAAGTAAACATAAAGCTCCGTGCTTTTATATACAGTACTTCAAAGAACTGTTTTCATAAAAGTATTTGCAAACCAGGGTGGACAATAATTAGGCTAATCCAAAATTGTCACTTGAGCTCAGTTCTTGTCAGTTTCTCAGAACTTTTTGGGGATGGCTCTTTGTCTCATTGGTGTGACTTTACTGCACTCTAGTGGTCTAAATTATGTTAGTGGGTTAGCTCACTAAAATACCCTTCAAAAACTGATGATCATGCTGTCACATTGCCTGCTGTATTAGAGTTGTGCTATATAACAAAACGTTTTTTGATTGGTTTGGAACCTGAATGAAAAATGTCTGATTTACCAAGACTGCTATTTTCGGCAATAATAATTAATTAAATCACATTTCTGTATGTGTATGCATTTTAACTGATTCTAGAGGCATATGTGTTTTGGATAACGGTAGATAAGTCTACATTAATTGAATACTTCACCCACAATATGACCATTTGTAAATCAAGTCATGCCATGTTAGCTTGAATTCCTAAAGAAAAGTTTGTTTTTCTTACAAGCCTTTGTGGAAAATGGCAGACATATTGATTTACTGATTGATTGGGGACCAGATTTAACAACAGCAAAACTATAGAAAAAATCCATTCACAAAGTCTCACACAACTCATGCAGTAAAATCCAAGTTTCAATAATCCAGTCGTATGCTCAGGTCTTCGCACACACGTGCATTTTCACTTAAAAAACTGTAGTATTGGAGTCTGGCTTTGAAGAGATCACAGATAAGTTTCACTTTTAGTTCAATTTTAAATACTAAGGTCAAGCATCTGTTTGGGAAGTACTGATTATAGGACAGGATAAATGAGACTTGGATCATACTGCACGAGTCCAACATGTTGTTACTGTTGTTAAAGTGGCCCCCAATCAGTCAGTAAATCAATATGTTTGTCCTTTTCCACTGAGGCATGTGAGAAAAACAAAGTTTTCTGCATGATTTCAAGGTAAAACATGACTGACAGATTTACAAATGGTCCTTTTGTGGGTGAAGTATTCCTTTAATCAGTTGTTGTAGTGTTTTAACTTCAAAACACACTCATGGTGAAGAGTAATGAGATCAGTAGCCTTGGTTTATGTTGCCAGATTTTTTTCATTAATAGTACTTGAAAGCCCTGCAGTCTTTTGTGGTGTGGTTCATCTCGTGTTGGCCTAATATGTAACACACTGGTGGCAGCTGATATCCTTCATTTCTTACACAAACATACTTTTATGACTGCAGTATTGGCCTATAGTGTAGGCTATGTAAAGTATTTGAAAACCTTTATTTTTCAAGTAATAACATTCAAAACATTTGCATTAGAAATAGGAACTCCACTAGGAAAAAATGGGGTTTGGAATCGCATGAAATATGTCCTGACTCATACCTATCTCCGGGTTCAATTTTACAAAGGACTTATTTGAAGCGTCTGTTTTGTTATTATAGAGTATGGCAGGAGGGAGATTATGAGGAGAGAGTTTACATGTCTATCCTGTGCATTTTAGTTGGTGTTTGACCTGCAGGCTACACCAGGGCAAAGACTGGCCCCTTTAAATCAAGCTGACTTCAGAAAAACCAAGATAAACTGTTTAGGCTGTATAAACTGCTCTAAATCATTAGAAGAGGTAATGCGACTGGGCAAAGGTGATGGACCCCCTGAACTGTTCAGTGTTTTGAAGGTGCTCCAAGTAATGGGAACAAACAATGAATCTCCACTGGACGAACAGCAAAAAGTAAACATGAAGCATTAGAGAATATGTGTTTGTTATGGAAGTGCATAGTTTTGACAAGAGTAAAGTGTAGCTGCAAACCAGAGCAGACAATGATCAGGTCAATGCAGGGCTGTCACTCTGTCAGTCCCTCCCTACTTTTTTGGAATGGCTCATTGTGTCATTGGTGTGACTATACTGCACTCTAGTGGTTAAAAGGAACTAGTGACCGTTCCTCCATGGTTTACAAGCTGATTTTCATGCTGTCGTACACCATGTAACAAAGACCAGTGGTAGAGTCAGGCTGTCTGAGAAGCAGGGGCAAAAAAAAAATTAAAGGATACCAGCTGCTTGCAGCTGGGCACAGAAATTTTCTAGCATGTAGGGCAGCCTATATGGCACTCACTGCGTTGTATTTTCTCAGGTGTCATCTACCAAAGGACCATTCAAGAGGGACCTTTTACTGTTTTTTTCTTTTTTCTTTTTAAGATAGGCACAGAGGTCACAGTCACCCCCTTCCGCTGACAAATAGGCCTACTTTTCCTGATTGCCTTGGGGCCAAAATAAAAAATGACTCATTTGCAAAGACTACCTTTTTTTGTACTATAATAATTACATAAGTCAGTTTTATCTGTGTGTACACATCTCAGCTGAGCTCCTCAGGGTGAGGAGGAATATGATCAGTAAACTCAGTGTATGTCACCAGATTGTATTACTTAAAATTGCTTTAAAGCTGTGCAGTTGTTTATGGTGACTGTTGAAGGCTTTCGTAATGATCTGATGGCCTATAGACAGTATATAAAAAGCTTCTTTCTTTTTTATTTACAAGATAGAGAATACACAAGGGACCCCCTCATGTATGCCCCTACAATAATGTGGTATGGACTGTAGTATAGGGCTATAGTGAGGGGATTGTTAATCATTTGAAATCCTTTATTTTTTAAGTAACATAAACATTTGTCATAGAAACAAGATAACCTTGAATGTATAAAAAATATGAGGGTGCAGGCTTATGGACTGTTTAAACGCGTCTTTGATATCTAGTGTGTGATTAACTACGCGCTAATCTGACCACATGTTTCACATGCTCTCCAAAGTCACAGTAGAATCAGATGTTTCTATAAGAATTATCATAAATTGTCTGTGACACGAGATAAACATCTGCACAGAATTAGCTACTGGGGTGATTAATCAAGGTTGTATCAAAGTCCATTTGTAGTGTCTCTATAAAAGTCTGTCCAACAGTAAATGGATCTGATGGATTCCAGGCTAAAATATCAGACTATGTGACCCCAATCTGCCCCCAGAAGATGACTGCGGGTCAGGAGGAGCTTTGCTTTACAACATGCTGGAACAGCAACAGTCAAGGCCATGGAAACTTAATTTCATTTCAATTTGACATCACAGTGCAACTTGAATAAATGCAAAAATTTAACAGTGACATCTGGAGGCTATTTGGGCCACAACTGAAGCATGACTGCAGCACCAAGTCTCACTGCCAAGTTTTGTGCAGGCACTCTGTAATATCACTGGGCTGTAGCTGAAGCCTGAATAATAAATTAGCTGTTTAATAACATACTACAAAATATAAATAATATTACTACAGGACATCAAAGATTTGTTCTCACAAAAGTCAGTTGCATGTTGACAAAATTACACTAAGTCCAGTACAGTCGTGTTTTGTTTTTACTCGGCTTGCTCCTTTAATGAAGTAGCTTTGCGACAGTCATCACGACACTAATACACTTTACGACTCTTTTGGAGGCTGATTCAAAATGGAGTAGATCTTACAGGTCCAAATCCAACCGAATAGCATTATCCTCATCTCTTTGTAGTGTATACGTTCACAGGTCGTCACTCGTTAGAGAATTACTAACTCCTGCACAATGACAGAAGAAAAGAAGTCCGGCTCTTTGGGTTTCTTTTCGAGTTACGACGATTTGAGCGACAGCAGCGACGGCAGCGACTCAGACGAGGAGGGAGAAAGTAGAAAGAAGAAACCGGACTCAGAGGCTACGGGCAGCGGAGCTCAGTCCTCCCAACATGGGACCAAACGAGCCGCTGGTGGAGCTCCGTTACCCAAACCTGACGAGCTGTTCAGCTCCGTGTCCAAGCCTGCGTTTCTCTACAACCCGTTGAATAAGGAGATAGACTGGGACACCCTCACGGTCAAAGCTCCTGAAGAGGTAACATACAAGATAGAGTTATATAAGATAGTTATTGCTAAACTGGACTACTTCAGTAGATGTAGCATTACCATGGTGTATAAATACTAGGTTATAATTTAAAGTCCTGCATGCATATTATAAATATTATTCAATTTAGGGCTGGGAAATATGAAGATATTATGTCGTTATCGAGACATGAGACTATATATCGTCTAATGTTTTGGATATCGTTGTATCGTGATACGGCATCAATAGTGTTTTTTCCTCCTTATTAAGTCTGCATTACTGCAAAGTGATGTACATGTATCAACCTATCAGACTTTAGTATGTGTTTTAACGCTTGCCTTCACCCAACTAGTCGTTACATCCACATTATTTATAATTATTGATCAAAAATCTCATTGTGTTAATATTTTCTCAAAACAAAACACAAAAGACAATAGTCATTACCAAAGCTTTGTCATATCAGACAAGGTAGTTGATAAGAAATATTATGTTCAGCTTGTCTCTCAGTCCTAACACTGATCAAGAGCTTTTGAGATTTAAAAATATTTAGATATATATAGTGTATCAAGACAAGTCTAAAAATATTGTAATATAATTTTCAAAACATATTGCCCAGGCCAGATACTATCAGAATCAGCTGTTTTGGCCAAGTATCTATATACATACAAGGAATATGACTCTGTTCTTATGTTGATTTCAATGTACATACACAGAATAGACATACATCTAAAAACAGGGTCTACAAAGCTGGACAAGAGGCCTCCACTACTTGAGTAAGATTCTGTGTGCAGGACTGCTACTTGTAAGTTGTACCGATACCGATACCTGTATCGGAAATGTCTCCGATACTGCCTAAAATGCAGTATCGGCGAGTACAGCCTATGACCAATCCAGTACCCCGTAATGCCTCATGTCATTACGCATACACACTACTAACACTCATTCTACTATTGTGTATTTATTTCTAAATATTTTACATAGAGTTTTAGGAGTTGAGACATAAAACAATTCATATTCCATCCATTTTTATTTTGCGTGCTGGTATCGGATCGGTACTCGGTATCGGCCCCCACAACATCAGTTCAGGGGTCGGAATCGGTATCGGGAAGGAAAAAGTGGTATCGGTACATCTCTACTTGTAAGTTGTAACTGAGTACTTTTGCACTGTGGTATTTCTACTTTTATTTAATGCTGGGGCAGGCAAAAATCTGGAAAAGGCCACAAAAAAGGCAGAATTTAAAAATATACACCCCTCCTTTTGCAGCTTGCCTCTCTCCCCTCTCTGTCCCAAGCTCATCCCACCAGACAACCACAGGCACAAGCTCTTCATACAACAACCAATTGTTTTCCATACATTGATTTGTCTGGTCTTATTTAATTGTAGAGTTGCACACAGCGCGTTCACTCAGCCCCTCCTTGCCCCACTTTTTCTCTCTGCCTTTATCAGACCAAAAATGAGAAAAGAAATAGCAAGCTTATGTTTGCCAGTCCATTGTCCTTTCGTCTTGCTCCTCGCCACAGTGGACAACTTTCCTGGGAGGAGAGCGGGCAGCACCTCAGGAGATGAGCAGCTGTAGCAGCTCAAATTTTGCCAGCGCAATCCCCTCCACACCTGATGTCACAGCAGGCTGGTGGCCAGTGGCAGTGCCAGGTCTTACCTGTTAGCTGATCTAACAGGGAGTTGGGGCTTTCCTGTCCCCTGGAGCTGGGGTTTAGGCTGGCTGCATTTGTGCTACTGCAATTGCTGACTAGGTGTGTGTGTCCGCAGCTGCTACCAGCTCTTTTCCTGGCGAGTTGGTTTGTAGTGGTGAGGAGTCAGGTGGAGGATACACTGTGACTTGTGGCTGTTGCTAACGTTAGCTATATAAACATGAACATGAAGCTGCAGCAGCCAGCCTTTGGCTTTTGGTCTTTTTCTGTGTGCTTGTATAGTATCTATGTGCACATTTTTTATTGATGTTATTGGTTGGAATTCAGTGACCTTTGACAGTCAAAATGAATATGGCCTGACAATTTTATACGCCACTTCCAACAATATACCTGCATTTGGCGGATGGCAGGTGATTATCTTAGAGCCTGGTCACAAACTTTACAGATGTGTAGTTGAGATTAAAATGAAGGCGGAATTCAAGGATGAGTGTGATTTGAGCATGGGAGCTAGAAGTAGGAAAGAGGCCATTGGCATCTCCAGTTTCTGCCCCTGGCATCTCCAGTTTCTGCCCCTGGCATTTGTTTCAAGTATTGTGGCTTGAGTGATCCCACAGCAAGATGGTCTTCAGTGATCTATATTTTGCAGCTTTTAAAGTAGTGGAAGGAGTTGAGGCATTTATGTAAATCCAGCAATGCTGCATGTTCCCTGGGGCTACAGAGGTAACCGTTTATTTGTGAGGGGCTTTAGGTGTCTAGGTTATCATCTTTTCTCAACCTTTCCTTCGTTACTTTTTCTAAGCCACTTTTCCACATCCTGCTTTTCTCTCTTGCATGAAGCCTGCCAGAGAGTTTAAGCCATGGAAGACAAATGCTGTACCACCTCCTGAGAGCTACACCACAGAGCCAGAGAAGAAGAAGGGAGCTCCCCCAGGCATGGATATGGCTATAAAGTGGTCCAATGTGTATGAGGACAATGGGGAAGATGCACCACAGCCTTACACCGGCAACGCTCGTTTCTTACCTGCAGAGGAGGAACCCCCTGTATCAGGTTAGCCCTGCAATACAACAACAGTGTGCCATTTATAACTCTCTTGCCAGTATAAACAAACTGATGAAATGATCACTGCCATAGGCGTCATTCTCTTCATGATTAATTCACCAGTTCTTTGACAGCATTACGCTACACTGACTTACTCTTTGGTGATATTAAGCATCCTATTTAAACGGGCTTTTTGTCTCTGACAGCACACATGCTCAGTGAGTAGAACAGACTGTGTCCCAAACTAATGAAATTTTGATGTACATCAAAACATATACTAGATGAGAAATGTAAGTGAATCAAAACCCCATGAATACATTTTATGGGATATTAAAGAGCTCTGTGAAGGCACCCTTGTCAGGCCTAAAAAAATCAGTGCACTTGCATTGGCAATAAGCAAGTAGACTGAGTGAACATGAACCCAGAGCAGCGTCATCGGTACCCAGAAATGCACGACACAGCCTCATCTGCAACACTCCACCCATCTTGGTGGAAAAATGGATGCTGGAAGCCACAAAATTACTAAACAGTCACAAGCAGAAAAATTAGTTTCTGCGCTTTTCATTTTTCACCTACACGGATTTAGCCGATTGATTCGTTTGAATGGTGTGCTGTGAAGCAATTCTAAAGTCATTATTTTCCACTCTCCCACTACCCCACCCCTCCCTCTCCCAAACCACCCCCACTCCTCTTGTGATCAGATGAGGAATCAGAGAAGCAAGAAACGTCTGCTAAGAAACGTCGAGTGGAGACCTTCCAGCAGAAGGAGAAGAGGAAGAGGGACATGGGACAAGCGACTTCTGACAAGAATTTCGTCGAGGAGGAGAAAAGGATCCTCAGGCAAAGTGCTGATTGAGGCTTAAACCCTTCTGCAACAGGGAATCTCTTTGTTATTTAAGTATTTTTATGTAAACCAGAAACGCTCACAGATATTAGCACAATGTTCAACTAGGTGGTATGCTGCAAACACAATCAGGTGTTTCACCTATTTGTTGATATTATTTGCAATATTATATTTGTTTAGTGTTCAAAGGACTGTCTGTCAGCACACTTAAAAAAGTTAAGTATATGACAGTCCCACTGTAAAATGTTCAATTTAAAAACTTAGATTCTGGTAAATCTCTGCGGACAGTTAAAGGAGAATTTGGGTGTTTTACATTCTGGATTGTGTTTTCATTGTTTGGTCAGGATATCATGAGACACAGCTTTATGATGCACACAGGGCATACCAAACAAGTAATTAGACAGGTTTGGTCCCAGTTTGGCATTACCTTATCTTTACTTCTGAATATGTAGTCTATACAATAAGATGAAATGAGACTTGTCTAAATCTACACAATTGCTCTTGTTTGAGTCCCTTAGTCTTTGCAAAAAGGTTAGTGAGTAAAATGTTTTCATCACCAAGAAGCATAAAAGCCCAAAACTACAACAAATGATTGATTAGCCTGATTTGACACAGTGAACATAAGCCCAGTTTCCACCAAACACAGTATGGTACCTTTGGAACCAAAAAGTAATTCTTCAGACATGGTACCTAGACCCTAGTGTTTCCACTGCAAACAGTACTCTTAAATGTGGGCGGTGTTGTTGTCACTCACTGCTCCATTCAACACTCAATATATTTTTCCATTACCAGTGACACAGATGGAAGTCTGCACCTTGTTTATCGTCCACAGAACAAAGCTGCACACTGACATTTTCAGAACAAGATAAAACAGGCTGGAGTGAGAATCTTTCTCGGTGGGATATTTCGAAATAGTGGATTTGTGCATTTAGTCCTTCTAAAGCAAGCGCAGTGGTTTAGTGTTGCCAGAGCCCACAGGAACGACTCTCCGCAACGCTTTTTTTTCCTCTGAGTGAGGATTAATATATATATATATGCAGTTCATTTAACAGGGTCACAATTGATATATATTTTTACGTTTGAAGATTCATTAGTTTAAGACTCATTACTAAAAGTGTATGTCATCCAAGAGAGACAATAAAAATTCATGGAGTCAAAGTTGTCACAGATGGATTCCCGTTGTCAGCTTATGCACTGAGCAACATAACAAGTTCCACCTTAAAAGTTGCCAGCAGTTGGCCCAGTGAATTAAGTTTTCTTTTCTCCGACTCCAGCTGTTGTGAGAGGCAGCAAAATATAGCTACAGTTTACTAATATATATAAAACTTGCCACGGTATGTACAGTGGTCACATGAGCCTCAAAACGAGCCACAACTCAGCCCTGAGCCAAGTGACCTTCCACTACTAACCAATCAACAGACTGCAGTGTTCACAGCTCCACCTTTTAGTACCAGATCTGTGTGCTAGGTACCCCAACAGACCAAAAATGGTAATGGTATGGAACTGTTCCATTGGTACCATCCACAACCTTTCACAGTAGAAACAGAAAAAAATTTACTGAACTGTACTGCTTGGTGTAGACCAGGCTATTTAGGCTTTGCCTCCTGTTTGCTTTAATTTAATGAGCTAAAATACGACTGACGTCCAGCCGTGGTGATTTTTGATTTTGGTCTGTGTTTGTCTTGTATTACAAACTATCACCACAGATATATATGAATTATGCATTTGTGTTGTGTTAATGTGGTGATTTTCCTTAAAAAATGTAATTTGCTGTAAATTTGTTGAAATTATATTTAAAAATGAGCTTGTTCTTCCTGCTTGTGGGCACTAGATGTCGCCCTTAAGCTACACTAGTGAACACCCCTTTCATGTTTTGTACTGAAGTCTGCTGCACATGTTGGGCACCCAGTTTACAACCAGGGTCGGTCTACATGCTGTCAGTCAGAGGGGGAGTTCTGATCTTCGATTTGGAAGTTTGTCTCATCTCAGTTCTTTTGAGATACTTGATGCATTCAGACTGTTTATTCAGTCTCATGTACCTGGTATTACACAACACTTCACATCTGTGTGAAATAAAACCTCTTGCATGTTTAGTACTATAAAAGAAGACTTTTGGAACATTGTACTGTTTTATGGACCTTTTGTTTCCTGCCAGCAAATCTGCTTATTCGGTGTGAACAGTTGTATATGAATAATTTTGTAGTTTGTTTTTAGTGTTACAATGTTCGTCATAAACCACTGAGGCAATAAAAGGTATTTTACTGGAGAAAGCTGTTCTGTCCGTCATTTTAATCAAGTTAATTAGGACACAAGTTTAAAATGAGCAACAGAACATTCACTGTTAGTTACATTCAGTGGAAAGCAGCATCTTAAAAATGTCCTAAATCAGTTAGAATCCAGGTAATAATAGACTAAACAATCTCAAATTCATTCTTTGAATTTTTGTGACCGTTGGAGCAAATACATTGGTTTTCCAAGCACTGAGAAAAAAAGAAAAGTTTCCAGTTTGCAACAGGTTAGTGATCAGAGGAATTCCTGGCCTATCTGTCATTGTGGGTTGACATGAAATAGTGGTAAATATGCTTCTGATAAGATTCCAGCCTCCAGGTATGTGCCTGGCCTTGTCTGAAATGCGTACCTGGTCCTGAACAACAGCAGACTGATTTTTATCAGCCATATTTACGAACAAATAACTCCCCTTTCCCTACTGACCGTATAAGCGATCCCCAGCGAGATCACATCCATCAGTGTTTAAGTATCTTGCTTGTCAGTCTTGTGACTGGAAATTTACCAGAAGAGAGACGTTTCGCAATTCCCGTGTGGAAAACAAATTCTCTCTCTCACATCTTGTGTTTTTGAATTGTCACTCTGTTTGATATGATATCTACAGCATTCTTGGAGCGTAGCCTCTTTGTGTTATAGAGATCATGTTACCGGAGGAAAGCATTTTTTCGTCCCACTGGATGTCACACATGGCTGACCTTATCTTCATTTAATAAAAGAGAACATCTTGGTCTCCTGTGTTACCCCAGTACAATCAGCAAGGCACTGAAGTCCTTAGCTCGGATACATCTCACACTAAAAATTCAAAATATCTCAATTTATGTTTACTCTCTGTGTTTACCTAGAGGATTCGTACTACTGTGACTTATTAACTAAATTGCGAGAGGTTTCCAATAACTGAAGTGTTTCCTGGGCCAGTCAGGATCTGAAATGTGTCAGTCACACTAACCATTTATCACCGTGACACATTTACTGGAAGGTCAAGACCTCATGATGGCCATTGAGCATTCAGCGACCTTTACTGAGCTGGCTGCCTACAGCTGCGGCTATCTGACTTATGACAGTTTCACATAGTCAGCACAATGTCACAGCTTGTATGTAAATTGAGTTTTGGCTGTTGTGTGGTGCCAATACAAGAGGAATACTTTTCATCTCTGTTTTTCTTTAAAGATATAGCCCTACCATGCAGGATGTTTGTGTGACTCAGAGAAGTAATCCCTGTTAATCATTACTCATGACCCACTAGAGGTGTGTGGTGGTGTATTTATCTGCAGAGACCCTTACCTCTGCCTGTATTGTCTTAATTTCTTCCTATTTAGCCATGCTCAGGGCATTTCTGGGTGCGAACTTGCATTTGCTATGATAGTGAAGGCATGGCCTGCCTTACTCTGCCTCTGACTGACTCACCCCAACATTCTTACTCTAAGCAATCCTACTCCTCTTACCTAAACCTAACCAACCCATCCAACAAAGACAATGAGTATTAGCCAAACAGACGGAGAGTAGGGTGGGTCAAACGCAAATGCACTTCCTGGGCACAGTGCGCAGGTCAGGTTGAGACCGTAAGCAGCATGCATTCAAGAGGTTGCTGTGAAAATCACAGACACGGCGTTGAAAAAGCACAAATACAGCAAGGCAAAATGCCACCGACAAACTTTTATTTTTACAAACAGTAGCCAACAATTCCTGCATAGTATACCTTTAATAGATAAAAAGGTAACAAGCCTTCGCAGCCCAGCTAGCAGCACAGTGTGGCTATACTCAAAGATACAGCAGCGCTAAATGCTAACAGCGTGCTCACATCTGCAGTGCTAACATGCAGATGATAAGGAAGTAAAATTTACCAGGTTTGGTAAGCATGCTAATGGGCATAAAAAGGCTACAAGGTGCAGCTGAGGCTAATGGCAGTGACAGTTTTGACAAATAAAAATTCTGACCTAATGATGGCTCTAGGTTAAAAATCAGAATCACTAAAGTCAGTAGAATTTATCCGTGAGAAACCTTTAATTATGCATACAAAATTTCATGATAATCCATCGAACAGTTGTCAGGATATTTTATTCAAAACAACAAGGTCAACCTGCACTGAAGAAAAATCCGGGATCTCTAAAGTCTGTGATTCATCATCTCTGAACCATGACTGTCTGTACAAAAAGCCAAAGCTACCCACCCAAAGGTTGTTGAGATATTTATCAAAGTGGTGGACTGAATGACAGACCAACGTTGCAGTCCATACAGCCATGGTGGTAGCGTGTGGTTGAAATTTATGATTTTATCTTGTTGCATACACTACAGTGTAGGATGCTGGTTCCGTGTCAACACATTCACTGACTTATTGACTCCTCCAAAGTCTTCCCTCATCCATGGATGTTTTCTAGAGGCAAACAGTTGCTTTTCACGCCAGCAGTTACGCTGCTCGTGTGAAACAGATGTTTAGCAGAAAAGAAAACCGCTGTGAAGCAGAACAGATCCCTCTAACCTGTCATTCAAGCTGTCTCTTCAGATAAGAGGAATATTAAGATTAATTATCCATGTATGTTGAAATTACGTCTTTTTAGAGACAACAAAAATGATGAAAATAACTGCCTGGCTCAGAAAAGACCACGGCCCTTAAACCACAGGTTCTTCTCTCTTGGTCTCACATTGAGCGAGGAGTCAAATTTTCCAAATGATGATGACGCCGTAATATAATATTGTAATTTACAGTAACATTGTGGTACTGGCCACTGATTGCAGCTAAATATTTCCAAACCATCCCCCTTGTTTTAAGTTAATGTACCATCTCCATTCCTCTAATACCAAGGGCAGCATCAGACAAAGACAAACTTACAAAGCTCTGTAAACTGGATCGTCAGACAATAATAATGGTAATTAATAATTTAGAATAAGATACACAAAACTGAAAGGAATATTTTTAATGTTTTGCTAATGTTCTCATTTGCATATTTATTTATAATATAAAATGACTTAAGAAGACTTAGCTAAGGCAATATTTTATTACAAAAATAATTTCCAGTGTCTGTTTTCTTTGGCGAGTGATGGATTATTTGCCATATTTGTGGGCTTGCCTGCTCCAGTGGAAACTTTGAGGAGACATTATATAATCTGAATACATTGAAGAGCTATGACCACAAAAATGCCAGCAAGAGAAACACCACGTAATATTTAAAATGTGGAAATCTGAAGGTTTAGCAATTTGAAAAAAAAAGTAAAAGTGTCAATCAGTAATTTTTTTTAAAAGATATTCAGTGCTAACTTGAAACAAAGTCAACACTTGATTTTCACACACAGTATGAACATGAAGGTAGACTTGTGAAGCTGAATATTTTAAGCCCGATCACACAATGAAGCACTCAGGGAACAGAACGTTCTTTGGCAGCTCAGAGATGATAGAGAACAGTAGCACGAGAGAAGCAGTCTGACCTCTTGTCATGATAAACATGTCAGTCTGTTGATAAGGATATGGGACAGACAAAAAGACAGGTCCTGGCTCTTTGTGTGTGTGTGTGTGTGTGTGTGTGTGTGTGTGTGTGTCCCAGCCAGCGGCAGTCAGCTAACCTGGCCTCTGGTCAGTAATGGAGGAGATTCTATCTATGTGAATTCTGCTATCTCGACCCTTGTCCTGTGGTTTGCCCAATCAGGCTGAAGTGGGTGCAACATGACGGACTGTGTTTGAATGTATTTCTAACCAATCAGAATCAATTCATAATTGCGCAGGCTGAAGCAGTCACTCAACTGATCGACAGTCTTGATAACTGACCTGTCGTTTTAAGTTCTTGTCAAGCACAGATGCCAAACATTTGCTGGTTACAGTGATGGTTTGCTGCTTTTCTCTGTTTTATATGGCAGTAAAATGAATATTTTTGCACTTTGCACCTTGGGCAATTATTAGATGAGTCATTTAACCAGAAAATAAATAAAACATGAATCAAAATAATCCTCAATTGCAGACCAGTATATTTATCTTATCATGATCACAATGGCTAGTGAGATCACATTCCTCCCTCGGATCATTGACCCTAAAGTGTTTGATTAGAGTCCTTTGCTTTCATTTTCTCTATTTGTAGCCTCTGTTAGAAGTTATACTTGCAGCAGTCTGAGCAGTTTAAGTTGAAGAGTCTTACTGAAAGCAAAAAGTAAGTGTGGTAAAGTGACTCCAGAATGGAGTTTCAACATCACACAAAAGCCAAGAAGGGATGAAATATCATTTTCCTGACTTAGACTGCTCAATTTAGCTTCCATGAGTCACTGTGTGTGCTTCAGAGGAACACTTACAGCTAAGAAAGCCTTATTTGGTATTTATTATTACTATACATCTTCACACAACACTCATATATCACACATTTAGGTTAAAATTCCAGCTATCTGTCAGGTTTGTAATATCTAGTGAGATAAGAGCTTATCTGAGTTCCACACAAGAGGATATGATGTTTGCTCACACTACACTCAGATACTGAATGCTTATGTTTACAAGAATCAGGTCACTGATACTGGCCTTTTATTATAGTTTGGATATCATGTGGAAGTTGTATGGGTTATAAATGTTTGTTACTACCCTGACCACACAGATGCAGCAAAGAACTGCAATGACTTTTGTTAGTTTCCATATTAATCATTTAATTACACCAAGGGTGCTGGAAGTTTTGATGACTGTCAATTTACGGGGGCAGCATATGATTGAGGGCTGCACAGGACTCGCTAACTTTAGCTAATGGAATAGCACTGACGACAGAACCTAATGCCCGCAAAACACTTGTGAGGTGCCACTAGTTGCAGTGCAACCATTAGCTTTCTACAATTTGTAATCCCTAACCCAGGGGTCAGCTACCTTTACTGTCCAGAGAGCCATTTTTGGCCAAAAAAGTTCTCAAATAATCTGCCTGGAGCCACAAAACATATGTAAGCATTATAATGAAGGTAACGGTAAGTCTAAATTTGCCCACCAACATTATAAATAGGTCTAAATGAGCATTTATTAATATGTTTTACCACAAGGTGGCTACTCTGCAGTGGGCTATTTATGATTGTTTAACTTTGCAGGGCTGGTGGTAAAAGCAAAAGACTATGTCCATGCACTGTTTGATTCTCTATTGTCCTCCAAGACTTTTTTCAATCTAGAAACCATTGCTAGCTTAGGTTGGGACATCCATGATAAGCCACCACTATTGAGGTTTAAAAGACATGTTAAAAAAAAAAAAAAAAAAAAAAAAAAAAGACAAGGCGGCTATGGCTCAGAGGTTCGATCCCCAGCTCCTCGAGCCTACATGACGAAGTATCCTTGAGCAAGATACTGAGCCCCAGATTGCTCCTGATGGCTGTTCCATCAGTGTGTGAGTGTGATAAAAACTGAGTAGCAGGTGGCACACTGTATAGTAGCTTTGGCCACCAGTGTATGAATGTGTGTGTGAATGGGTGAATGTGACTTGTAGTGTAAAAAAAACCGCTTTGAGTGGTCAGATGACTAGAAAGGCGCTATACAAGTGCAGGTCCATTTGCCATTTACCAAAAGGTGATATAACGCTGTATAACACACATTTAGTTGATGACATGTAAGAACATGTTTTTATTCTGTGTATAGGCTACACATTTGTACAGCTGAGTATGTAGGAATCACTCAAGGCCTATGATTAGATGTAAGAGTAAAAGAAATGTACTGCAAATTACTAAAATATAGTGCGGCACTTTGAGCAGCAATGAATTACACTTACTTCTGTACACAGGAGGATTCATTTAACCTGGACACTCTCATTAAAGGTATACTATGTATGATTGTTGGTTACTGATTTTAAACAAGCTCACCTTTGAAAGTAAAAGCCAACCCCACATTCACACTTTCTGGCATTTCATCCAACTATATTTGTATTTTTTTTTGTGCTGTGTCTCTTTGATTACTGCTGCTTATGGTCTGGCACCTGGTCACTACCTTTCTATACAGCCCAGTCCTCACCTGAGCACTGTAGAGGTACACACCCATAAATGTCCCGAGCACAGAAAATAAGAAGAAAATAAGAAAATACAGGCAGATAAATGCCCTGCCACACTCTTCCAGTGGGCCATAAGTGATGATTTAGAGGGATTACTTCTGCATGAGGACATCCATTGTTTTTTTAGGAAAATCCTGTATGGTATACCTTTAAAGAATTCCAGTGTCCAATTTCTGTGTAAATGACTTTTCCATCCTGACAAGGATGGGGGAAAAACTGACTCCTTGTATTATGGAAACGGGCAACTTTAAAGATTTTTAGTCTCTGGACAAAGCTATTAAATCCTTTACTCCAGAGCTATAAAGATAAATTGTTCAAAACCCATCTTACAAATCCACAACTTTAACAAGACACTGGTGTGGACATAAACGCAGTGAGGCACCATCAGAGTTCCTTTTTAGCTTTTTTTTCTTCAATAGTAAAATATGAGTGAATTGCTATGACAATAATGAGACTCTCTGGAACGTAAAGCTGCAAACCCTTGGCAACGCTTCTCTGACAGGGATCATCCAGCCTGATTTATACCCTGAGAAAGGCTTGTGTCCAAGGACGTAAATTTAGTTGCGGTGTGCATTGAGAAAAAGGGGAAGGCCCATAAACCGGCCGGGACACAGAGAGAGAGCCGAAGACACAGAGGGAGGGAACAATGGGCAGCCATCAGGAGGAGAGCCCCAACAGCTGCAGAGCCCCGTATCCCAACACACACCCACGTGCACCCACATACACATACATATTATCTTTACTTTTCTCTCTCTCTTTCTCTTTCTCTCTCTCTCTCTCTGTCACACACACACACACACACACACACACACACACACACACACAGAGTTTTCTTCAACATACACTGGTCGGCCGGGCCATCTGAAAGGGGGCCAGCTAAGCAGATGTTCTGCCACTGCCTTCCCAAAGGGCACAAGGGACTAGCGGAGGAAAAAAAAAATAGAAAGAAGGAGACAAAGTTGCTCATTTTCTCCTGCACTGTTGAGTCAGCATGCAGAGCATATCCTTACAAGTGCATATTGTGTGTTCATTACATGTATGTTTCGTGTCAGTCATATAGATTTTGCTCAGTAGTGAGCTGATTCCCTACTTAAGATGTGTATCCCAGAAGTCTTGTGAGGCAAGCCTTGTCATTGTTGTGTAGAAGATGCACTGATGACAGTAACCAGTGGTGAGGGATGCATTTACATCCTTTATCCAAGTAAAAGTAGCAATAACATAATGTGAAAATACTTAATTACAAGTCCTGCAATGCAATGCACAGATTTACCATTGGCTCCATTTGCTTTCAATAAGGCTGTGTGTTGGCCAAAACCACATAGCCCCAACCCTGTTGGCTCCTACTGAAGACTTAAGTTTCTAACATCACCTCACAAATACAAATAGTTTCATGTTTCAATAAGTGTGAATTGTTTCCTAAAATAGCCGGGCACTTGAGTTTTACCAGCTGTTAATGAATCAGGAGGAAACAGCGCAGTTGTTGTAGACTATTTTCAACTGTAGATTAATACTCATTTGGAGTTTTAGTGCATACTCACAGCAGCAGGATGACATATGTGTCTTTGAGTCAAAATGAGCTATGATCGTAATAAAGGAAGAATATGTCACTGGGTTATTGATGTGTTTTTAATAGTGGACAACAAAGGATCTCTATAGCACAAAAAACGTGTTATATCAGGAAATATTTGTCAACAGGATCAATTCATTTTTGGTTTTGGTCTTTTCATGGGTTTGTTGACACTAACTAGAACTAATGTAATGAAGTAGATTAGCCCCAGTGAGTATATCCTCCTGAGACCTCAGCTTTTGCTTGGTATGCACTTTTAATTTCTCTGAGCTATTTGGGATTAGTAGGACCTGATAAGTATTAAATAACTAATCACTGTCTTTGACAAAAAATATGTCTTCATATAAGGACAATGGGTTTATTTCAAGTAGACACAAGTATGTAATGAAGTATAAAAGGGTTTATTTCAATGCTTGAACATTTTTCGCAACAACTAAACTGAAAACAGTGCAACATTTTGTAACTCTTTGGGTCAGGGGTCACTGTTCATTTCAGTACAGTATCATTATCATTCATTTTAATGTCTTAGCTTGTTACTGTTGCGAAAATAGCTCAAAGGTGTATGCAATATTAAACTACAGATGATATTATGCACAAATGAACAAGTTTCAACCATAAAATTTGTGATGGACTTTCCCCCCCTCTAATTTCTAATATTTTATAGTTCAATTTTTCAAATGAGGCAAAAGTAACTCCATGTTTTACCCAAGTACAAGTGCTAAGTTAAACACCAGCACCTCTTCCAGCCCTATTTCCATACATCAGCAAGCCATCACTGCATGTTTTGCTGTGCAACCTCTAGAGATATCACAAGACAGGATCACATTTTCAGGAATGCAAAACATTTCCAGCATGAAAATTGCAACAAAATATGTTATTTGTCAAAAAGATCCTGCTCCTGCCCTGCGGTGATTGTGCTGAGAAATTGCAACACTTCTGTTTGTGTCCTTCTTGATATATGTAGCCTCTTTTCCCTAATGCCCTCTGCTCTCCCCCCACGCTCTCCCTTTTTCTCTCTTTCACACACAAACACGCACTATGCAGCCTGCAGGTTTTGACCTGTAAATAAGTGCCCAGACAGGGTCTAGTCAGTCAGATGGGGAGGCAGGCCGAGGCGTCAGGGCCTACACGGCTCCTGCAGAGCAATAACAGATGCTTATCATGTTTTACTGAGGGTAGTGGTGGTGGTGGTGGTGGGGGGAGGAGGAGGGTGAATGTGGGGCCCTGTCGATGAATGGCTCTGACAATAAATGCCCTCAATCATGGGTAGACGTTGAAAAGAGAAGCACAGTTATGCCAGGAGGGATATAATGGAGTCAGAATCAGTCAGAGAGAGAGAGAGAGAGAGAGAGGGGGAATGTGTAGGTATTTGAGTGTAAGTATGTGTGCCTTAAAGAGAGGCAGAGAGCGCATGTGCACTCTTACACCCACTGCAGCTTTTCAGCAGCTCATCCTCTTGCACATTCCAAGTAGAGGCAACAGCAAACAAATGGCTTAGGGTTCAAGTGAAGTATGTTTCATTCCTTTCTCTGCTGTCTCAGACGTTCTTAAAGTCTCGGGCTGGGCTGCGAGCAGGGACAGGGGTTAGATGCAAGGTCAAAGAGGAGAGGATTACTCAAGATACACTTCAGATAAAAGTGTCAGTCTGATAATCGACAGTGATCCATCATGTGGCAGGCCGTGCTTTTAGGCTGGCGTCTCCATCAGAGGATGAAAAATAGCCTTCATGTGTGCGCAATAATGAAGACGAAAGTATGAAAAGACAAATTTCTCATGATGTTCACAATCCCGCTCATTTGTAAAGGCTGAGCAATGATTCAGAGCTGCGAGGTTATCACCATCCTCCTCATTGTTTCCCCTCACTTTCTCTGCAGAGGGTCAAGCAGCGTTTCCCTCCTGAGACCAGAGTTGTTTTCTCTGCTGTTTGCTGGAATGCCTTCACAGCTACCAGTGAAGGTGGTAATTTGAAGTCCTGGCTCGCTGCTCTCCAGCTGAATTTAATTCACATTTCGGGAACAAATATGTCTTGAATTTCAATAGAAAGGCTGGAGCTGCATTTCACGTATGTCATCAGCCAGACCTAATCTTACAGTCTCATCCTGGGCATGAGATTACATTCATACACCTGTATTACTAAGGCAACATTCAGATAAAATTTGGAGGCATTCTCATCCTTTATATGCACTCATACTTTTTTGAATGTTAAATGAAATACATAGAATACACTGGCGGAATGTAAATAAGTACATTTACTCCAGTGTCATAGTATAGTTTTGAGGTACTTGTACTTAAAAGTGTTTCCATTTAATGATACTTTATACTTCTGCTCCAACACATTTCAAAGGGAAATACTGCACTTTTGACTCCACTACATTTATTTGACAACCAACGTTAATTTTCAGATTAAAGCCTCATCCAGAAATTCATCCAAATCAGATTAAAGCTTCATCCAAAATATACAATCATCTTAAAGACATTGTTTTATAGATAAAACTATCAAAAAAAACGTAATTAAAATACTTCATCTTGACATTAAAATGCTGCTCATATGTACATCAGTAATAGTATATCATATAGGATAAACATAACACTTACAAATAGGCCGATCTGTGTATTCACTTAAGTATATTTTGCTGATATTTTGTACTTTTTCTTGAGTGCAACTTTTATTGCAATACATTTACTTATAATGGAGTATTTCTATATTGTGGTATTTCATCCTGTTGTATTAAAAGATCTAAATTCTTCTTGCACCACTGATGTGATTATGGCTGCAACTAAAGATTATTTTCATTACTTGTTAATCCGCTGATTGTTTTTTGATTAAATCATTAATGGATTGAGGTTTTGATTATTAAAAACACAGTGAAAAATTCCCATTATGATTTTCCACAATCTGAGATGACGTCTTTAAATGTCTTGTTTAACACTTGGAAAATTGAAGATATACAGTTTACATTGATGTGTTTGGCATTTTTACATGACATGGTTAATCAATTAATCACAACAGCTGCTGATTAACTTTGTGTCTATTAACTAAACAATAAATTGAGCTGTTTCAGCTCTATATGTTATAATTAAAGGTGTAGTGTGTAGGATTTAGTGGCATCTAGTGCTGAGGTTGCAGATTGCAACCAACTGAAACTTTTCTGGTAATGACTGACACGAAACTCAAAAACCCAAATCGCCGTATTTAGAGCCAGTGATTGGTTTGTCTGTTCCAGGTTACTGTAGAAACAACATGGCAGTCTCTGTGGCAGAGGACCCACTTCATCTGTAGATATAAACGACTCATTCTAAGGTAACAACATGAAACACAATGATTATTAGAACGATTTCAACTGAAAACGGTAAACTTTAGTTGCGTTTTGGCTGATCGTTTACGTCTGCATTTTGGGAGTGCAATTTTTTGGAAATGGCACTGTCTCCGTTGTGATGTAAACTTGCAGTATGCAGTTCCTCTGAAAGCGGAGGCTTTTTGCAAATGCGGATTACAGTTCCAGCCACTAGGCATATGCGAGAAAGTCGACCATCACAACAACAATGGCGGACTCCCGAGTTCTGTTCGTGCTACTCACCCTATTAATTTATCAACGCTTCCCCATCCTAATGTAGATTTACTGTAGCAATTCCACCTCGTTGTTCGTCCAGACAAATGTTTGTGCGGTTGCCATTTTGATTGTTTACAAAAGCGTATCAATTATTAGCCATTAATAAAATCAAATGACTGTTCGGTTGCCATGTTGTGGATGGTGCTTCTCCTCCTGCAGCAGGACACTTGCATTAACATTTTAGTTTTTTAATTAATCAGAAAGACCCCTGAAACATTTTATTCATGCCTATTAGTTTATCTAACAGGGACAGTGCACATTAACAAACACTGCTGTAAATGAGTTAGCCAAAAGGCTGTTTTTCGAATCATTTAACCTCCAACCTTCTGGAGAGGAGCTACAGATTTAGATTTAACATAACTTTCTACAGACCTGAAGGAATGTTGTAAACACTCCAGTAATTTCATTATTAATGATTTAAAAATGGGTAACTGATGATTTATTTAAAATTTCATGTCGTTTCAATTTATTGATCGCATATTGATATAACTGCAGATTTGGGAAACTTGTGACACTTTAATGATAATTGTATCAAGATTTGTAACTGCAGTATTAGCAAAAGGGATTTTCCACAACCTGGCAACCAAAAACTTCTTCCTACACAAGGCTTATAACTGATCTATAAAGTAGAGCTGAATCAATTAGGCTACTTTCTGTTACATCTACAGAAAATGAATCTGCAACCATTTTTATTACCCTACTGTTGCCTGGCCTGTTATAAAGTAGCCTAATTTTCAATCCCAAATGCCAGTGCTGCTTTGTTTATGAGGATTTGTTGCTTTGTGAATATCACAAGCATGAGAAAGGTTAATTTAGTTGGTCTTTCAGTGTCAGGTAATTTTCTGCGAATAATTTTTGTGCATGGTCTCTGAACTCTGAGCTAGGCAAATATCTGAGCTGCAAACATGAGGAGGTGAGGTGAGGCGCTAGAGAGGAAGAGAGGGAGGAGGGCAAAGTGTGTGTGTGTGTGTGTGTGTGTGTGTGTGTGTGTGTGTGTGTGTAGGGCAGAGAGAGAGAGAGAGAGAGAGGGAGAGAGAGAGAGGGAGGGAGAGAGGTGGTGCAGTTGAGCACAGTGATCCAGGAGTGAGTGAGGCGACAGAGCGGAGGTGACAGCGGAGAATGGAGAGGAGCTCGTCCGCCCGGCGAGCTTTGACCGCGGCGAGCGAGGAGAACCCACTCAGCCCTTTCCTTCTGGAGCCAGCGTGCTGAAAGAAACTGGAAGGAATTAACTGGGGGCAAAGGAAAGGAATGGCTGATCCTCTGCGGAGGACTTTACTAGCGAAACTCCGGGGGAAGAAATCCAAGAAAGGAGCGACGGTCGGCGGTGGATACGGCTCTGCTGCTGCTGCGGCGAATGGGGGCCGAGAAGGTAAAGAAAAAGTTTTGCAAACGCAGCGAGACTCCGACGAGGCTCGCCCGGTAGTCTTGATCACAGAGCTGGATTGCACGAGAGAGAGAATGAGCACGTACGAGAATTGTGTTGACGGGGCGATGGTGCAAACAGGGGGGGTTGTGATAGTCCGGGAGAGTCGCGCAGCAGAGTTGTCCGGCGCACGTCCCCAGGAGCAGAGCAGCGGGGGCAGGGTTCGGGTTAATGAGGAGCTCCTGGGGGTCTCACTTCAAAGAGACGTGCAGTTTGTGGGACATGAATTTAGGGAGGGAGATGGGAGCCACCGGGGGGCCAGATCCGCTGGCAAAATCACGTTAGCTGCGGGAGTCCCGCTTGGAGGACCGCATGTCCAGAGAAAACACTTCGTCTCGGTGCCGCGGCAGTGCAGCGTCGGGGACTCAATCGGGTTTGGGGACAATTCAAATCACGTTCTGTACCGAGCACGGGTAGAGCCGCATACCGGGGTCGGTAAACCACCAGAGGGCTGCGTCACCACTGCTGATAGTGATGGGACAGAGCCCGGAGACGGAGGACACTCCCGGCACATGGCAGGGACTGTAGTTAATGAACACAATGCCAACTGGAGTTTTGACAACAACCAAAGTTTGGAGACAAACTCGCCAGTGTGCGCGGCTCAATCACATCCCAACTGTGCGTCAACAAACACGGAAGAAAACATTGTGATCAGAGATGTTGAGAGTTATGAGCCCGAGTATGCAGGGGACATTAGAGGGACTGCAGGCGGTCTGCAGAGCCCGACCTTTTTCCCCACAGCGTTAGAAATATGCGACATTAACATGGCATCCCTGTGCGCCACAGAGGGGCCACTCAGATACACTTTAGATAGTGAAGATGAGGATTATTATGATAACGAAATTCTGCCTTTTTATGAAACCATCAGGGCAAAAAGTGATGGTGATAGAGCAGAGGTTGCAGAGCTGCCACAGCCCGGTCAGGATAAAGGACAGCTTGATGATAGTAAGAGTGCGCAGGAAACAGACAGGCTTAGGAACCAGCTGAAAGAAGCTTATTACCTTCTTATCAATGCTATGAATGATATCAACCTGGATGTCCAGCAGATTAGCGGTGGTTTAACAGGGCAGCAGGCCACCTCCTCTTGTAGTAGCCACTCCAGGGATAGCCTGTGCTCAAGGTTGTCTGTCAAAAACATGGACAGTGACTCCTGGTCCTCAGGAGGCGACCACAGCCCTCAGCAGGTGTCTGACACTGACTCACTGCTGCTTTGCCTCAGTGGGAACCTTGAGTCATGCCTCAGAGGCAGGCTGAATAGTAAGAGTATGTTAAACCTGTCCTTAACCAACATAAGACCTAGATTACTGCGCTCAGCTAGTGATGGTGCGATCAGGTATCAAGGTGGACCCACACTCTGTGTTCAGGCCTCTGGAATGCAGAGTCCACACATCTGTGGTGAGAAGGGGGCCACGGAGACAAAAGTGGGTGAGCTATCAGAACCTCAGGTGCTTTACAACGCTGTCAGCAGTGATGAGCTGCTACAAGATGCTGCAGGCGACGAAGACCGAGGCGGGCAGCTCAACGAGAGCAGCGGCTCGGTCAACAGCCTCACAGGTTCTTCAGACAGCAATGCTGATGCATCAACAAATCAGGGTCACAACAACAAGCAGGAGCCGACTGATGCCCGAGCACAAGGGGCCAACTCTGTCAACAAGGGGCATGGTGTTACTGTCAACAAGATGCAAGAGTGGATGCACAAGGGGCGTCTGTTGTCTTCTGAGATGAAGCAGCGAATTGAGGGCTCAGCTTTGCCCCGCGGTGGAGGCCAAAGCCAGGACCGGCCCTGTCCTCAGGGTAACCTCGGCGTGTGTAAACCAGGGGTCCAGACATCCAGCCGTGGGGTTAAATCTGTCAAGGTCAAGTCACCACGGCAGCAGCAGCCAGGTAGGAAGGCTACACGGAGTGGCCTCAACTCCCGTGGATCTTCTAAATCAAAGAGCTCTCACCCTCCTTCCTCCCGTCTGATTATTGTCATCCTCCTCCACTCATAGTAAACTCCGTCTGGTGGCGGTTCACCCTGCACTCCTCCTCTTCTGGATGCAAAGCAAAGGGTCGAGACACCTCAGACCTCTTTGCTTTCCTTTTGAGATTTTCTAACCGGTGGCGGGTTCTGTCCTTCACACTAATTTAGGTGCATTTTAACACTAAATTAATAGCACATCAGGTTTGTAGGTCGGATCACTCACAGTGTAGTTCAGTAACAACTAACTCCTTCTCTCCTCTGCTAGTTGCAGTGGTGTTTCCTGTGGTGCTGGTGGTGGGTTGGTTTGTTGTGTGAATGACTTTTGATTATGTGCAAAATGCCAAATGATTTTCTGATTGTGTGTTGCTGTTGTGTTTATGTTGCGGTGCTCAAACAGAAAAACATCTGTAACATGAAACCACTGACAGGTGACACGCTGTTGTACCAATTATTTTGTTGAAGTGTTCAAAATGCCCCTTACATGTTATAGTCAGGGATTAAGGGGGGTTTAGGACTAAACTTTACCCAGCTGGCAAAACAGTCTCACCACAAGGTCTGTTTAGTAGCTGTTCTGAAGCTTTCAATAACAGCCCATCTTTCTCAGCAGATGGAGTTTGCCCAGTACTTCTTGTCCATGTTGTCAATAGAGCTGTGACTGAAAGTTTACTTTTGACAAAACAGTCTCACCACAAGCTCTATTTACCCACTTATTATTATTAGGGATGCAAAATATTGGATTTTTGCCAATATCCAATATGCCAGTATTTTGCAACTCAATTTGCCTGATTGCCTATATTGAAATACACTCATATATTTTCCATCCAGTGGCAGAGAACCTAAAGTGCTTCCTCTTACCGTGATGGCCCACTGGCATAAAACATAACACTGTTCACACCTTCACTGTTCAAAATAAGAAAACTACTTCAACTCTGGTTACATACAAAACATGCCATATTTCTTTTAATGAAACATTTTCAAACAAAATTCATCCTACTTTAACAGGCTCGGATGATGCTCCCTCTGAGACTAGTCCAGGCAATAGTCACAACCAGGACCATTTGACCTGTTTCAGCTAATTAAAGTCATACAATTAAGGGAGCAGTGTGCCGGATTTAGGGGAATATATTTGCAGAAGTCGAATATAATATTCATAACTATGTTTTTTAGTGTGTTATCACCTGAAACTAAGAATTGTTGTGCTTTTGTTCGTGTTGAATGGGTCATTTATATCTACATTGGAGCGGGTCCTCCTCTGTGGAGTCCGCCATGTTGCACTGCCATGTTTCTACTGTAGCCCGGAGCAGACAAATCAAACACTGGCTCTAGAGAGAGTCTGTCATATTTTTATGTTGCCTGAAGGCCAATGTAGGAGGCGGTTAGCAGAGGGGTATTCAGTTGGTTGCAATCTTCAATTTCACCCCTAGATGCCGCCAAATCATACACAGTGCTCCTTTAAAGCGCCATCTTATCCACTTGTTATATCGTCAGAAATGTTCATTCAGGGCTGATGCCAATATTTCATGGCCTTTTTCTCTTGATGCTGATGACATGCCAGTATTATTTGTTCCCTACTTGTTATACACACTTTTAATTGCATTCTCATGAATGGCTGTGCATGACCTTGCAGTGACGTAACCTACAGTATGTTCCACTGGGAACACATTTTGCATATAAATTAAACTACTCTGCAGGGTTTTACAAAATGAATGGCACCTATTGTAGATGCTGACCTGAACTGACTGCAAGCAAGGCAGTGAGGCAGTTTAATCATAGGATTCGGAAACAGTCTGTACGGAAAACTTGGTATTAATGTTGCACATGATGTGGAAATAGGTCTGCTTTGTATGGATCAAAAAGATGTCGCCATCATTTAATTCTACCACTCGTAGTTTTGTATTTGGGTGTGCATGTGTGTGTTTGTGAGTGCCCGTGTGTGTTGTTCTGACAGTGTTTACCAGAGTAAATAGATGACCTGCCATGTGCGCAGGCTGCTGTTGACTGTCTGTGTACTGTGCTGCTAGAAATAGAGTGTGATCTCTGAGGCTGCCAAGCGGAAGGCCTCTGTGTTTGACTTCCAGACGCTGTTGGCTCAGCAGAGCTTCAACTTTTATAACTCAAGCTCTTTCCTCTGCCGTGTTTTAGTTCAAATAAAGATGGGACTCTTCTCGATATTAGTTTCCAAGGTCTCTTTCCCCCCTCGGTTCTCATTTTTTCCCCATTTTGCTCAGCTTTCCCTTCTCTGTCCCCACTGAACTTTTCCACAGCTGTGGCCAGAGGAATCTAAAGCAGGAGAGAAGCCACTGCAGTTATTCTCTGTGGTAGTGGTTGTGTGTGTGTGTGTGTGTGTGTGTGTGTGTGTGTGTGTGTGTGTGTGTGTTTGAGAGTGAGGAAGGGGGTGGGGGGGCTGTCATGTTGCCTTCCTCCCCAGTCATTTGCTCTGGACAGCTCCCTGGTAACTTGCATTTTAAAGAGACTCTGGATTGAATGTTTAGGATGCCATTCCCGTTGTTTAACTTGTTTGCGTTGTGTCACTTAATTCCTTGCCATGAATGAACAAAATGAAGGGCGATTAAGCGTTTATCAAGGTCAGCCCTGGGCTTATCTTGCCCCTGTGGGCCTCTCAGCGCCTCACAAAGAGCCATTTAAAAAAAAAAAGAAAAAGAAACGCCAAAGCTCTCAAAAGCTCCAGTGAATTGCTTGTCTTGGCTTGAAAATCTATGTTGAGTTTACGGCTCTATCTTGAATTTATGCAAGTATTTTCATGATACTGACTTTCTAAAAATAGTCCCATTCCTCCCCCTGAGTGTTACTAGGAAATTAAACTTCACGATGAAGTCATAGGACAAGAATACTGGCTTAATTAGACTGCAGCTGATTTCTGATCCGACTTGTCCTTTAATTACTGTGTAAAAAAATCATGTTGATTGTCACCCACAGCTTAGCATGTCACCCTTTGTATGTATATGTGTGGGTGAGGGATACTGTGCACATGAGCATGCAAATGCACATCTTCAGTGTGTACATGTCAGTAGTTGCAGTTGGAGGATTTATAGTTTTGTTGTGTTGTGCTGTGGGAGAGGATTGGCTTTGCCGGCAGGCAGGCAGTATCCAGGCATCATGTTTTGGCCAGGCCTAAACTCAGGAGTGGTGTGTCAGTCAAAGCTGAGCCATAGACACCACAAACAGAGGAGTACAAGACACACTCCTGGGAGGCAGGTATTCTAGTCTTTTATTTCCTCCTTTTTTTCAAACTAAGAGGAAAATCATACCCTGTTTGCATGACTAGAAATCAGTGGTGTAGTGGCAGTTGATGAAGTGGATTTACTACTATTTAATTGGATAAGGCATCAGAGAGGAAGTGGGTTTACTCTCCTACATATTCCAATGACTTTTTGGATGATAGGTGGGTACACAGTAAACAGCCATTAAAAGAGGTGAGTTTACCTGCATATAACCTCTACTACACCACTGCTAGAAATACTTACCACTTGGAACAGAGCAGCATTGGGCTAAAAAAGTAAAAAGGCCTTTTTTATCGCCCCAAAAACATCTTTTAGAAGAATAATTTACCATAAAGACGATAAGTTGAGTTCCAGAAATGAGTAAGATAAGAAGATCAATGCCTCTCTCAGACCTGTCTGTATAATATGAAGCTACAGCTAGCAGCTGGCTAGCTTTACTTAGCAACAAAGACTAGACAAATGTGGCAAAGAACTAGCTTAGCTTCATCCAAAATTCAAAATTATGTCTAAAGTAATACTTTTTATCTTGTTTATTTGGCTTGTAGTGCCAGACTGGCACTACAAGCTGGGGCGGCAGTAGCTCAGTCCATAGGGACTTGGGTTGGGAACCGAAGGGTCGCCTGTTCAAGTCCCTGTCCGGACCAAAATATGGAGCGTGAACTGGTGGCTGGAGAGGTGCGAGTTCACCTCCTGGGCACTGCCGAGGTGCCCCCGAGCAAGGCACCGAACCCCCCAACCGCTCGGGACGCCTGACCAAGGGCAGCCCCCTCACTCTGACATCTTTCCACTTTGTGCATGTGTGTGTCTTTCGGACCTGTGTGTAATTGACAAGCAAGAGTGAAAACATTGAATTTCCCCTCAGGGGGATTAATAAAGTAAATAAACTTAAACTATTTCTTGGCATGGCGCAATGACTTCTCAGACTCGTGCCAGCTGTTTACCCCTGTTTTCAGTCTTTACGCTCAGCTAAGCTAACCATTCATATTTACCTTTCAGACATAAGAGAGGTCTCGATCTTCTCATCTAAATCACAGCAAGCAAACAGGCATGTGTCCCAAAATGTTCAACAGATTTTTAAAAGATAACACCTCAGATATGAAGCAAAGACCGGCTGTGGATTAGGCACATGGTGCAGCATTGCTCAACATTTTGATCACATTAATTCCTGCTTGCTCAGTAGATTCAAAGTAGCGAAAGAATGAGACGAGAGGGCAGGTGTAACATAATCCTCCTCGACTGCTGTCAAGTCATGTCAGAACGATGCGGCGTTTGGTTTTCTGCGTGGTGCCAGAGAACTTGTTACTGAGCTGCAGAGTTGAGGTTTTTTTTTTTTTTCTTCACATAAATGTGTCTTGTCTGGTGCGTGTGTACTTGGACAGATTTATGGAGGATAGGAGCTCTAAAGACAGATCAGGTGATGGAGGAGAAACATGAGGCATCAGGGTTCATACAGGTTGGTTTATGAGATGAATGAGTCACATGATGGTGTCTGCAGAGTGTGGGGCGAACACTAGCAACTTGTTCAGAAATTTTAATGACTGATTATCAGTAAAAGTATCTTGGATTGTTTTTAGGTGGCAGCATTTCATCAGGAGCTACTGTAAACAAAGTTTTGTTGAAGGGCCTTTCAATGACTTGCCTTACTTTTCCCAGTGTTTAATTGGGTCACACTGTGAGTCCATGTGTCTTTCTTGGATTGTATAGTCCCTCCCTTGAAGCATTTTTATCAGTATTTTGAACAGGCACAATGACAAGACAGAAGAGTCAAAGAAAGAGCTGCAACATTGAAAAGAATTTGGGTTTCAAGCCAACGTGTTGAGAAGGAAGTGACATTAGCGTTAGCAGGCTGCACTGCCAGGACGCCTCAACTGGATGCAAGTGTTGACATGTGATGCAACCCTGGACGATCCCAGCCCTGCGTTGGTGTAAAAAGAAAAACCTACACTGAGAATCCTCATTATCATATGAATGAGTGTCAACAGGAATGTATGGCACACAGCAAAAGATTCCTTCTGAAAGGAGGGGGAGCCCGAAACTCTGTATACACAACAAAGTGTTGTCTGTATGGAGGAGAAAACTAGCTGGTGTGTGTTTTGCACTTATCAAAAGAGGAGCCTCTATGAAGCAGAAGGAATTCAGGAAATAAAAGAGAAGCGTATGGGAAAGTGGATCAAGTGTTTTGTCTTAAAGGAGAGAAAGATTCAGAAGATTAAGACATGAATATAATTGGGTTTACTGTCAGGCTCACGTGGCACAGGTTCATACCAGCACAACCAGGAAATAGGCTTTTTTCTTTATGTATCTGCATTCCTTTCAGCACCTCAGACAAACCCATATCGCTCCTCCCCATCCACCTCTCCTTCTCTTTCTCTCTTTATGTTCTCACACAGACCTGCACCCTTGTATTATGTGCTCTGGCCATCTGTTACCTTCAGGTCAGGGGTGGAAGTGCCCTGAACACAGCATCTTCATGCCATCGGGGCGCAGGGAGCCAGGCTGTGTTTGCTCCGTTATGGAAATTTCTCTTCTCTATTACTTTGCATTGTGTTTATAGGAGGTTAGTAGGTAACTGTGATGGCCAGTCGGTCTTAGACCAAATTAAAACAGAGGGGGAAAGGAGCTGTTTTCTTACTTTTATTGATTTTCATCCTCAGTTAATCTGCAGGTTACCTTCTAATTTAATTGATTAGTTGTTTGATCTTAAAGGCGTCAGAATATTATGAATAGTGCAACTTCCTATAGCCCAAGATGAGGTCTTCAAATGGCTTCTTGAGCCCAAACCCCTCAAATTTTACATCCTCTACACTAAGACATTTTTGCTTTAATCTTTAATGTAGTAAACATGTAGTTTTAGCTCAAAAAACACCACATCCATAAGTGTCGTTATAGGTTATTTTAGTCAAGGGTATAAAACAAACTCAAATATATATTTTAAATGTTCCACTTTTGCTTTAGCATATTGTATTCTTTGTGTCTTGGCTTTTAAGTGTCAAAAAAACGTCTTTTCAATTGAATATTTCAGTTGACATCTTTTGACACGGCTTATCTTGAAAAACAGTTCCCCTGGTAAGCTACATATTGTATTTTAAAGATTATTTTTAAGAAAAGCAGACTCAGATTCCATTATCTGTTTTTCATCAGGCTGAATGTTCTGCTTTCTGCCACAATCACAAGCCACTTTTTGTATCAAAAGCAGTTAAGAGAGAAATGCTGACATGCTGATGTGTGAAGCTGATAGGAGCTTGAGAGTGTTGCAGTGCTTTCATATTTAACACTAGTGAAAATGGCTAAAAAACTACACCCAATAAGTCAAACAAGTGTCCTGCCATTGCTCTGGGGAATGTGTTACTCCCGTAAAGGAGTGCGACAGTGGAAGGAGACGGCTGTAAATCTGGAGCTGTGGCCTGGAATGCTGCTCGTGTCAGAACACGCTTCCTCTTCCACTTATGAAAGACCCCTTAAAGAAGATGGCATGCTGACAGCAACTCCATGCGCAACCATCTCACCTCTCTTTGGTCTCGCGTTACTGGTGGCAGAGTCTTGGATCTGTCTTGGCCTTAAAAATCTCTCCCCTCTCTCCCAAAGAATTCTTCCCTGACCAATATCCTGCCTTTTTTTACACACTTATCTTCCACTTACCATCCATCCCCATCCTCAAGTGTGTGATAGTTAATTTCTGATTAGGGTGTAAACAAACTTCTCACTTCTGAAATGTTCCTTTTAGCTTCATTCATAGTCGTTTCTGTGACTCCAAGTGCCTAAGTAACTTTGAATTTTTAATTCCATTTAACCTTCATTTGATGTAGTTCATCTAGTGAAAAGAAATCGATCACAGGCTGACCAGTCTGTAGTTGTGGATGTCTTTGTCTTTTTGGTTTGGTTTGGTTGGTTTTTTAAGATTTTTTCTAAGACAATTATGAGGCTAGTGTACAAAAATATCAAATTACTATTATAACGTAGCTTACTTTTCTGGAGGTTCCCCCTCATGTAGTTTCAAATCCCAGTAAAAACACTGCTTGCAGACAGAGTTTAAAGGGTTACAAGACATTCCAGGCCAGAACATCTGAAAACAAACCACCACAGCAGATTATTACAGCCTGCCAGCTTGGGCCTACGCATTAACTCATGGGACTCAGTGTAGCAGCAGAAACATATTGCATGTTTCCCCTTTATTCAGCAGTCGGCACATGCTAAAGCTACTGAGCTCCAGGCCCTCAAACACAGCATAATCCAGGCTAATGCAAACACACTGCTGGCTCACTACTCTGGCTGTAAACCTTCCTTAAATTAAACAGAGCAGAAAGGAAGAAATAGTTAAAGATGTGCTTTTATCCAGTGCACCGTAGAGGTATGTTTGAATTAAAATGAAACGTATGACAGAGGGGCTGTGATGGGTTGTGTTTTTGTTGTTTTCTCACTGTCAAGATTAGGAATGCTTCAAAAGTGGCCTCTGTTCTCGCCACTGAAAGCTGTTTTATATACTCGGCAGTGTCTTATATAATCAGCTGAAGCGCAGAGGAATGGCATTCCCCCCAACAGAAGCAATTTCATCCCACTTTATATCATACTTGTCATATTTCTCAAGTGGGGAAAAAAAGTTGAGCGGCACGTAGAGAGATGAAGTTTAGGACTTGTTTTTGTTGTGGAAAGAGAATTGGTGTTTATGGGATTTTAAGGCACTGGAGATGGTGGTGATTATTGGGAGCTGCTTTAGAAAGTTGCCTTGTAGATCACAGGGAAGCTGAGAGAGGCTGTTCAGAGAGGCTGGTTGACTTCCAGGGATGAGTAAATCCCGGTGGAGCCCTCTGCTCTCTGTGTGCCGCTTTCAGGGCTTTGTCAATAAAAGCAACCAAGCAAAAAAGAAAAAAAGAAAAAGTAGTCTCAATCGACTGAGTAGAAGTTATATAAATTTTTTAATGTACATCAGTTCCCTTTTTTTGACTGCTCTGGATTAATAATGAAAAAAGTGGTTCATTTTTACACATTCACACTTTTTTTTATAACATGTACACACTGGATGCCCTGTGTTAGATTTCGATTTCTCAAAGTGAAAATATTCCCAGGTCTATAATTTGCTGGATGTAGCCCTGGCGTGCGTGAAAATGCATTTCCTTGAGGAAAGGAGAAGTTGTCATTATAGCATGTGGAGGGGCTCGTCTGGGAGCCGCAGAGGATCAAAACAGTCTTTTTACACGAGCCTGCCCTACATGTTAGAGCAAGACCCTGCCCTCGCTTTGCCCGTCGCACAAACACACACACATGCTCAGAGGTTGTTTTTCTCTAGCTGCTCATCAACCCTTATGAAAATAAAAGCACGCCAGATGATTTGCAAGGTTGCTTTTTGATTTCTAGGGAGAAGCAGTTTTTGTATGATTGTAAAAAACATCCATAAACACATCATCACACTCAAAGATATGCAGCTCTTTCAATGTTTTCTTTAGTACAGTAAGGGACCACGTCACCATCCCTATTATTTGTCCTTTTTCACTGCACATATCGCCACCGGCTGTACTTACCGTCGCCCCCTTACACACACACACTCCCTCCCCTCTCTGCTCTATTTTCACAGCTGTAATGCCGGCGGTTTCTCGCTCTTTTTTCCAAGTTGCTGTGATGGAAGATATGTGAGTGCTCTATCCCTCCATCTCCCTGTGATCTCTTTTGAATTCAAAGCCCACATATTCCCGAAGCTGACACTCCCGAGATGGGAAGTCACTGAAGAGAAAAGGTGGGGGGAGGTTCTCCAGGGGGGAGGCTCTGGCGGTGTGATTGAAAATATAACTTTGGTCATAAAAACAAAATCACAACAGTCCGTCCAGGAGTTTTAAAATCACAACTGAATGAGACAAAGCAAAGATGTGACTCTCTCTCTCTGAGAGAAGGGGTGAGAGAGGAAGACTCTATAAAACTTAATGACATTATTCAGCATTTCCACACCTGTGGTTTCATGATGCAGATGTTTTCTTTAACTTGACAAGACATGAATAGTCTGAGGTTGAACATCAGATTCAGCCGTTCACCTCAGTTCAATAATTACCTAAGTGATGATCATGATGATGATTAGCTGCTTTTTTATGCCGACAAGTTGTAACTCTCACACGCTTTCTCTTTCCATCACACCCTCAGCTTTCATTGAGAATGTCCAAACCCCCTGCGCTAATGGCCGAGAGGTGGGCAGGGCCAGCGAGTCTTCGTCGTGGCGGCCACCGCTCACCACCATCACTGTATCCAAGAAGCGCAACTGGTTGCAGCAGAGCTCCCTTGGGAAGAATCAATACGCCAAGGACGAGCTGCAGGGAATGCTGGGAGCTGAGGAGGAGGGTTCCCATCAGTCGCCGCCTCCTCCCAGTCCCTCTCCAGACCACCTGAGACCCTCAGGGGGAGCACCATCACGGCCAGCCCGCCTGCACCTGCCCCAGGTTAGCCTCAAGGTCTCTCTGTTAACAAGAATGTGATTTCAAGATATGGGCTGATTCGCTGTCTTGGTTTTACATGGTGTTATGTGTTGTCCTTGATACATGGAGTAAACAAACAAGATGTAACGTGTTAATCAGTGAGCTTTAGAGCTGCTGGTTGGTGAATTTTTTTACCCTTGGTCAAAGCCAGGCTAGCTGTATCCCCCTGTTTTCATTCTTTATGCTAAGCTAAGCTAACCAGGTGCTGGCTCTAGCTTTGTATTTAGTATTCAGATGAGAGGTATCAATGTTCTCATCTAACTTTTCATCAAGAAAGCGAAATGTTTAACAATTGCTTTAAGAAAGTGACTTGGTATTCAGCACCGTGGTTGATATTTCAGTTGAGGTGGCATCATGCTTTCTTTTGTCTTTTCTGTTTTGATTTAGGTTAACGTCGGTCAGGCCAAGGTGTCTCCTCGGAGCGTGGACCCAGCCGAGGAGAATGACGCAGACGATGAAGGGGAGATCTGGTACAATCCAATCCCTGAGGATGACGAACCGGAGATGTCTCACCGACCCTCCATTCGGTTGCTGGTCCCCACTCGAGCAGAGCTCCAGAGGAGGCCCAGCAGGGGAGGGGATGTGGGTCACGGTAGCAGGAACCCAGGGGGCGGCGCCAGTGGAGTCGGGCCTGAGGCGCACGGGGAAAGCCTTGGTGGCTGTGGCAGTTCGGGAGATGGAAGTCAGGGGAATGCTGTACATTCCACAGAGGCACTACATCTGCACAGACAGATGCTCGCGTGCAAACCTCAGGAGGAGGGGGGGCCTTCAACCAGCAGAGCCACAGGTAAGGCAAAAAAAAACCAAAAAAAAAAAAACCCACACGCACACACAGACACACACCTCCACTCATTCTTAGTTTCCTTTCCTTCCTGCTTTTTGTTGACCTTTCATTCAGTCTTTCCTTCACGTTTTTTGGCCCAATGTGCGAGGGCCAATTATTATCTGTCATTTTGTCTCTCAGCCAGTCACTCTCGGCAGATTTTTGCGGTTGTTCACACCTTGAGCACAAATTATAGCTGTTGTTGAAAATGTTTTCAATCAAAGGATCAACACACTCATTCAGCTGCATTCCTTGGTTACTATAGCACCACTAAGTATTTAAAAGCAACATTTAAGATGGTATAGGACCAAAAGTTTTGCTGGATTTAACATCCCAAATCCCTCTATCTAATCTATACCAAATGAAGCCATCCCAGCTCAGTTGGTTCATGTTCTGTTCTATTTGATAGGAGCGGGCAGGAGCTGTGGCTGTCTAATCATATCACTCCATATTAGTGTCCCTCATTAGTTAAACTCAGACAGACATTAGCCAGGAGGAATTCAGAACAGGCATTCCTCAGAGGAAAGAATATCCATTTACTTGTGACTGCAGCTCACACACAGGGCTGTGAGCTTTGTAAATTGGTGCTTCTTAAAGATTCCTTTCAGAGCTCTCGCCTTGAAAGCGTGCTCATTAAAACTGCTCTTATCATGTGAGCATAGACAAAAAAACAGATTCATGACCTGCAGAGTTTAACCAGAATTACCACAGATAAATTGGAGTGCTCTCTCTGCACTTTTTGATTTACTAGTGTGCTTGGAGATTGTTGACAACTCTGGTCTACAGCGACGGCATAATGATGACAGCCAGCACACGGCTCCGTGTCTCTTAATAAGCTCAGTCTGTTTTTTTCTAACTTCCGACTTTTTGTTCTCTCTGATGTGGCAACATGGTAGTTTGAACCAATTGGCACATCTTGAGCTGAGCCTATAATTACAACTTTTGACAACACTTTTCTGTGGCACGCAACAGCCATTTCTAGTTGTAAGAGCACAAAGCGTTTCGGGTGTGCTCAGCGAAATCTAATACTTTAGCTTTAGTGTTCGCAGCCACAGTTTTACTGCAGGAATGAAGGCTTGAAATGAGCTCAGAAATAACTTTTCCCCCTGAAATATTACAGTTTTAACCACAAATTGTTGAGGCATGTTTCTATACATGAAACTTAAATTTAGGCTGCAGCTTTTTTCATGTTTCAAAACAATAATCAGTGGATTTAAAGAAGTGGTTTATCTGGCAGAGTGGAAAGTTCTTAACCTCTTGAGATGCTGCGTTATCTCCCAAAACAAATCTGCCTGTGACAAGGACACAGGTTGGATTGGCTGCCGATAAATTCCTTGATCCTCATTGACTGGCGTCAAACTCCTGGCTCTCTCTTGCATCACATGCGGCTCCGTCCTGAGAGACTCTCCTTGTAGGATTAGGATTAAACCAGTCCAGAATGTGTCTCAGTGTACCAGCACAGGAAAGGCACTAATCAGAGCACACAGAGCTAATGCAAGTGAGGCTATTTCTGCCTTCACCTTTTGATCGGTTTCAGTCCTATTTTGCAGTCCTGATGAAATTTGCTGGTATCATTAGAGCTTTTCATGCTGGGTAAGCAGAGGAGGGGACATAATTGGAGGCTGAAGTTCGCTTGTTCAGCAGTTCTAACAGAGAAGAAGTCTTGTTAGGAGCTTCTGTGAACAGAAAGGCGTTTTTAATGTTCACTGAGCTGTCTACCTTTTTAAAGGAGTGATTCATTTTCCATCAGCTTGCTACCATTCAAAGACCTGCACCTCATTTACATCCTGTAATAAGAGTCTGTTTAATGAGTGTAGCAGGTCTGTGATAGTGTGGGTTTACTGGTGCTCTGACTGGTGGCTGTGAAAATGAGAAGCGGGAGCACAGAAGTGTTGTTTTTTTTTCTTCTGCCTCCCGCTCCGGAACTGCCTCCCTCTCTGCTGCTCTGTTGACTTTGCAATTGATTCCTGTGGGTTTGGCGACGCCATCCCACACTTCACTGCAACAAAAAACGAGCAACGGGCTCGGCTACGTGTCATCAAAGAGGAAACAGTCATTACTGGTTGTTTGTGTGTGTGTGAGTGCAGTGGCCAATTCAATAGAAGTGGTAGGCAGGTAAAATACTGCTTTGGGTAGAAACCGCCTATACCTATAGGGATTGCTGTGTGTTGTGCTTGTTGTTCACTCAGTTTGTATTGGCTGCAGGATGACACTGCACTCCTCCTGCACTCACACTGGTTTTGTGGGGGTTGGAGGGTGGTGGGCAGGAGTGAAAAGGACAACAGTGTGTGCTCACTGCACCCTGCATTCAGTGTCCCATCTCTCCACTACAGTGTCAAACTGGGCCTGTCTGAGGACACGGATATTTACCAAAACAACTTTGAAAAGCTTTTGTATATTTTCCACTGATTTCCCAGATAAACTGGACTTTTATGGCAGTTTTTCAGCTCATATACACTGAAATACCAGACAGTTGATGAGCTGTACACTCACAAACTACAAGACAGTTCTCTGTGTGCCTTAAAAGTGAAAAAAGTGGATTTTTACAACCCAGTAGCACAAATTTTCATTAAATATGCGGTGGTCGAAAGGTTATTGACCAAAGTGATGCTTTGCCAGTGTTCTGACTTGTGGATAATGACTCTATTATGAAACACATCTATTTTTTTAGACCATACAATAGTATTATAGGTGTGTTGCCACCTTTTGATATGACTGAAACCCAGTTGTTTTGCATGTTTTAGCCCAATTACAACAATTCACATGTATTTTACATCACAAGTAACTTTTTTTAAAAAACAGTTCAGCTTTAGGTTTTTGAATGTATTTTTCCACTATTCATTTTAGATAAGTATGGAAACCAGTTAGCAAAATAGAAACTAATTTCTGTCATCCATTACCCTGGAAATCCAGAGTTCTTGTGAGAGCACAATTTGAATTTGCTCAGCGAGTCACTCTGGCAATCAGTAATGATGCTCATTACCCATGCCGTTGGAGCCGAGCTGCACCAATCACATCGGAGTATTTGATATAGGTGGGCCAGAGGCGAGCTAAACAGATGATGACAGCGCTGCGATGGCAAAGTCCGGAATCAGTCAGTAAACATTGCAAGATGGCTACGGATGAACACCAGTTGTTTGAAACTGCTTTGGCCGCTACAATGACCGAATTAGACTTCTTAATTAGAATTATTAAATGCTTGGCCGAGTACCAAGTACTGAATACCGAATATCATTGTTTAGTTTTTCATTAGTTTTTGCAGATGAACCCCCTTCAGATTAGTGTTGTCACGGTACCAAAATTGGGACCCACTGTACGATACCAATGAAAATATCATGGTTCTGAGTAGTATCACGATACCACAGCGAAAATGAGGCAGATGTGCCTTTTGTCATTTATAAAAAGATAAATCACTTTTCTATAATACATCAATGATATTTCAATGGAATAAATTACTTACTGACTTATTCATATTTCAAAAACAACATCAATAAGTGATGAACATGGGGGGGGTCAAAATAAAATAAATAAATAAAATAAGAATCAACCAGCCACCCTCCTCCCCTGACAGTCCCTTCATAAGTAAAGAACAGTCCCTAAAGTGCGGTGAGGTTTGTGGGCCGTGAACGGCTCGTTTCTCCTCTGACACGTCACATACCTGTGTTCGGCTGGCTCGGCTGTTCAGGTACTTCTGGGCAGTCATGACGCCAAGAAGAGGATATTATTGGAGCCGACTTGTTTGACAGGAATACTGTGTCTGTGACCCCCATTCAACCCACAACCGATGGGATTCGCCTTTTGTTTCTGCTGCTGGTTGAAATCTGTAGGCTGCTCGCACAGCGTGCTGAATGATTTAAGCCTATTTTGCTCGCTCAAAACTATTTTTAGTCGCAAATGCAAGTGCCGTGACGGGCGGATCGCCACACTGCCGACATTTTATTCTGCCCATCACGGCACGTTGTTTGATTGCGTTATCAAAACACGCCGCTATTATTCGGCCTTGCTTTTAACTTATTCCACCGAATACCGAATGTGTGTTTTTTTGCAATATTCGGCCGAATATATTCCGTTACCGAATATTCGGTGCATCCCTAGCTTTTTCTCTAAAAGAGGAACAGAAGACAGCGCTCGAATCTTTCCTTTGCAAGAAGAACGTTTTTGCTGTACCTGGTGCTCTACCACTTAGGTCCTCTGGTAGCGCTCTGGATACGTCACCCCGTGTATTGTTCTGATTGGTCGTAGTGTTATCCAATTGCGTGCAGTGATATTTTCAAATGCATGCTTGGTGCCGCCCCTTGATTGGGCCATTTGCATTACTCATAGCCAGACCCTAAATCTTTCTAGATTTGGGTCTGGATTTCCAGGTTAGTCATCCATTACAATGAACATTTAATCTGTATATACTTTTTCTGTAAAAAATTACAAGTAATTTTAACATTATTGTAATGCAGTGGAGACCTTTGAAATTGGTCTGGACGTAGACTTCTTTACCATGCAATGATAATGCATGTTGATGTTCACTGAGATGGATTACACAACTCAGTCTTTCAGACTGTTTGTCAAAATACAGCAGCTACCTGGAAAAACAAAAGGATGCATCCGAAATTAGTTAAAGGGATAAAAGGATTTTTTTGAGTGGGGTTGTATGGGGTACTTATCAATAGTCAGGGTATTTCCTACAGAGGATGTCAGTCCTCATGCTTCCAGTTTGGACACGCAGACAGAATTAGCATCATGGAAGCTAGGCAATGTACTGCTGTGAACGGGGGCAGCAGCAAAATGTGTTTTATCCGCTTAAAAAAGACTTACCTAAAATAAATCAATATCAGTTTAAGTGGACTTTATACTGAAAATATCTTACCTGCTTCACCCTGCTGTCTGACAACCCTTTCCTTTGGCACCACATTTTCTCAACCGTAGCACAGTCATATTCCCACGCATCGCTCTTTTGACTCATTCAGTCTCCCTCTGCAAAAGTTCTTATGTACTCTAGTGTGTAAAGGTATCCTCACAGCATTTTGTCATCACTGCCATAATCATTCTTGTTTCTTTATTTCCATGTATATGCTGTCTCTTCCATACACCGCTGAAAATCTGACCCAAACAGCCAACCTGCAGCGTAGTACAGTGCGTGGCACAGTTTCACTTATGTGTAGGAATATGGAAGTTCTACAGTTAAGAAAATGTAGTGCCAAAGGAAAGGGTTGTTTGACCGCAACTTAAAGCAGGGAAAACATTCTCATTACAGTGTCCACTTGAACTGATATTTTTATTTTTAGCTAGGCCTTTTTTAAATGGCTAAAATACGTTTTGCTGCTGCCCCCATCCACAACAAGACATTGCTCAGCTTCTTTGTCAGTATCCTGCTTGCTTCTCCAAACAAGAGGTGTGTCGACCGCCATGTACTGAGGGTAAATACCCTGACAGATAAGTACCTCATACAACCTCACCTCTAAATAATCCAATCTATCCTTTTACATGTATAGCATGCATTTGAAAGGGGTAAAAAACTGTAAAATATTTATGGTTTATGGTTGAAAAGCTAAAACATGCAAAACATTTGAAAATGTTCATGAAAGCGTGTACCAGAGGAGCAGAACAGGACATGTTGCACTAAACTAAACCTCACTAAAAACATGCTGGCTGGTAGTACTAGTAACATCATTGTCACCACCACAGCGAGCCGTATCTTTACCACATCAACTGTATGTGTGTGAAGGATACCACATCACATGTTGCCTCACCACATTTTTGCAAATGTGCCCGTGCTTCCTAGGAAATAATGGCCTTTGAAGTAAGCTCCGACAAAGTCTTTAAGTACAAAACACAGGCAGTGCAGCCACAGTGTTTCACCCCACTATTTTAGTCCCATCGCTGCTTCATAATTATGAGGCCATACAGACTCCACTTCATCTGCAGTGCTTAAGATTTGACAGGCCTTTCGTTGATTGAGCACGAATAAGAGCGCCTGCTGAATTAATGAAGCAGTGCAGATGTAGATGACTCTCTGCGACTATAGCTTTCCTCTGTTTGGCTGGCTGGTTCTTTTTCCCTCACCGGATACACTCCAGACTCCTCGTGTGCTGCCTATTGACTTGACTTTTTGTCCATCTGAATGCTCTATTTGTATGGAGAATAATGATTGATGGACTTTGGGGGTGGTGAGTGTGGTGTGTTCCCATTCTCTTGTTCTCTTTAGCGCCTGTTTGGGGAATCTGACTTGGCCAGCACTGAGTGGGATCAGAGCTATTTCTGGGGGTTGTTTTGGTCACGCTGGCTGCTGCGTTTGAGAATTGGCCCCGGCTGCTAAAGTTACATGAGAGTTCAAGCCTCTGAGCTTCAACCTGGAATCTAATCTCAGCTGACGATTGCACGTTTGGGTCTGGAGGAAGTCAACAAGTCAGAGGAGCAACACTGTGAGAGCAGCACTTCAAAACCAGAGCAAATTCCTTAGCTTGGCGGATATGTGATGTTCGGGTCACATAGTTTTCATGGCTCTTTCTTTGTGGTCTGTTCTTCATTTCATCACCAGCTGCACAAAACTGCTCTTGCCCATGTTTTGATGAATAAAGGATTTTATTTTTGTACACTAATGCATAATCATTCCTTAATTGGGCATGCATGCATTGGGGCGTTTAGTTGTTAGAGAATCTGATCCTGACCGTTTGAGGTTTTGCAAGAGTTTTTAACCTCCAAGTACTATTTTACGGCTGCAACCTGCGATTGTCATTATTGAGAAACCTGTTGAATATGTTTTCAGTAAAATATTTTTAAAAAAAGTAGTGATGCATGATAATATTTGCATGTCATCGGTATCGACCAATATTGTCTTTAAAAAGAACTATCAGAATCGGCCAACATGCTTTTTCTTAATTTGCACAATGAATATGAATATTACATACATTGGAAAGTATTGTATTTCATGTCTCTGTCTGCTGGTGGGCCATTACGATAAGAGTATGCATGCATAATATGATGTCAATCCCACTACAGAAGAGACCTGATGATCATTAAAATTAAATAGGGAAAAAAAGTGGATATATCGATATCAGTATTGGTTATCGGCTAATTGACTTGTTACATATCGGCATATCAGATATCGGCAAAAAATCCAATATCGTGCATCCCTAAAAAAAGTTTTAAAAATGCCCACAACAATTTCCCAGAGCCCACGATGATGTCTTCATGTTGCCTGGTTTTAGAACAAAAGTCTAAAACCAAAGTATATTTGAGTTATGTTGATGAAAAACAGGAAATCCTCGCATTTTAGAGGCTGGAACCAACAAAAACAGAGTCTACCTTGAGGAAATGAAAAGGTCCGTGCAGTGGGTAGTAAATGATCACAGCCGTTGAATCAGGTACAGTGGGTTGCCTCCACTATTAAACTTTTCAGTCACCCTTAAATGTTTGGCATTTCTCAAATTATTTTTAATGAATTGTTTTTTCGGGACTATTTTATTCTATGGGGTCATCCATACTATAGATAATGTCTCACTGCTTCTTAGTGGCATCAACAATAAATTCCTCACTCATTCTGTGTGATAAAGTAGGTGAGTAGCCTCTCCAGCATTTCCAAGTGGTATTTACGTTGGTAGCGCTGTCACAAAGATAACAGGATTGCTTTTTGTCTTCAGAGCCTGGCAAATAATCACCCAAACATCTGAGTTTCATAGATGGACAATCTTATAAAACAATGATGTGGGCTTTCTAACATAAATTGGTAAGTGGGGATAGGTACTGATAGCTACTGGGTTGCGCCATGGTTGACCTCCTTTGTGCTGTAAATCAAGCCTTCATAGATCGTACCTGTTGGCAGACAGAATTGAATAGTGACAGCGAGGCTTGTAGCAAAACAATCTAAACTCTGTTGGTGTCATTATTATGTAGCCATTACATTGTTCAGTCAATCTTTATATTATAATAACTACTTAAAAAAAACCTATAACCAAATGACATGAATTTATTACAGTGAAGAAGTTCAATTGTAAAGTCTTTAAATGAAGATTGTTTTTCCATTTAATGTGTAGCGCTGAAAAAGTTTTTAAGTTTATCTTCAGGTAAAAGCAAGTCATTCGTCAGCACTCATCATGTAGCTGTTAGTGCCTTGCTGTTTGGATGGTGTTAGTGCAGCGAGGCCGGTGTGGCTGCAGGTTGTCTAGAATTAGCAGCCACTCTGTTGGTTGAGTTACAGCAGGGCAGGAATGCCTGCAGTGGTAGGCGAGCTAGGCTACATGAGGGCTGCTTTGGCAGGGGGCCATGTTGTGCTAGTGAGAAGGCCCTGCATGCTTGGATATATTAGCAGGGGTTTTGTAACCATTGTCATGAAACGGCCGGGCTCCCGCGGCCCCTGAAAGGCCTTCCAGCGCTGAATGATTCAGAGCCAAAAGGAGAGGAAGCAGCGCAGAGCCTGGCCTCGGTCACCGAGCGAAGAAACTACAGGACAAGTATGCCATTCACCAGCTTATTTACACTCCCCTTGTTTGTCAGCACACCCTGGTCCTTTCTGTTTTTACATTTAACACACACATTTGGCAGACATGCTTGTACAGAAACACATGCACACACTCAAATGAGTACAAGTGGTTTTACAGGGGTAATCAGGGACAGCAGATTACTGTCTCCCTCCAAGGCTTATCAGAGTATGCTCACACAACACACACACACATTCTCACATTGTTGTGTGCAAGGCGTCTAATATTGTTTCATAGGAGGGCATTTCATATTATCCGAATATTATTTACAGCTTGGTGTTTGCTAGAGGGACAATTTGGCTCATGATGGAGGGTACAAATATCAGGCGTATTTGATAGTGATCAGGTTGTCCCTCCACACACATGCACACACATGCACACACACACACACACACACTCCTCCTGCACCTGTCTGGTACCAGTGTTGTGAAAAGCTCTTGTCATAAATTCCTGGGCTTTGTTAGGAGGTGTCGGCCGGGTGCATGTGGAGGGCTGCAGGGTCAGAGAGGGCATGAGTGTGTCTTTATGCATGCATATTATGCATGCACTCTCTCTTTGTGTTACAGTAATATGGTGAGTGCATGTGCGTGTAAAAGCATTGGGGGTGGACACAGTCACCCTTCTCAGGTGTCACCCAGAGAAATGCAGACCTTTTGCCCTTTGACCCAGGAACATGGCCCTGGAGGGTTGGGTGTCAAACCATTGCCCCTGAACCTCAGCAAGTGAGGTGTCACGTTTCTCTCCTGGCTGCTGCCACAAGGCCAAAGGCTACAGAGGACGCAGCTGCGTGTGTGTGTGTGAGTGGAGCCACAGTCATTAACCATGCAGCAGTCATTAACTGATCTGCCTTTCAGGGCTAGTGGTTGTTGCCCCAGTTCATGATGATTATCAAATAAATGGGACAACAACACGATGTTGATGGACATTTTTTTTGATTCTCAATTCTGAAGGCTCGCAGATGTGAGATGAGAATATTTGAGAGCATCACAATGGAGTAAACGGGCACTGATGTTAAGTTCTTACAGGTATTGCAGGGCCTTGCAGTTTGATCATAATAAAGATAGTATTATCCCGATACTGACATATATATCATGATAAGGAATAGTAATTAGTGAAGCACTTTCTGAGTACCAACCAAGTACTGAAAAGTGTGAGGTACCAAACTGCCTTTGTCAGCTTTTAAAGATAAATTTTATGTTTTCACATTACTAAGTCAGTACAAGGGGTGGGAATCACCAGAGGATCCCTGACACGATATTATCACGATACCTAAGTCACGACCCAATGTAACTGCCATTTTACACATTCCATGTTGCGATATGCTGAGCATTGCAGTAAAACAGTTATTGCGATATATTGTGATTTATTACTTTTTTTTCTAACTGTTAAATGTTGTCCCCAAAGGACAACTTTGCCTACATCTGTTTTATCTCATTCCTACTACGAAAAAATGGCTGAAGTGAGATGAACAGACAGAAAAATGTATCTACTGGACTGAAAAAAGGCAATTGATTATATTATTTTAGTATGCTACCTAAAGTTTCATTTATATTTGTCATATTGATAATTTACATAATAAAAAAATCAATACTTCAATACGCAAAAATATCGCAGTACTGTGCTGTATCGATTTTTTCCCACACCCCTAATTGTTACTAGTTTATACTAGAAACAAGAATGTAATTACTGTAAATATACAATGGCATTCTCTTACGGCTTCTTTAAAAGTTAATAGTTTTAATCAGAGTCATGAGATTTTTCTTTTATGACATACAGTAGCAGTGAGGACAGTGTTAGATGGTTGTAATGGTTATAAATGGTTATACTATCATAAACCCCAGAGTTCCAGGATGTTCTTGCCATTTTAAGTTCAATACAATGTATTTTTTTTTTTTCATTATGACTTTTATGTTTTCATGTCTTAGGTAAAATAGGACATGATATTGTGTGATAGTAGATGTTTTCTCTCCATCAACGAGTGGTGTAAAACCTAAAAAAATACACGCTCTCAGCTCGAGTGGATTCTTGGGCAGTATGTAAGGAATAAATATGATGCTGTCTTACCAGTAGCAAATTTGTTGCCACTATTCAACACTCTGAACAGCAGTTTTGAGCCATTACAGTTTTGTAGCTCGTTACATTCTAAATATATCATGCCTTTTCTTCTCAGCAGTGCTGTAATTTATATATCAGTGCAATATGTAGGGAAATTAAGATTGAAGAAGAATTCAAAAGTTGTTCACAGTCAAACTGTGTTTGATGTACAAGGAATTTCACTCCTGATAACCTTGTTTTGGACCTGACCAGGGCTCTCTGTGTACCCAACCCCACCCCATATGCTGTTTGGTCGTTTACACCTCTAGAGCCCTCCACCCATGTTCTCCCCACTCAGAGCGCCTCTGTGTCTATTATTGGCAGGAAGTCGTGACAGGGAAGGCTACTCAGCCAGAGGGAAAAGGAGGCTAAACATGGTTTGGTGAGGAATGTGAGAGAACAGCCGTGTTCATTCGTACATTCACCAGCCAGCCTGCCAGCCTTCCAGTCGGCCATCCAGACCTCTGAGTGCCTGGACAAGGGGTGCCTTTGTCCCCCATCTGCCGGCTACACCCTGCCCTGCTCCTGCCCCCCATCTTACCCTTCTCTCCATCCTGTTGCACCTCCTCTGCCTCCCTCTTTTCACTCGTGGGCCCTCGCCCCAGAATAGCACAGCAGGTCCCCTCTGAAAATAGAGCTGGTGATGTTGGCAGGGTCAAGCTCTCCCTCTCGTCTTTTTTCTTTGTATCTCCCCCTCTCTCTCTCTCTCTCTCTCTCTCTCGCTCTCTCTCTCTCTGTGTTTCTCTCCCTCTTACAGAATCACTCTTTTGTTTCAGAGGTTTATTCAGAGAAAGTAATTGATAAAAACAGCAAAAGCATTTATATTTAAAATGAGGAATCCAAAATCATGAAATAAGTAATCATTTAATTAAATGTCTAAATAGCTCATCAGCCCTTAGACTAAGTATCATGTTTATTATCTAGGCCAGGTCTTAAAGCACTCCTCACAAGGCCTACAGAAGGTAAACTCTTCCTGCAGAGTCATGTAGGCCAGCCTTAATCTCCCATGCACCCATGCAGTGAGGTATTCCCTCTTAAGTGTAAAAAAGGCAGGTTAGCTGGGGAGGAAATCTTATTAAGAGAGCGCTGAATATAGAAAATAGCTGTTTTTCTGTTTGAGACCGGCTCAAGCTTCCCGTTGGGCAAATAGCAGGACGCCCATAATTTGACAAATTCCACTTTAATCACTCAAAAGGCTCTTTGCCAACTCTTTCTCCTTCTCTTGCCAGATATTTGAAGGTGAAAAATGACTGAAAGGGTAGTGATGGTGATGGAGCTCTAACAATGCAGTAACAATGTAGAAGGTGCATTGGCACGTTGTTGTTTGTTGTCACTATGACAGTAACATTCAACACATTCAAATGGATGGAGGACATATTAATAGGAATGTTACCACTAGAGACAGTGACTGTAATTGTTGACTGACTCTTAAACTTGCATCAGCTAATGGGAAAAACAAGATGCGGACATAACAAGTTGTCAGCAATCAGTTGCCTGTTTACCCATGCTGCTGATACAGAGTAACATAAGCATTTATTTCAGCCTGTTCTCATCAAATATGACCATTTGGTCAGTGATTTTGGCGTCAGACACTGGCGCAAAAAGGCAGATTTTGAACCGGTCGTTGGGTGACATCAATGTATAATGCTGTCAGACAGTGTTAGTTTGAAACATCCCGGTAACAAAATCTGCAAAATCTAAGTAAGAGGCTGGAATGTCTTTATAGGGCAGGTGGACGGTGTGGTGTATGGGTCCAACAAACCACGGATTTTCACCCGAGAGCCCACTGTTTGCTTCTAGTATGAATTTTGAGCCATGTTTTCTTTCCTAAACCTAACCATATGCTTTTGTTGCACAAGGAAAGAAACGTAAAACGAGGTGTTTTACCAACATACGTTTATTTTGAAAAAGACATCTAACGAGCAGAAACTGTACATTTCCTATGAAAACTGAGGTGTATTGTGAAGAGACACAGTGCATGTAACAGGTGGAAATAAACACGGTGTCCGATAACTTGACCAACAGACCTAGGATGTTACCTTGCTTGTCGTATGTGGACGTGAAAGTCTACTGTCCAAATGTCAGTATTTGACAAGTTGGGATGAGAACTTGTTGTTTATTTGTAGTTGTGTTTTATCCAATAGATACTCTCCTTTGAGCTCTTTTTTTGTCTCCACCACCTTTTGCGAGAAAGATCTGGCTCTTTAGTTGCTAAATGCTCCGCCATTTTCACCAGCTAGCTGCTGACGTGATCTTTTTGCTGTTTGGTGGGCAGATAGTGTACAGTACAGTGGGTTAGTAGAGCTTTTTCAAAAGGGGTTTCATTCCAGGTGGTTCACCTAATTTTGAACCATTCTGAGCATTTCAACCAAAAATAAATTGGTTCAGAACCTGAAAAGTTGGTTCCCAGCTGGAACCAAGAAATAGCAGATTTTCCTTGGCCTGAATCCATCCATTAGTGGGTGTGTCATATTCTACAGATTGGAATGAGAGGATAAAATCTTGCATGTAATAGTCTTTTACATCTTCTTATCATTAATATTTTGCCTATAAGTGTATTTGATATCAATCTGCCATCTTACTACCACTGTTTGCCACCATTTTGCATCGTGCAACAACTTCAGTTGTTGACGTATACTTGATTATGATGGTTCTGCTCAAAACTGGAGACGCAGGCTGGTTTGCTACATAGCACCAAGGTTCTAAGAATCCCGGTTCAAAAACCAGAGCTACTTTGGTGGAAAAGGTGTATCAGAACAGTGAAAGTGTATAGTAAAGTATAATAAAGTTGCAGGCCTTTAAACCAAAACAATGAGCTGAAAGCCGCTAAAAAGCAATTTGGAGCTCAGAGGAATTGCAGAGTCTGCTGATAATTCTCTGTGGATCTATCAGTGACACCTTTCACATTAAACATAGTCATTTGAATCATTGTTAATATAAAAATATTGATTACAGCAGCTTTAGATATTATAAGATTAATAGCCCAGCCACAGACAGGCTCTTGTTGGCTGAGCGACCTGTTGAAGAAACAACGTGGATAAAACTTAAAGCCGCAGCTCAGTGCTGTAGACTAAACAATGGCTGTCACTCCTGCGTAGAACTCTAGACCCTGAAATTTCAAGTTGTAGACATCTAGTTAGGCGAGAACTGCCTACATGGTCCAATCCAAATGGATATTTTTCAACTTGAATAATGACTGAGTAACTCTAGCTCAGCCCTGAGGCAGTTGGTGTCTTTAGACAGACATTTCTCCTCCTTATAGGCAATGTTTTTCCTGGAGCAGCAGCTAAAGACATTCCGCTTCAATTCCCCTGGTGTCTGATTGAATGAAACCCACTTAAAGCAAAGGGGCCTCATGGAAACTCTTTGTGAACAATTGAATTTTTTGATATCGGTGACATTTCAGCAACTGTTAATTATCTAAATCACTGTCTAGGTTTACATGTATAGACTGTAGCTGTGTTATATAGTGCTCTAGTGTTTATGAAGCGTTGGCTGCTTAATGTGTCTCTGTCAGTGGATTACTGGGTTGCATGTAAGCCTAATCACTTGATGATGTGCCATGAAGGTGTAGTGCTTTTCTGAGAGACTGCAAATTATGGCTCATGCACACTTTGAATTTGGTTTTAGTCTTTTCTATCCTGTCTGTCTTCACTGGACATCTGAACAGTTACTTGTAATCATGGGAGTGTGGTGGCTTGTCTCGTAACACCACTGATTACAGTGACTTTAAGAACTTGTGACTGATGGTACCCATTTGTTCCTGCGACTAATCCAAAAAGAAATTTGCTTTCTAAACATTTTTCCTGCCAAAGAATTTGGCCGTAAAACTGTTTAAACTTTTCCACAAAGTGTCAACCAAAGAAAAATCAAAATTTTAAAATGTGCCTGGCTCTCCTTTTAATCAGTTTTTCTCTTGCCCTGTTATTTCCTCTGTAGATGGTCCAGACCTGCCCAATGCCGTCGGCTCCCCTCCCTCCAGCCCAAACCCGGCCAAGAAGAGCAGCTCCATCAACTGGTCCTTCCCAGACAAAATTAAGTCCCCGCGCACTGTAAGGAAAATCTCCATGAAGATGAAGAAGCTTCCGGAGCTTAGCCGGAAACTCAGCGTCAAGGGGACCCCGAGCAGCAGTAACAGCAACAATGGCAACGGAAGCAGTCATTTAGAGCCCAGAGCCCATTCTCCCCGAAACAACGGGAGCGGGTCGGAGGCCGCCCCCCATTCCTCAGGCCCTCCCAGGTTAGCTGCGTCTGGGGGTGGGCAGGCCAGCCGTAATGTGATCTCACGCTACCACCTAGACAGCAGTGTGTCAACACAGCACAGCTTCAGCAAGAAGAAAAGCAACGGCAGCTCAAAGTCCGCCAGTAAAGGTGGCTACCTCAGTGATGGCGACTCACCTGAGCTGGTGGCCAAATCTGGGAAGCACGGCTCTGCAGAGGGGAAGGGAGGAGGAAAAGGCAAGGAGATGGAAGCAGGGGGCGGAAGCTCTAAACTCAACGGCACAGAGCTAGATATTGATGCTTTCCGCCATTACAGCTTCACAGAGCAGCCCAAGTGCAGCCAGTACATCTCCGGACTGATGAGCCTACACTTTTATGGCGCTGAGGACCTCAAACCTCCACGTATTGACTCTCGAGATGTCTATTGCGCCATCCAAGTGGACTCAGTTAATAAAGCACGAACCGCTCTCCTTACATGTCGAACTACCTTCCTAGATATGGACCACACCTTCAACATCGAGCTGGAGAATGCCCAGCACCTGAAGCTAGTAGTGTTCAGCTGGGAGCCCACACCGAGACGCAATCGCGTCTGCTGCCACGGCACGGTGGTTCTGCCTGCACTCTTCCGGGTGACACGTTGCCACCAGCTGGCGGTGAAGCTGGAGCCGCGGGGGCTGATCTACGTCAAGCTGAGCCTGATGGAGCAGTGGCAGAACTCGCTGGATGGTGGACCAGACGGAGACAGGGAGCCCCAGGTGTTTGGTGTGGAGGCGTGGCGGGTGGTGGAGAGGGAGAACACGGGACAGATGGTGCCGCTGCTTATAAGCAAGTGCATCAATGAGATTGAAAAGAGAGGCTGCCAGGTGAGTCTGTTTGGGGTTCAAAGAGTGCAGCTTTGAGAAAAAAAGGGTGACAGGTCAACCAGGTGACACTGTGGCAAGCTATGTTTCTGCTGATCATGATTAGTGCTGCAGCTTTTAGTTCCCTTCATGAAACTGTCTGTTCTATTTTTGATTCACTGAACAATTGTTTACACTGTAAAATGTTAGGATATATATATATGTGTGTGTGTGTGTATGTCTGAGCACACATTGTATACACAGTATATGTGGGTGGAAGCTTTTCAGATCCTATTCTCTCAATTGAAAACAGATGAGGATTAATTTGAAAAGACAGTTGGTTGGATACAATTATATAATGCATTTTTGTATGAGATGTGTGAGAGAATACGGAGAGAAATAATCCCACATTCATAGCATCCTTTTAGCTCAGTATGTCGTGAGACGGGTGCTCGCCCTGCAGCCAGTTATGGTGCTGGATGACTGGCATGAGCAGAATGGAAAGAAGAGATGAATCGCACTTCATGATGTCTCTGAGCCTTCCTGGGGCGTCTGGCTCTTTTATTCAGGGAGGAGAAAGACTTGGAGTTAAGTGACTCACGTGGTTGTGGTGTTGGTGTTGATGATGGTGTTGGAGTGTTCCACAACATCATGTGCTCATCTCCTGTTTTGCCCCCCCCCCCGCCATACACACAAACACACACAGACACACACATTTCATGTGCTCTTTGAAGCCCAGAGAGAGGAGAGAGAAGCGGCAGTGTTTCTCTCAATTAGAGCTGAGACAGCCGCTGTAAAAGTGTCTGGCCACTGCTCTTGACTGATCACTCTAGGGGGGCATGCCAGGGGCAGTGGGTGTCGGGGGCCAACAGACAAACATTAGGCCTCTCCAAGGAGCCTGTCAAATCAGGCCACGCCCTCGGCCACTTGTGCAGCCTGCCGGGTTTCTAACAGTAGTAGGAACAGCAAAGCTGATAGCCATTGCTTTGATTGCAAAGGTAGAAAATTGTTTTATTTGCTGATGTCAAATTAAAATTTCAGCTTTAATTGTATACCAACTAGTCATTGTTGTCATCATCCATTAATCTAACTCTTATTTATTTGATTATTTATTCAGTTCATCTAATTTTTTGCAGACCAAGCCATCATATAGTTTGTGCTTTAAAATGTCAGAAAATGGTGATTACAGTTTTCTAAAGCCCAAAGTGACATATTCAGATTTCTTGTTTAGTCCAGCCAAGAGTTCAACATATATTTAGTATTCTTTATTAACATGTTGATTATTTTTAGGCCTCCTTGCCTGCGATAGCTGTGGCTGAAGGCATTACATGTTCAGGTTGTCTATACGCACGAACGTTCATCCTTCCATCCGCCTGTCCATCTGTCCCGTTCTTGTCAACTCGATATCTCAATGATGCCTCAAAGGAATTTCTTCAAAGTTAGCAGAAAAATTCACTTGGATTAAAGAATAAACTGATTCGATTTTGGTGGTCAAAGGTCAAGGTTGATGGGTCCTCACAGTGCATGTTTTTGGCCATAACACAAGCTAATCACGCTAATTATGACAAAACATCACACAATTATCTAACAGGATGTCATGATGAAGTGATTACATTTAATATTCAGAAGATCAGAGGTCAGCTTCACTGTGACATCATAATATTCTGCATAAAACACTTTTCTGGCCATTACTCAACATTATATCTCAGGAACAGAAGGGTAAACATTTGGTCAGTGTCAGTGCAGGGTGGTAAATCTAGTTTTGGTCATTCAATTCATCTCCAAATTCTTAAAAAATGCCCATCACCTGTCCCCAGAGCCCAATGGAAGTTCTTTAAATTGCCTGTTTTAGCTGAGGGAGAGAGTTCAAAACACAAATATATAAGCTTTAGAATAATATAATGTGAAGAAAAACAGGAAAGTCTCACATTTTAGAAGCTGGAACCAAAGACTTTTTGCCATTTTTGGTTGATAATTAATGAATTGATTAACAAAATTGTTGTTGTTTCAGCAATAGATGAATTGACAAATCTTTCCAACACTACATGAAGCAGTGTTCTCACTCAGAGCCCCATTTAGTGAAGGAAACTTTGAGGCCTATAGTTGTCAGTCGTACATCATTCAGGTTTACCCAAGTTTCCTCTTGAGAGCTTTTTCAAGGTTGTATCAAGTCATTGCATACCTGTAATGAAAGACCTTTCAGATTCCAATTGAAAAGATCTCACTTAACAAATCAGCCTTTTAGCTCAGATTTCTTCTGTTTATGTAATTCTCTCTGCTTTGTCGTGCCATACAGTGATTCCTATCTGTTTCTGTCTCTCCTTGTTTACTTCTGTGTCTCCCCCCCGGCTCTGTTTTCAACTCTCTGACACTGCATGGCTCCCACAGGTTTCAGGCAGACAGGGGTTAGGATGGGGCTGACACCAGATCCCAGAGGAATTTGCAGGTTGTGTCACTAAAGCACGCCCGGCCAGACGTGCAGCGGTGTGCCTTTACAAATGATTATGTGGATGTTTGATGGAGACTCCTTTTCAGGGTCTGTTAGAAACGAGTGTCCTAAGGGCTTCTCAGAGCTTTTAAGACTCTGGATGATTGTGGGTGTTTTGAAAAGACTGCACATAATGTCTGTGTCAGAGACTGGAGTTATGTATGGGAGCACTCTGTACCCATTAAAAGAGAACAGTAACCCACATACTACCAGACATGACAGTAAAAGATGCACACAGATGTTATGACATGTTACGAATTGTCATACAGACGCGTCATTTCAGCCTACAACAGACTTCATAGTGTTGTGCAGATGTGACTTAAAGACTGAAGCCCTGGTCGGACATTGAATCAGTATCATTGCTGTCTGTTAAAGGAATGTTTTTGGGCTGTCAAGCATATGCTTCTGGCTCTTTTCAAACATGACCGGACTGCAGCGTTACTTGTACCATACATGGCATCTGGCACAGATGAGAGACTGGTATTTTCTTCTGTTTTCTCAAAGGCTACATCAGTAAAATATTAATCAACTATTTTGCAGTTGAAGACTTAATGAACATTAGCACAAGGGACTCTTGACTGCTCTCCGAAGTGGATCCCTTAATAACTTTTCTCATTAATTTTATAGTCTATTAGGTGAATTATGAAAGTCTGATGTCTTTTTTTATTGTACAGTTCAGAGGTGCTAAAGCATCGTTAAAAAGTGCAAGTTGTTAAGTTGTTACTCCCCTTTGATTCCAACTGGCTGACAACCCGAATGTAGAAACTTTTGCTGTACATACAAGAGGAGTGTATCAAAATGTGTCCTTTCTGTTAATGGCTTTCCGAGGTAGTTATGGTGGTATTCGGTGTTGTGGAAATCCTATTAAGACTTTTTACATTTATGTACCAAAAGGGGCTGCCTGTGGTATCTGCTTTAACTCTGTTTAGAGCTGACTGCCTAGTTGACTGAAAGAAAATAATCTGCAATATTTCCAATCGATTAAGCATTTAAGGTTTACTTTGCTGACTTTCAACCAGCTCTGTATCATAACAGTGTGCTTAGTATGTGTAAATGAATGGTGGTTAACTTTCCTCGATCTTATCAGCGCCAAGGTCTCCTCGCTCGTTTGACAGAAAAATCTGTTTCTCTGGCTCTAGGGATGTTGCACAGACGACAGATTGTACTTCTAATATTTGTATGCCCACGACCACCACAGATTGTAAAAACAATGGACGCAGCTACTGTGACGTCACCCACTGGTTTGTGGACTCCCGTTCTGAAGCTTCCATCTTACCATCCTATTTTTTTGGAGCCAGAACTGACCATGTTTGGGTGAGAGGATGGAGCTGTGGAGGGGCGAGGGATGGAATTGACTGAGACAGAGGATACTATCCACAGACAGACTGTCACTTAAAGTAGACTGCCTTTAATTACGCGTAACTTTAAGCCGTAATAAAGTGTAGATGAGTGAGTTGTATAAAAATTCACCCCTGTGTCCCTGTAAACATTCTTTTTTTTTCTGCTGTGATGCGGAACATTTTAACATAGGTGTCTTTGAGGATTGACTCTGGTTGCCTCAAGTGGCCATTCATAGAACTGCAGTTTCTGGCACTTCCATGTTGGCTTCATTTTTCAGCCCAGGATGTTGCCACTTGGCCACCACAGACACAAAGAGTATAGAAGAGAAAAGAGAGGGGGACCCTTCTGTCTCTCACTCCCTTTCTTAAACTCAGATCAAACCCTAACACAAGGCAGTGCTGATCAAATATGAAGCAAGATTATTTCACTACGTTGTCTGTTTCCTCGCCTTAAATGTGTTCAGAAACATTTTCACTTAATGTTTTACAGTAATACAAGTTGTTTTTTTACCAGCTGTCCACCATATAGTTTTTTCAGAATAGCAACTCACATTACGTCTCCCACCAGTAGTGTTTATTGGTCTGGTGCAGCACAGTGCATTCTGGTAGTAGAAGGTTTTCCTATTGAGCAAAAGTTGATGCCATAGCCCTTTTCCTCTGTTTTCTGTGGTCATATAGGAACATTTTCAAAAGTATTTGTGCCTTTCTACTGCCTAGACAGCCCAGTCTTGTGAAACCTTTATTCAACCTTTATTTTTAAGTATTTTTAAAGCAGATAAGACAAAACATAACCTAATTTAAGTATGTCATTTGTTAGGAGTCTTTTTTTTTTGCACGTGTGTGTGTTTTGGGGTAGTAAACTAAGTATCGTTGGGTTTTGGACATTTGAAACATGACATTTTACTGACGAGTAACTGATCTATTGAGAAAATACTCTTTTGCTCTTGTGCTGGTGTAGTCAAGCACTGACGGTTTGTATACATTCACGTCTGCTCTCTTATGATACGTTTACATACATACATATGTGGGGAATCCCTAGATCGTGCCAGGAAAGCATTCTGTCATTCTTTCGTGAAAGTTAGAGCAGATTGCCATTTTCCTTCTCGTGCCAATGAGAATGGTGAGTCATGTTTAGAGGAAGTCAACAACTTGTCAGACTGACTTCGATTGAACACTCAAGAGTATTAGTGCACTGAAATGCACTTTTCTTTCTTTCCTTTGATGTCTTTATAAAGTCTTTAAGCTAATCCCAGACCAAAAAACTGATCCCATCACTGGTTCTTGAGTCACTGAGCATCCACATTCCTGTCGGGGGAACTCGTTTGGTTTGTGGTCATTGTGTCTGCCTTATTCTGCATATACGTCTTGGCTGGTGCTGCCTGTCGTGTTGCCCGGCAGCCACAGTGCATAAGTGCAAGCCCTCTTTTTTTTGCTAACAGCTGTTCCACGCCTGCGCTCGGCTCTCCTCCAAAGAGAGACTCTTTTTTTTTCCTGAATGGACTTCTGTTTACTCTCACACAAAGGCAAATCCCTGCCTAATCTGTGCTCCTCTCTCCCTCTCGTGTGAGGTTTAGAAAACACTGCTCGACTCGACGAGGAGTGCTTACAAATAGTTGGTCTGGTGGGGAGACATTATAGTGCTCCTACACTGGAGCCCGGAAAGGCCAGCAGTGTGTGTGTGTGTGTGTTTGTGTTTGTGTGGAACCGGACCCAACCCGCCATTCACAGCCCACTGACTTAACATGTTACCGGGGCAACCACACCAGTTGGTCTGCTATGCCACATACCAGACAGACACATGTAGGAGAAATTATGGTATGTCTGTAGCCAGGACTAATCCCAACATAACAAGGAGACCACTGGTGCCAAGTTTCAACTATCGAATGTCAACGTCTGGAGGAAATTGTTAAGAGTTCCTTCAGTTCACGCTGTGGAGGCGTAGGTAAAGAAACATAAATGGTTTACTGCTTAGTGCTTCCATTTTTAATGCTGAGCTGTCAGTTAGGTTTTTAGAAGAGCTCAGTGTTTATCCAGTCAGTCATAAGGATGTGACATTTTTATCACACTTCTGAGTGTAGTTTGGCAAAACCCAGAACACATTCGTTCTTTAATTCACCTTAAAATAAACCAAGTGATGAAACTAAGCTCATTGATATATTAAAAATGATAAATAGCAGTGTTCTAAAGTTAGACCATACCTCTTTGAAAAAAAGAAATAACCAACTTTTCCTCTTAAAATTCAAAAGTGTAATTCATGAGCAAAAAGACGCACTGTCGCTCCTTTCAATCTGCTCAGGAATTTTACAGCCACAGCCTCGCTCGTCCAGTAGCGTATGGTGGCTAATGTTAGCTAACGTTGTTATTTAACTGATACTGCTGAATCAGATTGTTTACTTGTTGTCGCTTTTTAATACAGTATTCTAGTTACAAATAAAAAGTTTAATTCAAAAGCGATAAAATTTAGTTATGCTCTAATGAGTGCACTGAGTGCCTGAAAGAGGCGTATGCCACTTCCCACACAAAAGTTGCGATCTATGAAAACAGACTTGATAGCAGAAACTTTGATGTTGCTTGACAATACATTTTGGAGATGGGAAATTTGCAACGCAGATGTTGAGGAGGAAGCCTGATTGTAGATATTGTCTAATATTTTTTAGCACACATGCCATTTTTGGCTTTTGTCCAAACATACATTTTTAGTATGGCTCCCTGGCATTATTTTATAAATGGCACTCCTGGATACAGCAGCAGAGGTGAAGCCATATTCATTGCTATGAGAGTTGCTCATTGGTGCATAAATTCAAAAAAGTTAGACGTCCTGAAAATACAATTACTAGGATCTTACCGATCCATGGGCCTGTAGAGCAAGCGCACTACAGACTTTCACTTGCTGAGCTGCTAACTTCCAGTTTTGTCCTTTACTAACTTGAATGGGGATAAAATTATTTAATCCAGTGACTCTTACCAGTTATAAATTTAATTGAACCAAGTGAATCAATTCTGATAGTGAAATGAGTCATTTTGTGGGGGTTGTGAGACTTAAAAAATGTTCCTACTGATTTAAGACGTCTCTTTCCCACTTGTAAGTCCATGGGAAACAGTTGTGGGTTTTTTTGCCCCATGGCATCACATAATAGACCCAGAAGCTGTAATACCACTATTTGGCCACTGTGTAAATGGACTGCATTTGTATAGCCCCTTTCTCCTTTTCCAACCATTCAAAACATTTTTACACTACACACCACAATCACTCATTCACACACACATTCATACACTGGTGGCGGAGCTACCAAACACGTTTTCTACCAGCTCACCAGTTAAACATTTACACACACTCACATTCTCTCACATAAACATTCACACAAGGGCAATTCGGGGCTCAGTGTCCTGCTGAAGGATACTAGGGATCGAACCACTAACCGTCCGTCTAGGGGACGACCCACTATACTGTACCTCCTGACCCACAGCCTCCCAAATTGGCAAACTGGATCCAAAGCTTGGTGCTGTTCCTGTAGCTTGGGTGTAACCATTAGCTTATTTCGGCTAATATTAGCTAATGTAGATAACATATTGCAGTGTAACTGACATTACTGGGTCATTATGTTGAATTTTAACTCATCTCTGCATTTTCGCATGTCGGATACATTTTCTTTTGTTCAGTCAGAGTTATGTAGTCTTACTTTAAATGTTTCAAACAAACCATAACACTCTGTCTCTGTTGAGAAGATGCAGCTGCCAGTCAGTCAAGTTGAGTTGGTTATATTTGTCTAGCTCAAGCCTGTGTCAGGGCTTTACAATCTGTATAACATACAACTTCATCTGTCCTTAAACCCTTAATTTGGGCTGGAAAACCTGGGCAAAAAGCTTAAATTGGAAAAATAAAAAGAAGGAATCCTCATGAAGAGCAGGGATCCCTCTTTCAGGATTCACATATTGTACAAAGATAAGATACACAAAAACAGGATTACAGTAAGTAGATCAAAAGTAGAATGTAAGATATGTTTAGTAAGATAAGTAAGTAGTATGTAGTGGTGATGTGGTGCTGCTCCACGGTGGGCCTCCTGTGTCCCATCAAAACGTGAGCCCTGATAGAGTTAAATATACAATCTATAAAATGTTGTCAGTTGTTCAAGTAAGCTGCCATTTAATGGAGATAAAACAGACAACGGTTTTAAGACACCTGGATTTTCTGTGAAAGTACTCTTGGCTTCTTTCCAGCACATTGTTTGAGAGCAGACTTGATCGAAAGGGTTGTAAAAATGTCTGCCACTCTGTCAAATGTTTTGTTTACTTGACCTACTTGTGTGTCATTGTGTGTCTCCAGGTGGTGGGTCTCTATCGTCTGTGTGGATCTGCAGCCGTAAAGAAGGAGCTCCGGGAGGCGTTTGAGAGAGACAGCCACGCTGTGGAGCTGAGTGAAAGCACGTATCCTGATGTTAACGTCATCACAGGTAAGTCGATCGCTGGTAACAGAGAACATGAGACGGCAACAAAGCACGGGGTCGCCACACACACTCGGCATAATTAGGAACGGTTGTTTAACTAGAAAGAGTGCGGGTGTCCCTCTGACCTTCCCTCTTACTAATCTATTAAGATACAGTATGACATAAGATACTACATACTGCAGTATACAAAACATTAGGTGCCCTCAGGTTTCCTGTAAAACAGACAGAACAGGTGATTCCAGATAAAATCTATTTCCATTGTTTTCTCATTTGGTCCATAAAAATGTCAGAAACTAATGAATTGCCTGTCACAATTTCCCAGAGCCCAAATTAACACCTTCAAATTGCTTGTTTTATCCTGAAAAACCATTCACACCCAACAGATATCCACTTTCCCATCAATGAAGAAGACAAGCAGCTGGAACCAGTGAATTTTTGGCATTTTTGCTAGGGAAATTATATAAACTATTTATCAATTCAATAGTTGTGATTGATGTGACCTGTCAAAGTTTGTTCTGTCATAAAGCAAAAGAGTTAGAGCAGAAGTTCAATGAAGAATTTCTGACAATTTAAACAGTTTTTGAAGCTTCCCGAAAAGAAAGAGGCACAAATTTATAAGTTATGTGTCAAAAATATTTATTGTAATTAATTATATCAATAGTTTTAAACCTCAGTATCATATATCCGTCACAAGAACATGGTGTTTGTTTGCTTTTGTCATTTAATATGATAGTAGTGAAATTTAATTTATACCGCACTTTTTAGGCAAACGTTATAAATTGCTTTATATTATAATATTAAAGGTTAACACAACAGTCACTTGGGACATTTTAAAACACACTGACCGATTTACCTAATTACGAGATTAGGGTTTTACTGCACATCTGCATTAATAATAAAATAACTAGGACATTACTGAGTGTGTGTTTAGTATCGATCCAGTCCCTGCCACAGCAAACGTGCCTGAACTGGCGTGTCCTCTGTAGATAGGTCAGCACATGTGTACGTGTGTGAGTCTGCTGTTTGTAGTAAAAGCATTCCAGCAGTCAGCCAACAGTGTGGGCCGGTGCCCGAGGGATGGGCCCACACACCCACACCCACACACACACACACACACACACACACACACACACACACACTAATCAGGCCATGCCGTACATTCAGGTCATTCTTTCTCCTTCAGGTTTGTGGTTCAGACACGCTCTGTATTGTCCCTAATAGGACATGTTTTAGTAAATCCACAGTACTCAGTCTGGTTATGATGGCAGAGTAAATGTGAGAGCTGTTTTATTGTCCCACAAGCTGTGCTGCAAATTTTATGTCCCCATATGTATTATTAAAAGCCGGTACTTTAAATGCCACTCAGAATCCTGTGAGTTGCAGCTTCTCTCCGCTTCGTCACCATGAAATTAAAAATGGAAACAGTGAGTTACAGCACATCTCACCTCAGTCCTCAGCTTACAAAAACAGCCTTGTCACTGGATTGAGTAATGATTCCAGCAGTGCGACAGATGAGGGGGGAGAGGCGGCAAAGTTGTAGAAAATGACTTGGTCATGATTTTTGTGTCTCCCACAAAAAGAGGAAGACCATGGAAACCCCTGGGCATTGTAGGAGCTGCTGTTGGTTTTGAGAAGAGGCCCCATGTAGGCATCGACCTATCATGCCTGCTTTGATCCACACGCATTTGCATGGCAGGGCAAAGAACACAGTTAACAGTTGAGCGGGTTAGAAAAAAAGGGCCAGCACCAGTGCGGATTGTTGGTTTTTGCTTGCTGCCAAAATTTGCTCCACCAAGCGAGTTGCTGTTGCAGATGGGCCTGAGTGAGTGGAAGAGGGCAGAGAGAGGGGGAAGGGAGGCAGATGAGGGGTTTATGGTGTGTGCTGCAAAAATGTCCATCTGGGATATAATCATGGGTTTAGTCTTAAAACACACTTTTCAGAAACATTTGGTAAAAATCTGCCCATTGATTGACCATATTTTACTTTTACTCTGCCAGTAATTTGAAATGTTATCTCCTCATATTTCATGTCCCCTCATTTTATATTGTTTACATCTTTAAAATTAAAAGGCTGAGTTTAAATTAAAATGGAATCTCTGTGGTGCGGAGTCAGACTCGAGGCTAATGAGCGAACAGCAAACGGATGAGCTAAGAGGGCTGGTGTGTCACACGGCTAATTTAAAAGCGGAGGTAGTGAAAGGGATTATCCAGAGATCAGAGTTCAATCCAAAGCTTGCAAAACATGCTCAGTGTGCGGCCCTCCATTGTTTCAAATCACAATTCACTCAAAAGAAACAGAGAGGTGTTATCAACATGGGCAACATGCTGTGGAAAATCAACACAAACCATATTATCTTTAGCAATTCATGTTCAGTAAATACTCTTTTTACTCTGTAGCTTATCTATTCATGTGTAGCACTTAAGAGGGTGGTCATGGAAAGAATCTGTGTTGCTGTAGCTACAGCATGTTGGCTGGTGTGGATGTGGACCAGTAGGATTCATAACCTCATACCCTGGCAGTCACCTAACAACTCACTGGAATTGTGGGTCAGTTCGTTTTTCATTTACATTTATTTTGAAGAAGTGTTGAAAGCCCTGTTTTTTTATTCTTGATTACTCTAATTTACACCATAGTACCAGATATTGAACACTCCTTATTATTTCTACAAGAGAGGTAAAGGAGTTCGAGCAAGCATCTAAAACTATCATCATAAGTCCAGCACATTCCCCCTCTTAAACCACAACTTTTTTTGTGGAAAAAAAAGCGCAAATTCACACTAACTGCGAACACGTATGCTCATGCATCCACGTGTTGCCCCTTTTTACCAGTTGACATGAACAGTTAATCAGCTGTCCTTTGGCTCATGCAAAATCTTTCCATAAATTCTTGGGCAAGTCAGTAAATCCATTTGGAAGTTGTGCACCTTTTTGTGATATTCCACTCCCCCCTTTAGCTAATTGGCATGAACACAAACACACAGCTTTACACGCACATTTGACCTCCATGTCAAATATCAACCTCCAAGGGCAAAAACTGTGACCGCCAAAGGGTGGGGAAATTTTTGTGGACCGAACAACCAACTGACTGACAGAGTGAGCTATAGAGCTGCTGGTTGCAGCTAAAAGAGATATATGTTAGTGGGCTTTAGAGATGCTGGTAGGCGGATGTTGAACCTTTTGAAAGAGCCTTTTGACTGTCTCCAGTCGTAGAGACATGAAAGTAATGTCAATCTCATCTAACTCTCAGCAAGAAAGCAAATGAGTATTATTCCCAAAATGTTGAGCTGTATAATTAACTTGGTATTTGAAATGCTGCCTCTTATTCTTACAGAGACTAGTCTACTCTATGTAAAATGCTGCTTCAGTCTTTTAAACCCCAACCAGGGTACAATTGTCTGGAAAGAAAATGTGAATACTTACTCTGGTCATATTTTCAGATATTGAACATTGTGCAAAATATTGTCAATCAGCAGCAGTATAAAATAAGTTGTGTCAGACTTCTATCTTAAACCACAATGGTGCAACCCTATAACTAAGGTAGTGGCAACAACTTTGGCAGGGGGGATAATTTAACCTGCTTCCTGAATAGCTTTAACTTTAGTTTGGCATGGTGATGTTAGCATTACTACACAGGAGTATAAATCTATAGAAAAATGCACATGTAATGACAGTGAGAAGTAAGCTGACTGAAGGTGGAAACACTGAGACATGTTGAAATTGTACTCGCTTTTCTTAAGACATCTCAGGCTATTCATCATCTAGTTTGTAAATGAATGTTTTCAGAATGTTTTTGTACTTCTTTACACTAAAAGAAAAAGAAATATTCAAAGTGTTGATATTCATAGGCAATGGTTTTGCTGGTCCGGCCCACTTGAGATCAAATTGGACTGTATGTGGCCCATGAACTACAGTAAGATTGACACCTCTGGTTTAGACAGTCTCAGTAGCCCTAATAGTTTGATTACACAAAATATCAGGTGACTTTTTTTCTACCCAGTAAGAGAGGCTTCACTCAGTAGTCTGGAGTGGTAGCTAATGGAGGGGGACTGCCAATTGTTCCACAGTCTCATAATGCCAAAGCCCCAATGGTAAAAAAAAAATGCCCCAATGGATTGAAAACCCATTTGTCTGACAGCCAGGTATCCTGAAAACAAACATGCACTGCTCTGAAGGCCGGTTGCTCCGAAACACACTATACACTCTCCCGGCATTTAGAAAGATTCATGGCTTGTGTTCAGTCGGCCCTGCCTCAGTGTTCTTCTCTGACCAAACTCTCCCAAACAGAAGCACATGGCTAATTATTTTGCAGAAAGACATCATTGGACCATCCCACTATGTTGAAGGCATGACCTGCCCTACTCTACCTCTAACTGGCTGATACTGATTGCCTTTGTTGGTTGGGTTAGTTAGGCTTAGGCATGTATAGCAACATTGGTTAAGGTTAGAGTGAGAATATCAGGGTGCACCAATCAGAGGCAAAGTAAGGTGGGCTATGCCTTTGCCATAGTAGGAAGGTCTGATGGTTAGTCTCTACAATAATTAGCCTTGGGCTTCTGTTTGTGAGATTGTGTATTGTATTTTTGGAGAAACAGCCTGTCAGAGTAATGCACGTTTGTTTTCGGGTTACCACTGGTTGTCGGATAAATGGCTTTTCAGTCCAATTTTTTTTTCCAGACTATTGGGGCTTCAGAATTATACACTATCCAAACAATAGCATGAGACCAATGGAGGCTAGTCAGGAAAATCTTAGAGGGCTGTTTGACAGCTTAGTTTATGACATTAGCAGTTCCAAGTGACACTTAGTATATACAATAAGAGTCTAACCTCAAAATGAAAATATTTTAGAGCTCACACTGTTTTACAGATCACTTTGGTGGGATAAAGCAAATACACAATGAAATCACTGTGGAAAAGTTTAGTTTTAGAGGACACCATAGCAACCTTAACTTATTAGTAAGTCTTCAGCTCAACCTGTTTTGGCTTTTGTGTGGTAAACAAACCTTCCATGTGATCAATGACGAGATGCTCATAGCTGTCCTCGATCCTCAGGAAATGAAACCAGTGTGTCCCAAGCCCTGCTGGTTGACAGCTCGGCACAGTTATTGATCCTTGTTTGTGGTCTTTTTATTTGCCTTGCCTGACTCATCTTTTCCATAGCCTACTTCCCTACTTTGCCCCCCCAGTCCACCCCACCACCCTCAGCAGTACACCAGTGAAGACATGGAAAGTCATTAACAAGTGCCCCCTTTGTTGCCGAACAAACACAGATGGTATTTGGCTCACGCATGGGGGATTAGCTGAACCCTGGGCCGGCCGGGGAAGCAGGCAACCACTTTACAAAGAGCTGCAGGCCTGTGTGGATGTCAGAATATTCCTTAAACTGGGGACTGGGAACCATAAAGTCATATTTCTGATGAATGCTGCATGAGATTACCACTGTTTCCAGTTAGGAATGGGGTTTGGTTATTTGGTGATTTTGGGGCTATGGAAAAGTTGAGGCAGCACCACAGTGTAAAACTTTACCGTGCCACTGGACAAGGCACAGCACACACAATCTCCTCTGGCCCCCCCTAGTGCTGTGGGGGCGTGCAGGACAGCAGGGAGGGGGCAGGACGGAGAACAAACCCCCATTTGTTCTCCGGGTGAGGCGTTGACTGCAGCACTGACAAGAGGAGTGACCTTCCGCTTTGTTTGAACAAGAGGTCAAAGGTAGAGCCGTGCCCCAGTGCATTGTGTGCCTTGTAGTGTTTGGTGGCACATTTGGAACATTGAAAGTCTGAATTGATTAGAAAAAGAACACATTCACAACAAAATACATTCAGCTGCTGTCATCTGTAGGTTTAATTGCGTGTTTTGAAGGATCCCCTCAAGGGTTTATTTTATTCTGCTTTTACTGCAGAACTCATTGAGCTGTTCAGTCTTAATCAGCCATTCGTGTGGTTGGAGATATATGCATGTGTACTTCATATCTCCGCTGGTGAAGAGCCAAACCTCAACCATTTAAATGTGAGAGAACAGACACTCAGTGTGTGCTTGTTGTCAGCTTGGCTGTGAAGGAAAGTGAAGCACCTGCAGGGGAAGCACACCTGTTCACCCCTGAGCCCATGACCTTGCGTGTATCTGTGTGTGTGTGTGTGTGTGTGTGTGTGTGTGTGTGTGTGTGTGTGTGTGTGTGTGTGTGTGTGTGTGTGAATCAGGCACCAACAGGGGCTAAAACACAAAAGTAAACACTGGCACTGACTCATAGCAGGCTAATGATTTACCTGAATGGCTGTATTCTCCTCACATCAGACAAACACAAGCACATGTGAATGAGGTTTGAGTAGCTGGTGTATTTTTACATTACTGAAATAGACAGAGGCTAAACATGTGTGTTAAGCTGTCATATATTGCACATGAGGCATGAAGAGAACATTTTGTTTCATCAAGCGGTGCTAACGTTAAACAGTCTTGCCGTTGTTGTGTCTAGATGATCCGCTTCACAGCACAATGAAGGTCAGAGAGTCCAACATGCTTGAGTTTCCATTTTAAGAAAAAAAAAAAAACAAGACAAATCGAGTGGTGCCTCTCTGCATTTTATTTGCCCACTTGCTTAACAAAAAAAACTTTGCTTTGCAGAGATAAGGGCGAAAACACACAGCTCATTTTGCTTCCAGGCAGTGTGTTTTTGCTGCGATGAAACAAGCAGATTATTATTATCTCAACGACGTCTCAGCAAAGATTGACAACGGGAAGCCGGAGGATGTTCACAAAGCATTTCTGTGTAATCTGATTTGGAAATCAGCATGTCTAGAGTAGCGTTAAGGAAAGAGAATGTATCTTGTGTGTTTATGAGTCCTTATCACATTCCTCTCATACCAGATTTCATACCTAACGTGATGAAGATAAGTGATAACTGAATTGAATCAGAAAACAAATATAGAAACATGTAGCCATAGATCAGCTGCACTGGCTCAGAGGACGCAGGGGACATGTTCAGTTGCAGAGACATTTTATGAAGTTTTCAGTGCATGTTTGCTTGAAGCCATGTTAAAGTCTGACCCTGCTGACTTAGAGCTGTCATTGTGTTGGTTTACCTGAAGTGGGAGGGCTGACAAAGTGCACCAGTGTGCTTGTTTGGGTATGAGTTGTTTTTCTTCAGAGCCACCACTGCCTGCCTAAGGAATGCACAATCTCTCTCTCTCTCTCTCTCTCTCTCTCTCTCTCTCTCTGTATCTGTGTGTGTGTGTGTGTGTGTGTGTGTGTGTGTGTGTTGAGACGTGTTGAATCTCGAGTTCAGAGGCAAGAGTTGTGGAGGTGCTTCAAAAGAAAGATAAAAAAGTAGCATTTTTTGGGTGAAAGATGTGTTTATTATTTTTCTAGGGACAGATTCACAGCTCAGAATAATCATCAAAAAGTCAAATCCCTCATATCGTTACATTTATAGTCTAAGCTCATTTGAAATGCTGGTCCCTAGACTAGTTTGTGTATGAAATACATAAACAACCAAATACTCAAAAATGTGCAGCTGTAGAAAACACAGTTCAAATTACAAAGAAAATACCATAAAATAAAAGTAAAATAAAAAGATCAATCATTTTTACCTGTTGAATTTATTGTAAAACACAATATGGTGAATGTAGCACTTTAAGTTCAGAGCAGATCATTCTCCCAGTGGGTGTTGAGCTTTGGTCTGTATTGAATGCCACTGTGCAGATCAACCTAATGCTAATCTGAGTCTTAAGTGTAACACTGAACTGAATTTAGATTCTTCTTTCACTCTCTAATCCTATATTGCAAAGCGCTTATGCTCGTGTACTTTGTTGGAAAGGCAAACACAGAAATGTAAGGTTTATTTTAAACATTTTGTCCACGTTGTTAGTGTAATGGGTTGATGGACCTACAATGCCAGTTAGGAACAGACTGCAATGCTTTAATTCTCTGGCTCCCGTAAAGAGCAGAGTGGGGACTTACCGGGATTAAAAAGTGAGCGTGTTAAGTTGTGCCCTGCGTTCCCCTCACTGGGCCTAAAGGGATGACGGCGGATTTACAGTGAATCTTATTGCAGTTTGCTGTAAATAGAAGGAAAAAGGCAAACACCTCGGGTGTATGGGACGGGGTGAAGTGATGTGGAAGTGATAACGTAGGAGCTCCTATTTACAGCTCAAGGGATTGTGTTGCAAGCACAGTGTAGAAATCATTATCTGCTACACTACATCGGGAATTTTACAAACAGAATGGTGGTCGACGTGTCTCTGTATAGCTCAGCATACTGTTGTTCTCTCTGTAAGCAATGTATGTGGCAAAATAGTGACACAATGGTGTTGCAAAGTGATTTTCTTTCTATCTACTGACAGTTTTCTGTCACCTGCTTTCTTCCCCAAACACTGTCTACACCCAGCAATTCACATGATTAATGATAAGGCATGTCAGCCATGCAGCAGATTAATATTAGGCTACATTACCTGGGTTAAACTAACAACTATTCATGGCTTGGGGCAGACAATTATCTTATCAAATGTTATGTTATGTTGTGCTGTTAAACAGAAGATCACCATCATCAACATGCCCAGTATGTGGATGCAAGCTTAGAAAGCAGTAAACTCAGCTGAGTGTATGCTGTAAATCATAGAAAAGAAACATAGCTGTTTAGAAGTAACTGATAAGAAGAAGAGAAAAGTGAGAATAAATCAGCTACGTTTGAGTTAAACATTTCTCCAGTGCTTAACAGAGATCTACGTTTGCAGTGAGCCAATAAGAACACTCCCAAAACAATGCAACCCTCTGCACAGAACCCATTCAGCTCCTAACACGCTTTACACTAAAGTCTGAATATTCATATCTCACCACTGCATAAATAAGCACAGCTGCTACAAGAACTTAATCCAATTCTGAGCAATGCCGATATTGCACACAAACACAGGAGAAAGCATAGAGAGCAGCTGGCCGACACCAATATATCATCCACAAGCTCATCTGTGAGAGAGCAATCAAACAGCCATGAGTCTCTGCAGCATCACAGCACACTGATAGCATCAACCAAACAAAACCTGAACAATGCTGAGAAATTATGTGATAAACATGTTAGCACAGACGCTTGGTGTAGAAAAGCAGCAATCTCTGGCATCTCACAGGAGAGTAAACCTTTGGGGAAGCCTAACAACAGTTCATAGGTGCAGACAGCAAGAACAGGAAGTGTTTTATTCTCTGGCTTACAGTACATGTTTCAGCCTAACAGCTGATAAATGATGTGACAGAAACACAAAGTTGTGGAAAATCAGCAGCCGTAGTAGCACTAGACTGTACCTCAACAAAGCTGTTGGCTGTTGGCAGGTGAGCCTGTGTGTGGAATGTAAGCTCAAGCATCAGTAGCAGGTGTTTACAGCAGCAGCAGCAACAAAACCACTCAAAAGGACACTTTTTCAAGCCGGACCACATTTTCTCATGTTTATGTGTCCAAGTGATTTGTCCAGTATAGAGCGAGACCCCTGCAGCTGGTAGGTACAAAACAGGCTGCAATGTAATCTTTGGGGCAATAGTGCACCATCAATATGTGTTCAGTAAAAGTGCTTGTTTTTGCCACTAACAGGTTCAGATTGTTATTGTAAGTGTCTGACAACATGGAGAGGACCCTACAAAGAAATAAAACTTTTTATTTTACCTTTCGCTTGATCCAATCTGTTTGTTGATGTCTTCCTGCAACAATTAAACTCTCAAGACTTCTCCTTTAGCGACACTTGGTTAAATACCATAACAAACAGTACACGTAAAGAAAAATGTTTCTCTGTTAGACACTTAATAACAATCTGAGCCTGCCAGTGGCAAAAAGAAGCAACTTTAGTTGACATATGTTGTTGATGCTATGCTACTACCCTGAAGATTATATCACACTAGTTTTGCTGCTGGCTGCAGTGTGGTCTCTCAACATTGGATCAATTTCAGAAATTGTTGTTCCCATTATTTATGACCATAGACTGTAAAAATAATGGACGTAGCCACCATGGTATCACCAATTGGCTTGTGAACTCCTGTTTTGAAGCCTTGAGCTTGGCATTTTGGCCATCGCCATCTTGTTTTTTGGAGCCAGAACTGACTACATGGTGGAGATAATGCTAGCTGCTAGCTTAGTTGGCATACTGCATTTACAGCTACTAATGCTAATGCTAATTTTCACCAGTGAAAAACATGCTTAAAACTTTTGTAGGTGACTTAAACATTACAATAAATTTTCAAAAACTAAAAACAGAAAAAGCCATAAGTAGCATATGGCTACACCTTTACATTCTGAATCTGGGGTTACACCATGGTAATGCTACTTACCCTAGTTGCCGCAGTATAGACTTACCTGTCAATGGACGAAACCCAACCTGTCAGGCTTAATAACATTTAAATGAGTGAGTCATAAAAAATCTGTATGACACTGTTTATTTCACTTTAGAGACCAAAACTGTTTTTGTTCCAGGCTCCAAATGTATTTATTTCTGCTGTAAAGCTGGGCCTTTTAACATGGGGGTCTATTGGGATTGACTCACTTTTGGAGCCAGCCTCTAGAGGCATTTGAGAAACTGCAGTTACTGGCACTTCTGTGTTGGCTTCATTTCTCAGCCTTGGATGTTGCCACTTCATCATGACACAAAAATATTTCCCAGGGCTCCAGGTTGAAATATTCCCTTTACTTGCAAAGGGTGCACTGGATAAATGGTGCAGTATGCATATATGGATTCAGTGTAGGTGCACTGATGCATGTTGAGTTAAGTATTTCACATGTGATGTGTAGCAGTAGCTCAACAAATTATCTGCTTGAACTAGCTCACAGGCATCACACCAATAGTATCTTATTTTCTGTTTGACGTCAAGCGTACCTTAAAGTTGCAATTCAAACAGCTGCAAGTGTGTCTTTTGCATTTCTAAATGGTTTTATCAACAGCGTTCTTTATTTGCATGTAATATTATCATTGTAGTGACAGTAATCTGTAAATCTCCTAAAATTATATTATAGTGTTACTCTTTATAGACATTCATGTGTATGACTTTGGAGCATTACCAATATTGCTGATTACACAGCCCCCAGCCGTCTCTGAAAACTGATCCAGCTTCATGCAGAGGGAAAAGAGAGCAGACACTCACCACAAAGAGCTGTCACACTGCCAAGACTCTTTCTTATTCCCGTATTTATCCCCCCCCCCCCCCCCCGCCTTTGATGAAAAGACATGCCAGCGATATTTCAGGGGCTTAGGCGAGACAGACAGCGTGGGTTTCATGTTTTCCCGTAGCTTTTGTCTGAACTGCAGGAGGCTGAAGTCACAGGTGTGAACGCGCCGTCACAGACACCAAACCTCCCCCCCCCCCCCCCGACACTTTTTGGCTGCCGAGTCACACCCGACTCCAATCAGGCATCTCAGCAGACGGCACAGGATCACCCGCGGAAACGATGGGACCTCAATTTGCAGCCAAGAGAGTGCGCCAGGTTCAGCGGGTTAAAAGAGAGGGAAAATAAAAGCTTTTTATTTCTCAATGACAACACTTCATAAAGATATATTGTTAGTGATTTGTCAGGTATTAAAGTCGCCTGTGTTCTCCATTCAAGTGTGGGAAAGCTGAATGACCCTCAGCTATGCGGCAAAGAACCCGTTTGACAAATATAACATCTGCTCACTATCTTGCTGCAGCAGCTGTCCTGATGCTCTATTCTCTTTCTCTCCCACTTTGCAGGAGTACTGAAGGACTACCTGCGAGAGCTGCCCTACCCTCTCATCACCAAGCAACTGTATGAGGCAGTGTTGGAGTGCATGGCCACGAGGCCTCTGCGGATAGGAGTGGCGGGCTGCGAAAACGACCAAGCTGACTCGGAGCACACTGTCAGCCTGCTGGACAACCTGCCAGATGTGGAGAGGGTGAGTAAGGCTGTGCATCCCTCATTTGGCTGTCAGTGTCATCATAGTGCTCGGATAGTGGTTTTGAAAGGGATAATTGTGGCATAGATGATGATGATGGTCATGATGATGATGCTACTGCTGTTACGTAGGCTTTCACATTGCGGGATATTAGTGGAGGCATTCAGTCCGCAAGACTATACTGCTGTAATTTTCTCCAACACCTTTTCACCGTCATTGAACTGTTTTCAGATTATTGACTAAGGATACAAAATTAAAACTAAAGCCTGAGTCATACTGGATTTTTGAGGCAACAACCCAATATGTCAGCCTATGTATTTTTTTCATGACACACAAAAACAGCTTAAAAGAGTATTTTTGAGAATCCCTTTGTGACCAAATATAAACTATGTAATAATGACACTGTTTATAAACTACCTCAACCATAGCATACTGCAATTTGTTGTTACTTAGTGGCTGTCAAACCGACAGCTGATGTCTTTTGAGACTGCAGTCTCAGAAGACATCAGCTGTCGGTTTGACAGTCTCTTGAGGCAATGGCCAGTAATTTGGGGCTACAGTGTAGCCATATGCTGGTACTGATGACTCACTTTGTTTGTTAAAGGCATAAATTTTCTCCATGTCTTGTCAGAAATGTAGATGTTTACTGCTGTAAATAGCATCATAAGCTAGATTTTGCAGTGTAGTTCTGCTGCTACCAGTGGTACTACTACAACTACTAATCATAATAATAACATGTCTTATTTGTCTGTGTTTGCCCGCTTGTGTGTGTGTGTGCATCAGATGACACTGCAGAAGCTTCTTGACCACCTAAAGCTGGTAGCATCCTGCCAAGAAGTGAACAAGATGACATGTCAGAACCTGGCAGTGTGTTTCGGCCCAGTGCTGCTCAGCCAGCGTCAGGACGCGTCCTGCCACACCAACCGAGTCTTCATCGACTCCGAGGAGCTGGCCAGCGCGCTGCACTTCAAAAAACACATCGAAGTCCTGCACTACCTGCTGCAGCTCTGGCCAGGTGAATTAGAGAATAATGTTAACTTTAGACGATGTTTTCTCACGGAAATACAGTTCTACCAAGTAATTGTGTTTGAAACACATTGTTTTTTATAGTCAGGTCACGTATGTCTGTAAGTCTATACCAGGCTCTCTGTCTGCTTGCTTGAGGGTCTTGTACAAATCAGTGCCAGCTCTGCGGTTCAGCTCCACAAAGGGCTGTTAAAGAGCTGGGCTGCTTTGATCCTTGAGGTTATCCACCATTGGCACAAGCACAGCTGATAGCCATTGGCCACCATCTGTTGGCTCCTCAGAGATGAAACTCTCCGCAGAGGGCTTCATCACAGCGGGCTAAGCCAATCAGAGCCAAGCCAGTAAGCCCCAATGTGAACCAAACTTTTGAGGCGTGGCGCCCTGTCTTAAGATAAATGACCAACCAAGGACAGATACCCAGTACCAGCCTCCCTCACACACAGGTCATCTGTCTGCCTGCACAGCTGCTCTGTGCCAGCTGCAGCTGTCTGCTCAGTGTGAGATATGAAGGGACCCAAAGATTATTCAGGAGGCAGTTGGGAATGATGAAAAAGAGCTGCAGGCAGGGGAAAATTCGTATTGGTCACAGGGACTAATTTGATATTTCTTAACCTTAGGCGTTTCATTTTTTAAACCTTGTGTTCACCGCGTCTCTAATCAATGTGTGAGCCATTCAGTGGCTGCTGTGGTGCAGTTCAAGTCTCAGCTGCTGTGAAAAATTAAACAAACATTACAAAATTGCCCAGTGCGCTTTGCTTACACGCAGGTTGAAAAGATAAGGCTGTGAGAAAATCCATTACTGCTATTAAAGGACATAACCTTATTACTAGCTGGCAGTTTGCCTGTTCTTTCCTCAGTTGAAAAAGCAATTTTTTATGAACATTGAGGTGATGAGGCTGTTAAAAAAACATTTAAATCCAATTTTAAATCTGCACGGTCATCAATCTAAGCCTGCTTACTGTATCTTAATTGAAAGTAAGCTATTTTTGAGAGTGCTGTGATTTTCTTTTAACTTTGTCTCATTATGTCAATGTGTCTCCAGGCACACATTCTTCAAAATTCACATGCATGCTGTATTTTGAATAGTCTTTTCAAAGTCTTCCTAACATCACGTCGGACAGACTTTATCCCCGAAAGATTCAAATCCTCAAAACTCTCCTCGTAACCTGCAGCTTAAACCAGATCTGCTGATTGATGTCTGAAGAAGAACTGACTCTGTGTCTGGTCTGGCTTCTAAATTAAACTGCGTCCTCAAAGTCCCACGTTGGACCAAGTCTGTGTGAACTGCTGAAGTCGAGCATCCTCCACCCTCCTTAACAGAAGCAGACACGGAGGGAAGCAGCAAGTAAATAAGTCAGCATTTGCGAATCCCATAATTGCAGGTAGCTGGGTGAAGTACAAGGGGAATTTCAAAAGTTAAACAAAAAAGTGCAAAGACATTTTTCTCTCAGAGGACAGAGCATACTTGCAGATAATTAGGGAGGGAGATGGGGTCAAGTGGTTTCGTCAGTAGCAGTCTGCACTTGTTCTGCACTCCTGTCTGCAGCTGATGTCAACCAGCTAGTGCCTATAATGACCTGTAATAACCTTGACGAAGCCCTCAGTCCAGTTTCAAGCCTTTGTTTACGCCCTCAGTGACATCTCCATTCTGTCCTGTTCCCCAGCTCAGAGCGTAACGCGCCTGGACTATAATTAACGACATTCCAGGCTTAACCTTAGCCCTGAGCCCCTGACGCTTCACCCTAAAATTTCACAACCATTATGGGATATTTTCAGCCGCATTTTCACGCCTCTCTCACACAACATTGTTGCTCAAGTGTGCATGTCTTTGGACAAGTGCATCAGATATTAGTGATGCTCTTTCCAAGTAGTGTAATGAGAGAGAGCATATGTGTGTCGTAGAGGCTGTGTGTTTGGTTTGAATTATTATCAACTGTAAGCGTGAGCAAATTTGATTAGACAGAAGAGAAGGATGTCTGTGCGTGTAGCGTGCGTGCACTGTTTGTTACTCAGCTTGTCTGCAGGGATAAAGAAGAAAATCAGCACAAAGCAAAGTCAATTTTGCCGACTGTAACACGAGGAGCAGTATTTTTGTCTGATTCCTGCCTTCATTTTCTCTGCTGACGGCTAATGACTCTAATCCCGTCATCAGTGAATCATGTCTGAAATTAAATAACACGTTGTCTCTTAAAGGAGCATAATTTCTGTTTGTTTTAGGTGATAATTGCTTGAGTCTTTAGCCTCAGGAGAGTTGCAAGGCGTGCAACCGCTGTACCTAAGTACTGCATCAGCAACTGCCAATCCTGATAAATGAAATGGAGTAAACTTAAGTCATCTTCTTTTTTTTTTTTTGGGGGGGGGGGGGGTTAAGATAATATTTGAAACCTTTAAACTGTTGTACGTGACTTACAGCCATAGCTTTTAACACCTTTTGTTGTTTTTTTTTGCTCCCTTTCAATCCAGTAAGGGAGAGCTAGCGGTGTCAACAAGTGTAGGTACACACAGATAAAGACAGACAGGTAACCGGACTGTGCTGGTTGTGTTGGAGTGCTCGCTGTTCCTTTTTGGTGGCACAGTCAGATATTCTTTCATAATGTGCAAACAGGGTTTCAGTTTAGTTAATTTTTAAGTGTGGTTCAGTCAACAGTTGATAACAAATAGTACAGAAGGATGGCATCAAAGGCACAGAGTGTGGTGGTGTGACTTCAGCATGTGTTTGTCTGACTTTGAGCACAGCATGGCATGTTCAGATTGTATTTGGTGGGGCGTGTGTCATTAATCAGGGCTCCCACAATCTAATTAAGTTATTGCTGGCTTATTCAGATATCTTTGTTGCCCTAATAGAGGTTCATTCACATAAACCTGTGAGCTAAATTTTGTTATCAGAAAAAGGCTTTTTGTTTTCAAAGCATGCCTTTAAATGTTAGTTTGACCATGAAGTCACCAAAGGGGGTGACTTGTAACACTTAAAAGGTCAGTTCACACAAATTACCAAAAAAAAAAAAAATTTGTCACTTATGATATTGTGATATCTTGCTCTGCATAAAGTGTTAGTTTTTATGTCTATGTTTTGAGATCCCTGTGTGACTTTCCATAGTTTTCACTGGAACTACTCATTAACCAAAAAAATAGTCACTATGAAAATTAGGGTGGTGACAGATATCTGAAAACTTGGGCAAAATGTCTGTCAGAGGCTAAAGATGGCTGAGTTTTAAAGCTAGAGCAATGATACTGGTATCATATGAGGCTAGAAGAACGCTTCAAAGTTAAGACAAAAAAATTTTGAGGGACAAACAGTATGGCCGTTTTCACAGAGGTCCCTTGACCTCTCACGTCAAGATCTCAGAATGAAAATGGGTTCTGTGGGTACCCACAAATCTGTCCTTTACAGACATGCCCACTTTATGTTAGTCCCATACAGTTTTGGACACAAACTATGCACTTGTTTGCATACAATTTTATTACAGATGTATGACCAGAAAAACAAGACACAGTGCTGAACTGCATCTCAAATAGATCAGTCCTCAAGTTTCCAGCTTTCAGGTGATATACTACATCTATGTAGGAAATACTGTTGACGTGCTATCTCCCCGTAATGATCCCCTGCTCCCCCGAAAAAAGGCAAAAATGGGTCTTCAGTATGGGGGTCCCAGAGAGTTGCTTGCGTGCTGCTATTTTGTCTTTTCGATCAGTGTTGTAGCAGCACTGATTTGAAAGAAATTAATCTGAAAGTAAAGATCATAAAGTAAATTTATTTGTATTCATGTGATTCCCAATGAAAACACTCTGGTGAGAATTGCTTCACCATTTAATATGGCGTTACCAGTGATAAAAAATGTGATTAATTGCGTTTCTACTAAAAATGAATAATTTTACAGCTGTAATAAATAAATAGATTAGAATAAATAGAAATATTTGTTGTTGTTTTTTTCTTTTGTAATTTGAGTGAACTGACCCCTTAAACATATACTTCATCATTTTGGGAAATATTCTTTCCAACATTAAAAAAAAATCCACTTAATATCACCTCTACCTGTGTCCTTGTTTCCAGTCTTTATGCTAAGCTAAGCTAACCTGCTGCTGGCTGTAGCAACATAATTACTGCACAGAATAATATTCAAACACATGATCTTCTCAAATCACAGGTTGCAAGACAAGAAATAAGCATATTTCCCAAAATGTCTAATCATTTATTTATTTATATTAGTCCAGATGGCTCCTATACACCTGACTAGCTCCTGATTGTCTCTCTTCCTGTCTGCTCCTCCAGTTGTGGACCCACATGGCCGATCCTCCTCCCAGCCCCATACAGCTTCTGTGGCTCCAGCCTCATCTGACCTGCTGTCAGCTCCTCCGCTACGGCGGAAAAAAGAGCGTCCCCAGGTCCTGAACCTCTCTGAAGCCGAGATGGCGGGTGTTCTGCGGCCCAAGCCAGGACGTTTGGACAGCCCCAGCAACCGCTATGCTGGTGACTGGAGCGGCTGCGGTGAGAGCTACTTCCCTTGTGACATCCTGTTGCCTCCCAGCAAAGAGGAGGCGGACTATGATGATGTGCCCTCTGAGGACACGGAGGCAGCTGAGGAGACTCAGGAGAAGCCTGAGGATGCAGGGGAAGATAAAGGGCAGATGGTCACAAGCCCCGCGTCTGATCCTGCTGAGCAGGAGCAACCTCAGAGAGAGGAGGTGGTGAAGGAGGACAAAAAGGAGGAAGAGGAGGAGAAGCAAGAAGAGAGTGATAGTTCAGGCAATGGGCAGCCATTAGAGGACAAGGAGGAGGAGAGGGTGTGCGACCACATCCTGCCCCCTCGCCTGCCCAAAGAGCACACCTACCAGGCTTACATGAAGATCCAGGATATCAGCCCCGTGCTGAGCAACAGGGTCAACCTGAGAGACCTGCAGGAGAGCATCGACACTCTGATAGGAAATCTGGAGAGAGAGCTCAACAAGAATAAGCTCAACGTCGGATACTGACTCTTGCGACAGTGACACACACACATCCAATCACACACTCATAAAGCCTAATAGGGTTGGGAGAAGACCTTCTTTACCGATCAAGGTGCTTCAGGATACAGCCACAGTGTTTCCATGGAGACCCTGTATTGTTGGTGCGGTGCTGCTGTAAAAAGGACGAGATGAGAAGAAAAGCAACGGGGCACTTCTGGCATTTGTACCTTACCCATAGACATTCCGTAATGTTTTTATTTTTGCTTTTATTTTGTCGATTGTCTTACTTCATGTTGTTGGTTTGTCTCAGTCCAGTTCTGTGTTCCATGTTGTTATTGTTGCTTCTCTTCTTATTAGAAGAACCCATTGACCCCTCAGGGGTTTAAAAGGTGCCTTAATTGTGTGAAGGTGGTACGTCAAGAGGAGAATCCACCCTGAAATGAAATGCATTCCCTCCTGTGATCTTGATACAGTGTTGACAACCAATAGGATAACTTTTATGATGTCATGAAGAGCTGGTTTTCCGTTGACAAAGACTGTAGTGTATCATGTTTTTTAGCAGGTATGAATCCACCTTTGGTACTATGGAGCTTTATGCATGCAAGCTTTTAAGCAGTGATACTGACACCAACATTTGTAGAGAAAAGTTACAGATAGACTCTTTAAAACTTGACCATTTTCTTACCAAGACATCCCAGTGCTCACCATAAGAATTTTTTGGCAGGTTTCTGAAGCAGCATTTGGACACTAGACACTTCCACATCTATGCAGTGGTAGGAAAAAATCTGGGATGCATTAGGCCTTTCAATTAAGAATTGGTTTCCAACAAAAATATGTAATTAGGTAATTACATTAATAAAAAGTAATCATAGAAAACAAAATCATGTCGGTTTTACAGTCGAGCCAGGCCCTCTATCACTTTGGCAGTGAAAAAACTATGTTCCAGTATTTTCTTGAACCTCACTGTTATTGTCCAGAACATTGGTCTCTAATTCTTAAGGGGAAAACTCTGGGATTTGTTTCTGAATTCTAGTAGTTTCTAGCTCCTACCATATATTTTTGAGCATGTAAACACAGTGTTTAGTAATACAGACCAAGATCACAGGAGAACCAGAGTACATTCTGTTTGAGGGTGGATTTCCTTTTTTTTAAGGCAGCAGAGAGCTTTTCTATTGAGGTATGAAACACTAAATGTTGTACAACAATAATGCACTTACGAGGCAGGCAGTAGTTTAGATTGTCATTATAGTTCATGCAGTAAATAATATGGACTGTGGACTGAGTCGAGAGTTGAGAAACAGCCGCCACTGAAACCTCCTCTTAAAGATAAATATGAAAGAATATGGCTTGAAATTTATTTTACGTTCCGCATTGTGTGAGATGTTCATAGACACCCATGTACAGGCATGCGTACACCTGTCAGAATTGGATAATAACACTCTTATCTCTGTTCACAGAAAGCTGTACAGTAAAGATATAATTGAACTTAAGCAGGCAAGTAAAAACAGAGACAGTGTGTTTCATGTGGCATCATATTCACTTTAGGCTTGGTATGGTCCAACATTTTGGGGAACGTGGTTATTCAGTGTTAGATGAGAAGATTGATACCACACTCATGTTAATTTGCTAAATATTAAGCTAGAGCTAGAAGATCATTAGCTTAGCTTATCTTAGCTTAGTTTAGCGTAAAGACTGGAAGCAGGGAGATAATCTGGAAGCCCATTTCTGCCAATGTGACTAAAAAACCTCAAAATAACAATGTAGTATTGCAACATAAGAAAAAAATTTCTGAAAATAATTTTCTTGACATAATGACTTATCTTAAAATAATAAGCTTTCTCAAAATAGTGGCCATATTGTTTTTCATTCTGAAATAGCCTATTAAATCATTATTTCGAGAAAGTTTCTCATTTTAATGACTTCCAGGATCCATCACATTAGCAGAATTGGGCGTCCATAGCAAAACAAACAACTTACAAGTGGCGGTAGTGCACCTAATAAGCTGGTTGCCAACCACCGTTAAAAGACAAAAAGAAGAAGAAGACGAAGAAGAAGAAGAAACAACTTACAAGCTAAAACTCACCAATTAACACATTACATGTTGTTAGTTTAACCTGTGCTGATGTACAGTCTTTATGCCATGCTAACATTAGCTAGCCTGAGAGTGCTATCAATCTTCTTCCTCTGCAAAAAACTCAGACAAGCAAATTTCTCAAGATGTTGAGCTATTACGTCAAATACCACGAACCAGTCACCTTCCTGCTTCTCGCAGCTTCTTGGCAAAACCGTGAAACAGACAAAGCGTAAATGTGAAGCACAATTTTTGGAGCAGCAGTGGAAACTGTTAGCGGAGGGCTTCAGTTAGTACGACTTAGCTAGCTGCCTAAATCGACAAAGGACGTTTTCAGCAATCCAGGGATTCAGAATGATCAGTATTTAACCTATATGTATATGTATATAATTATATAAATGTATTCGGAGTATATTATTTTTACAGCTTCTATTTCAATGGCGTATTTAAATACTTCTGATGACCTCGTAGTGTTGTAGCAATAGTCGCTTTCCCCCCTCCTTCAAGCTACCTGTACACATCTTAATGTGCTGGACTAATGGTACAACGTTAGCTGTAAAATATATGTTAAAATCGTGCTCTTGCAGAAAAAGTGATATTGTTATTTTTATTGTATTGTGTATATATTTGACATTGTTTTGTGTCTCTGGTGGACTAAGCTGTGTTCATGATTATTGGTGTTTTGATTTTTTTTTTTTTTAAGGTACTGAACGTTGCATGGTCAAAAGCTTTACTGACATAAACAAGGCTCTTTCTCATCTGCCTTTGTATTTACTATTTATGTGTAAAAAGACTTATTTTGTAATGTATGCTCGTTTGTTCGTCACCCTGTTCCTCCAATAGACGGATGACTGCACTGGTCAAGCTTTTCTTCAGAGGACTGAAAGGCAGACAGTGATTTGCTTCGGGACACTTCCAAATTGTATTTTTTTCTCTATAAATATGCAGTGTACTCACCATTATCCTGGAATATGGCCATTTATTTCAGCTACCAAACATTTGCATCTCAAATTGGCATCTACAGTCTTGTTCTAAAAACATCGTCTTAAAACAAATGGAAAAAAATATGATCATTTCACGAGACAGTTTCAGCTGTAAAACTCCAGAATTTAACATTTGTTTTGAGAGACAGGTATTAGAATAGGCTTGAAGATGCACAATTGATGTAGTGTTTGCATTTTTATTTATATATTTTTCATTTTTATTTTTCTCTTTTGTTGCACACCCCACCCTCCAGCATGCTATCTGTCACAGTCCTGCTGCTTCATGGTGGTGAAGCTGTGGCTGCTGCTGTCATTCTGAGCGGGTGTGGTGAAAGTGAGTTTCAGCAGGGTTCCTTTCAAACCATCTGTCTGCCCGGGCAACACAAAAACAACCAGGGCCTCATTTACAGTAAAGAAACCAACATGGAGAGCATCACTTAGAATATATTTTTAAATTGGAAATTCTTCAGCTGCTGATTTCTGCCTACAAACACTTCAAAGATGGAGTTTGACTGGTATGTTTTTTATGAGGAAGCCCTCTGAGTGATGCTCAAAGAAATACAGTACACTTTTTTTTCATAATTTCCTCTCCCTTTTTTTAACAGAATATATCAACAAACACCTGCATCATTTTTCTGTGTTACATCTTAGATTAATCTTTCTGTCTTGTCCTCTTTGTCCTTTGGAGAGAAAATATCACATGGAAAACATCACTAAACAAAACAAAAAGTGCTTTGTATTGATCCTGAGAGATGTATGGTCATAATAAAGTATATTATTTTACATTCACATGTGGACTGTGAGTCTTTTTTTTGGCAGAGATACAGAGTCCATCACTTTATCTGCCAAAGATGTAATTGAGCTTTCATCTCAGACACATTTTTACGACATTAATAGGTAATTTTCCACAAGGTTTAATTTGCAGTACCACCTTGAATGACCAGAATTAAATGCTCATTAAGACTACTTGAGCCAGAGCTTCACAAACACTGGAACAGGATTTTGCAGATCTGATTATGCAGCTGTCCAAACAAAGAAAAAATATTTCTGCTCTAGAAAATGCCAAAATATCTTTCCCTGCAGTCAGAATAGTCTGTTTTTAGTGCAAAGTTAACATCCTCTCACTCCTACACACACAGACAAGCCTGGAATTCATTCATAAAAAACTGCTCACGGTTGGTATTCTGCATGGGGCCCAGAAATCATATCACTCTTGTTGAAATGACTTGATACTGCAGTCACACTTTCCCAAACCATAAACACTGTCTTTGTTTTGTTGAAAACCATCGGGAAAAGATGACCTTAACTTCAGGAAACTGGACTTTGTGTTTCTTTTCTTTAGATCCATCTCTTTGCTGTGGGAGCACTGTAACCCAGCCTCGGCAGAGAACAGATAAATAAGTCGGGGAATTGCCCTTGTTGGCTTGTGGGAATCTCCCAGAACAACTTCCAGCTTCAGGGACATTCCCAGGATGCAGCTGCATTTAACCGTCCAGTAAAATCCACTGCTGGAAGGCTGCACTTTCACTGCGGCTCCAAAAAAACCAACATTACCACAAACGCTTGTCAGATACAGTATATACAATTAACTAAACTTAGAGCACTGTGTGTCACAGGTAGGCAGTTTGCTGAAACAGTTAAACGTCATTTTAAGGTAATTTTCCAAAATGAGATCTTAACTCAGCACCGTGAAAACTGCGCCCAGCTCCAGCTGAGGTGATACGTATCTCTGGCACCTAGCATGAGAAGTCAAAGCAGCCGCGGGCCTTTCAGCACTAAATGGTTTTAAGCCTTGTTTGATGTCACTACTGTAGGTTCATATCATGTTTTTATGGCTGCCTTGAACAGGTATGAGAAAGCTCTAGGGTACAGAATGTACACATACCTGCCTGCACCCTGGAGCACTGTTTTATATCCCTGCTGAGAGAAAGAGAGAAAAAACTCATCTACCTGCAATAAACCCTCATAAACAGTCAGACTGGAATTTTGTGGCAATGGAGCCAAATATTTAAGTGACAGTTTAGAAATGTATATAATTTTAAACGCAGAGAAAAATGTTCCTGTCAGTCTCGAGTTAAATTTAGGTCTTTTCACAATAAAAAATGAGTCATTCAATGTGTAATATTTATCTTTAGCATTTTAAATTCCATTGTCAAACATCTGGAAAAAGGACTCAGACTCAGGTGCCTCTTAAAAGTACTTCATCCATGTTGGACTTGCAAAGCAGGTCTCTCAGTCCCAATAAAAGCAAGAGTGAAATCCCATATGAAGACAGAGGTAGACATAATAACAGTGGAGCCTGTTTGGATAGTCAAGGTCGCCACTTGATATCTGTCGGAGTGAACCAAACTTCTGTTCATTTCTAATTTGGGAGCGGCAAGAGATATGGGTCTCTTCAGGTAAACATCCTTGACAGCCACCTGCATGTGAAACCAGACCTTTTCTCCCCTTTCTCGTCTTCTTCTTCCCCGTGTTCTCCTAATCTCTGCTGACCTTTGAGTCAGTATCATGGCTGCGAGTCAACCAGCCAACCATAAAAACACTCGCTCTTTGTTTCAGACTTATTTTTGGTGTAGTGTTAACTTTGGTAATAAAGATTAAAGGTTTGGGACAAGTGGACCTTTGAGTGATGAGACGTCACAGCAGACAATTAAAATCATCTATGTGACACAATGACATTATGGAAAAACAGCTGATGATATCAAACTAAAATAACGAACGCATCAAGATGTATTAAGTCGAACTACAGCATTTCAGGTAAGCAACATGTAATCTAGCTGTGGTAATCACATCCTGAGGAAACATTAATCCATGAAAAATCCAACCAGCATGTTATTTCTATAGTGTGCTTTATGTTAACCTTATTTTTTCTCATGGAAAATTTCAATAAGGGATGTGGAAATGTTTGCTCTTTCAGGTCCAAGTTTACCATGAAATGGTATCAGGTGTGTGCAGCCAAGGTGACGGTCTCTAAACACTCAAACACTGACAAAGAACAAGAGGGCTCTTCAGATAAGAAATAAAGCCTCTGTTTATTTCATATCCAAAAGGCGACAAAGTGGAGGACATGCATTTGTGTGTAATCATATACATGTAACTAGATTTTGCAAAGACCTGGGATCTTGCGGAGTCACCAGGCCCGTTTCCATCGCAGGAATGGGGTAATTTTACGGGGCCGTTGGTGCGTGTCTCCACCGCAGGAACCACCCCCGAAGGACAGAGTTCTGGAACTTTTACGGGGGCTAAACAAGTCCCTGCCTTGGGGTAGGTACTCAGAACAGCCACGAAAGACTCCTGGCTGGGGTATGGGGATTACTTGGTGCTGATTGGATATACTCAAGGAGGGATGTGACGTCAACAGAAAGCAACAAAATAGCCGGCATTTTTAAAACTCAGCAGACGAGAGTTAGCTCATTCATATAGCTTTCGCCGCCATTTAAGAAAAACTCACTAAATGGCCCGAGAAAAAAAAAAAAATTTCCAGCGGATATCTTAGTTACAACAAGATTGGTCTATGGGGATTGACTGACCTCTGGAGCCAGCCTCAAGTGGATATTCTAAGAACTGCAGTTTTTAGCACTTCAGTGTTGGCTTCATTTTTCAGCCCTGGAGGTTGCCCTTGTTTGCAAGACTACAGCTAGATTCTTCTTAAAAAGGTGACTTCCCATACTCCTCTAGGTGGAAAATATTATGCTTAGCTCCCTTTGAAAAAAATGACTGTTCCTTAAGTGTCTGCAAAAACACATACCTGTAGAAACACAAGATATAAGGCACATACGTTGACAGTATTCTTGTCAATTCAGGGTCAATTTAATATAATCGATAACGATAAACTGTATTTGCGTAGAAACTTTACATTTTGGATTTTGTTGCCTCAACTTGCCACCATCCTATGTTGGTTAGCTGTGTTTTTTAGTGGGAAAAGACTGTGAGAATGGGAGGCCAACCGCTTCAAAATTTAAGGTTTCTCACTTGAATAAGCATTGGGTGTTGGATCAGATACACAGCATATTCAATATGGCATTCTTGTGCCTTGCAGAGTCTCCTCCATGTTTACTGTATACCTGGTTTGCTACTTCCTGTTTGGTGCTGGAGAGAGCATACTGGTTGTTTGCAGTGTTCATGGCATTGAACTTCACCATTTGCATAAGCCAAGACTAGAAACTTACAATAATATTGAATATGTTCGATTTTGAAGGAACATCAAGGCATGACAAACACTGACTGAAGACAGCTCAGACAGAGTTTTACTATGACCACCATACACATATACACAGAGATCAAGATCATGAAAGCGCACACCAACAGAGGTAAAACACATGATTATATTACATGCTGGAAATTTGCCTGCAACAGTATAATTGCTTGAAAAGTCATTTGGTGAAAGGCCGGCATAAGTTGTGCTGATGATGGATTCGTGACAATGGTGGACTTTTTTTTCGAATTCATGACAAATAATTCTACTCACAAGACTACTAATAAAGCCTATGAAATACACCCAATTTGGGCTGAAAGCAAGTATCCTCTAACTTCCTCTCCTGCCCTAACGTGTGTAGCTGCACTTGTGAACTAAGCACACTTTCAATTAAGGGTGACGACAGCAATTAGCTGTTTTAGTCTTCAGTAAGACCAATTTTGAACTGAAACTGTTTGGATTACAAATTCAGTGACAGTGTTTATATCTCATATTTAAACCCTAGTTTTTTAGAACTTAAATTATTTCTTTGAAGGAGAAATGTCAACAAAAGAGTCATTGTGTCACACACATGGTGTGGACACTGGTCCCTCGATGTAATCATGGCTTTATGCACATAACAAGGATTGCCACTGTGTACATGTCATTTGGTACAAATTACAAAGTTATATTCAGCACGCTCAGTCCTTTTGTATGTCTTTCATTAGACATGTTCTGAGAGGCTCGAGTCAGTTTATGTTCTCCAATACATACTACCCATTCACTCCTTATAAACATGGGCGAGCTAAGCCCAGGTAATTGCTGGGAACCTTTACATTTTGACCCTGGGCACACATTCCATACATGCAGTGCCCTACAAGAGGAGGGCTATTACGCACATTTTACCAAGGTCCCAGACTTTCTGATGTGTTTTTTTCGGGGGTCTTTTGTTCCCCTACAGTCCAGCCCCTGTACTTGGCAGCTCATCTGAGGGCCTCGGGGCAGATCTCTTGACGCACCGCTGACAGATCCGCCTGTTCTGGACCGCGGTGATGATGAGAGAGCAGACCAGAGGAAAGGGGGGAGAAGATGAGGAGAGAGCGAGAGGTGAAAGTGAAGAATGGAGGGAAGGAGAACACAGACGAGCGGCGCTTCAGATCCTCAGGGGCTGGGCCTCACACAACGTAGGCCCTCTCCTCTGTCCTCCCTGCCTCTTCCCTCCTCCACCTCCATTGCTCTGTCACTCAGGACTAGACTATTTCATTTTAATAAGGCTAATCCCTCCTAGAAGTAAGCTGCTCATCACCTCTCCCCCTCCTGCTCCTCCAGACGAGAGCAATCTCCTTTCAGCGTGAGGACAGGATGAGGGTGAGGGTTTGCTCCGCTTGATAGGAGAGAAAAATGTGAAAGGTGAGACTGAAAAGAGGCCTTGACAGCAGCTGTGGTCGGGCTCAATGAGAAGATTTGGGCCTCCGTGGTTTGATAAACTTGCAGGTGGCACACCTTTTGTAGTGATTCATCCTCCAACCAGCCTGTAGCATCAGGCTGAAATGAGGCGCGGTGATAACTTTGTTCTCCGCAGAGGAAGTGGAGTGACACAGTCGGTATTTTAGTGTATGCTATCGCCTGCCTCCTGTCAGCAGAGCACTCTCCAGCTGTCAGCAGTAAAACTTAGTTTGCCTGCTGTTTCAGAAGTCACCTCAATGCTGTCTACTCGCCGATAGCCTCTTTTCCTAAAGGAGTATTTCCGCATTTTGGGAAATATGCTTATTTGCTTTCTTGCTGAAGGTTAGAAGCCCGTTCTCACTCCCAACTTGTTAAATACAGCCACTCTGTCAGTGGATCTCGGTGTCAATCACAGACGCACAGAGGCACCCTTTGCAGCGATATGATATGCACCAGGCAGTGGCTGTTTCTGACGCAGCGGGCAACAACCCAACTCGTCAAATACCGCCTCTTTGTCAGTGGACCTTGGCGGTATGATACGCTCCAGGCAGCAGCAGTTTGTTATGCCACCTGAAACTACTGCAGTATAAAGAGCCAGAAACATGGGAGGGGAGGTGGGTGGGTCAAAAAAACTCTGGATTTTCACTCGGTAGCCTGCTGTTTGTTTTGCGTGTGAAACCAAAAGTCAGTGGAGTTATTTTAATACTAGGTGGTGAAAACCTAAAACCATATTTTACCTCCCTCAATTTATTTATTTTTTTTTACTTACATAATAAGCAGAAACAGTTCATTTCCAGTAAAAATGGGAGTGTATTTTGAGAAGACACATGTAACAAGCGCAAATTTAACCTCTAGAACTGATGCAGGAGTGTACATAGTATTTGATGAATTGGACTGAGAACGTGTTGCTCATGTCTTTGGGAGCTATATCAAGCTACAGCTAGCAGCCAGTTAGCTTAGATTAGCACAAAAACTGGTTATAGGGGGAAACAGGTTGCCTGGTTCTGTCCAAAGCCACCAAATTTACCCATCAACACTACTAAAGTTCACTAATTAACATAATATTGAAACTACAAAATCTGAAGTATGAAAACGACACAGGGATCATGTGTCGAACTATGTCTGGCTTGCTTTCCCTGTTTTCAGTCTTTGTGCTAAGCTAAGCTAACTGGCGTCTGGCAAAGTCACTTCATATTCAATGGGCAGATATGAGGATTGCATGGATCATCTCATCCAGCCATGACAAGTAAATAAGTGCATTACCCAAAATCTGGAAAGAAAAAAAAAAACTCACTCTGAAAAAGTAATGCATAGGCTACTATTAACTTCCTACAAACAAATGAGCTTTATGTCATGGAAGCAACATGTAAAAATGTTGCTTTGGTTTATCCTACACTATTTCAATCACTGCCTGTTTGTCTGTTGTCATCACTGATGATAGCTTCTTTAAAAAGACCGTTCAAACTTTCCGTGGTCACAGGAAAAGCCTTAAGGGTTTTCCATATGTTTGCTTTAATAGACTGATAACAGATCCCACTCTGGAGGGACTGCATCCCGGTCTGGGTTTTCCAAGTACTGTATAAAACACATCTCAATGTACACCTGAACCTAAATTCCTCTGGCAGGAATATTGTGAATATTTCCTCACTGAAGTGCCTTCTTTTGATGTGAATCAGGCGGCAGAGCATCAGTTGTTCATGCTGCGTGGCACAGCAGGGTTGAGTGAGAATCTCCTGCCTGAGAGGAAGACCTTCCTTTTCAAAAAGACAAACAAACAAGTAGGGTAGGATAATAAATAAACTAACAATTAAAAGTGGAGACATTCAGAGGGCTGCACAACTAAACTGTGGGCAAAAATACAAAGGGGCATTGTCAAATTATTGTTTCCAAGGTCAAAAAATAAACTTTCATGCTCATTACTTTATCAAAGTGCTGGTCACAGCCACACGTGGCAATGTTTCCCAGGCCAAACTCTTTAATTTCATTAGTGTGTTATCGACACAGGTTACTTTTATTTATGGTCAACCATTCCTGAACAATTCACATCACACAGTTGGTTTGATTTTGAGTTAGTTTATTTGCTTTTACATTACATTGTTTGATTTATGTTTACACATTCTAGCATTGTAGGGTTACACAGGCAAAATGTTTGATATTAATAATCTGTTTCTTTGTCTTTGAGTTACTGTGGTTGTTTGGGGAGGTCCCGTTCTGGTGAAGCATAAGGCTGGCTGAGGGCCGAGGACTCTTAAATCCTGGAGCCAACTCACTGGCCCAAACCATGTGCTGCCATGTCATGGGGTTGATTTCGGTTTATTTAGTTTTGCTTTGTATTTAGTAGTAGTTGCCGTCCCTTTATGGTTACCCCTTGAGTTTATTTGGTTTGGCCAAGCCACTATATATGTTCCCTCGTGCGTCATTTTGACAGGTCGTTTAACATCTTGTTTAATTATTGTATGTAGTGTAGTTATGTTATGTTGAGCTCTTTTATAAGCCTAGTAATTCATTTCTTGGTTTCTAATTTTTCGTGCATTTTTTTTTAGTAAATAAAAACCAACAATTTTGTCAACAACACCCGTGTTCTTGTTGCCTCACTGCTTGGTCCCTAACAGACAAAATAATCCTTAACTACATAACAGTCTTCATCATGGATGGAGTTTGCTTTTCAGGACACACACACACACACCCACACATCTATACTACAGTTTGACAAAATAATGTTGTCTTAAGGTCTGCTTGTTATCTTTTTCCCCCGAGCTTTTAACCACATCTCATTGTTTTCATCAGTGGATAGAACTGGTCAGAGAGCAAACTTACTCTTCTGATGATCAGACAGATAGCTGGAGAAATAAAGCCTTGCTAACTTGTTTGGTTCAGTCAAATTAAATCAGGTCTGTTTGCGTGGCTAGTATGGTTTGTTTGGGCTGGTAAGAACGCTATCAAACAAACCCTGGTGAGGACCAAACAACCGAACTGAGACCACTCGAAAAGGTGGGTCTTGATCCACTTCCAAATGGACTCTTTTGCGGTTCATTTGTGGTGTGACAGAAAACCACCCAACAACACGATTTTATGGTAGCAGACATGATTTTAACATGATTTCAACAGCTAAACCAATAATAAACCCATCTGCTGATCATGAAATCTGTCCACAGTCTCCTATCTCCTCTCACCTATTTATGTTAATGCATACATGTAACCATGGTAACACGTGTGCACATTAGTGAGGGTATTTTCCTTGACTACAAAGCTGTCAAAACTGCCATCATTGTATCTGACTCTGTGTACTTTGTCTGTTCATTAAGTCTGTTTAAAGTGTGTGACAGTAATCCCATAGTAATAAGCTCTGAATCATTACTGTACAAGACGCCTTCTTTTCATCCTGTCTCTGTTAGTCGTTATTCATAACATGTGATTGATCTGCAGTCTAATAATAGCCCGCTAATAGTGCTTACAGTCAGATATGACTCTATGACCTCTTTATGTTACCAAAGAACATCAATATAAACACTTTAGAAGCATTAAAGTGCTGCTGCGTAAACATCTGTCAGTCACCAGAATTTGATTTCCCCTCGTGGGTCCTGTTAACGCAGGATGACGAACACCAAAGCTGTCCAGTCAACAAGTTACTGTCAGTTGGTAGAACTTCATGTTTACTCCTTTTAGTTTGTTTGCAAAAGTCAGTGTGAACAGGAACCAAACCAGGACAAAAATACAACAGTGTGCACCCTGAGTCAAGTTAATGATCGTCAAACTGTACTGTACTTTTATATTTGCTATATTTGACTTTAGACAGCACATACACACATACACACACACACACACACAGACAGTGCCTGGGGTTGGGACTGGTTAAAAATGAGAGGAATCCGAACTGTTGAGAGCTTTGAAATTAGAAAACGAAAAGGAGTCAAGAGGGAACATTCCACAGCAGTGCCCTGGTCACCTGATCTCTTATGAGGTCAAGGGTCAACTAATGAAATCTACCACCGGCCTCTCAGAGGTTTAAAGAGGACCGGCTTTTACGGTTTACAGCGATGAAATGTAGCCTGACAATATAACTGGCGATAATTTTAGCAACCCGGCGGCTGCTTTGAGGTTACAGGAAGGTGCTGAGTAAATGCTTCTTCACACAAATTGCTGTTGTTATTTTCTTTTTAACTAGATGCAAATGGTCTTTTCTGATGGACAAGAAAAAAATTAGAAACCTGTCTGAACAATCATTTTCTCAGAGGCAACCACCTGTTTCTTCTCCTGCAGAAAATGAGATGTTGTGTGTTTGTGTATCTCTCCATCTGCAGCCAGGATCTTGGATGACTGTGTGTGAAATGTGAAGGGTGCCCCTATGTTGGGAGATTTAGGCAGCAGGACCCTCGCTCCACCCCACCCCACCTAACACCCTCCCCAGCAGGAGCAGCTAAGAGGCCAGCCAGAACAATGCCAAGGCAATGGCTTAATTCGCCAGGCCAGATTTACAGCCCCTCCTGCTCAGCACCTGCTCACATTGTTTCCCAGGATTTGGCTCCCAAAACTTTGAAGAACTGGTGATAAAAATTGGACTGCAGGCAATCCACCACATACAGACACCCCGCTTAGTTAAAGAGTTCTTGTTATTATTGGGAAAATCTCCTGAACTCAAATGAAGAAATCAACTGAGGAAGATTTGACATCATGAAACCCCTCTTTAATGTCCAAAACATTATGAAGTGCGAGTGCTCAGCAGCAGAAGTTGACCTGCGAACATTTCTGCATATGTCTGTGGGACTTCAAATGCCGTGAGTGCTTATGTTACATGCAAACTTGCTTGATTGCACAACATTCTTTGCATCATCCATTACAATAATAACTAACTAGCTAGGGTGAAAACATTGCCTGCAAGTGTGCGTGCGTGCGTGTGTGTGTGTTGATTTGCAGAAGGCACATTCCTGAGCCGGCCTGGGAGAAAGTGAGAGGCTCCGCAGAGGAGAGAGGGACTGCAAAACAGAATTCCCAGAGAGGTTTGAGGAGGGGACGACTGGAGAGCAGAGGCCCCTTTTGTCACCCGGGCCTTGTTGGTGCCTCAGGGGCCATATGGACGCCTGCCTCTGTGCACCCTCACATCAGCCCATTCTTCACCCTCCTCCACCCCCTCCGCTCCGTGACAGGACCGTCCACGTGAATGAGTCATGGCCAAAGTGAAGTCGACCCCAGCTCACTTCTGTTCCATCTCCTGCCATCTTTTTCTCCTCTCTCACTCTCTGCTTCCCCCTCTCACCCAACATTCAACCGTTTGTTTTGCTGCTGTTCATCCGTTCTCTCAGTCCTCTCCCTTCTCTCTCTCTTTCCTTTTGAGGCATCTTAGACTCAGTGTGAAAACCTGGCAATAGGCAGCTGCCCTATATTATGCAGTGACCCCCCTCCCTCTGTCCCTCCAGCCTCTTGTCTGGCAGGATACCGGCTGTCAGTGGTGACTATAGGTTTGCTGGGCTGCTCTTGACCTGAGGTGGACCCGGCACTCTGAGGCGTCCTTATTTTATCCCCATGAAGGAGTGAAACTAATGGAGTCCAGAGAGCTAGAGAAGTACTCGTTGCAACACACTGCAAGAGAAACAGCATGGTCATAAATGTTATGAACAATATGACACAAGTAAAAGTTTCACTTTCCAAATATTTCCTTTGTGGTGACAGAGTGTTACTGAAATTAGTGACAACACACTGTCTTAGCTGCAAAGCTACTTGTCGGTGTGAACAGTATTCCACTGTTCCTTTGTTCCTGTTGACAAAGCTTCAAGGCCACTCACTCAGATGCAGCCCTCTGCAATCTCAAAACAGCTGAGTCTCACAAGTGATTATCAGCTAATCAGCACTATATGGCAATTGGCAGGTGATGCTACTGACTCTAAAACAAAGTAAAAATAATTAAATAGGAATCCTCTCATTACAATGTCTGGATTCACATTAGAATATTGCCAATATAGCATCCTAGCTCCAACCTACAGGTGATGTGTAACCACTGTTCAAATCATAAGGTTACAGCAGCATTACGTGATTCTTTTGTTTGGACATTTACAGGCAGCAGAACAAGTTGTACACCCAACATTAACATACAGTATCATCACCCTGAACATGTTAGCAACATTATCATTAAGTTGGAGTCATGATTGTAGCCTCCTTGCCAAATGACTCGTTTCACTACTGGGATTTGATCCATTTGGTCTGACACAATCAAATTATCATTCATGTTAGCATAGGGATAGACTAGAAGTTAGCTGCTCCGCTGCCGTAAGTCTCTTGCGCGCTGCGCATGATATGTGTCATTTCTTGTGTGATGAGTGGAGTCTTGCAACACACACTGTTTGGGGGGAGAAGGGGGGTCATAGGTGTTGGCTGCAGTCGGCGAGACGTCACCGCTACGCACTTGAGGACGGGCAGCTGTCTTTTAGACCAACTCCTGAGAAGGTCCATCTTATGTGCAACTTGGTGTGGCACAATGCATCTAAACTGACAATGGAAACAAAAATTGGCGCGGCATTGACTTTATATTCGGGGCGGCCAAGAGTGACAATGGAAAAAGGGTATAAGTGACTTCTGGGGGGGGGTGAAGAGGGATGGGGGACACATTTTGGTAACAAGGGGACAGGCCCCCCACCCCCAAAATTGCCTACTGACCAGCTCCTGAGGAAAATACCTCTCATAGCTCCTGAACTCTCAACAGTGTTCACTGTGTTCTGCTTGCTGTGTTCTGTTTGCTGTTTAGTGCTGGATAGTGTTCAGTTGTGGAAGAGAGCTGTGAGACCAAACCAAAACAGTCAAGTTGTGGGCAGTTAAAACCAAAAGAATAAGCTGAAAGACTTTGTTCCTCACTACAATTGAGTCCCCTCACATTGCACACAGTCATTTTGCCAACTGCAGCTTTAAGAATATGGTCTAGTCATGTTTTTTTCTAAAATCTGAATAATTTACAGAACGTTGTACATACTATCAATTTCCTCGCCTTGCCCTCCAAATTTAGTCAGGCCTACATCCACTCACTTCAACTATTTGATGATGGGAGACAGCTTTTTTATCGATGGTCTGAAGTCTGTGACTTTTAAATTCCCGCTTACTAAAACATTTATTTACCAACAGCACTCAAACGAGTCATACAAAATTGATTTTATACTAGAGGAGCTTTTAACAACAGATAAATATCATGAAATTAAAGAGCCGTAAAAAGACTTTCTGCCAAGGTCAGATTCTTGAGTTATTCCAGACAGTATCCTCAGGGAGCGGTGGTGAGGAGGGGGCAAATGGATGGCATTACCCAGTAACTAGATCTCAGATGGGTGGAAAAAAAAAAAATCTGTGTTTGACCCTGAAGCACCAACCCAAAAGCAGTTTGAATGTCAATGGCAGAATCAATTTCTGTTTAGTGTTCTCACAGTTTAATAAAAATAATACATTAATACATTAGACGTTATGACAAGTATTGTGAAAACAGCAACAAAATTACTAATGTGGGAATATTAAACAAAAATGTCAAAAGATTGTGTTTTCTTCAAAATAACATTAGATGAGGCAATCAAATTAAAATGGAAATAAATAAAATGATAAAACCTGTTTTACATCAAATACAAAATGTGCAGATGTGTGTGTGATATCAGGTATCTTGTGTGTCGGCAGTAGCTTGCCACAGGCCCATGCCCTTCAGGATGCTTTCCTCTAGCATCTGGCAATCATTGTACTTCTTCATGTTCACCTTATCAATCTCCTCCAGAGATATGATTGGCTTGTCGGCTTCCTGGAGACAAACATCAAAGAGGAGTTAGTCATCAACAACATGTAGCCAACTATAGGGAACTTTAAAACTTCTCCTTATCAAAAATCTATTTTCTCTCTCTGTAATCAATTTGAAATTTCATTTCTAATCACTACCAGGTGTCTTGTCCTTGATGAGAAGGTCTGGAAGTGAATATAACAGCATATATGTGAGACTGTGGCTGATTGTGGGAGCAACAAAAAGAACATCCACAAATACAAACAGACACGAGACAAAATAAAACTTCATCTGCTTTCATACCTGCCATCCAGATTCACATTTAGCCACCGAAAGATTTAGCTTCTATACTTAGCAGACTGCCAGCCACTGGCTGTCAATAGCTACACTCTCCCCTATGCCCCGGATCAAATAACAATCTGACTGAATTAAACATGAGGGGACAGAGAGGGAAAGAGAAGAAGAGAGACTACAACAGAGGAGACAGATAAAGAGAGAGGGAAGGCCTACTCCTGTTTTTCCTGGGTCAAGTCGGTGTACACACTTTTAACTGGGCAAAAAAACCCAAAAACTAAAAAATCATTTGTAGGTCTCACTGTATAGTCAGAGGACTTTGCAAAAAGCAGTGTCTGTCAGTGAGGTTAGTCTAGCTGAGGACACAAGGTCTCATTCGAGGCCACTTTGACGGTAAATATTGATGGTAGAGCACAGGGTCTGTACATTCTTTCCACAGTCAGACTCCACAGCTCACCGTCCACTTCTTGGGTTCTCCAGCTTCCTTCTTCTGTTTTGCTGACAGTTCCTCCTTCTCCAAAAAATGCTTCAATCTGTCCTCCTCCAGCTCAAAGTATTTCTTCACATTCAGAGTCTGCAAACAGACAAGAGAGAAAGACACTTGTTAGCAGGCAGCCATGAAATCAACTCTTGACTGATAACACAGTAACCCATAATGATAGTTTCTCTCTAAACACTTTAAGTCTGGTGATCATTAAACCAGAACGTGCATTACTAGAATCCCTTATAAACTTAAAATCAATTCAGTGAAGCAGCAGCGTCCACATGCTGCAGCACTGCATTAGTTACTTCTGTTTTTCAACCTTGACCAAGGGTGCATTATTTCTTTTTTGCAAAACAATGAGGAAACAACAGTCTTTAAAGTGAGAACAGAGGAGACAGTTGGACTGTCTTACCTCGCTCCTGGAGGGAATGTAAAGTGACTTCAGGATTTCCAAAACACGAACCATTCCAAGGTCATCAGTCACAGCCAGGAAGTGCTGCTTGGCTGTATGTGCAATAAAAAATCCAGTAATGAACTTTATTGCTCAAATAATCTAACAAGAAGAACCTTATCACCAAGGCTGTGAAAATATAAATAAAACAAAAGGAGAGAAGCAGGCACAGTCTATGGACTCTAGTTTCATAGACCGGGCGCGGCGGGGGCACAGCGCACCTGCGCTTTGCCAACTGGGTGTGGCCAGGCGGATTTTGTAAGTTTGGCACACCGTGCGCACTTGCGCAGCTACTCCTCTTTCCCACCTCCGTCCCTCCTACCGGCGCAAGTCGGAAAGACGAGAGAGGCGTGGAGTGGGTTTTACACACATCACACCAATCAAATGAGCCCCTCTCCTCGCCCTTAAATGCGCCGCGCAAAGGCGTAATGAGAGTTTACTCAATTCGCCATGGCAGAAGAGAGCAGCAGCGTCAGACAGCCAAACTTCTCCCAGGAGGAAACTTATGTTTTGGTCCGGGAGGTCCAAGCTCGCAGTATCCGAATATACGGAACTTTCTCTCTCGCAGTCTCACTCTGTTTCTTTTCTTTTGACTTTTCTAAGATGACAGATGCTGAATATATACTGCCTATCTGATGCTGTGGCTGTTTGTGGTTGGCTGAGAGGGATATGAACTCATTAGTTCCATTACGCGTGCCAAACGGTGCCAATCCCCTTTGATCACATGTGACGGGACAGTCGATATAGAGATACATTTATGTGCTGATTGCAGATAGTTGTACTGAATAGTGGTTTTGTGGCTATTTATTGCATCGTTAATGTGCCTGATATTCTGGAAACCTGCCTGTGAGGTTTTGGTGACGTGTGCGCACTGTCCGCCGGTCAGCCAAACTTCGGCTTACACCGGCTGCGCTCCCTCTGCGCTGACAGTAGACCTGGTTTCAGATGGCGAGCTTTTAGTGCACCTTTGGCGAAGCCTTTTGGCACGAAACTGTCACTGCGCCAAGCTGGATCTGTCGACACCTCCCCCTGCTGCGCCGCCACACCCATCTCAGTGCACCTCGGTCTGCCAAACTACCAAACTGAGTGTGCCTCGGGTTGCGCTGCTCAAAACTAGCTCTGCACGGGGTTCGCCACCCTGTGCCACTTGCGCTGCGCTGGGAAACTAGAGCCCCATATGTGAACATATGCAGCAGAAAGAGTTTCCAGGTGAGCAGCAGAGAGTATGTTTTATGGCTACTGTTTATTTAATTTAATTTTTCATTGCATTCATGCTTTAAAATGTTTTACTCCCTGTTTAATTGTGTCTTTTATTTACTGTGTTGTTATTCTTTGTGTCTATTGTGTCTGTTTTATTGGCTCAGTTACTACATCTTCATCATTTTTATCTCAATTTGGTTTACTTTTTTCATTTTCTCTGTTATTACCAGCTTGTCAGTAACCTGCAAAGCACGTGAAAGTGGCTATTCAAATGAAGTTTGATTGATATATAGTGTGCCAACAAGTGAATACCTTCTTAATGGAGCCACATGTGTGTTGTGCATCAGATAGGTGGAGAACTTACGGGAGGCAGTCCAGGGTTTGATACAGGTAATCTTGGCATTTGTGATGTGCGTGATGACCTGCAAAGGTTCACTGGTCTTTTCCAGCAGGTTCCACACCTCAATGCTGCCATCCTCTCTCCCAATGAAGAAAACAGCAGGCCGGGACAAGGACCAGCATCCCACAGTGCACTCCTGCTCACACCTTGGTGACAGCACGATGGGACCATCCTGGATGTCGAAGTTTACAAGGAGTCAAACAGAGTCAGTAGCTTGTTACAAGGTAAACATGTATTTTCATTTTGGTGTGTACTTCATAATGGATTATAGGACTGATTATGTTACAAGTCTGGGATTTTGTGTTTATTCTTTTTTTTTTTACAACTTACTCTTACTAACAACATGGGTATAATTTTAGCTGGTTGCAATGATTTCTGCCATTGTAATTAAATCCACAGGTATTCTTACCATGAATCCTTCCTTCCAGATGGCAAAGTCCCAGCTTCCCGTTGTCAAAATAATATCTTTGAAGAAGGGCGACCTCTGTACCGTATTCACCTGCCAGTGATGAATGCTAAAGCAGTGGAGGGGCTTGGCACCTGAAAGACAGAGGAGACAGGAAGAGAAGGTGTGCTGTTATATCCGACAGTAATTTGCTTCCACAGAAGGGCAATACAAGGAGCAATTAACCCTCTGTGTCCTCCATGTAAATTATGACTTATTTATAACAGTGGTTACATTCAGCACAGCTGCCAAACCAAAGAGTTGACTTACCGTGACAGCCGTTAAAATAAATTCCAATAATTAGTTTTTAATGATCAAATTTATTACTCTCAATGGCTTCTTACTATTTTTACTGGGGATAACAATCTGCTTTGAAGAATATCCAGCAGTTAATGAGCTTATGTTTCCTTAAACCATAGACTGTATAAAAGAAGTGGATTTGGCCTATGGGTCTGAAAAATGAAGCCAATGTGGAAGTGCCTTAAACATGCATTCTTTCTAATGGCAAGCAGAGGGCGACTCCACTGATTACAAAAGAAGTGCGAAAATGACCCTACTCACTTGATTTATTACCTCAGAAAACATTTTCCTGATGAGTTCATGGGCCCAATCGCTAGTTTCAAGCCTTTTTTAATACAGCATGTTGTGTATTTTTTAAATTATGGTCACATTTAAAGTTAAATAGACAATAAAGGAGGGTATGCTTAAGGGCGTGACTATCTTACAATTGACAAGTCGCTACCGTGGCAACCTGTTAATGAGGATAAAGGCATAGCAATGGGTATCCTCCTCAGCTCGAACCATTCATCTAAAGATGGTCACTTCCAGTTAAAAAAACAAAACAAGATGCCATCAGCCAAAATGCTAAACTCTAGGCTTCAAAATGATAGTCCATAAACCAATGGGTTACACCACAGTGGCTACATCCACTTCTTTTAAAACAGTCAATGCTTTAAACCCACTTTGATAACGCAAATCTGAATACTCACTATGCAGCCGTCCAGAGTCGTCCTTCACCAGTTTCCAGTCAGTGTAAACAATCTTCCCATCCTGGCAGTAAAAACATGCACATCATGAAACATGTTAAAGGGAACACAGAATAAACCTGCACGCATTTTACATACATTTTATTTTCAGCTCTGTTATTAAGTTGATTCAACAGGTCGGTGTTGAAGTAAAATACTGCTCATTGTTGTTGATTTTATTTGCTGGGATGTTTACCTGTGTTCCAATACAGAGTTTGGTATTGACGTCTTCCAGAGCTGTGAGTGTTGTAGCCGAAGGCACTCTGAGCCGGCTGTAGTCTGGGATGACCTCTGAGCTATCATTTTCATTAACCTCGTCTGTCAGGGGAAACAGCGAGGGAGAGTGTCGAAGTAAGGTTAAAAGTTCAACGTATACTTTTTTTTTTCATTCATGGACCTTTTTCTGCCAGTCAAGAGGTACCATGGCCCTTCTTACAGACAGTACACTGTAGGAAACTCTTCAGAATACAAGTGCCTACGATATTTAAACAAAATCACAGAAAACTATTATTATTTTTTTTTTAATTTTTTTTTGCATTAGTTAAATGGATCACACCTGGCTAACATGCAGCTATTTTGGGTCTTTTTTTTTCAAAGTTAAATTCCAAAACCAAACAAAAACACAACAAAGAGGGAAGAACAATAGACAAAAGTATAAAAACACCACGACTTATGAGGAAAGAAAGACTAGAAACATTAAAAACATCTACAATTTAAGAGTGATTGAACAGTGGCATTGGTGCAGTCTGCTCTGTAACCTGACCACGAACAAGACGACAGAGGGACAAAAGAGACGAAGGTGGGGAGGGGTACAGCTGGGGTGAATGGGTTGGTAAGAGTCAATATGAGGGGAGTGGGAAAGAAAGGAGGTGGAGGTGAGAGTAAGGGTTGTGGCAAGAAGGGGGACAGTAAGGGAGAAGGGTGGGAGGGCTGAGATAGGCAGGGGTGGTAGTGATGGCGGAGGCCTTTTCCATCACAAAAGCCTGACTGTCTGTCAGAGACAGTACAGGACTATCTGTTCACACCCCCTTATCAGCAGACCGCTCCCAATCAAGTCTCAGCCTTACCCTGTTGGATTAGCCCTTGAAGGTCAGATCAGATTACCCAATCACACATCTTCTAAATCCACTTTCCCCCGGTTAAGATGTGTGTAAAGATACGAGACAGACGATACAGCACAGCAACAGATGTAGACATTGTTTCACTTTCACCACACTGCACTGCTGCTTAACTGTTGCTTAATCCCCATGAGAGGTTTGCTTGCGAAAACTTGGTGTGGAAAAACCATGGTGGTACTGTTGCAGGGCAGGGTGGAGCTTTCCTACAGTGGCCACTACTCTAAGTGCAAGCGACTCCAGTATCAAAGAGGGCAAAAGGCACAGAACAAAGTGCTGAATATGGAGCTCAGAGGCAGATGGTGTAGACTCAATCAATGTGAGTCAAACACCTTCAGTAGCAAAGTATTAATCACTCAGGGATTCATTAAAACTTTAATAACAGACCGCCTGAGGGCTGCAGCAGATTTATTGCCTCAGTTAGTGAACATATTAATTCTATAACCGCCAGCCACCAAAGCTGTGTTTATGGAAGCAGACCTTCAGCCAGACAAAGACAGGTCTCTTCTTGACCAGCCAGGACACACACGATCATCTTCTGGCCCTAAAGGAGCCTGAGCAGCATATTGCAAAGAGCTGACAGTCAGCAAGGCTAATGCTCTGCAACTATGAGGGCCTTGTTTTGGAAGTATCACTTAATAAAGTGCTATGAAACCGGAGAGAAGACGGAGACAGACGGAGAACAAGAGAACCTGAGGGCTGAATGAACCCTGCCCCACTGATCACTGTGGTCAACCATCCAAAGCAGAATGAAAGAATCCAAGATCTCCCCCAAAAAAATCACACACAAGTGCACACACTTTTAAGAACTATTAGACATGGGGTATTTATGTTTGTTATTTCACAGTTTGATGTCCTCAATTGTTTTTAACACATAAAGACCCTGTTTACAATGGTTTTAAAATGCATTTTGGTGATCTGAACACAAGTGGACAGCTGAGACACATCGCTGTTCACACATGGGTCTATCATAGCGTTCCAGCTGACCACTTGCATTCAGATTTTGTGACTGCCTACATCATTTCTGCTAGTAGGTCAAAAGGCCACGTTATTATGTCCACACTTTGGCCAGTAGGTACAGTTGGAGATATTGCTCTCAGCAGATTCCAACATGTCTCCATCCATAGGGCATATAACGATTGACAGTTACGCAATACTTCATCCAACTTGTTGAAAAAAGGGCAAGTTACAGAGCAGTTACTGTCGCCAAAACAACCACCATGTCCTGCATAGATGACATAGTTTCCTGTTATGTCGTTGTCAAGAAAGCATCATGAGCTTTTACACCTCAAAAGACACAGTATGTGGTCAAATGTGTCAGAGACCACCCTGACAAGTGGGTTGAGTGATCGAATCATAATGCATCTTGGTGGTCTTTTAAACTCATGTTTAGTACTGACCACTTGATCTGGTCACCCACGAGGCATTTTGAAACTAAGGGTGGACAGGGTCAAAGATACAGAATCTACAGATTTTGTGAATTGTTTACCTTCACAATAAGCTTTCCTCTCACCTGTTATGTTTTAAAGAGTAAAATGAAAAATCGGACAACTCGCCCAAAGCATGCAAAACCAGGTGCAGACACCCTGTGTGCCATCTTGAGGCAAGCAAAGTAATAGCTTCTTCTTTTGACACGTGCCACTGACAAAGAGTTTTATAACTGCAGCTTTTTATATATTTTATCACTGCTCTAAGGGCCGGATCTACTAAAGGTTTGCGCGTATAAAAATGTGCAAACTCATTGCACGTGCAAAAAAATGTACAAACTGATTTACTAACAGTGCGCAGTGTATTTGTGTATTTTGATATTTGTGTTTAACACTTCGAGCTTTTGAAGTGCTTTATCACATTTTGTATCCAGGTTTCTCTGTGTAAAATGACCAAACAATCTGTTGCTTTCTAACAGGGATTGAGTGTGTGTGACAGTTATAACCCACTTTTGTGAGGTGCTTTGCATCCAACTATAACCCCAGACAGTATTTACAGTACACATTATTGTAGCGAGGTAATGCTAATTTGTGTGAATGAGGGAGAGGCAATGTAACAGACAGCAACAAATAGACAAAGCCAGCCTGAAGGGCTTACCTTTCCTTACCTGTGGTTCTGCCTGTGTTATTACCATTACCAGTGTAGTGTTCCAGGCTGAACTTCCGAGGAGTGTATTCTCCACTGCTATCAATCATTGGAAGGGAAACCTGACACGTGACAGAGAAGAAGACAACTTTTGACATCTGAACAACTGACAAAGCCTTATTTTAATCAAATTCAAGGACTATGTTCAAGAAACTACACACTAAAAAGCATAAATGAGCTTAAATGAGTTTAAATACATAGAAATATATACATAATTACACAGACACAATGCTGTATTCACATTGTGGTTTAACTTGTGAGTACTTTGGGAAATTATTCAAACTCAAAGCCTGTTCTCCTAAATCCTCCTAAATGGTTATATATGATGCAGGTGTGTTCATACAGTTACATGAATTTATTAATATTATTACTATTTTTTACAGAGTTCTATTTGCAAGTGAAATAATTTCCTGCCAGTATTGGTGGACTCAATGTCGTCTACTGAACACAACAGCCATTTGGTTTACTGTACACTATCACAATGTGTATACAGCCTCATTTTTAGATTTGCAGAAGAAACTGCATAAGTACCCTGAACAGAGGTTTCCATGTCTGGTCCAGGTGTTTGAAAGTGTCAGGGACAATGTTAGGTTTCTTCTGATCCACACTCTGTTTCCTCTCTGATGCTGACTGGCTCAACAGTCTTGACATTCGCACATCCCAAAACATTATGTCGCTGTAGAGGGAGACACATGAAAAGTAAACATCAACCTGAAAAATGAACAAAAACTAAACATGCACACGGTGAATACTGGCTGACTGATTTAACATTTAAATCAAACATATCTCTGTATAAGACCTACCAGTCACGGGAGCATGTGACAATCTGGACAGAAATGTTATGCTTGTTCTCCACTGGTACGCCCGTCCTCGTCACCTAATCAGAGAGAGAGAGAGAGAGAGAGAGTCACAAAATCAACAAATGTCTGTCAGGCTCAGTTTTAAAGCCGATAGTAGTGGAAAAGGTTCCTGAAGATATATGGGAGGCTAATGTGCCCTCGGGGGCACTTTGATGATTGCCTTATTTTACTTATCCAGATGAGTGCCAGCGCCTGTCAAGATTTATGACAGTCAGCTATACAGACATGAGGGATAGGCACCAATAAGAAACCAAAATTATATTGTATTAATTGTTTCATGAAGAAGATTTTAGAAACACTGAGCAACTTACTTAAGTTCTGTGATAATGTAGTGCATCCGTATAAGACCTTAGTTCATTGATACTGTATTTTATGGCTGCCACCATTACATTTCACAGTTATCACTTGTGCTGGGTTACAGACCAAACACCAAAGTGTCACTGCAGCATATATATCATTTCATATAATATCATTTAAGGTCAGCACATTTTTAACAGTACAAAAATATCTTGAGGCAATAATAAATATTCAATATTTTGTAGCAGCGGAGGTGTAAAGTAAAGTTTGTTCTCTAAAACAATGTAATCCTTCCATACCTTCCTGTTAAATGTTGTAGTTTATATTATTGTATCTTTAATATGATGCATTACAACCCCTTATAAACTTTTTTTCTGCCCTGACTACTTCCGTATGCCCTCTGCTGCCTTACCTCCTGTTAGACTTGTTTACTCTCAAGTGGCTTTTAACCTTAGTCACACTAACTCGGTCAATGTTCCAAAACTAGATATAAATATAAGAACAATAAGAGACCTGGCCCTATAAGAGTTTATTGTTTTATTATCAATTTCAGACTTAGCTGTGAAAGATTAAAATTCACTTTAGTTGCCTTTGGTATGTTGGAAACTATGCCAGTGTTTATTTTAGATATGATAAAAGAAGCTTGAGATCACAAAAACATTAAGAATGTTTTGCTGTGCAGTCACACAATGCACCTTTTATAATGCAAGATAGGCCAAATGAAGTGATTAACCTTGCGACGGGATCCGGGATCTACCCAATGCATGTGATCAGCCTATTAATGTCAGATCTGCAGTTGTTGCACCTTCAAACCCCTCTGCCCTTCAGTCCTGTGTACCTCAAATGTTGGTGGCAGCCACTGCACATCAGTAATTGGTGCTTTGTTGCTGCTCTGTACTGCAGACACGGCACAGTAACGCACGACAGGAGTCTTATTCTCTTTGTTTCCATCGAGCTCCTGGTGGGAGGTCAGACACAAAAGGGACAGCATGTACAGTGAGCTCTGACAATTTCTGAAATAATACAAAGACTTAACATGGTGGTGAAGAGCCATCCTAAAATGGTCCGCATAACAACTTATGTATACTGCAACTCAAAATTCCAAAGATTGTGCCTTAATCTTAAGACACGCACAGAATCTGCAACAAAGGATTATTTTCAGTAACACTGTGCACCTGCATTTGGCTTTGCTGCAGAACAGAGATCTATACAGGAGGATTTTAATTCTTCGTTTATCTGATAAGCTAGCAACAGGTGGTGGCGTAGCGCAGCTTTCACAGCACTCAACATCGAAATAAAGCCTTTTAGCAGATACAACAGCCATTGTTGACACTGCAAACACAAGGGAGGGCAGTGATCTGATTTGCTTGTTATCTGCTATGGGGACAAACTACGGTGGAGGATGGAGGGCTTGTGTAACAGCTGGAGTATGCGAGCTGATGCTGTTGACTCTGGGGAATGAAGAGCAAACAAGGACAAAGAGAATAGACGGAGGTACGGAGGGTGGGGGAAAGCAAAAGAGAAGGAAGGAGTGAGGATGGGGATGGAGGCAGCTGTTCCACTGTAGAGGCAATAAAAGCACACAAAGCAAATGGGTACTGGATGATGGGGGCATATATGTCTATTGAAATACAGCAGCCAAGGGGAAGATGTCAGTGGAGGTCAAGCTTTAAAGGACAGAACTGGTTTAATATTTGTTGTCTGGATGTCTCGACAGGCTGTGGGGAAGTTAATGTACTTGCCATGTTGTGGGTTTAAATATGAGCCCTGGTTTTTATCACGCATCATTAACTCTCTTGTCCCCCATCTTTTCTTTATTTCTCTACATAATACATCTAAACAGAGTGGATATGCTATGAAAATATTACTGCACTATGATGTTAAGCTGAGAGAGAATCCCTTTTTGATGTTTCAGTCTTCCATCTGTTTTTTTTATTCAGTTAGATGACTTAAATCTGACTGGGCTGTTTGTATGGCGCCTAATAGGCTGTTTTCCTTTAGCAGTAGGGTCTTGTAATGATATAAACTTGCACTGAGATGTACTCCTGGCATTAGTACATTTGTGGAACTAGTTTTGACAGCTGTGGCTGGCTTGAAAAGGACCATCAGGCCACTGCATTCCCATCTAATGAAAGAGTGAGCATGAGAGGAGAACTCAGGAGTCAACGTATCATCATCTCACTCTGTCATACAGCACAGCCTGTCTTTACGGCAAATATGCTACATGCTTTGATAAACTGAGGACCCATACTTGAATAAACCGAGCTGACATCATCACGGGCCAAAGGATAGCGGTAACTGATACCACATGTAATACACCAACACAGACACAGAACACCGGGTATTATTGTATCAACATTGTGCACATTAGAGAAAGGATATGGGTACTTACAAACATGTCAGTGTTGACAGAAACCTTTTTAGCAGACTGTGTTCCCTGTAAGTGTGAGACGTGAGCTGAAATGTCCCACAACACAACCTGAGACAACAGGTACACAAACTCAGTTACTGACCAACATCTGAGCCGGGTGCAAAATACACATCCGAGTGTAAAAAAAACCTCTTGAATAAACATGATCAAATGTCTATTAAAAGAGAGTGGGAACAGTTCATTGGAACTGTACAGAATATGATTACAGAAGGTCTACTTAAGATTTTGTCCTTAAAATGAAATTAGGGGCATGGGGAAGTAGTAAATTACAATAACTACTATAAGACAGAAAAGGCAGCAGAGGCAGCAAACTGAAGGTGCAGAGCAGAGTCAAAGTCAACACCTGGCCATTCACGCAGCCGCCAACGATAATATTAGGATCAGAGGGGCAGAACTCAAAGGCAAAAATGTCACCTGGGCACTCGAGCAGCAGCTGCAAACAACACAGAAACACATATACACAGGACAGAAATATTATATTTCAAAGGTGACATTCCCATGTATTGGTGCTTGCCATCCCACAAATTTATTTATTCTAGTCCCTCCATACAAAGTTTAGGTTACGGTTGATTCCATTTCATCAGGCATAAGGGGAAAAAGACCCAAGAGGATGATATTACAGAGAGGTCATTTTTCAGCATCATGTTTAAATTTGAGTTTAAAAATAGCTGCAACACTGAACTACAGAACTTTACTCACCACACTAAATAAATATATTTATTTCAGTCATATAATGTCTCTGGTTTCCTCCACACATCACGTTCTGCTGCTTTGATCACTGCTTTGGTAGACAGTGAAACCAAAGCATGACGCATGCACCAGTAATAGCATACGTCATGCAGAACTCATATTACTTTTGAGTGATTTAGCAGCTCACGTTTATTGATTGAGTGCCTGGGTCAAATCAATAGAGCTTCTCAAATTCTGCTAAAGCAAATAATGGTCTTGAATGACAGTAGAAAGCAAATCCTTCCAGCCATTTGTTATCAGAGTGTCTTAGATAGATACAAAGAGAGAAATATACTCTTTTAAATCTTTTTTTCCAGCCTGTATACTCTCCACATTTACTCAGAGGGTCTTTCATACACTTTCCATACCTGGGGATTGGAGGGGTCGGAGAAGCTATAGAAGAGAATGAGAGAGTTTTGGACAGCAGGCGTACTGGACTCGTTCAGCAGCTTCTCCTCTTTTTTTGTCAAAGCCACAGCTATTAGACCTACCACAACAACAACAAAAAAAAAACACACCATACAATGTACCAACCACACAGCAGCAGGAAAATACATATAAATATGTTTAAAAATTCTTTTAAATGATTTAAATTCAGAAATTGGGGCTCTGCTCTAACCTCTTCTTTGAATAACATTTATTTGCACTGATCACATTTTAACACTGATGTTATTATTTCTGATCTTGGTCGTCTACTCTATCAGTGCTATGGGTGATGACAGTGAAAGGAGCAGAGAAGACCACTGGGTGAAGACTTTAAAATCGGATTGTCAGTGATAATTCAATTACAGGGAGAATGACTGTCATTTATTTTTGTTATATTTATTGTCGTCATCATCAGTCAACACAATCCTTGTCAACACTTGACAACCAAATGCTATTTGGTGCTAAATGCTAGACATTTAAACCATAATCTGCACTCATCTGAATCCAAATTATGTATTTTTTTCAACTTAAGGAAAATTATGGATATGGATGATAACATTTTTTGGTCAATATTTTTATGTCTTCTTGACAAATCTTCTCCCTCACTGAGATTTTGCACTTTACCGTAGATAGCAGGGTGCCAATTGACGCTGCTGATTTTCTTGTCCTTAGTGTACTTCTGGTCTGTGAAGGCCTGATAAAGCATAAAATTTTCAGAAACCTTCCCGGACCAGTCACCGTCTTCCGCTGCTGTCCCTAGAGCCTCCCAGTCATCAAAGAATACATTCATGATTTCTTCCTGCTGAAGGGCTCGCAGAACCCTGCAAAAAAAAAGTAGGCAAAACTTGTGCATGATTTTTCAATTTCTTCCATCAATTATCTTCATAGTCATAGTACAACATTTCACTCCAACTGTTATCTCTTACCTGGGCACAAAGGAAGGTCTAAGATCACAGCGTATCACTGAAACTTTCGTTTAAAAGACAAAGTCTAGCTGAGAAGGCAACTATAACAACACAAAATATAACACACCGTGAAAATGAAGGTGTCCTCAAAGTATTCCTTCTGAAAATTCTAATGCTCCTGCAGTGGTAATAATGGATGGGTTTGAGTACCCTGAGGCTCAGACAGTAACATATGAGTCTGGGTTGACTACCCATATGCCTTTACAATATATACTTCCCTAGACAGCATACAGAAGACCCCATGAATTTCTAGAATATTTTGTTTTACCTGGGGGTCACTAAGTTGCAAAAATTCTTCAGACTCTCAGACTGGAGGGTGTTCTCTTTTTCTTCATCACTTAACTCTCTTGGCATGTACTGGGTACAGATATTCCTCTGAAACTTCCTGTAAGGTGGACAGAGAATAATTACACAATAAATTTGTGGCGATGGAGTTCCCATTAAGGTAATAAAGAAAGAAAAAATGGTATATAATGAATGCTAATTCATTAATATGTTGGCTATATATTAATATGCACCACCTAAGTATAAGGCATATAGGCATGCATTGCAGGAAAATACTTGTCTCACTAAAAGATGTAATATAGCATACAGTGTTAAAATCTTATTTTCCTAATGCAGTGAGGTGTTGGCAGAGCCTGTAAGTGCTTCCCCCCTGTGAAGAACAAATCAATTTCATGTGTAATGATTTGCTGGCATACCACTGTGTCTGAGCACTGCTGCTCTGCAGTCTGGGAACAGCCTGCATCCCGCAGTCTCTCTGCATCTGTTTGATGCTGAATCTGCTGTCTTGGTAGGAAGCACACTCTAGGTAGCCATCCTTAGCATCTGCAGTGTTGCGGTCGGAAAAACATACTGGTGCCCCAAACTTTCTCCGCACTCTGGAGAACTTGTACCACAGCTGATAACATACAGGAGACAGAATAGAGAAGTGTAATGACAGGGTGCATGATAAAAAAAATCTGTTTTAACATGCATACTTCATGCATTCTTTGAATATATTGCAGTACCTTTTCTCTGGATTCTTTGAAAGATTCTTCATCTATTTCTCGCTCACTTTCAAGAGATATCCATTGCTTTGGTTCAGGAGTTTTAATGGATTCATTCTCAAACACTTCTGGTGTCTCAAGCTCTGGGGGCTGCAGATCACATGGAGGATTACAAAAATATCCAATATAATAAACAGGAAAAACATCAAGTGGAGGATGAATTAGTAAGATTGTTTTTGACAGTTAAATGTGAAATCTTCCCAGGCAGTCACACTTAAGTGAGCAAGATAGTAGATAGAGCGAAGTAGTTTTGGGAGTTTTTTTTTTATTCTTATCAGCCATTGAAAATATGCCAGCTGGCAAAGCAAGCTGGGCCTCTGATACCAGCCATTAGTGTTAAGTGATAAAATAGTGTACATGCCTCCAATATAAAAGGAAAGTAAATAACTGGGAACATTCCTGCCTAGAATAAAAACACTGGTGCTAATATTCATGCTAAATAACTAAGACATTTATTCTTATAACTAGTCATACTGACATATTTTAGTTGTCAATGTGACCGTGTACTTTAAAAACACCAAGCAGTGGACAGTGTAAAAGTAAAAGTAAAAACAAAAGAAAAAAGGGACTATTATTACAAAAACTGAAACTACTGTTTGCTTACGCTGAGGATTCTGTCCTTAGCTTCTGGTGTCAAGACCAGGTAGAAGCACTGGTCATAGGTGAAGTCCCTGTCAAAGACCAACAAGAGCTCATCTTCTGGGTAGTCCTGTAAGATGAAATCATTCAGAATTCATAACATTGATCTATTTTAATGAAAGGTTTCTTAAGAAATAATTAAGGTTGTGTATTATATAATTATAAACATATAAATAGTTATAACTGTGAATGAATTAATTCTGAAAACCGCAAGGAAACTGTACAGCAGTAATTTGGTCGACGATTTCAGACATGAAGACTGATGTTGTGGAGTTTAATAACACAAAAAAAGACAGAGAACCACACACACATCATCAGAGCCAAGGTCAGGCCTTGGCTGGGTCCTAAATGAGGAAGTTGACATTACTTAGGACTTAGAACAGATGCGTCTGTATGGGTCTCTTAAGGCGCTCTCTCGTCTCATTAGAGTAATGTGTTGTGGTAAAAGGGGCATGAATGCTTAAAGTAAGAGTGGTTGTTACCATGCATTTAATCTTGATCAGAGACAGAGGGGAAATGAGGTTAAACTGGTTACTCTGTCTGTTCCCACAGCCCTTAACTTGGGGTCTGTGTATCATCACAGTGTCTTGGGGGTATTGTCTGAGTGATCTGTATGACAATAGATCAGCCTCACCAGCACAATCTGCTTCACAGGGCTGAAATCGGACACTGCAGCTCTTGTCTTAATGTCCTGTATGATGTCGACTTTTTTCAGCAGCTTGTAAGGGCTCTCCCCTGTGACATCCTCATCGGCACGGCAACCAAAGAGCTCCTGGGTGACTGATGTCAGGACCAGGGGGAAGATATCGTCAGGATGACCTTGGTGAGAGAGTTCACAATCAATATAGACAAGGGATAGATAAAAGACTGTGGAAATTACGTATTAAAATGATCTGCCCTAAACATCCCAACTTTGTGGGCACTCAGTCAGAACATCAGATGGGGGATTTTGGGATTGGGATTCTATTCATGTTTGAGTAAATCAGTCAATAATAGTGTCATCTGTCTGACAGTTGAGTCACTTTTCAAGACGCCTTTTTTTAAATATAATTACACAAGTTAAATATGGGCAAGACAATGCTCATCTAAAAACAGATTGTAGTGGAATAATCTGAAAACAAAAAGCCCCATATTAGCATAACTTAAACAAACAACCAATTAAGGAAACTCTAGTGAATTTACCCAGAAACACAGTGTGTATTTATATTCCCTCCCTCCACTCCTGCCGACTATATACAGTATAGGGCTGTAATGATCGAAAGAAAATTAATCGCCAACTATTTTGATAACTATTTTCTCATTTCAGTCATTTTTTGGCAAACAAAAGTCAAACACTTGCTGGTTCCAGTTTCTTAAATGTGAGAGTTTGCTGCTTTTCTTTGTCATTTATGTTAACAAATGAAGAGAGAAGCTATAGAAGAGGTTTTGGGGTGTTGGTTGGACAAAACAAGCAAATTGAAGATGTCACTCTGGGCTCTATGAAATTGTGATGAACATTTTTCACATTTTTTGACATTTTATAGACGACAACTTGATTAACTGTGAGAGTAATCAACAGATTAATCCATAATGAAAATAAACCATTAGTTGCAGCCCTAATATAATAATATAGAGTATAAGAGTATACAAGTATACAAAAGCTGAACTTTAGGATCAATGTGAAATCATAATTCAAGGTGCTTTTGTCAAATGCCAGAAGATATGATGCTGTATGGTGCTGAAAATGACAATAATGACCTGGGAATTACATTGTCACATCTATGTGTTTTGTCTGTTCTGCAGACTGTACAAAACAAATTGCTGTATTCATGCACCTAAAAGATATTTTCCTGACATCAGACAAATATCACTTAAAATGAATCCTTACAGCTGATGGTGGCAGAGTAACGCAATTATAAGCAAAAATATGTACAGTTTATTTTTGATTATGTCCTGCATAGAAAACCTGCATTTTTTTTCTTTGACAGTTTTACATGACTGAAGGAAAACCAAGAGGTTTAAAAACACCAACATGCAATGCTAACTGTTGGTTTGCAGATCCCGTAATAAAAAGTAAAGGGATCAATATGTATGCTTGTGGGTGTGTGTGTTTGTTCTTCTCTCCTTTTAACATTTGTATTTGTATTTTTGTATTTTTTAATTTTTTTACATTTGTATTTATTTTGTTTAATATGCACTGTCGCTCTTCACAGATGAAGTTCCTAACGGAAAAATAAAGTTCTTTGAATTGAATTGAATTGAACTGAATAAGAGTTACATACATTGCTGGTTGTTGAAAAAGACAAAACAGTGCTGTAAACAGAGATACAAGCATGGTGAGTATGAGAATGTAAAGATGCCACAACTAAGAGCTGAAACCCTACATATCAAGCAATATTCACACAATGGACAGGCTCTAAAGTCACCATTGCCTACGGACTGTGACCCAGATTCTTGCCACTACTTTTCTGATCAAATGCACAACAACGCCTCTGATCCTTCACCTGCCCCTCCCTGCAGGGTGGACCACCCTACAATATCACAGGATGACATGCAATCCTTCTGAACAGCCTACACGCAATGTCCAAACACTTGTAGAAGGAATGCTCCTGGAGAGGCAGATCAATAATGCATAAATTCAAGACATGAATTGCTCTGTTAAAGACATCTAACTAGGATTGTTACTTTACAAAGCTGCACTATCACCACAACAAAGTTTTTCCTAATAAACAATCTACGCAGACTCCTCCATATCTAAGGCCAGGCTCAGTCCAGGGCATTCTACAGTAAACAGAGCTCTGCATAATGATAGTTTTCATCCTGCTTGCGGTCTCTCTCTTCAAAGTCTTTCCACAAGGTTGCTGAGGGGACGCTGGGAATGCTAAAGTACAGCTTAAGTAACCACTTCCCAGCTGGGTGTGTCAACCTTTTCCACTCACGCCATTTAGGCCTCATGCCAAATCATTGTAGTGGAAACTCACACCCCTCATTTCACACAGTTATGTGTCAACTATGGCATTTGTATTCATGGGAAATATTTGCTTGAGAGACAAAGAGAGCGTGATGTGCAATGTTCCATAGCCCTAAAGAATGTAATTAAAGTGCATTTGAAGGCTGCGCTGGAGAGATATTGTAAGTTTGGCGGGCCTCTTTCCTCTTGCATAATCCACTCAAGGCTAGCACTTTTTGACTGCATACTGTACGATATTTATGTTACAAGAGTACACTGTAATTATGGATGTTTGGTTTTATGTCTGTTTATACTACGGAAGAATTTAAGCCTGAACAATAAGCGTTTATCACCTGATAAGACTACCTGCCACTTATATTATAAATGTCCTTGAGAAACCTGTTCATGGGTGAAGAAAACCTACATTTACAATTGTGTCAGTGGGCCACAAAAAGTTGGTCCCCACAAGACAACTATTAAATGTTAGGGTTTAGACTTGTTTTGAGGTTAGGTTTTAGGTCAATGTAAACTGTTTAGGGTGTTTTCATTCAGGAGATCTGACATACTTGACCTTATACTGGTGGGTGTATAAGCTGGAATGGTTGAAATGAATGAATAAATGTAAAAAACAGAGCCAATCTGGATCCGTGGACTCTTAAAATCACTACTTTTAACTCCGCCAAGAGCTAATGATGTAATCTGTGGTGAAATGATACATTTGGTGACCTGCATTTGACCAAAAGCATGTCTTCAGGGCTGCTATGTTGAAAGTGAACTAGACCATGACAATGGCACCCACAGCTGTGTAGAAAGCATGTCCAAAGGCTATGCAACAGTACACTCATGATCACATCAGAGGAAAGCATATAGTTTCTCCAGCTCCTTAAAGACATCTCTGATTATTAGTTTCAGCCATGCCTGTTACATTCCTACTTCAAAGTCAGGCAGATTCAGATGCCCTACATTATCAAAGATGAATATGAATAAATAGTATTTACTAGCGGTCATTAAAATGACCCTACACTATCAAATGAATGAAGGTAATTATACAGAAATTGCCAATATGGGGTTGTCGATGTCTTCAGTCCTGGACTCTTATCCAACAAAAATTTGTGGCAGACTGGCCCATGCAAAATCAAGTTATAACACCTTCCTCTGTCATGTCAAAACACCAAAATTCAAAATGCTGCCATGGAAATACAGAAGAAAACTCACAATCTTCACAATAAAGCATCATCTAGGCTTAAGGCTTAAGGCTTTTCTGCCCAAATTTGAGGTGGATCTGAGCAACTTTGGAAGAGCAATACATCAAAGTATAAAACATGTCATTTCCTGTTGCCAGCAGGTGGCCCACTGACTATGGCTCAACATTGCCTTGTAAACGTCTTCAGGCCGGGACTCCAATCAATCGTGTAAAGTCTGGGGCAGACTTGACTGTGTACAGTGGAATAACGAACCACTTCTTGTTCTGTGGCGAAACATGGAAATTTGACATCTCAATAGGGCCTGCTCGATGAAATCTCAAAAGCTTTGCAATTTAGCATTGCAAAGGTCTTTAGATTGTACTGCCCAAATTGATCCTGCAAAATCTCTAAGAGGAATTTGTGAAAGAACAATGCCTAGAAATGGCAAAAAAAGCCCTAAAAATTTAAAGTTTATTCAAAATGGCCGACTTTCTGTTGAGTTTTGGGTATAGCTCCAGAGATGTTTTTGTATGTTTCGGAACGTTACCTGTGCCTTCCAATTTTCATACCTCTAGCTGAAATGTACGGCAGGGACAACTTCACTGAATTTTATTTAGGGGGCGCTATTGAGCAATTTTATTACACCTGCATACAAAACCTGTACATTTCAATTTTTTCACCAATTCTGATGTGCGTGCAAAGTTTAATAAGTTTTCGAGCACCAAGCACATCGTTTACTTCTTTTTACAAGCTCATATGAACGTGAATGTGCTAGTTTTAAATAAATACTAAAGTAATGAAATGTATTTATTATTGTCTTACCAGCATTACAGTTCAGCATGAATTAATACATGAAAAAGTGAATAATTTTCTCTTACCAGGCTTTCCCACATCTGCAGGTGACTGAATTGTTTTGCCTAAACAGGAAGTAACAGTCAGTTCACCATTTTATGTACTGTCTCTCCACCTCCTAAGACAAAAAATGCATGTATTTAAATACATTAACACTATACTTGTATTCAGACACTCACCTTTACCTCCCCTCTTGCTGCCTGCACTGCTTGTTACACTTTTTCGTCTCTTGGGTGGCATCCTTGCTTCCAGGTTAGCCTTCCTAATGAAAGGGAGAAAGTTTTCATATAACATGCTGTTACATTTTTCCTTGCAAGACACCAAACTATTTTTGATTTGTACACATTGCTATTTCACTGACCAACCATCAGAAAGTGCACACTTCAAGCCACACTCAGAATACACACAGTGGCAAACCAGTGTCTTGCAGCAGTGTCCAAAAAATCATTATCAATGCATGAGGCGACATCTTGTGGAGTATAAGAGTATTGCACTGTCATTTTTACTTGCCCTGTGTAGTTAAAAAGTCAGGTCAAGTTAAGAAGCAAAAAGCCTATCTAAATTTACTTTAGCTGTGAAAACATACATTTTTGACATACATTTGTATGGTGTACTTCAGTTGATACTTGCTCAGGTTATACCTAATGATACACAGTGGGGAAGGAAGTATTCAGGCTTCAGATAAAAGTAGCAATTTCACAATGAAGTCTAGCAATGAAAATGTAATTTAAAATACAACTGCATAAAGAACATGACTTATTATCAGCAGCAAAATGAATGTCAATGTTTTTTTTTTAATCTTGTGATTATACAATTGTATTCCAGTTATGCTTGTTTTCTATTTTGTGTTTTAATTTTAAACTCCTATAAATGTGTTTTATAAATTGCTTTGTGCCTCTTTTATATATCTTATCATATGATTTGCTAAGGCCTTTAAATATCTTATGTTAAGCACTTTGAACCTTGTTCAAAGTTGCCATATGAACTTTCCTTGCCTAAAGTATCAAAGTAACATGCAGAATGATCCCACTCAGATTATTATGTTTCATTAGTTATTATTACTGATGAATTAACTTGTGAGCAGCAATGTTGTAAGGTGGGACTACTTTTCACTACTTTATATATTTGGTGAATTCATCTATAAATGCCTTTTAACGTTACAGTATTTTAATGTAACTAACGTTAGGCTAATGGTTAATATAACATAATATACAATACCTTACAGCTAGCATGTATATTAGCTGTTTGTTTGCTATGCTAATTTAGCAAGCTAACTGTCTTAGCATGAGTAACAGTGATGAAAACAACACTGTGGTTAAAGAACTTTAAAGTTTGTTCATTGTCTCTGCTTCAACGTTAACGACAGCATATATGCCACTAGAGCTGCAGCTACCAAACCTAACAGCGATAGTTTAGAGACAAGTATTTATTTTACCGGTAGTTAAATCAGGGTAGTTAGCTTGTAATCCCCTCCACGCTTGTTTCTTCCTAGCTCATCTGCGGGACTGTTTGGTTGCCATGGGTTACAGGATTGAAAGAAACTCGACATGACTGACACATCCAAGAGCCAATCAGATTCCAGCAGTAAAGTGACGCTACATTGTCGATACCTGAGCTTTCATGCACAGTTTGAGGAGTTTGCTCATGTGACAGCACACAAACTTCGGAGGTTTAACTCAGTTTAATAACTTCAGTCAGGTCTCTCACAGCAGAAGAACAATTACACTACGTTATGAATTCTAATTAGACCAAGACATTTTGGCAACAACAAGGCGCGCGCCGCAGACCACAGGTGTATGCAACAAGTTGATTAATCCGAGGCAGGTAAGTAGATCCGGCTATTGGCTGATTTTGTGTCGCATTTCATTCATGTCCAGTGTTGGTCGCGTTCGACAGGTTATGATTTCATTTCTTACACGACATGTAATTATTATAAGCGTCTGTGGCAATGGTGGAAGATGATCAGGTTTCAGAGCGTGAGCTGCTGTACATTATGTAAAAAATGCTCAGGTACACCTGACTTCATTTACTTCCTCCTCACACAGACTTGCTGATTAGTCATTAATTTGTAATGTAGGAAAAAACAATGGAAGTAGAAGACGCCTAGTAGAACTTCATATTGATCCTGTGTCAAGAAGCATTTATTAGTTTAGGTTTTCTTAAAAGAAAATAAAACAAGGAACTATAATTTATACATTTCTCAGCAGTGGCCTAGTTAAAGGTTTATCAGACACACCTTTAACAGTCTACAAACACTTAAGTGTGTAAAGTTGAGTCAGAGTATTGAATTACATATTAGTAGGAAGTCAATACAATTAGTTCCCTTTCACTATGTAAATAAGCTGAACCTTTCAATATAAGGAAATCCAATTCTCCAACCACTAGACCCCCAAGTTCTTAAACATCAAAGATGCATTTAAGGTTTGGTTGAGCTTCCAGTCACCCCAGAGGACATTCAAAGCCAAGTTATATGTTTGAACTCAGTACTTACAATAGATGAGAAGCCCTTTTTATGGGAAACACTTAAAAAAAATTGAATATTTTTATATATAATATTTTATGTATGTGTGGTCAAATCTGTGATCATTTTAATCCCAACTAACTGGACACAGAAACTTAAAAAAGGTGGATATAGACAACAGGTCTGTGCACCTAGTCCAGGGTGCCAGAAATTGCCATCCAAAATAAAAATAAAGAAAATAATTTATAATTTTATTTTACAGAGTAGCAGTCTTACTGCCTTCCCTCATTCAATCTGTTCTCTTTGGGAAGATAAATTTAACATTTTAATACCTTGGAGACAATTTTCTAGAACAATTAAAACAACAATCAATTCTTACCCCAGAATTTTTCAACTGAAAACTTTCTATAAAATAATTGCTACTAAAAACAACTTCATATGTTTAATATTGAAAAATCATCACTGTGTAGAGTCTGCAGTGAGGAAAAGGAAGAGCAGCTGCATTTGTTTTTCTGATGCCCTGATGTTGCAGGTGTTTGGACTAATGTCCAAGGCTGGCTGGGGCCTCTCAACATTTCTTTTGAACTAGTGCCTTTAAATATTTAATGCGAGGTTCTCGATGAAAATTGTCACCAGATGATAAATACAATTATTCTGTTGTGTAAAATATTTTTTTTTAAATAAATTAAATTTAAGTTTCCTGAAAAATCCTGTGCAATGTCAGTTTCTTATGTCTCTGGAATTTTTTTTTTTTTTTTTCTACAAACCATTATAAAGTAGCACAGCATAAAAGAAAATTGGAGAAAATTTGCTATTGTGAAAAGTGGAACTATATATAATTATAATTAGACTCTACTTTTCATATCAACTTTATTTATTCATTGAATAATTAAGATAAAATAATCTAAAAAAACATTTTTGAATTGAACCACAACACAGTGTAAAACAAAAAAGAACACTATAAGCTTTAGACAGAACGGATTTATTGCATGTCTAAATTTGATTGCTTAACATTTACAGCCGCATATATAAAGTAAAAGCCACCATGATCATGGCAGTTGGTCTTGACCTTTTCTGTGCTTTACTGGTGCCACCAAAGCTGCACTTTTTTTTTTTAGAGCCCAAACATGTAAAAGTAAAAAAAAACAGTGTAATCAATAATTAAGCATTTTTTTCCACATTTCAGTGATCTCAGTAATATTACAATGCTAACTTTGATTGTACTAATGTCACCTGTATCTATTAATGGTAGATATGGAGGAGTCCAGTGACTTGTATGATGTCTGCGAGACAAATGGCTCCCCTCCCTGGGCTGACGACCAGCATCAGTGTCTGGAGGAGCTGGACACTGTGGAGTGTCTCAGAAGGAAGATCAAATATTACTTCATGAACCCCTGTGAGAAGTACCACGCTCGCGGCCGAAAACCATGGAAACTCATCCTGCAGATCATCAAGATTGCCATCATTACCATCCAGGTAGTTATTTCAGATATGACTTGAGCAGATGTTAATTGTGTTGTTTCGCTACCCTGACAACAAATACCTTCCCCCCTGTCACAGTTAGTGTTATTTGGGCTGAGCAACCAGATGGTTGTCACATTCAAGGAGGAAAACCTGATGACATTCAAGCACCTCTTCTTGAAAGATTATGTTGATGGAGGCATGGATACATACGCTGTTTACAGGCAGGCTGATGTTTATGATCACATCGATTACATCATTGAACAGGTAACTCAGTGCTAATATTTCTTTTTATTTCGTCTTTGCAAGGAGCCCCAAGAAGGCATGAGTTTTATGTGCTAGTGTCTTGGTTTATTTTGATCGTGTGAGACAGAACATTTTTCCTTTTCCTGTAAATCATTGTTGGAATTTTATAGCTGTGCATGCTTGTATGACAGAGGAGTTCAACAAGCTCCCATGACAAGATGTAGCTCGTCATGGGGTTGGACTTTGTTCATGTTGTTTGAATCTGTCGTTTTGTTTTGTTGATTAGACTGCATAAACTGTAACACTAAACTGCTGCAGCTGTTCATTTCAGAGAGTTCCTTTTACCTGACGTTATTATAACTGAGGTTTCCATTGTTCATCTCTAGTATGGACATCTGCACAACATCACAGTAGGAAATCATGAATATGAGAAAAGTGGCACCTTCTACACCCCCCTAACAGTGTGTCAGGAGTTCTACAGAAACGGCACCATCTACCCTGGAAATGAGACCTTTGAAATTGATGCTAAAGTGGAAACTGGTACGCATGATTGTTTGAGTTAATGTGTGGAAAAACAGAATATTTGGGTTCAGTGAGTTTATTTGTTCCTTGTTTTTCCTTCTCCCTGTTGCTTGTATCGAACAGAGTGCCGTAAAGTTTATCCGATGTATCATCCATCATTGCAGAGAGCATTTCCAGATTTTGAACTGCATTTCAAAAGGTTTGCACGTACCCTTTTAATTGAAGCCTTTTTTTAAAGGCAACACAGTTTTCCTCTCTTGGTTTTATATATGATTTGAAAACCCCACGGGTAATGTATCTGCTCTGTCTTGCAGGATGATCTCTGTCAAGATCACGTTTGTTCTGAAGGCCATAAATTTACAGACAGTGAGACATCGAGAGCTGCCAGACTGCTACGACTTTACTATTATTGTAAGTCACTTGACTTGTCTTCATGGCTCAGTAAACACCAGTGATTCCAATCAGACTCTGTCCTTTAAAAGCAGTGATAGGACACATCTGATCACCTGATTGCTGCCATAACCGTGATAATGATTCCCCTTGTGACACTGCACCTGTTTCCTCAGCACAGATAGGAGTGAAAATGAAAGGAGTCAGTGTGAATCTTGTGTTTGTTTAACTACTGAAGACACAAATCTGAGCAGTAAGGATGTTTGCGCACAGTGCCTGGTATTTACAAAGTTAAATGTTATCTTCAGGGCTTGGCAAGTGAACATTTAGCTTTTGGCTTCGGCTGCTTCAAAAAGTGCCTTTCCTCCGTTAAACACGACTCTCTGGTTAACAGATCATTTTCAACAACCAAGCTCACAGCGGCAGGATAAAGGTTGACCTGGAAAATGATGTAGACATCAATGAGTGCAGAGACTGGAAAGTAACTGGAGCATGTAAGTTTGCCGAGCTGAATTTACAAGTGAATCATCTGCATTGCTTTAAGGTCGTGTCCAGGATTCTTGGGATTAATTAAGGCTGCTCTATGCTTGGGACTTTGCTGCTCATAAAATCTGTTTGAAGATGTTTGCCCTTTTAAAGGTGAGAGTAATTTTAATTTCTCTGTTCCCTCAGCTGCCAGAAACATATACCTGACTGTGCTGTTCGACTGCCTCATCATTATAACGTGCATCATCTCATTCACCCTCTGCACACGCTCGGTGATCAATGGGATTCAGCTGCAGTCTGTAAGTTAACTGAACTGCACGTATATTTGTGACATAGCATGGATGTCTTGGGGAGCCTAGTAGCTCACCTGGTAGAATGTGTGCCCTTTGTGCTATGTTCTTGTTGCAGTGGCTATGGGTTTGATTACAGCCTACGGCCCTTCGCTGCATGTCATCCCCTCCTCTCTCCCCCTTTCACTCTGAAGCTGTCCTATTCAGTAAATGCAAAAAGCCAGAAAAATAAATCCTAAAAAAGATATGGATGTCTTTAGTATACCTGTTCTTTATGGATAAGTCGCGTTCTACAAAAAACATCCTTTAAAACATCCTTAAAATTCTAACACACTAATTCCCTTTTCTGTGTATAAACATGAATTATAAAATATTCTTTGTATAATATTCTGCTTTCTTTTTTTAACCTCTAAACCTGCACTGTGCCAGAAAACACCCTTGTCTCAGAGAATTATTTAAAACTTCAGACAATTAAAGATGTGTTAAAATTAACAAAATAACAGTATACACTGATAACATCAGTGTAAAAATGTACTGCCATAATCATCGTCATTTTAAAAGGTGTGATTGATATATATATATATATATATATATATATATATATATATATATATATATATATATGTATATTTATATATTTATATATTTATATATATTTGTGTGTATATATATATATATATATATATATATATATATATATATATATATATATATATTTATTTAGTGAAGGGCGGCACGGTGGTGTGGTGGTTACCACTCTTGCCTCACAGCAAGAGGGTTGCCGGTTCGATCCCCGGCGTGGGAGCCCTTCTGTGCGGAGTTTGCATGTTCTCCCTGTGTCAGCGTGGGTTCTCTCCGGGCACTCCGGCTTCCTCCCACAGTCTGGGGACTAGGTTAATTGGAGACTCTAAATTGTCCGTAGGTGTGAATGTAAGCGTGAATGGTTGTCTGTCTCTATGTGTCAGCCCTGCGATAGTCTGGCGACCTGTCCAGGGTGTACCCTGCCTCTCGCCCGATGTAGCTGGGATAGGCTCCAGCCCCCCCGCGACCCTCAAGAGGATGAAGCGGTTAGAAGATGAATGAATGAATGAATATTTAGTGAAAATATTGGCCCTTTTAAAGATGTGTCCCAGTTTTTTGTCATCTCCGTCAGATCTCTACAAAAACATCATTTAATCAGGCATCAAAGGAGTAAGGTGTATCACAAGGACTCCTGTCTCACTTCCTGGTTTCTGTCGGATGTGTCTCAATCATAAGGTGTCAACGCCATAGCCCTTCTAAATCAAAACCTCATATGAATTATGGTTTAAAATTAGTATTTTGATTAGTGTTAAGAGAACTCTGAAAAATAAAATGGCTACTCACTGTGACTGCTGTGACATTCATATAACTTAACTCAACTCTGTAAGATGTCAGCTTCATCAGATTTTCCCTCTGACATTCATGAAATATGCTATTCAAGACAAAATGAAACCACTTGGAGGTTGGCGCTTCACGGGGTTTAATGGTCAAGACAAGAAAAAAAGGTCTTGTCCCACTACTGAGTGTAATATTTCTATGATCTATTAGAATAGAAAATGCAGCAGTATATGAACTGCATTTATGTATGGCTTTTTTAGTCTAAGTGACCACTCAAGGTGCCTTACTCTACTGGTGCCTTTCACCCCATTCACACACACACCCACTGGTGGCTACCAAGGCTACCATATAAGGAGCCACCTGCTCATCAGATAATCATTTACACTCCCTCACACACTAAATTTGGGGTTTAGTATTTTGTCCAAGGACACTTCAACATGTAGACGGCAGGAGCTCTACCTCCTAAGTCCCAGCTGCCCTTGTGCTCGACATGTCAATGTTGTTTTTGAGGTAGAAGGGCAATTATTGTGTCTGTATTTCCCTCTTCATTTTTATGCCCATTACTTTTTTTTCTCCATTAGTTGAATTGGGCTAGTTCCTGCTACTTTGATTTGTGGTTGCTGCTGATTTGTTTTGTCTTTGCTTGTTGTGTGGATTGTTTATTGTAGCCAATGCATCCATGTATATCCGTATTTGGCAATGGTGGAGGAACTAAGTATATTATTTACTGTATTAAAAGTAGAAAGACTAGAAATAGTATAGCGGAAACAAAACCATACTGTAGATATACGATATAACAAGTAGAAGTCCTGAATTGTAAAATGTTACTTGAGTAAAAGTACCCAAACATTCTCAACAAAATATACTATACATAAGTATCAAAAGTAAAAGTGCTCAACACAGAAAAAAATGACCAAATGCATGAAACACTAAATATACTACTGGATTGTTACAGCTGATGTGATGTTATTTGACTGATTAAAGTTAGTAAAAAAAAAAAAAAACAACAAAAAAAACTAATAACTATCTACATTTCTTTCTTTAAACAGGAATACACCCTCTACTGCAAGGAGCACTGTGGTAAAGAAGTCCCGTGGTCAGACAAGTCAGAGTTTGTGAATGGTTGGTATATCCTGATCATTGTTAGTGACACGCTGACCATCATTGGCTCCATTCTCAAGATCGAGATTCAGACTAAGGTAATAAGGATTTCCTTTTACAGTATCACTGAGGTTGAGCTGTGTTCATTGAAATGTTTTTCAATATTACATTCTATCAGTAGCAGCTGTCTACAGTGTGCATGTATTTATAGGTATACCCCCAGACCATTTGTCGTATTTTAAACCTTCACTGTTTCTTTTAGGTGGTCACAAGTTATGATGTCTGCAGCATCTTCCTGGGGACAGGCACCATGTTTGTGTGGATCGGAGTCATCCGCTACATGGGATACTTTAGGAAGTATAATGTAATACCTGATTTATCAAACAGAGCTCATGATCATTAGTTAAATGGGTGTCACACTGTTTACAATAGAGATCCTGTACAATACAATTACAACAGTAACACTCAGAACTGTTTGTATGTCTGAAAAGGGAATGCTGCTAAACTTCACGCGGTTTGAGATAGATCTGCCAGTATTAAACACAAACTCTTCTTGAAGGGGAATTTTTGTTAGCAACAACACATCCTGTGGACCACACAATATTTCCTACACTTATCATCCATGAAGCAGTGCAGCATTGTACCTTGGCATTACATGCTTTGGTCTTTACCTGAAACTTGATTTGTAAAGTTATTTTTAAGCCTTTTCTTAATTGTACCAAATTACTGGAAATGTTGAACCGTTGAAAACAAAACTCCATCCTTGTGTGTGATTTTCCAGATACTTTGCTTCAGTGCACATTTTTCAGATCTTTTACCATCTTTGATTGATGTCTGGCTGTGGCTGTTTTCAGATTCTCATCCTGACACTCAGGGCAGCTTTCCCAAATGTCATCCGTTTCATCTGCTGCGCTGGAATTATCTACTTGAGTTACTGTTTCTGCGGCTGGATCGTCCTTGGCCCGTATCATGAGAAGGTAAGGAGTGTTTACATAATACAAAGGAACATCTGCTGGAATTTTGCTAAAGCCAAACCAAAAAATATTCTTCAATTCTAGTCAGGTTCTGCTAGTTTCAGTTATTAATAACAGCTGTGAAAAGAAGTACAATTTTGGGGTACTTGAGTATTTGCATTATTATATTATACTTATATTCTATACTTCTACACCACTACAACTCAAGCAGATATTTGAGAACTTAAGTCACTAGTTACTCTGCAAATTTAGATTTGTAATACAAAATATATCAACCAATAAATGAGGCATTATTACAGGTTAAGATGAGACTTAACTGATCCACGGGGGGAAATTCACAAGCTACCTGGCAGTATATAGAGTAAAATTAGCTCTACCTGTGCCAGCCACAAGAGCACACATTAATGCATCAATAACTATCATCTACTGTGGTATACATTATTCTGAAATGGGCCGTCCTGCGCCATGAGTACTTTTACTTTTTGGTACTTTTGTACTTGTAATAGAACTTTTACTTAACAGAGTATTTCTATACCAATACAGCTACTTTTACGCAAAAGATCCGAGTTCTTCAAACACTGGTTCATCATGAAGAACAGAAAAAAGTAATAACCTTTCTTTTCTTTGACCTCTTGTAACAGTTCCGGACCTTAAACACGGTGTCAGAGTGTCTGTTCTCCCTGATCAACGGAGACGACATGTTTCCCACCTTCAAGAACATGAAGCAGAAGAGCAGCCTGGTTTGGATCTTCAGCAGGGTCTACCTCTACACCTTTGTGTCGCTCTTCATCTACATGATCCTTAGCCTTTTTATCACGCTCATCACCGACACCTATGACACCATCAAGGTGATGTTTACTTGTTTTAGACATTTGTAACCCCGCAATCTCACTTTCCCAACCTACTTTTTGAAGGGTGGTTTTTGCCCTGTATTTTCAGTGTTTGTTTTTTTTTTTGCAATTGGTCACACGGTGTTCACTGTCACTTTCTTTCTACTCTTTAGCAGCAGCAGCAGAGTGGAACCCCGACATCAGAGCTGCAGAAATTCCTGTCAGTGTGTAAAGATCTGCCAAACTCTGGGGTGTACAGACTCGACAAGAAAAACAGCTGTTTCTTGGACTGCTGCATCACCAGGTCAGTCAACACTCACTCACACTGGCCAATTCTAACTCATAATTCTATCCCAGTGTGAGCTTAACATCATTGGTGTCCTGGCATCCTTTGCTTTTTATGTAGTAACAACAGTTTTGGGTGCCCCTTATTACCACTTGAACTGGGGGTGCAGGTGCAGTTTGCCAAAACACTTAAGTACTCAGTGGTGAATTCTCAAATAATGGATTGCAGCTGCTGATAGCACCATGATCACTTGCAAACCACTCTCTGCCCTGTCTCAAGTTCTGATTAACAAAAGATTTTGCGCTAATGATATAATAGCACAAACATGCCCATTAGGTATTGCAGCTGAGTGCAATTTTGTCCTTTTTAGTATCTGATTGCAGTTATCCACGTGGCAATCAGTGCCGCCTTTGTGCCAAGGACAACATAGGCAAAACAATGGCAGAGAGAAAAAAAAATTTCAGGCAAGAAATTGAAATGTGACAAAGAGAAACTATGTGGGATTTAATATCCTAGTTTGTCCCTTTGAAATGCACATATTAACACCAACTTTCTTAAGTTTCACTTTAAGTCTTACTTTCTGTTTTTGCAGTGAGATTCGTATGAATTGAAAGGGATCAGTTTTGTGCCAAACATATGCATTTTACCCAATTTAAAGACAATTAATAGCACAGGTGCACCATGACACTATTTGCTTGGCAGCACAAGTAGGGTTGTATATCACCCTTTTGTGGTTACTTTAAGAATTATATGTTGTTGTTTTTGGTTTTATTTGTGCAGTCAGAAGCCGTGCAATCCTGATTTTTGAATTTCTCCACCTATGAAGCTGCTAGATAAAACATTTCTAATAGAATCTAAACTGAGCTATTCTCTTTTCCAGGTTCAGGAAGCATCAGGAGAGGCTGTCTTCTGAGGCATAGCAGAGCCTTTAATGTGGAATATTGAAAGGCATTACTGTATAAACTATAACCGAATAATTCATGTGCACTTTATACCGATATATTCAGTGGAGTCTTGAAAATTCTTTTGTTTTTCATTTAACATCAGGCCCCAGGTTGGCTCAGTGTTGAAAAGACCAAACAGGAAATGAATGAATCTGAGATGCTGATGAAGTCTCTATGATGCACTGATACAGGAGCACTTTGTAAATGCACTTATTTATATTAATGCGTAGATGGGGAAAAAAGATGGACCCTGACATTTGAAATTGTGTTGTTTTTCTAAAACATGTCATTTGGAAGGTTCCCCATGTTGTACACTGAATATAACGTTAATGTTAATAAATAAATTGTGATGTTAATTCACGATATTTTATTTCTCCATTGTCAGGAGAAGGCTTCCATACAAAAGCTACAATAGCATATCTTTTTCACAAACTAGTTAATCCCCTGTAAAATCTTGTTACAATGAAGAAAAATTCCTTTCCAGTTCATGGCAATAACTCCATCAATACAACCTTGACAATATAAAACTGACAGTCTTTAAAAGCAATATCAGGAAGTGGATACTGTAAGTGGCTCCACTAGTCCCCACTGCAGCAGTGGCAGTGGATGTAGACCTTTATTTCCCCAGAGAGGATCTGTCATTTGATCCACTGACTCACTGTTGGAGAGGTCTGAGATCAATTTAAACCAAGATGTACCACTCTTAGAGACTTAACAGAAACACAAATGGGCAGAGTAGGCCGTGCAATGTTCCAATTTGCTTAATTGCTTGAGATAGGTCCACATAATGTCTCTTTTGTCCATCATCATGAAGCAGAAATCCCTTTGGTTTACTTTATGTCACATGGTACATCACTTGTACTCCACACTACAGGAACAACCCCAGACTTTGTGCGAGTGGCTTGATGCATGCCTCCACGTCCAGGCAGAGATCACTGGCACAGAGGTCTCTGAAAAAGACAGACAGCAGGTGGCATCACAAAAAGTGAATACCCAGCTGTCAGCAACCTAAAAACAAGTCCATAAGTCTTTAAACCCTAAATGTTACAGTCAAAATACCACTTCTTAAAAATTTGTTTGAGATCTTGATTCCTTATAGTGTCCTATGTGTTCATGGCAGACTCACAGGAACACTGTGAGGACAGTCCAGAGAGGCAGGAATCAAGAGTATAATGTGGTACAAATAAAAACAAAACTCTTGATGAATAAAAAGGAAGCTCAGTTACTTCATCTTTTATCCTGAGTGACAAAGTAATCACTCATGAAGTCAGTCTGGTTTGGATTGGGTGACGCCAGGTGGCGGCAGGACTCGCTGCTCCTCCATTCTGTTGGATTGTGAACGCAGGATGAGACTGAAGAAATCCTCATCTGGAACAGTGGATCCTTTAGATTTAGGAGCAGCACACCTCTGGTCGTTCAATCGGGAACCCTGGAACATTGACGAGAAGCAATGCAGGTATGTTAGCTGATGCTTTTCAGGAGCAATATCCAGTGTATCCAGTGTGTCCAGCAATATCCAAGTAGCCACTTATGCATCACTGCCTATTTCAAGAAAGGTCTTAATCATGTCTGTTGGATGTGAACAGTTTGTAAACACATGGAGTATTTCAGATATCTAGAAGGACATAATTCTGCCTATTTGGACACAATCAGTAAAAATATTGCAATGATAGTTAATTCCAGTGCCTCTGAAATTAACAATACTGTACTGAACACTTCAAAATAGTATCTGACTTTCAAAAAAAAAGTGGCTGAAAAGGATCTAGGACAAGCTTTGTTTGACAGGTCCCTAATTTCCAAAAACCAGGTAAGTTTCTGTCTAAAATTAATACTATGTGTTTTGCATTTCATGGATAAACTAAATGATATAGTTCTTTTTGAAATGTAACAGTATATTATTCAGAAATGACAGACTGACAGAATGTAGATAACACTATTTGCTGTTGCTTTCTTGGGCAGAATGCAAAATACTAATTTATTTTCTGACCTGGCACTTCACTAGCATATCGAAGAAGACGTCATCCCCCTCAGGCTGATCAGCGCTTGCCTCTAGACGACTGTAGAGGGAGGGTGTGTGAGGGGTATCTGTGTTGGATATGGGGGCTGGGAAGAGAAATTCGTATTAGTCTTGATGTGAGTAATGATACTGTGAGACTAAAATGGGGAGTATATACTTTGTATATTGTTACCTTGTGGGGGGACTTTGTCTGTGCTGGAGGTGGAGGGTGTATGAGGCGGGTTGGAGGTGCTGAGACGTAAGCCAGGAAAATGGCTCAGGCTGACTCGTTGGTCGTCCAGACGACGGGCCTGGGAGCTGGCCAGCAGCTCCAGGAAATGACCAGGATCCTGCGACGGTGTTTCGCAATCCAAAATAGCTAAAGGCAGAGATACTTATTATCTGTGGGTGATTTGTCATGACAGTGTGTGCTGGTGACACTGACTTGTGCCTTGTTACTACTTCACCCAGCATTTCATTCTGATTTTGTAAGATAGTAAATACAGGAAAAAGAGCACAAGGGAGAATTTGAGATGGATGAGGTGTTCGTGGGTCACAGTTATTCTATGAAATTTAAAGCAACCCTCCTCAAATCTCTTGAGTATCAAACATTTCCCGTAGACCAAACAATTGGCTGCAAAAAATTGTATTTTCATCTGTCTTGGAGCATGGAGGCTGTGCTAAGATTGGATTCATGACCCCGACAGAGGAGTGCAATAATAACCAGTTTTCAGGTTTGGCAAAAAAGAAAAGTCCATCAAAGTTGTTTTGTTCAATGTAGAAAGTAACCAGAAACATTTTACAGTAAAGGTGTAGTTCATATTTTTAAAGTGCAGTTGTACGAGGTGCTTATCCATAGTCAGTGCATTGCCGACAGTAGATGGAAGTCAGCACACCCCCAGTTTGGAGAAGCAGGCAGGAGCACCACCACAAAAGCAAAGCAGGGTCAAGGGCCGCAGCAAAACGCATTTTGGGCCTTTTAAGAAAGGATCAAAAAATAAATAAATAAATATAGATTACAAGTGTATGGTATATTTAGAGTAATTTCGCCCTTTTACCTTGCCATCAGGCAGCCCTTTCCAACAGGGAACTGAAACTGTGTGCTCTTTACAAAGCCATCAAACTCCTTTGACAAGAAAGTTATTTTACCTTGCAGAACATGGGCATTGCTGGTCTACTGCTTCTTTGATGGGGTAGTTTGTGTTATTGTGTGACTGTAATGATTCTAAACTCACCTTTCTAAACACCAAAGTCACACAATAACACAAACAAATCAATCAAGGCGGTGGTAGACCAGATGTTCTGCAAGGTAAAATTACTGTGTTTGCAGATGGAGTCTGGCTTTGAAGAGAACATAGACAACCGCTTCAGTTTCCCATCAGAAAGGGCTGTCTGCAGCAAAGTAAAGCAGTGAAAATAACCCAAAATATGGCATACATTTAAATTATATACCTTTTTATCAAGTGGTTAAAATACATTTTGCTGCTGCCCCCATGCACAGCAGTACTCCTGCCTGCTTCTCCAAACTGGCCACTATCTACTCTAGGTAATGCACTGACTACAACTAAGTACCTTGTACAATCCCACTTCAAAAAATTTGAACTATCCCTTTACACTTACAAGGCTTGAGTGGAAAGTGTTTGATACGCAAATCACAGATTTTGGGAGGTGAATCACTTTAAGTCATCTTTGACACAAACAACACAAAGGATTACGCAACATTAAAATGTAAAGGACACATTTGTGGACGTGCTGTTTTCACACCATATAGAGGCCACACTGATCAGCCACAACAGCAGACTGAAGATGAGTGATCTGCTTGTCCATACATTTTCATTTGTATCTCTCAGTTAAGTCAGATAATCGTACTGTTATGTATGGTGTGAACACAGAGGGAACACAAGGGGCTGACTCACATTTCCTTTCAGCTACAGGTGGGGTGGAGGAGGGAGAGGAATGAGCAGTGAGATGGCTCTGGCCATCCTGTAGGGAGCACCTTTGGTCATCCATTCTGTTGCCCTGGAAACGAGAGAGGAGGTCGAAAAAGCCATCCTCTCCAATAGTGTCCCGTGATCCTGGCTACAGTGTTAAAAAAACAAAACAAAATAAATGGACTCAATAACAATAGAAAGGGCTTCAGTAATTGAGGTAATCAGGACAGCTGACAGGCTTTTGGTGAAAAAGATCAAATACAGGAAGGAAAGGGTAAACAGCACGGGCATACTGCATCACTTCCTACTTTAAAACTCTCCTGTTAGAGAAGCCATTTTTAGTTCAGGGTTAAAATAATAATTTGTAGTTCAGGATTAAAATAATTATTTGATCAGTGAACTGATAGCTAACATCTACAGATTCTTCTAAATAGCGGATTAATTTTGTTACACTGGGACACTGTGATGGGCATATTTCCACCATTGTCTGACGTCTTAGAGATCCAACAGTAAACTAATCTATAGCATACTCACCAATCAATAACTGATGTAACTGTTAGTAGCAGCCCGTGACTTTAGCTGGGTTAAACAGATATACTGCTTTATCTGCAAATATCCACTGCATTCTCTTAAGCTTGTGAATAGCACCTTTAAGATACAGTTGCATTCTTTGTGTGTGCGTACATGTGGACACCCTTTGAACAGTTAGTAATATAACTGGTGTCAGACAGATTAACTTAATTTTGAAATTCACTTTGCTTGTCTGTTCTTCCGAATGAACTGGAGTCTGATATTGTTTTGGAACACATGAGTCAGAAACAATGATCCCACATTGCCACACCAAAATATTTCCTCCTGAGATCTTAATACTGTATGTGGAAAAAATAATTGGGAGTCTTCTTGAGGATGAATCATCGTCGCCCATCTTGTGGGCTCCAGGGACGTTAAGACTGAGTAGAACAATCTCGTGTTTTTAGCAATACCTTAATAGACAGCGGTGTGTCCTGCTCAGGGGTTGAGGGCTCGGTGTGGTTTTCATGCTGGTCTTTGTGAGAGGATTTGTTGTTCTTCTTCTTACTCTTCAGCCGGTGGAAGAGGAAGAGCTTGGTAGAAGCCTTTATTGTGTTGTTTTTTGAAGATCCAGGAAACACATCTTCTTCCCAGTCCTGTACATTCCACATGCATAAAGATTGATCATTTTAATTTAGCATCGCTGACAGATTCATGTTAGAGTTTTAATGTTTTACCAATGTTAAACACTGAATCTGGGTGAACAGGTTCTTAGTGTTTTTGTCATGTAAAATAATGATTAATTTCCCTTTACCCTAAGTTATAAATGTCTATGATGGTTTGTGCTTACTTTGGCTAACATGTTTCTGAAGCCATAGCAAAAGGCTAATTACATTTTAACAATGTAAAATTAATTAAGATAATTGCTAAGCACCAAATTCAGCACCTTTCATTGGCAGAACAGCAGTTTGTCGAAATTAATTAATTAATTTTCACCATAAACTGTCTTAAAAAAAGAAAGAAAATAACAACTAATTGTTAATGCCAAGCTTACAGTTCTGTATGTTACAAGCTATATTTTTACGTCAAATACAAATTGTCAGTGAAGGAGAAGTGGAAAGAGTTGAACCATTTCATTTGTACGACAGCTTCTGAAATCAGACTGACTGGTTACAATGCAATTAAGACTGCATACTTTACATCATGTGCCTTGTGAGGTATTTTCATACATGCATACCTGATGTGGTGATGAATCCCCAGTTTCATGTTTGTCAGGACTTGGGCTCAGTCCCAGGTTCTCTGCACTGCCTCTTGTCCTCGATGGAGACTTGCTCCCTGAAACAAAAACAAAAAAACAAAAAAAATCAACAGGGTGGCAGCATGTTTGAATATTTATACAGCACTTTAACAACTACAGGAAAATGGATTTTTTTTCTTCTTGTAAACACACAAAAGTTATGTTTACATTAAGTGCTGCTCATCAAAACATGTTGAATGTATTTCCTTCCTCGTGAATAATTTTAAATCCTGCATTGTTTACATTATGTTTACTAGCTTGCAGTCCTCTTCTTCCCTGCCTTTGTCAGTGTACTGCTGTATTTCATGGCATACTACTGCCACCTGTAGATTGGTGGAATAGTAAAACAACATTGGTAGGAATGTATCATGTCACCTGAGTGCACATGCACAAAATGCGGCCACAAAAACAACAACCATACAGGGTACCTTTAATGAAGCACCAACACAAAATGCAGCCTTTTCTGGGAATTGTAAAAATAGATTTTCCATTGCAGAGATTTTACATTTCTAAATATAACGTGAATACAGAGCATACAGATAATTTAAAGGCCGATCATGCTGCTAAAAATGAAATGCCACTGATTCACAAGTATAAAGGCATATTGCTACATGTTCCCAAATGGATTTGTCAAAATGTCCTGAAAATGACAGGCAGTTCTGAGGAATGCAGATTCACACAAATCTTCACTGCAAATCTCCACACTGTAGGACTATCTTATCTTACCTTGGAGGCTTGGGTAACCCTGGTAGCTTGTGTGTAGAGCAGAGCTGTTAGTGTTGCTGTTGCGGAAGATACTGGCATGGACACTGGAGTTTGACTTCAGGCCGACGACCAGCCGTAAGTCCGACAAGTTCATCCTGGCTGTCATCTCACCACTTTTGTCTCCAGTCTGCAACATCGACAGCATCAAAGTTAATGTAAACAAAGCTAAATGTGAACATATGACCCCAAAGCAAAAAGATAAAACATACTATTGCTAAGTAATTAATTTGTGCACTGGCTTTGCAGTGTGTATGTCCAGAAAAATCTTTAATGAATGCACACATACAAACGCTGCATACAAAGGAAGCTATTATTCCCTGCTGTTCCACATAAAGCCAGTAGAGGGAGGTGTGGCCTGATGGCAGCTACTGATTGCACTGTGAGGGAGGGGGTAGACAGTAAACAGTCACCTCTCTGGCAATCTCCAGATGTTTCTCAGCGAAGTACATGGCTTGCTGATGATTCCCCAGGGCGGTGTGGGCATTTCCTAGACTCCAGTACGCGCGTCCTTCACCGACCCTGCAGCGAGACAAAGAGGGAAAACAGGCTGAGCGACTACAGCTGAGATTACGCAAGAATGGGAAGGGCATTCATCAAACTATCACAGTACAATCACAAAAACCTGACATGAGCTTGTGCTCTCAACAACAGCTGGTGGGTAAGTTACCACATAAAGAGAGAATATTAATATGAGTGACTAGACATTTTCAAAACAAACAAACAAAAAAAAAAAAAATCAGAATTTGAAGAACTCTTCCTCCCGTTACATCCCATCTATACCTTTTTGGCAACTTAATGACAATATTGCTGTGCAAGTTTCCTTCCTTTGCTAAGACTATAAAAAATAGAGATGTACTCCCACACTAGGAATTACAGCATTGCCTTGTTGTAGCAGACATATAGCAGAGGACCCCTAAGCCTATAAACTGATTTTTCATCTGTAAAGTAAAGCATAAAAATTTCAGGCTGACATTTTGAACAGCCTTTTAATGTTGTAGATGATCGAGGAGAAGCTCATTTTAAAATTTCTTCTGTAAAAGAGTATCAACTGATTTTAAATGATATCCTAAATATATGATCTTTAAGTAGAAAGTCTATTCTTGGCCGGCCTAACAAGCTGTTTGGATGTTTTTGCTGCATCTCAAAGCTCCTGTTATGTGTAAATGACATTAAATTCTATAGAAGGACCTTTCCTTGTTACTCTGTCTGCTGTTTTTAGTGTTTTTGCAGTTTGGCTTCATGGGTGTTGGCAGTAACACCACCAATTTTTGGCAGGTAATTAGTTCAAGGGCCACCCGCATTGAAACTGTATGTGCTCGTTACACTTCAAAGACAGTTTGGCAGAAAGCTGACGACAAATGGCCCTCTATGGTCAATACCTGTCATTGAGGTCCTGAGCAATGACCAGATGTTTGAGGTGGTAATCAATGGCTCTCTCATAGTCTTGCAGTAGTGTGTAGGTGTTGCCCAGACTGTAACAGGCCTGGGCCTCCACTGCCTTGTCCTTCAAGAGCCTGGCCAGCTGCAGAGTCCTCCTGAGGGCGAAACAGAAGAGGAAGACAGTCAAAGAATGTGTAGGGTGGGAGCGGGAGAATGATAGTTATCAGCCACTTTCTTTTCTTTCTTTGTTGCAATTCTCCGAGGGCTTCTGTATCAAGAATATGCTGCAGAAAAGGGATTAAAAACTCTGGAATTTGGTCAACTACTGCTCCTGAACAAATACATATCTGTACACGTTTGTGGTTGTTATATGTGCATGTATTGTGTCCAGAACTTTGTGTTTGTCTTATTTATATAACCAAATCAGTAACGTTTTACCTCAAGTCCACCTATTAAACATTTATAAGCAGTAGACAAACTTTAATAAAAGCCTAAAAATGCTTATAAATCTGCTTACAGCTACATTATAATGCATTATAAACTATTTATTAATGTACAGTAGCTGTCAGCAATACTAACTTCCATTATAAGGATATACATAATTGTGTTTTACTATACTGTGATTCACTTGTTCTTTATACACCAGCCTTCACTTATAAATGCCGACAGGAGGACATACACCTGGTGATAAATACACTAACAAACACGTCCACTTACAACTACATCTTACACCGATCAGCCACAATATTAAAACCACTGACGGGTTAAGTGAATAACCTTGATCGTCTTGTTACAATGCAATGCTCTGCTGGTAAACCTTTAGTCCTGGTATTCATGTTGATGCTACATGACAAATGGCAACAGCACTCCCCTATGGCAGTGGTCCCCCAGCAGAACAATGCATCGTGCCACACCATAAAAACTGCCTTAGAAATGGCCCTAGGAATGTGACAAAGAGCTCAAGGTATTGACCTGATGTCCACATTCCTCAGATCCCAATCTGATCAAGCATCTGTAGGACCTGCCGCTACCCCACATCACAACCGACAGGTCTCACAGGATCTGTCACCAACGCCCTGGTGCCAGACACCACAGGACACCCGCAGAGGCCCTGTGTCCATGCCTCGACAGGTCAGAGGCCCCACCAAAGATCACACTTGGCTCTGACCTGTCGAGGCATAGACACAGGACCTCTGGGGTATGTTTGATCAGATTGAGATGTGAGGGATTTGGAGGCCAGGTCGACACTTGGAATTCTCTGTCATGTTCCTCAGGCCATTTTTTGAGAGCAGTTTGTGTGGCAGTTCAGTGTGGCATTGTCCTGGTGGAGAGGCCACTGCCACTGGGGAGTGCTGTTGCCATGATGGGGTGTACTTTTTCTTAAATGGTGTTTAAAGTGGCATCTGCATGAATGCCAGGACTCAAAGTTTCCCAGCAGAACACTGCATTGATCAGTGATCATGTTGTGGTTTTAATGTTATGGCTGATAAGTGTAGTGTGTTATATACTATTTATTAAATGTTTACATACTGCTAAATGCTAAACAGGAGACAATTAAAGTGTTGCCAACAAAACTCATTCTCGGCTGATGCGATGAACCAACTTCCCAGTTAGGACAATTTCAGTTTGATCTAATTTTTCTTTATCTGACTGATTTATGGTTTCATTAAGGTTTTATTTGAGAAGAGACAACATACATGAATCCACATTCAAACAAATGTAAATGCACCCAAGTTAGATGATAAGCTAGTTTTTAAATCGGCAGTCAATTTGCCTAATGTTAATATGTGTCCTACAATAATAAAAGGAATACAATATGTACAGTAGTTAAAACATACAACTTCAGAAAAAAATACTTCTTGCTCCTGTCACTTGAGCTTTTACAGAAGAAAAAAAATAACTTAAAATGAAAAATAACATCAGCATACTTGTTTTGTGTCAGAATATAATGATGACATACAGGATATCTGCCATTGGCCATCCCAAGGTGACAAAGGCCTTGAGCGCCACTTGTTTACTCACTTGTAATGACCGGCCGCCACCTCAAACTGGCTGAGGAATATGTGAGCATTGCCAAGGTTACAGTGGGCCCTCCTCTCAGCAGACTTATCCCCGAACTCTTTAGCGATGAGCAGCCGCTGCCAAACAGGACAAACAGTAGGGTGCACATTACTGCCACTGAGGTCAGGATTAACAGGAAACATTTTAGAGGTTGTTGAGGATGTGGCAGGTAGTGAAGACTAACACAGCCTTCACACTCATGGGGTCAGAGAAAATGAAAATGTATGTGGGTAAAAACTTCCACATCTTCTTGACAAATTCATCCAATATCAACTAATGTGTTACTTGTCTATCAAAGGCCTTAAAAACACAGGGAACAAGGCCAATTTGAAGCAGGGGATGTGTGGTCCACACTTAAGGGGTGCATGTTTGCCACCTACCTTTTCATGTGCAGCTGCTGCTGTTTCAAAGTCACCCAGCAGATAGTAAGTGTTGCCAAGGTTGCCATGGGTACGACCTTGGGCTGCTCGGTCGCCTAACTCCTTCACCAGACACAGGTTTGCTCTTTGTTAGAAAGAAACAACACACACGTATGTTATTGTGCGTAAACACTTAAACACGTTTTAAGTGTTTAATTAAAAAAAACTTTTGTGCTTTCAGGATCATTTTTCAGATCCTGTTAGAGCCCACAGCACCCAGCTAGCTCTCACAACATAAACAACCCATTCCTTTTGTTTCCTCTTTATGAATTTACTGAACTAAACAAACATTTAGACAAAATAACACCTCTTCCTTTGTGGTGTAGTGGAGAGTATACACAGGTATACAGAGTATACCCTCCTCTTTCTCTTTCTCTGGCTGTTAACAGTATACCCACCTATAAGCCAAAAAGCCAGAGAGTATATCCACTTCCTCCTTGGTAACCTACCCATCTACCTACACCACTGCTCCTCCTGATTGGATACCATGAAAATGAGCAAACAAGCACTCATTAGATCGTTTCACTTTTCCCCCAATAAAGATAGCCTAACCTGCTTCGTGCATCAGCCAACAGGTTAAGTGACATGTTGCTTGTTTGGAGAAAAAAAAAGAAAGAAAAAAACTCGCCCTGGCTTCATTTTTGTGAAGCTTTACACAGACAAGAGGGAACACAACTTCATCAACAACTTGTAAACACTGCCAAAATGTAAAAGATGAGACAGCGAAGGTGTGCTTCAGAGACTTGAAAAAACATTTTTTGTTGCAAATATTACACAGCATCCAACCAGCTTTGAGTATGTTACATTTTATATATGAGGAATTCAGGTGGCACATTTACAAAAAGTAACCATGTAGGAGTTTAACATCTTACCCAAGGAAACTTTGATACAAGGTAGAGCAGTGGGATGATGATAAAATATGAATATGGTGCAGAGAATGATGTTGTACATAATTTATCTAAAAAGGAAAGATCTTTATTTGCCTTGCTGAGATCTGGTATTTCACCACATACTGTTTAGAGTGGATAGTATTTCAGTCGGGAAGAAGTAGATTTGTTTTTATTGAGAACAGCAGAATACTTAGTGCATCGTCCATAATCACAAAGTCAATATCTGTTTTTATCTTACTACAAAAAGACTGAGTTTTGTGTCTACATATGATACATTTGAATTAGCCACTTACTCAGGGAAAGCCTGGGAGAAAAGACCAAAGCTCTTCATTAGGATAAATTGTTAGTAGTTCTTCTCAGTGTAGAGTTAATTTGGATTTTTTTCCCCACATAAATAAGTTATTCAAAAGAACATAAAATTACTGATAATGCAACTTTTTATGCTCTTGAGTTTTTGTATATGTATTACATGAAAATGCTTGTTTTGGAAAACAGCCATTTTCTTGTAATCCCACGTGGGTTCGGACAGATGTTCGGCATAACACAGAAAGAGAAGAAAAAACTAAACAAACAAGGTTATTGCGGGGAACAAACCTGTGACGCTGCAGTTGATGTATTGTCAATTTAACAATCAGGTCACTTGTATCATACCTCAGGGCTTTCAAAATAAATGCAAAACAACAAATATTCAATGTCTAGTGATACCAACTCACTCATAGTACTGTGCAGCTTTCCTCAGGGCTATCCTGGCCTCCTCTGGGAAGTCTCCTGGCTCGGCTCCAGTCCAGCAGATGCTCTTGCCTTTGGCGTGGTAAACGTTCCCGAAATTATACAGCGCCCGAGCCTGCCCAACCTACAGCACGCACACCAGATTTTCACAGGCGGAAACCAGAGTGACCAGTGCTGTAATTATATACTTAAAATACACTGACACCAGACCTGCGTGTTTGCAAGCGGGCTGGCAAACTATTCTAGATGTTGGTACGCCGACGCTTCGCAGTCATCGTGCATACCGAACTGTTCTGTGGCTGCAAATCAAGTCATGTGGTATGATTGAAAATACATTTGGATGCATTCTAATCAAAGCCAATGAGCCTTTTAGTCATTGACTCTGCTCTAATTACAGAACAGTAAAGGCACCCATTGTCAGTTTAAGATAAGAGGACTGCAGATACCCATATATAAACAGCTCTCTTGTAGTAAAAATACCACCTTAAATATCACTAAAATACAACCCACCTTATCATACATGGCTCTGGTGATATCCAAATGTCTTTGGCAACAAACCAACGCTTCATCATACCGTCCTAACAGCTTTAATGTGTTCCCAAGGTTGCCACTGGCTTTCGCCTCACCAAGTTCATCTCCAATTGTTCTGGGATAACAAGGGAGATAAAAAACATTAGGAAATAATTAGACTGGAATATCAGCGGATTACTGAAGTGTATGAGTACAAAAACACAAGAGGAAAGAAAGTAATTTACAGCTGCAAGCAGCAATACAGTGGAGTTGAGTCTAGAAATTTAATCATGGAGGGGGAATATGGTGATTAAAAAAGTTTTAGCATTTGTTCAGAATATATTGTTAGAGTTTAATCTTAAATTATTTACATTGAACTAGTATGCATGGTCGCTAATCTAAGTTAAAAATCTGCAGGAAACACTGGTATTTTTCCAAGGTTGTCCTATCCGTATAACAAGGGTTTAAAAGGGGGATATGGTTTTAAAACACAAAAATATTAAGACTGTGAACACTGTTTACCTCGTAAGTGTGAGGTCATGCCGATGGTACTCCAGGGCTTTGTTATACTCCTGTAGGTGAAAGTAGGCATTGCCCAGCTGGCTGTAGATGGCACTGAGGATTTGAAGGTCCTCTGTTCCAACCTGGATGGCAGACTCAAAGAAGGACACACCGGCACGATAGTCACCAGTCTTACAGAGCCGCTCACCTTCCAGAGCCAGGTCCAGACATGATGACTCCATCCTGCAGGAAAGTGAGATCTATGTGAGAAGTGAACTCTTCCAATATTCATAATACTGATGAAATACTTAACTATATCAGGAGGATTCAACACATTAAAAAAAAGGTTGTTACATCCTCCTACAGTAAATCAGTTAATGAAATATGGCAAACATGAAGGCTGAGATTAGTTTTCATTACAAAGTAATCATATTTCATATCACCATATTAACTGTAGTCTCTAAAATGTCAGAAAATATAGAAACATTTTCCCCCATAGTGATTCAAATTGCTTGATTTGTCCCACCAACAGTCCATACCCTAAATTCAATTTAAAATAATGTAAAAGACAGAAAGGCTGCTTGTCAAAATACTTGTCATTTTTACCTGACAAATTACTTCAAGAAGTACTTCATCGCTGGAGAAGTAGTCTTTTCACAAATCAGGGCTGGCTATGCAGTAGAAATACACAAATACTTTTGAAATCGGTGCTACCTGACCAAAGAAAAGCAGAGAAAAGGGCTGTGGCATTTGCTTTCTCTTTAGAGGTAGAAAACCTACAACAACCAGAATGCACTGGTAGGTGACATAATGTAAGTCATCCGTCTGAAAACAACATGGTGGCTGGCTAATAACAAGCAGGCCCCCAGGAAGTGCATTGGGCTTTGAAGCTAATTTTCATAGTGGTCAAACAGTGGAATTACAACTGCCATTAGGCCCAAATAGACTTATACTTTGAAACGAATGCCTATAAATCAATGGATTCTTTTTTTTTTGACATCCAAACTGCCGCAAAATGACTCGTTTCACTATCAGGATTTGATCCATGCAGTCTGATAACATTTGGAAAGTCTAGAAGAGCCCCAAGATTAAATCATTTTATTCCTAGTCAAACTAACGGAATGCTAAACTGCAAGCAGCCGGCTCGACCGGTGGAAATCTCTAACACGCCTGCTCAATGGGTCCAATGATGAAGCAATGCCGATCATCCGGGTAATTTTACAGGTGGCATTTTAACCATTTTGGCTTCATGTGCCACTGAGCAAAAGGGGCTCACCTCCAATACTGTATCCAGTTCTCCTGATATATCCATGGTGACAAATGATCTTGTATTACAGTTAAACAGTGCGCTAAAATCTGTTTCTGAAAACATTTTTGGTGAAAAATAATCAAGGCTGTAACCCAATCTTGGTTAATATTTTATCAACACTGCCCAGTTTTATTGTTTGATCTTTTTTTTTCAGCCTCCAGTTTTAAAATATAGGAAACTGTATGGCACCCACTTCCTGTTCACAAACTCTCATATTACAGCCAAACAGTGCACTAAAATATGTTTATAAAACTATTATTAGGCAAACAATAGGCAATACAGCAACAGAATATTTGTTTATATTTGATAAGCACTGCCTACTTTTAGAGTTTAATTAGGAGTTAGGTCTGAGTTTGAGAGAGAAAGTGAGAGTGACAGAAAGGGGAGGCTCTCTCTGTCTCACTCTCTCTTAAGCTGCTTCTATACTATTTGTGTTCATAGTGGCGGTGGACATACAAAAATAAGGAAGTACAATCTGCTGTTCAAGCAACAGCCCAAGAGCCAGAGAAAATAAACTTATTTTTGCTGGCAAATGAGCAGGGAGATCTGGGCACTGGCAAGATGGAGCAAAATTTAATGTAGGTTATTTACACATACTACCTACAATATTATAATACAAAGCAAAGTATCCCTTAAAAAGACAACATAATTTAAAATCAGAACCATTTTCAATTAATGCTCTGTTAAGAAATGTATCAATGACTTGACTTCTAATTGCTTCCAATATCCAAGAAATTTCATGTCCCAAAATGACAAAATGCAGATGGTGGTATTAGTCACAATCAGGGAACACAGTGAATGTACCAGCAAGTATACTCTGGAAGCATTCACATACAACAGATACAAAAACAGCAAATGTTAAGCAGAGAGAAGCCAGAGAAAAGCACTATAAATCCAAAATAAGACAGAGCCTTTCCTGTCTGCCATGAGCCTACAAACTCCAAAATTAGCCTGGAATGAAAATATGTGCCTAACATTTACCCATAAACACAAAGTAAACTCAGATGTGTCTGTGGTGAGGACAACCATTTTATAACCTCCACACCCTCCCTAAGAAATAAGATCATCCATTTTTGTCAACATCAAATTGCTAGTAATGGAAAAAAGAAAAAGGGAAAAAAAGACGTGAGTGAATCTGTAGGATTACATCACAAGACAGTAAAACAAATCCAGTCATGCATGGGTGCAGAGGACATTCATCATTTACTTCATTTGTAGGATGCAGATTCAAGATACAATTTCCAAAGTTAAAGGTTATTTATCCCGGTTAACTAAAACTAAATTTGGACCAAACAACCCTCTACTTCTCTATATTCTGACCTAGAAAAAGATTATATTTACAAACCAAATACAACCAAATACAACCTTTTTTTTTAAAAAAAAAAAAAAAGCATACAGAGAATAAAAATGCTAACCTGACTTTTCAGATGAAGAAAAAAAAAAAAAAACAAAAAACAACACCTGCCAGCATGAATTATCATTTGAATAATCACAGGTTTCGGACATCTTTAAACCCCTTTAGATCTACCCTCCCTATAAGGGACATAACTTTTCTAGAATGTCTAGATTTCTGATTATTGTCATCAGACTCCACCCAAAAACACAAACTTATTTGACTGGATGTCTTTAAGCCAATCACATTGTTCCTCATTATCTAAAGTGAACTTCAGGAGAGCCACCCCCCCTTTTTTTTAACAAGCATGACTGACACGAGGCAAGGAGGACGCGACAGGTACATTTTAATCTATGAATCATCTTGTTAAAGTACATAATTTGTAAAACTGAACAGGGAAATACAGTTTTAACAGAAAAACACTGTTCTGATTTGATTTTCTAATGATACAATCAACACATAATGCATCCTACTGATTATGCACACTGAAAACAATCTCAGGAGGTTTTGAATATACTTCTTTTCTGGAGATACTTAAGAAATTGAGGATATTTTGAGCTATGATGCCAAATACAGCACAAAATATAAATAGGCTATGTGTCTTAAAGCAAAACTATTTATTAGTATGACTTAACCATTCATGAAAAAAGAAATAAACTTGTGTTTTTTTCTTGTCTGTTATTTTCATTGTCACTATTAGGTGGTTACTCACGTTCAGATTCTTCACCCGTTGGAATGAACAGAGAAAACAACACATAATGAAGTATTTTAATCTCTTTTTTTGCTATTTATGAGTGCATACGGAGTACAATTCCACCATTGTAATGTTTTTGTGTGTGTTTGGCACATATTTGGGTTCTGAACAAGAGAGGTTAGACATCTAGCTCTCAAAGGGTTGCCTTAGAATTCCCCTTCCATGTTGACTTTTGAGCCTCCCTGAGAAACCCAGTATAAGGGCTCAACAGACAACACAACACAACCCCTTCCAGTCTGTTTCCTGACCCCCCAACAAACTGCAATAAAAAGCTTAGGGTTTAGGTCTGTCCCTTTTAGCAAATGATACAAGCTATGTTCTATTTGCTGGAGGACTTGTTTCGATATGATCCACTCAATGTATTAATGATTGAGAAATGACTGACAAAATGTGGCTTCACATAATTCTGCCTTAACTTAGAAGCTTCCTCATCTCCATTTCTGGGTACTACCTAAACACACCTTGGTGTCAAGTGGAGAATTATTTAATCTTGGCTTGACAGCAGGAACCTCCTTTGAAAAGTGAAAGCTGATGTAGAGACTTCACAAACCTATATTGGAAAATGTTTCATAGCTCTATACAATTAGAAAATAGCATTTGCTCTTAGTTACCAGAGATATTCCTTGGACAGGTTTTCTGTGACAGTATACTCAGACATGTTGTGAAAGCTAGGGATAAATCCTCTATGAGTGCTATATAAAGCTAGAAATCAGAAATAATTTGTGTCCTTGTCTAGATTAACAAGCTTCCTGGCAGCTAACAGAACAATTCATTACCTTGAATCAATGCAAAGTGACATACCAAAGCTCAGGGTCACATACCTGTTGCTTCTCCCCATTCTGATGCACTCAAGACAGTCTGACACGACGGACATTTCACGTTTCACGATTACTCTTTGGAGCAGACACAGCACTTTCCGTACAACACCCTTTACCTTCTCTTCCTTCACGTGCAAACACATAACGCACGCAGCCACAGTTTCCCAATTTCATAAAAATAAAAGAAAACACGGCTCCCTTGGATCTATTGCTGTCCCTCAGAGTGCTCTGCTAACCCGTGCTAACAGGAAAACAAAGGATTTAATCCGCTCAGCATTCACATTGACCTGAACAGTCAAGAGCCGGGGCGAGAGACCTTATGTTAAAGCAAGTACAGATTATTGCCAGGTTGTTACCAAGCAGAAATGAACAGAGATAATGGTCAGCTAGGCTGCCAAGTTGAGCTGATTGTCGTATTCCTCTATGACTTGGCCATTTGTAACTTGCATCTCTAAGCCACCCGATGGTATGTGTCACTTCCAATTAAGCCAGACCTCAGTGGTAATTATAGCCACTTTAAGTGGCTCCAGTGAGCCCTAAGGCTATTTGCTCAACACTCTAAGAAATAATCATTTAGCGGCAGGCAGCCTGGACAGGTGGAGATTCTTCTATTGACCCCTCAAAAATAATTCACCTTCATGATTAATATATACTTTAATGAGATGGGTTGTTTGTTATTTGACTTCCATTATTCTCAATAATTTCTTGGGGCAGATCTCACCAATCCGTCCAAAGCTTCTAGTAATTTAGCAGTAGCCAATCCAGAGAAATCCACTTGTCTGAATTAACTAAGAAGTCTGTACCAACGTGCCCTCTAGAGGATAAAACAATACATTGCCTTACCATTACGTTGAGCACAAGGACTGGAAAAAGCCATGTGACATTAAAGCTGTCACCTCAGTTAACACACTAAAATCTAGATCTTTATATAATCAGGGTGATTTTGGAAACAACTCCTAGGAGCATGTGGAAACCAGAACAATCAGATAATGATGCTTTTTCACTGCCTCTTCACTAAGGGCAACTTAGAGCTCAGAGCCACCTGTGTGCCTTGCACTGTTTGTCCTGTTTGTCTCTTTGGCTTCTGGGTGGGCACCAACATTTGAAACCACACCCAACAAACTCCTGCTTACGCCTTTCAAGGATATTGCCGTTAGTGCTTGAGGCTGGACCCGCGAGTGTCTGGTTATCAGACTGTGTTCAGTAACAGGTAACGGACTAGCCTGCAGGTTATTGACACAGAGGGTGGAATTTTTTCTGAGAAAAACGTGCCGATGACACAGCGACCTGACAAGGCTTGTGTGTGTGTGATACCTAACATGACAATGGGGTGATGCAGTATATGTCAACTCTACTATACAAAGACAACATTGTCTGCAATCAACATATTCTCACAATTGTTTCAGTCGTATCATGAAATATTTACATTGTGGTTAGTAAGGACCTCCCGTAGTCTGCTCAGCATCCTTCATCAGTTAGCCAATAAGGTGTCATGTTACTGCCACAGAAAAACTGTTGTTGCTTTTCTCACATCTATGTGGACACACAAATCCTGAATATACCAATAAAATCAAGTATGGGCAGGGGAAAACAATAGTAAAACACTGACTGATTTGAACATTTCATTATTGTTTGATAGGTCATGTCTGATATTCCCTTTAGACTGAACAAAATCATAACACACATATTTACCCTGCAATGTATTGAATAATAATTTTTTAAAAAATCCATATCAGGGTTGCCACTAACAATTAGGCTATTTTCACTGCCTACTTATCTGCCAATAATTTTCTAAATTAATTGACTGATCAATGAAAATTCCAGAAATAGAAAAAATGCCCATCAAATTACCAAAAGCCAAAGCTGATATATTCAAATAGTTTAATTTGTCCAACTAGCAGTCCATGATTTAAGAAATATTCAGTTAACTTTGCAGAAGGTTAAGAAAACTACAAGAGCTTCACATTTAAGTGGCTATAACCAAAGAATGTTTGCTTAAAAAGTTAGTCTGACTATCAAATGATATGAGACTTTTTTGTTGATAGACTAATCGATCAATTCGGTAATTGTTTCAGCCCTAATTCATATAAAATATGAAGCAAATCTATAATCAAAGGTAAAGCATTCAGGCTTTTATCACAATATATAAAGCACAAACACACTTTCCTCTGATACTATACAATTAAAACAGATCCTATCACAGTCATCTTAAATTTATCAAGTACAGACAGTCTATATTACAGTTAACATGACACTGAATATAGAGCCTACCTGTGGCGGACATGAAGTAAATACTCCCTGTCCAGTGCACAGTGCAGAAAAATGCTGCCATACATGACAGTCAGCCTGATCGTCCTAACAAGCACCAGAGACTGAACCACATGCTAGATCCCTGTCAACTGCCAAGCTAAAGGGCTATTTGATAAAAATCTGGAGACTAAGTGACAAGGACTGTCACTGGGAAAGGCTGAATACCGCCATGCATGGTTTCCACCGCACAACACGAGAATTCAGCTGTCACACTATCTCTGTCCTTTCTCTTATCTTGAAACTGGAGCTGGGAAGCAAGAGTAAACACTCCGTCATGTGTTTGCAACTTCGCACCAGCAACATCTTCATTCATTTATTCATTTCAACAAGCACAATTAATCAAGTCATTTTAAGAGGATGCAGATGGGAGAGCAGCACTTGAATCAACAGTGCTCTACAGTTTAAATATAATCACTGACACTTAAGTTGCCATAAATTTTGCAGAAGCTTGTCAGTCCAGTTCTAGAGCAGAAATGATAAGTCAATTAAGGGATTTGTGGATCGACAGAAAATTAAATGGCAGAGGTTTGGATAATTTGTTTCTGGAGAACGAAATAACCTCACATTCACTGGTTATAGTTTCTTAAATGTTAATATTTACTAGTTTTTTCACTCCCCTAGTCTGGTGAGCTTAAGGCTTAAATGTAAACTTATGGTCTGGTAAATTTACTGTTTTATAGACCAACATTTTATTTACTTTTATAAAACATCTGACATTTTGTAGACCAAATGATTAAACAACTAAATGAGAAAATCACTGACAGAATAATCAATATGGAAATAATCATGAGTTGCAGCCCTAGTCAGTTCCCACTGTTATTCAAAGCAATATTATCAACTTTTTTGTTTTTATGTTTCTTTAAGATGCAAAATGTAGCTTAAACAATAAATATGTAAAACAGGCAACATTCTGTGTTTAACTAAACTTTATTAGAAAAACCTAGGGTGGGATATTAACTTGATATGTTGCCATTTTGTCGAAAGTCTTCAATTGAAAATGGCTTGCAGTACACTGTGGCATGCAAATGATGTTGACCTGCTATTGTGTAGACTGAGTGCAAAGCAAATTCACACATTTGAAAAAGAAAGTACTAAATACTTGCTTGTATACAGTCTACGCTATGAACCAATGCAGGAAGGATTTATCCTTTTTGTGCCAAACTGACACAAACATGTCAAAACTTGAGATTCAACAGACCAGGCAACATTTTCTCAACTCTTCACACCTCCCATGTCTCACTGGGAGCATTTTGTTTTGATCTTTCTGCAAATACCGTTGCACCGAGCTGTGCCGGACTTGTTAGCCTCCCTGTTGGCTTGAATGAGCCTATTATCCGATGACCTCATTCACTGAGTGAAGTGTTTTCACTCGCACAACTCCAGCTGACTGCATGATTTTTTGTTGATTGCATCATCTTCTGTAAACTAGACAGTGTAGTGCGCAAAAATCCCAAAGGGTGCAGGCTTTTCTGATGCAGCGACCACAATGCCTGGCAACAATCACACCATGCTCAAAGTCTCTTCAGCTCTTTGTCAAACGGAGACTTCACTTTTTGACCTGCCTCCGTGTTCTACATTATTTTTCCCAGTAGTGTTTGAAACGTGGGCTGTAGCTATCAAAGGAAAGAGAAAGAAAAGCAGCACATGCTATTAAAAAATACTAAAACATTCCTCTAACAATCTCCAGTTAAATGCACATCAAAAAGCTGCAGATTGCACTGAAAAATATTGATAGACAAATGTTTTATCAACCACGATGGGACAATCTTTGTAGTCATATTTGCATTGTACTTTAGCTCATCAATACCAAGTAACTCTGAAGGACAAATTCAGGAACTGAGGCGTATTGGCATGTCAAAACAAAACAGCAACGGAAAGTACCAAATACTTGCATTTTCAGTTTTATATTTTGTCTATATAAATCTAAATTAAAGCCAATGTGATATTAATATCAACTATTCAGACCTCTGATCTGCTTGGAGGAATGACGTGTGGGCATTTTGCAAATAAAATAAGAGCAATTAGTTTTCCTTTGGAGTTTCTAAAGGCCTAAAAACAGCCCTGCATCAACAGAGCCATGACCAACACACCATAAAAGTTTAAAAATCCTTTTTCCCCACAACAAAAGACTTACATTTTTTACTTTCTTTAGCAGAAGAATGACTCCTTGTGTGGACAACTACAAAGGAGAAGCACTGCAAGTCTTCAACAGCTCCTTTGAAACCCTTTGCTCTGAGTAACACTGATTTAGTCACATATGCTAGAGATAAACCCTAACCATTTCAATATGAATACGCCCAACCAATCCCTGTCTAATTAAGTGATGCTCTCTAGAGTGAAAACCATCTTTTCTTTTGAAGAAAGCTTCATTTGAAGAAACCATCATTAGAGACTCAACCCTAACCCTGCGTGGGAAAAGAGGTCAAACACAGTTAAATGGAAACTGACTGCAACACCATCACTGTGGGCTGCTCTGTAATCACTGCCTTTGAAAATTAGTTAAGTGTGCTTCATGGAGACATGAAATTTGCATCACCGGTAAGGATAACTGTAAAAGTGTGGAAAAGCGACTAAGTTACTACAGTAAGAGCAGGTTTCATACTTGCAAATAATGACTACTTTTGTGTCCTAAAAGTATGAGACCCTGTTATGTCGTTTTAGAGGAAAAAACAGAAGCTGCGAGTTAAGTTCAGTTATTTATTTCCAGTTATGTCTCATAATGACACATCTCCACTTCATGATGATGACTGTTTGGGAACTCACACACTAGAAATGACTCAGTTTAACATGCCCTCACATGCTCGCTGTCTCAACGGTAGATAACCGAACTTTACTTTAAGTGGAGAGACATTTTAATCTGTTAAATAATATAAAAACAAAGTCAAAACCGGGTCCGAAAAGAGCTAAATAAGCTAACATTTCACGAGTTTAGCTAACTTAACTGTGACAGTTAGTAGAAAAGTAACGCGACAACATGACTGACCCAAACAAATTTTCAGGAATTCATTTCACCTACCTCAGAGTGAAGTACGCGAATACACCACAAACATGGCTTCAGCTTCAGAAAAAAAAATATCTCCACCAACTTGAATCCTTCCTGACTTTTCTTTTCACCCAGTTGTTTACTAAGCTACTCACCCGTACATCTGAAGGGAAGATGACTCCGCTGTCTCGGGAAGCAGAAGTTGAAGAAGCCACTCCTCGCGCTGAAAATCTGCCTCCAATTAGGATTCCACGGTCGCTGCCTTCAAGTGCCATCGGAAATGTTGACAGTGCTACTTAAACGCGAACGATTGACCAATCAGATCTGCTAAAAGAAGAAAAAAAAAACTTTAAATGTGACGTTTAGAGGGAGGAGGAAATTTGAAGGCCTTTATTGATGGATTGAAGTCCCGTTTTAAACTGTAACGTGCGGCGAATAGGCTCGTATTAATTCAGCCATAATTACGTGCCAGACGTGATGGATACACTTGAAGGTCTCTCTCGCCCCCTGTCGCACAAACTGGCTCTGTACTACTTGATTTCTAAAATACCTGAAACATCAGGTCTTAAAATGACCAACTGGACTCGCAATTAAAGTAAAGTCATGTGTGTTTATAAGCTTTAAACTTGAAAGGGGGATTCCGACAAACGCATGAAAGCAGCAAGAGGTTTATCAAATACTCTACAGTTTCAAAATAAAAGCCTTTATGCCCAATGTAAACTGTAACTTTTGGCTAAAAGTCTATTCTTCAAAAGCGCCCAACAGAGTAAAGTCATAAATATACTTTATTGGGGATTGGTTGAAGCCTGGGCTATGTCAAAATACATTTACATCTACCAGGGTAGATACTGAGATTCAATCAAAAGCTCAATAACAGCTACTGTGAATGGACCATGTGGTGATACTGTTTTTGTCAAGTGATGCTTCCTAGGTCAAGAATGAATTTTCTAAACTGTCAACATTTCTTTTCATTGTTCTCTACGATATGCTTTTCTGCGCCATCAATTCACCCCAGCTGTGAAGCATATTTCAAGGTGCCACATCTCAAAAGTGTCACACCCCAAAAATGAAATTGCTATCATCTGCCAACTACATAACCTCTCTCAGCTTTACCAAATATAATTTTTTCCCAACTAGGCTATACTTAAAAAAATCTTCCTGATGGGTCTGATATATCTGTCAGTTTGATAAGAATAAAAACAACAAGGACATAAATGCAGGGACCATTTGAAATTCTGCGATAAGCTGTACAAAAAAGGATTTACTCTTCGTTCAACAAGATAGGACGGATCAGAGTCATTCACACCTGAGCTTTCCTGCTTCTACAGCATTTGGGATTACTAGTAGAGAAAGCTAAGACGGAAAGGAGAGAAGTCACTTGCAGGTCCTTTGAATAAACACATACACAAGCTAACCCCTCAGTGTTGATTAGTCAGGGGTTCCATGAAAGTGAGCATGGTCCCACCAAGGGTCAGGAATGAAAGTGTGGTGTGCAAATAGATGTCAAGGCAACATATCAGCAGTGTTTCAGTCCCTCACTTTGTTTCAGGATGGTTATTTGCACGCCTTTTTGCTCATCACTCATACCACCTGTCCTCTGTAAAAAATCTGTTGCCTGCTGTCCCCAAAGGACTTGCCACTGTCCTTTAAATGAAGACGGACTACTGCTTCTTGACCTGTGGGCTTTTCTCTATCTCCGCTGTTTCATTTCCTGATCTACAGGTCTCTGTATTTGTCATTGCTTTGGACTGCATGTTGCTCTGCTTGTGTTTGATGAGTGTTTTTATAGAGGGCAAGATTCTGAAAAACCCAGGGATACTGTGTTTATTAAAGATCAGACAGAGTGACACTACAGCCACATGAGGAATGACTTATCGCATCTCTACTACTTCTCTCCTCTGTGTCGGTCTCCTCTTTCTAATAGCTCTGGTTTTTGTGTTTACAAAGGTCCACTTTAGGTAGCTGCATGCTTTTAAAGCTTTCCTGAGATGTTTGCATTTGTCTTTCATGTCAGTGCTATTTGACACAGTGTCAGCCCTGTGTTGGGGAATCCTGATCAACACTGACTTTTTCTTTATTGTAACTGTCAAGTGGTTCAAGTACAATGTAATACCAGACTTGGAGCACTGGCCAAAACTAAGACAATAAGACACACACTGCACAAAATAATTCTCTTTTTATGAAACATTAAAACAGTTTGTAGAAATCACACTGTTTTCTCACCTTCTGCAGATTTTTTACAGATTTCTTGCCCGATAACTGAATTATCACACACAGCCATAAAAGTAAAGACAGTACTTCATGTGAGAATTACCTTCCTTTAAATTAACCCTTTCAGACATTAAAAAAAATGTCAGTAGATCAGAGGTCAAAGTAAAACAGTAAGTAGATAATTTCTTTCCTCCCAAATGTAGTTTTTCATGAACACTGGTAAAGTGGGACAGTTAAGCTTCATGATTTTTATCTTTCTGTGTATATACTTCCATTACTAAAATCAACACTGAGCTCATTATTAGCAAGTCTGTGTATGTGCAAGGATGTGGCACAGCATATTCAACAAGCTTGCAGTGAATTGAGGTGAAAAGTAATTAACATAGCATTCTGAGGTAAATAATGTTGAGGTTCTAAAAAAAAAAAAAAAAAAAAGATGGGTAGCTTATAATTGTTATATATTTTGTTTTGGGATGTCATGTTGAATCAGATTTTTATTTATTTTTTTTTTAAATCACCCTGATAGTAATCTTCTTTTTTAAAACATGATTCTGTCCCAGCTTGCTAATAGCATGTCAGAGTGGGACAGTGTGTTACTGGCAAAGTGGGTCATCCAAGTCATTCTGATGAAGGAATTGAGTTCCCCCGTTATGTGTCCCTCACATATTTAGCTAGTGAGATAGTTATTTCAATACACTAACCAGTGATTAACATTTTTCACACATTGCCTCAAAATACAAACAAAGTCTAATTGTTTTAGCTCTTAAAGGAGCTATATGTAAGAAATCTAAAGCAAACAGTCATTAAAATCCTCCTAGTATGTCACAGAGACTAAGGAATAATGTTCATATAGCATACTGATCTCACCGACAACAATAGTACAGCCAGAATATTCGCATTTTAAAAAAAAATTGACGGTCCACAAATCATGTTTATGTTTTGGATTTGTGTTTTGGCCTATTGCGCAACCCACCGCAGTCAGTAGAGTCTCAGCATCAGTTACAATTACGACTGAGCTACAGCAGCACGGCAAGCAGCATTAGCAGTGTCCCAGGACATAGCATTAGCAGTCTCCTCAGCTGTATCCCGGCAGCAGCGTTAGCAGCAGAGAAGCCGGACTCGCTCAAACTGTCCACTGGAAAACCGAAGATCAAGGACGTGGCGACACGGCCCTGCCACGGCAGCCGCCCATGGGCATACAAATCAGTCTCCAGCGTGCTGCTGTCCAGCAACCTCGAATCTGTAGGGGAGGGGGGGCGGACATGACTCGCGGCAGTATTTTGAATTTGAGTGCAGTAACTGTTTTGGCCACATTCTTACATACAGCGCCTTTAAATATTCAGCCCCGAAATCAAAATGGTATTGCTTAATACTGTCAAAATAGTTAAAAAATATTGTCAGACAGTTAGCTAAGATATATAAGTTCATCAAACCAAGATTTATTGAAATTGTTCCAATATTTTAAGCCATTTTCAAATACATATGGTTTAAGCACTAGCTGCATTTGGTGCAGTATTACAGTAGCAGCAGAGAGATGATTTCAGGGCCAGTGAGAAGAGACAGCATTCCTCTCATTAGCACAAATTATTACAAGCCTCCAGTGACAGGGAATGGAGCAGTTTATCGGCCCACCCCCTCACTGGCAGCACTAGTTAAACTGTGGTGTAACGAGAAGGACCAGGACAGGAGCGGAAAGGAGAGGATCCGCTGGGGAAATCAGACAGAAAGATGGGGTCGTGAGAGGGTGAGGTCTCCATCAGGGCCTGCCGTTTCTTGCGTTCAGGCTTCTGGTAGTGGAAGTCAAAGGGTGGTCGCAGTGCTATAGGGCCTCCTATCTCTTCAGAAGATGAAGCAAAAGATCCAGCACCTGGTGGTCTTTGCTGCTGGTTTACTAGATCCTCAGCTGACTCACTGGATGATGACGTGAGGGGGTTCAAGGGGTTGACCACAACAGGGGGATCAAAGGGCACAGGGTCAAAGGGTGCAGGGAGAACTGGCATGGGGTCAAATGGCTCTGGTTGAACAACAGGGGGCAGTGTGGGGTCAGAGGGAACAGGCAGCGGATCATTTCCTGGGTCATCAATCAGAGGCGGGAACGTTGGGATCATAGGGTCTAGTGGGAGGTCGTGACCCTGAGGCTGCACTGGTCTGAGGATGTCCACATTCTGCGGACAAAGAGACAAGATCACACCAAGCTGATATTTGACAAATTCACTCTCACTGACTGCATAAAGAGTCTCAGTCATGCAATATAACATTACACACCACAGCCCTAAAAAGTAGTGAGAAGACAACATAATTATAGCACAGAACCGTACAATTTTGAATCTCACACATAAGTTTAAACACACACAAGCCCAACATATGTTTGAAGACGCTAGACACAACGGAATAATTATATGGCCAGTGGCATTCATTCAGAACGTTGTCATTATAAAGGTTGCCTTGGTAAAATCTGAAACAAAACAGAGCATGAAACACTCATCAAATCTCAGTCAGGCAGTGGCTTATGACATTCCTAGTGAAACGACTGGCACTTCACATTGCTTTTTGCTGGAGTTTTTACACGTACTCACTTACTGACTTACAGCTTTTAATGAATGAAAATGTTCTGTCCTTTTTGGGGTGTAGATGTTTTTTTTTTTTTTTTCTGCCACGAGTGTTAAAATTTTCTGCTGCTGTTTCCCTGATTTAATGTACTGTCAGAGAGAATCAAAATATTTTTTTTGGTAGTCAAATTATCCCCATAAATTGGATTTGTTTCCTGTGTGTGTAAGAAAGAACATGAAAGCTCTGAAAACTGTAGAAACATGTTACCAGCAAGTAATTGGAGGATGGAATTTTTATTGTTTCACTTTCTCTTCCTTTCATCTTTAACTTTGGCATATTGTTCATGGATTTGTGTTGTAACTTTTTCTTTGGTCACACTTGAGAAATTACAGTTGACACAGTTGGGACCCCAGCGCTAAGGCATATTCCTTGTATGTGAAAACCTACTTGGCATTAAACCTGTGTCTGATTCTGGTGATAAATATTCCTTAACTGCTTCTTGTACCTGTGCTTTGAACATCTCACAGGACACCTGGACATCAGGATGGACATTCAAGTCTCCGTGCACAGATCCCACACAGAAACCTGCAGTCTGAGAGGAGAAAATGAGACATTTTATTGATGTCTTTCAGGATACTGGGTCACAACAAGAAAAAAAAGCATCAGGAAAGAAAAATATAGAGTCAATAATAAAATAGCAAATTAAATAGGAGAAGACCTGTCAGGTTTCTTTAACCTTCTGGGGTCTGTGATCATTTTCACACTTTCTAAAATTTGAACAAATGTAAGCAGTATTTTCAGAGTCACATGACATTTTTGTATTCAGCATAAGTTCAGCTACGTAGTATGTATTTCGATGATTTTATATATGTTTTTAAACAACAGGTACGCTAAATGAAACTTTTGTAAAATAGAATGTGCAAAAAACATTCAAAACGGCAGCCCTTCAGTGCTGTCAGTTTTAAAAGTAGAAATTAATCTGTCATGCCATCAAGTTAATGCTGCTTCAGTGATAGTAAACATGCTGGCTGACTGATGTTTATTTAAGTTTTGTGAACATTAACATTAATTAGCGCCATTACTGTGTCAAATTCTCAGCATAGGACTCCATTTTATGAAATTAATTGAGCACCGTCAGACAAATATCCCAAAGAAGATTGGAATGATATCCCACTCATGTTTTTGTGTCAATTTTCAAGTATTTAAGTATCACACTAACTTTACTTGTCTGATATGGTGTGTTTATTGTGTAGAGGTAATGCCTTGTGTTGAGTACCTCTGTGTCAGACTTGACTGTCAGTCGCTGGCAGGTGCCTCTCTCTGTCAGTCCCTCCGGACACTCTTGGACTGTGTACTCCACGAAGCTGGCTTTCACTGGCACAGACTGAGAAAACAACAGGGTAATAAAAAGGCAAATAACACAAAGGAATACACCTATGAAGGCAGAGAGAGAGAGAGAGAGGCGGTATGGCTTCTGTAATGTCATGGCTATGATCTTGGTTTTGGAGCTCACAAAAACATTTCCTAAGGTAAATTAATTAATTAGCAATATTCTGCTATTCAGCTTTCGTCCCCAAAGAAACTACTCAATTTCCTTTTTGCTCCCCAAAACAAAAAGCCTGGCAAGGCAGTACTGTCTGTAGTAATTCTTTGCAACCTTGCCAGACTCATTATGGTATTTGTGGAGCAGTAAAGGTACTCATCTGGCACACAGAAGCGCAAAGGTGCACTGCGCTGTCTGCTCATGCACACCCAGAGAATTTCCTTAAGTGTCATTTCCCAATAAATGCAACATTTAACACATTGTTGTGCAATGAAATCAGCCCTTCTGAACTTTATTTGTCCAATCAAATGTAATAACTGTATATCCAGTCATACCTGTGCTGCAGCTCTGGTGATCCTCTTCACCCCGAGCCCTGCACTCAGTGTGGACTGTCTCTTATAGTGAGCCAGAGTGACCTGAGCAGCAGTCAATGCCTGTGGGCTGTCTTCAGGGAGCAGGAGGGGGCAAGTTGGACAGGTCAGCTGGAGCTTCTCTGGAGTATCTACAGGAATCAGACAGATAATATAAGAGATTTAATGATCACATTTGCACTGAAATAACAACTAACAAGATAATGTATGCAGAATATGTTGGCAGAAAAGCATGGTCATTGAGCAGAAGCAGTAAATAGAAGTATTACACAAAAGCTAAATCAGCAATAAAATATGTTTTGGAGCATTTCGTGTTAATGATTGTATAAAGCACCCATGCACCACTGATACACCCACACAGGTAATTAAATGTACTTCTTTAAGGGATCTAAAAACTAAATATTTAATTTGAGTTTGAGATAAGAGTGTAACTTGTAGGAAAGGCACAGGTGTAACTACTTGTATTAATCAAGGCTCAGTTCCATTTAGGTGAACCAGTTAATAATGTTCTTAGTTACACCCGTTTGTAACAAATGAAAATGTCTGCGGAGAAACCTCTATTCAAAGTAGATTCTGTTTTCTTCTTCTGATGACCCTTGTATACTGAGCAATGTTACTATCACAAATTTTACTTGTTGAGAAATTTAAACCAGCACCAGCCTTTTCTAGATCAGTGGGACGCTACCTTAATTCTTGAAGATACAAAACCATACTGTGTAGCATACACAGTAGCATAATGTGGCCAAATCCCTACTTTCTGGTGTCAAATCTCCCTGTGATATTGTAAAGTAGAATTGGTCTTGTAAGGCGGCTTTTATTCAATCTAATAATATGTTAATGTCACCTGGGACAAGAAAGCAGTCGTAGCTGTACAGGTAGGAGTATCCGTCTGGTGTGTGAAGAATGGTGGTGTTACAGTTGCCAGAGATTTGCTGGAAAGGATAAAAAAGAAATGAACCCTTATGACACTCAAAGCCACTTCTCTACAAAGATTTGGCAACATGTGACATAACTAAAACAAGACAAGCTGACTTTAAATGTGTGTGTGCTCCTGTACTTCTATCTTTGTGGGGACCAACGTTTTAGACTGGAGAATGAGGACATTTTTATTAAGTGTCCAGTCTTCCTTCTTCAATAGACTGTTTGTGGGGTAGGACATTGGTTTTATGGTTTAATGTTAGAATTAGGTTTAGGCAAGTGTAAGGGGGGGCTATGCCGCAGAAAATCCCCTTTTCAAATGAGCTAATATAATGTAGAATATATAGAAATGTGTTTATATCAAAATCTAAACCATGAATTCAAGATAAAGCTGCTTTCAGTGCTTTCAAATAACATATTGTGACTTTCTTTAGCTGCCCCTTTTTCCAGTGTAAGGGAGTCATCACAAGCAAAGTACAAGTACAAACACGGGTCACGTGTGTGTGTGTGTGTGTGTGTGTGTGTGTGTGTGTGTGTGTGTGTGTGTGTGTCTTACTGTTTCCATGAATGGTCTGACGTCACAGCGTTTCCATGGTTTTGGGCTACCTACATGACACTTGGTCTCCAGGACATCCAGGTCCAGGTAATACACATTACCTGCTGGGCCCTGACATTCACAATGCAAACACACGTAGTAAAAAGAGAGAGGGTATACAAACAATGTTGTGTGCTCAGAATTTCAAAAAGTACTGTTATCTGCACCAGTGTTTTTGTTTATGGAATAAACAGAAGAATTACCCTCATTTTAGTGAATATCTGAGACTCAAATTTATGAGAAGTCTTCTGCCAAGTACCTTCATTTGTTCAGTTACATTTGTAAGGAACCATTTAGGAGGTGCTCTGTGTAATTCCCTATAACACTTTGGCCAATATCGATTTTAGCGGTAGCACTGAGAACAAATCTCAGCAATTTGAGCAGGTGTAATGGCAGCCTTTTCAGGTCATGAAGTTGAGCTGAGGCTTTTAAAACCTGATCTATCCCACAGCCGGGCTACAATAGCCTTCAGCAGCTGACAGCATGAAGTTCATAAAGCTTGTTGTGTAAGGTTTGTCCCAGCGGTCCTGCACCGAAATGACCTGGACTTTTATTAACAGTCACTTCAGTACTAAAGGCCTTTTTTCATGAGGCGTGAAAAGGGGGTGGCTTCTCATTTCATGACATAAAATTCTGTACATCAATTTTAATGTTACGTTTATTATAAGCGACATGCACTGATGCCAGTCATTCACAACTAAGTGAAAACAACAAATATTTATCGTTGTTTTTATTCCTCAGTGGTTGCACACTAATGTAATTGCTGCTATTTTTCATGTCTTTGATGTAGTCCACTGGTTCCCAAACTAGGGTCTGGGGACCACAATAAGTCCTTGAGAGGCAGAGTTTAATTTTATTATCATTTCCCCAGAGTGAGAGTCAGCACATTGTGACAATGTAAGAGGGTGATTTCTGATTTAAAGTTTGTCTGTGCACAGTCATTTCTAACAACAAAACATAAATCTTCTCAAATGGGATCCCATTGACATGAAGATTGGCCACGGCTGGTTAAATCTATCAGTGTGTGACTTCCTTCTTTTCACAGAAATATTTTGATATTTTAGCAGCAACAGAAGGGAAAATAACCTTTCCACCCAACTCCCCTGGTTAAACATGAACAAATCACCCACTGACAAAATATTACAACAACCCCAGGCTGCTTCTCCCACTGGGCATTTGTCTCTGTACTGACCTGAGCATGCAGGTGGACATTTGCAATGCGGTTGAGGGCAAACTTGTAGCCGTCGGTGCGATCCTCATTGATGTAAGTGACAGCCAGACGAGACAGCTTCTCCACTGTTTTGTCATTACAGGGGATGGGAGCAAGTTGGATGGGTGACAGTGCAAAACCCTCGCCGTACACACACAGAGTGTGAATGAACAGCAGGGATAATAGCAGTAATAATGTGCAGATGGATTTGTCCATGGTGGCCGATGTTTCAGGCAGGAGCCAAAGGACAGAGCTGAGTTTAAAGTGAAGTTTGTTCTGTTTTGTTTGCGTTCGGGCTCTGCAGTGACTTTTGGAATCAAAACAGGACAGAGATGTTGAAATGATGCCAAGGACAAAGTTTATTTGATGTCAGAGGGCTGATACTTGTGAATGAACGTTCCAGTGATTTAACCCAGGGAACACTCATTCCTATAAAACAAGCAGCGTGAATGACAAAACTTTCATTCACAATAGGTTTATGGCCTATGCGTGCACAAATAAGACTTGAGGTTTAGTCTCAATGCAGGGGGTGTTGTATTTAATCCTGATCAAAAGATGCATGCAGTGTATTTAAGAGATCTAATTTAATGCAATAATCCCCATTTACATAACTTGTATCAAATAATTAGTCATATTTTGTGGCTGTAATATGGGGATCTCACCACAGGGGGTCACTGTGAGTCTGGTGTGCTGTACTGGAGGGAAATCTGGTAAAACTGTTGGCCCACCAGTCAGAACTGGGTTAATGATTCACTGATATCCAGTTAATTACTTTTAGCATTAGACTTGCTGCTGTACTAGATCCTTGTATCTTTGATATTTGTGTTTTCTGTTTTTATTTTGCTGAGAAAAAAAAATTAAGATTTGGATCGATCCTTAGTCTGACTGAATTTGGTAAATGAGCAATGGTAATCATTTCAGTTGTTCCAGATCACTGTGTTATTTTCCCAAAATAATTTGGGAACATTTCTATCAATTGAATGTACAGTATATTTTGTTTTTTATTTCAAAGCAGTAAACAGTTTACTGGGCTTGACTGTGTGTTATGGGTGGGGTTCACACTTTTGGAGCAGTCAGATTGGTTCCATTGTTCACAACAAGATCGATTAATGTCTGTGACTGCAGTTGAGTACAGAGTAGGACACAGGCTAGCAAGCACACACACACACACACACACACACACACACACACACACACACGCACAATCTCTATATCTCTGTCAGCCCAACACATATTTTTAGAGTTTTTACTTTTTTTTTAAGTGTGAAATAAAATACATGAATGATTCAAAAATCTTGTCTGTAGACACATAAAGGAAATAAGAAATTACATTTTTATCAGCATTGTTATCAGCATGGCTTAAAGGATGGCGATGTTGGTTGGTCAGTCAGTGGTCTTGAAGGTCAAAATCTTAACATCTGTTAGATGAATTTGCACAAAAATGTGTACACATATTCATGGTTCCTACAAGATGTACCCAAATGACTTTTTCCCTGACTTTTAGCACCACTAGCAGGTTGACATGTTCGGTTTAGAGTGAAATGTCTGTATAACTATTGGATGGATTGTCATGGCATTCTGGAAAAAATGTGATTAAAAAAAACACATCTTTTTATGTATAAGGCTTTGCATGGGCTTGCCTCACTTCCTTCAAATAAATTCATTAAACAGAGGTTTGACAGTGTCATTGGCACCAGAGCCACCACTTGAGGAGACTGTGAGGTGCCACATAGGTGCACCAAATTTGGACAAACTGTCAATACAGAGAGTAAATATTGGAATGGCCCATAACTTCCAATAAGTGAGTGCCCTTTACCAGTTTTAAGACCCATCTGAAACAATGGCTGAAGGCAAACCACAATTGTGATCAATTTAAACTTGACATGTCATACAATGTATTTTGTCTTATTCTGCTATTTGTGTGTTGGATATTTGTATCTCTGTGTTGCTACTTGTATTGTTTCTGTTTTTGTTACCTGCCAGGGGACTACAGCTGTGAATTAGTGTTCTTGCTAACGCCGGCATAATTACATCTTGTATTTCTATACTGATGTTCATTAACATGCTCTGTCATTATCAAATAAGCAATTAAAGGTCCAGTGTGTAGGATTTAGGGGGATATATGGCAGAAATGGAATATAATATTTTATGCTTTCTTTAGTGTATGATTACCTGGAAATAAGAACTGCTGTGATTTCCTACGTAATCTTAGTATAACCCATTTATATCTACATAGGGAGCAGGTCCTTATTTAAGGAGATTGCCTTGTTGCACCGCAATGTTTCAGACAAACCAAATACTGGCTCTAGGTAGGACCAATCGAGTTTTCATGTTTTTGTGTCGACCACCTTAGTTAAAAGCTGTTTGATTGGTGATGGGTCCGTTTGATTTGGAGAGGAGGAGACCTCTGCGGATAATTCAGCTCAAAGTAAAAACATCCTGAACAATGAACATTGAAGGAATTCTAGCCAGAGGAAGTTTCAGCTCGTTGCGATCTGCAATCCTCATCCAGGCCCTGAGGAATGCTGCTCAGCCTTGCACACTGCGACCCAAAAAGCAATGTCTCCACTGGCCACCATTATAAAAGACTTGTCTGTTAAACTGTTGACAGGACACCTCGTACTACAAACAAGCCTAATTATAACTCTTAATATTATGAATTTTTCATCCGTAGAGATTTTCTATTTGTAAAGCTTCAAGCCAAGAAAAGCCTTTAAAGAATTCATGACATCATAACATTGTTAAGTCTATTGTAAAGTCTATGAGCGGGAACTTGTGAACGGGGCCAGCGGGGGAAATTGACAAAATATATATTCAGTTTACCCAGTACTTTGAATTATGACCAAATATCTGCAAATTTAATGGCATTCCCATCAACCTCACATGTATTTTCCATTTGGTGCTAATTAGCACATGCTAGCATGCTAACATACTAAGCCAAGATATGTAACATGATAATATTATACCTACCAAATATCAGCTTGTTAGCATTGTTATTGCCAGAATGTTAGCATGATGATATTAGCAATTAGCTAAAAGTGCCATTGTGTACAGTTGTGCAGTGCCTAAGTACAGCCTCACAGAGCTGCTTGCTGGCATGTCTGTGGACTCTTATTAAACTGTTTCAAATTACTAAATTTTCAAGTTGAAAGCATTTGAGCAAGCAAGTAGTATGAAGGCCATGATTATCAGGGAGAACACAGTTTGTTTATGTGTTTCATGTGCTGCAGGTGCGCTCAATTCTGTGGTGTTTTTGGTTGAAAGTACACCTTGAGTGGTTAAAATATTGAACATCACATTCGAATGCAGCGGGTTCCCTCTGAAAGCATCTGTCCAGGGATAATCATTTAACCCATTTCAAATATTCACTGAACCAGGTTCAGCTCTCAACAGAGGCTGGAGGAGGGAGGGAGAGAGAGACTCACTCAGCAGAACAAATTCTGCTAATATCAGAAGAAAAAAAAGAGCTGCCTCAGTGCTGTGTGTGTGTCTTTGTGAATGTGAGTGTGCGCGTGTGTTTTCCTACAAGAGCATGTGCGCCAGTGTTTGTCTGTGTGCACATTTGACCGTGCAGAGCCACGATTGCATGCGTCAGTGTTACCGGCGGCAGCTAGTTGTGCTGCAGCAGAAAGCAGAAAGAGTCTGTGGGGGAGAGATAAGAACGGCGAGGCTGCTCCAAGGACTCGCTCTACCAGCATAACGCCAGACCCAAGTTAGACAAACCTCCTTTGATGTGAGCACAGAGTAATCTCCCCTTCTGCTCGCTGCGGAGAGATGCCACGCTGTAGTGATGCCCAGGCCTTGATACGATGGGGCTCCTGCCACTGGGGCTCCTGCTGCTCTACATCGTACAGTGAGCGATGGGCCTGGGGTGAGAAGAGAAGAGAAAATTTCAGTTTGACGTGGTCTAAATAGTTTTGAAAGCTTGCATTGGAGTTACTTGTAGTGGGAAGTTTCACTCCGACATGGTCTAAATGCTGTTTCAGGGAAGTTCATTAGTATTGTTTTCAGTGGAGAATTTCTGTGTAGCACGGTCTAAATGCTGTTTCACACACATTTCCACCTTGCCAAGAACACATTTCTGGGGGAAATACTGGCAGAAATCTCCTCCTGTGTCACATCGCCTGCCAGTAGGAGAGGAAAAGAATTGGTTTCTTTACTGCGCTGAACATTTAAGAAAAAAATAAGCCCAGTGCCATTTCTCCTCTTTCCCTTTCGGATCACATTCTACCTGGGTTTCTCAGTCCCAGTATTTACATGTTGTCTTTTAGCACTACTTTGTCCATCTCTCACAGATACGTGTGAATGAATAGAACAAAATTACAGGATGGCAACCAGCCTTTATCTTTTGCAAATCATCCTCCTTATCTCCATCTCGCATGCTTTTTATTCACACACACACTATCTTTGCCTTTGTCTTTTCTTTTGCTATTTATCTCACGCTTGCTGTTCACTTTTTCTGTGTTTCCTTTTTTTTTCTTTCACAAGATGCTGCTGGGATTTCTTGCTTATCTTATTGGTCACAGTCTGCACAGAGAAGGGAAGACATTAGGACAGTGAGAGAGCGGGAAGAGGGATAATTCCCACATTTAATTGGTTTCAAACTTTTTCTCCCCTGGAGGAGCTGCTTCCTACACTGTTGTGGCCAAAACATGGACACTGATGCTAAACCCATTAAATTTCACTGTAATTGGTCAAGCTATGAGCTCACGTTAACAAAGCTTTCACAGTTGATTGGCATTCTCTGCAGCAGCGGTCACAAATCCCTGTCATTTTACTTGGATAAAGTAGTCAGCTTTAGACTCTTAATTTCCCTGTCATGTATTCAGCTACTCTTAAAACAGCCACAGGAAGCAAATGAGAGCAGGACGCCCGCACTGAAACGTTAGTTGCAATATGAGGAGTTTCATGTTTTTATGTCTGCAGTCAGTGGGAGATGTCTGTATAATCATTAAAGCTGTAGTTTGTAACTTTAATAAAACATATCTTTCTAGCATATTTGCAGAAACAGATGATCTGTGAAAAAAAATCATTCCTCTGCCCTGTCAAATGGCTTCTAATGGCCAAACACCATGAGCCTAAAAACAACCAGTTAGAGCCAAGGAGTCTCTAATGCAGCCATCAATCATGTCAGTCATTGCTTGTGAACTGTGGTCAAACTGTCACACGAGGCAGCACTGATCAAATATGGATCAAGTCTGTTACTGCACTGCTTATTTCTTGCCTCAACTTATTTTAATAACATATTTAAGTGCACTGTTCAGCTGCCGGTGGGTGGTGCTTGGTGCTACACTTTACTGTATCCAACATGTCGGCTGGGTCACAAATGTTCTCATTTTACAGCTAAACAGTACACTAAAATGTGTTTCTGAAAACATTTGTGGCAGAAATAGACAGCAACAGAATCTTGATTAATATGTGATCAGTGCTGAAGTGTGGCAGTTTGACTGCAGTTCACAAGCACTGATTGAAATGATTGTGTTAGAGACTCCTCATCTCTGATTAGCTGTTTCCTGTGAGCCACAGTGGATTCTAGCAAATGCCAACAGAGGCAGCAGGAAGAGGAGGAGGGACATGATTTTTTTCACAGACTATCTGTCTTATGTAATTCTGCGTGAATGTAATGACAGTTTCAGCAAATATGACAAAAAAAAAATATTTTCATAGAAGTTACTGTAGCTTCAAAGGTGCTGCATGTCAATCTGGAGAATGAAAATGTATTAAGTCTACCAATACTACCAATTGGTAGTTGGACAGAACTGTCAACACACAGTTTGTGTTGAGTGTCCTCAGTGTTTTTAAAGCCCTGACAAAGACCTGCAGTGGTTGAAACATGCTGCTCTTCTGATGATTTAGCCACTACAGTAAAGGCTTTTTAGTACATCCTTCCTTGTTTTTCTATATTTTTGGAGAGCCTGGATTGCCTTCCTGCATATCCTGTTGTTTCCTGTTCTCCATGAGCACACGACACAACGTTGTGATCAAAGTTTGAATATACAGAGCAACCAGTTGTCTCTCTCTTTTTTTGAGTCAACCCAAAGCGTCAATATTTGACGACCTGGAAATGAGACTCAACAACAAACTATCCTTCACAGAGTTACATACAGCACTTCCAAGAGTAGAAAAGGGAACAAATTGACACTGAATTGACACTGAATTGTAAACCTTTGGCGCCTCAATGTACATTTTAGTGTTTTGTATTTTAAAGATTATTTTTATGGGCTTTTTGCCTTTAATGATAGGACAGTGAGTGAAATTGGGATACAGAGAAAGAGTGGGGACTGACATGCAGCAAAGGGCTGCAAGCCAGATTTGAACCCGCGGCCGCTGCGGCGAGGCAATGCCTCTGTACATGGGGCACCAGCACTATCCACTACGCTACCAACACCCCGTGTTTTGTATTTTAACATATTTAGGTTGTTCAAGTCTTGAATCTCAAACCTTGGCACTATATTTTGCACTATGAGGGATTCTTCCTAATATTTGCTGCAATAGCATTAAGTTAACTAAACCTAAAGTTTTGCACATACAGTGCTGCTCGTTTGAACTAGGATCTTGTTCATAAGTCTTGTTAATACAATCACATTTTTCATGGATGAACTCCTTAATTCATGAATTTACATGTGACTCTAAATGTAATCATTTTATCAACACAACCCTGAAATTGTCTTTTGGTTTTTCAAGTTACGAACAGCAAAGATTCAAGTACCTGCAACTCTTTTCCTAAATTTCATTACATTACATGATGGAAGATTAGGTTCCTGTTTGATCACATTACGATACTGACCCACTTTTTTCCTCATCTTGCATAATATTCTTTTTAAATGTACTGGCTACAGCTGCTGGAAATTGTCTTCCTCTTTCATGTTGAAAGATATCTGCATTAAAGAGACACAGGGATTTCTTTGTAGTTTAACTGTAAAGCAGCATCAAATGGTTTTTAGCTACTAGAGGGCAGAAGGACAGCTGCATAAGCTGTTACGACTACTGTGTTGATAAAGAGTTGCTTTCTTAATCATCCAGGGAAAACAACGCAATAAAATAGTCCATGTGGAGCTGTGTTACTGACTGTTAATCAATGTCAAGTTGAAGGTCTACCTTGTTTTATCACCGCTTTGGTCTTCACCAAAAACATCAGGAAGATTCTGCGTTGGACTTCACTGAATGCTAACATTTTTCTAAACTTCCAATGCCAGTATTTTTTTCTTATCTGTCTTTCTGCTTCTGTGCCATCATGGTTATTTTTAATTGCAGGTGTGTGAGAGGAGACAAAATTCAGCCTCCTGCAAGAAAGTTAGACTTGTTTTTCGACCACCCACCACTCACAACCAGCATGCCCTCACACTCCACCTTGCTTCTACTTTTTGTACTGGCAAATCATGATGTGCAGAATCATCCAATATGAATGGAATTCCTAGGACACTAGACTGTATTTAGAGGCTAGATGTAACTTGTTTGCGGAGAACAAGGAAAAAAGGTTGTTGAGAGAAGTGAGACTCAACCCAACATAAAATATGCTGTAAAACCAAAACAGTGAGCTAAAAGAGGCTATTTAATTGTATGATTATTCCCTGTGGTTTTGCTGCTACATGCAGCTCTTTCACACATGTATTCCTTTGATTCCCCAAAGACATAAAAAATATTAATTGATGCAGCTTTGATGTTTTTGCTTGCCGTTCAGTTTACTGTAATACAAATCAAAGTGAGCGAAACAAATGATTTAACAAAACAGTTTCAAACACATCACAAGACACAGATGTGTTTAGAGTCTTTACAGTAAATGATGGTGAAAGCAGTTTGAGTTGCTCAGAGAAAATACAGGGGAAAATAGTCATGTCAGGGTGTATTATAGGAACCCAGAGCTGGGATGATGACGCACAGTGTGAGAGACTGGCTCAATCACTGAATGTGATTGAAGTACCATGTGTGGTACTCCAAAGTCTGGCCCTCATGATGCATTGCCCACTCCTCATTTTACCTCCTCGGCCAACCCTAAGATGTATCACGGCCGGTCACCTGCTACCCACTGCCCTGCTTATGCTGACAAAAAAAACAATTATTTGGCAGTGTTATTGTGACAATTTGGAAAACATTTAAACCTATAATTGCTTTACTTCAGGTGCCTGTATGCGTACAGTGCAATATGCTGAAATGTGTTTGGATGCATGTGTTAATTTGTGTTTGAAAGCCTGTGTGCAGGTGGTTGTCTGCTCCTGTGTATCCATGTACTCCTCCGTGTGTGTGTGTGTGTGTGTGTGTGCGCTCATGTCTTTTTATATGTAAGAGGGAGAGGGGTTAGGGAGAAGTCACTGAGTCAATGCATGACCTTGTCTAACCGACTGGGTATCAAACTCATGACAACTAAAACTTTTTCAGCCCTAAAGCCTATTTATACACCCATACAGGCCTCTTTGATGTCGGCACTTAAAAGCACCACTAACTCACCCTGGAGGAAGAGCCTGGCACACAGAGGATGCTCTGGATGTCTCAGCCTGTGTGTGTGTGTGTGTATGTGTATGTGTATGTGTATGTGTCTGGGTATGTGTGAGAATGTGTGCACACCATGTATGTGTGTATGTGCGTGCTCCCCATCCGTGTTTAGCTTCATGATGACTAACCATTTTTTAACTTTCATATTTCTAGACTTTACACCTCTCTTCCCTTTTTAGTCCATCTGCTCCAACATCTGAACGTCTGCAGTCCTTGTTTCATTCTAATAAGCTTTCACACATTTAAATTCTCCCACGACATTTAAGCATCTCATATTTTAAAGAATAATTTCTTCTCGGTTTACATCTAAACCTGTACCATGATGTGTCAGATTGTTGAGGAGATATACTGTACCTGTGTCTTTTTGGTCAACAAGCTGCTGCTGATCTGAAAGCCTACGTTGTATTTCTCAGACGGTCTTATATACCACAGACTCGGGATGTCCTTGGCAGCACGCCATTTCAATTATCTTTCGCTTTCACTTTCTCTGGAGTAATCTTTTAATCTTACTGCTATCCACCTTAGTCTCAGCCCAGTCTTTGAAAATCACTTAGCATTTTTTTTCTCTCTCTTTAATGCCCATCAAATATTGAATCTTTTCTTCTGGTGTCATTCTGTTTGTCTGCCTTGCAGCAGCCTACTGCTGTGAAGAAGTCTGTTGTTGTAATATTCTGTGACATTTTCATTTTGAAAAAAAATGCCATTTTTGCTGTTCTTTATATCTGATTGATATGACACAACAGTGATTCGACTACTAACTAAGTAGAAAGGATATATTTTACATTTCCATTTTTCTGGAATAATCAGAGGAGGAGCTGAAAAGTCAGCAGTGAACAGTGATACAGTTAGCATGAGTGAACACTCAACCACCCTTGGTAAATAATCACAAATGCTGGGAGATGCCAAATGTGAGAGTAAATTAAAGGCACCCTGTTGTTTTGTTTCAACACTAGTAGAACTATAGTGTGTGCGCACATGCAGAAGATGCAATATAATGGTACATGGTTTCACCTATTCTACTAACAAACAACTAGTGGAAATGCACCAAAGAAAAACATGGATGGTTTACTGAATGGGCGTACTGGGCACAGACCCAAAGTGTTAGGGAGCTCCCCGGCCTTCAACTGCAAAATGTCACTTAAATTAAAACGTCCCAACCTGGTAGAGACTCAAAGTGACCACAAAGAGACACAAAATGACTTAAAAAAAAAAAACACCAAAAAGGACACAAAACCACAAAAAAGATGCAAAATGACTACAAAACACACACAAAAATGAGGCACAACCAATACAAAGTTTGTGTCTTGCGTTGATGTCGGAGAGGTGGTCAGGCCTTTTGTATATCTACACCCGTGTCCATGGGCCCAATGGCTGTGACAGCAAACTGAACAAATGTTGCCAAACATGCAAAAAGACTTTCGTTGTCTTTCCTAGAGTCCACCTGAAACCCCACCCTGCTGCCACTGTCACCACAGAAAGTGTAGGGCCTGGGCTACGTACCATGCTACTTGTTTGGAACAGGTGTTGTAAGAATAGCGTAGCTCCTCTAAGGAATAGAGAGAGTAAGTGACAGTGGATGTGCTCAGAGCAGACAGATTTTGGTGATTGGAGCACTGAAGAAACTAACATTAAGTCAGGTTTCAGTTTTGCTATGAGTAAATATTGCAGCAACTCAAGACCCAAGTAAAGTTCCCGTGTACTGCTACTCAACTTCTGGGTGAAGTGAAGATGGTTAGCTCCCAAAGTGAGCATCAACTTTGACCCTGTCATGGTCTGGAAGCTGAGGCAGGAATGGTTAACACAGGCAAACGTGGTCATGGGCCACAGGCACTGTTCTAAGCCAGTCATTTAACACCATTAAGCTGCAGTTGCAGTCACAATTTTTGCAAAACATACTTGTAGATTTAAACATTATGAATGCCTTGAGTTAAATAAGATGGCAAACAAGTTGCAGATGAGCAGAAAATGAGTTGATTGATTATAAAGGACTTTGCATAACTACAAAAAAATGTGTTTTGTGGTTTAAGAAAATTATCTCAACAACTGACCATTCATAAAATTCACTCTGTGTGCTCTCTATGTCTGTAGCTTTTAAAGTCTCTGGTTGCTTAAAATAAATGGTTTCAGAGGGTTTCATCCTGATAAAACACTCCCAGTACTTTGCCCTCAGTTATGTGTGAATGCATGTACTGTATGTGTTAGTAAGTGCGATGATGCTTATGTGTTGTCATCCTGGGAATGGTGTATGTAACGTTGGGGGCTGCTGTAACAGTATCCCCTCTACAACAGACACCACTGGTCTAATGAGGCCAGGTGGGGTTACACTGTATTATTACTGCAGGTCTCTGGTCTGTGTGTGTGCCGAGTGAATCATAGCAGACTCAGTATCTGCTCTGATCACACAGCATGTCATAATCTTCACAAGAGAATAATATGTCTACAGTATTGAGGCAAAATTGAGTGTGTTAGCTGTTAAGAGCCGTCACAATGGCATGTTGTGACATTTGGTACTTTTTTTTCCCAACAGCTGCTGTTCGTTAAGAGGTGCAGCATCAGGCTGCTGCCAGTGTTGATGTTCTCTTTTTGTTTGCCTTGATGGCATTTTTGATAGGGTCTGATTACCCTTGGGTCTACACCCAATGCTGATGTCATAGCGTACTGACACTCCTTAGGGGGATTTATACTTGTGCTGCAGACCCTCCATCGTAGCCTATGGATGTGGCCTCTGCCGTTTTACAAGCATTTGTACTTGTGTGATGGTGTGTCTGTGTCACTCTGCAGTTACACTTTAAAAAAGTGAAGTGCTGTAAAGTTTAGTTGATTCAAAACAAGACAATTTCAAACATTTATTACACAAATCACACAAATCGGCTTCACTATAACTGCCAGCATTCACAGACAAAGCACTTTATGGGGTGCCGTTTGTAAAGTGTCTCACGCTGAAAATAACATCAACATTTTGCCACATTTAGCTTCAAACAATGTTTAAAAAAGTATTGTGATTTTTTTAACGTCACCTTTTAGCACATTTACAGCAATATTTGTTAACTTAGAAATATATTAAATAGTTAAATCCAAATATTAAATGTGGCACCTAAATGTTAAATGTTAAATCTAAATATTAAATCTAAATCTAAATGCTAAATCTAAATCTAAATATTAAATCTAAATCTAAATGTTAAATCTAAATGCTAAATATAAATATAAATGTTAAATCTAAATATTAAATCTAAATCTAAATGTTAAATCTAAATGTTTTGGGTGAAACTAAATATTTAGCTAATATGCAAATTCACACTGCCGGTCACCGGAAGTACCAAAATAAAAGCTCGAGATGGTCAGACTGTTTATAGAATCAAATAACGAATTAAAACCAACTTATCGGGGGAAATGGACACTTGAACATCCATTAGCGTGATAATAACTACCTAAAATAACAAGAAACGTGTTTGGAGAAATTTTATTTGATGTGTACTTTGAGCTGTTAGTGTCCCTTCTGAGTGAATCATCTTGTTGTTTACAAATACTTCCGGGTAGAAAACCAGCGGAGTTTAGCAACATATATATATGCACATCTCACGTTTTTCACGTCACTGTATCACCGTTTAGACTGATCTGGTGTTTGTAAAGTCTATAAACACTATGACTGAACAAACATTACTATCACGGTCTGAAATTAATAACATGGTTATCGTAGATTAGCGGGGCTAACTGTTAGCTGTTAGCCCCGTTAGCGGTGTCTGTAATGACTCACTAACTCTAAACGGTCCGTGAAGAAAATATATTTTCCAGCGGATGTCTTAGTTACAACATGATTGGGCTAACTGGAGTAGTTTAATGTCGTATCCGACAATGGGAGACATTTAACAGATGACGTCCTGATAGCTTTGCTGCTGCTGCGGCCACTGGTGCTTTCTAGACATTGTGATTTCCCAAAACTGAATAAATACCACACATCGCAACACAAAACAGCTTTGCTAGCTCAATCATGTTGTAACTAAGACATCCGCTGGAAAAAAATATTTTTTTCACGGACCGTTTAAGAGTTAATGAGTCATTACAGACACTGCTAACGGGGCTAAGAACTGACGGTTGTTAGCTTAGCTTAGGTTGTTAATCCCTCCGAAGGGACACTAACAACTCAAAGTATACATCAAATAAAATTTCTCCAAACACGTTTCTTGTTATTTTAGGTAGTTATTATCACGCTAATGGATGTTCAAGTGTCCATTTCCCCCGATAAGTTGGTTTTAATTCGTTATTTGATTCTATAAACAGTCTGACCATCTCGAGCTTTTACTTTGGTACTTCCGGTGACCGGCAGTGTGAATTTGCATATTAGCTAAATATTAAGTTTCACCCAAAACATTTAGATTTAACATTTAGATTTAGATTTAGATTTAATATTTAGATTTAACATTTATATTTATATTTAGCATTTAGATTTAACATTTAGATTTAGATTTAATATTTAGATTTAGATTTAGCATTTAGATTTAGATTTAATATTTAGATTTAACATTTAACATTTAGGTGCCACATTTAATATTTAGATTTAACTATTTAATATATTTCTAAGTTAACAAATATTGCTGTAAATGTGGTAAAAGGTGACGTTAAAAAAATCACAATACTTTTTTAAACATTGTTTGAAGCTAAATGTGGCAAAATGTTGATGTTATTTTCAGCGTGAGACACTTTACAAACGGCACCCCATAGCACTTGTCTTCTGCTGAACACATTTTCCCCACAAATACAACATGCTAATGTTTTTAGCACAAGTCTATATGGCATTTTACATTGTATAAATAAGCCTATTAGCTAGCGCACTTTTCCTCTACTCACATGAAACCAGGGACAACAGCATCATTTAACAAAAGTAACATTATGAAATTCAGCTCCATTACAACTCACAAGGTTCACTGACAAAACAACTGTCTTATACTAAACATGTTTTCCAAAAAAATTATAACACGCTAACATTGTTAGCACAAGCCTATGGCATTTTATATTGTATAAATTAGCCTAGCAACGAGCAGAGATTTCCTCTGCCAGGATAAATCATACACAAGACTGAAAATGCTAGTTTCTTATCTGTGAAATAAAAGTCAATACAAGCTTTGTTTCCACTGAGAGAAATGGTTTCAATTCACAAAAATAGACAGTCTGTGTCGCAGCGATAGTTACATTTCTGGGGAGGTGCACATCAGGCCACAGCGTAGGCACTGTGTCGGCGTAGAGTCCACGCTGTAGGTACGGCGTTGATTCAACTCTGATGTATTAATCCCGTATTAGAGTACAGGTGTCCATCACTGCAGCAAGGTGAGAAGTTAAACCATTTACAGTCAGTAAAAACTACATTTTAAGCTTTAAGCTGCTCTAGTAGTTGCCCAGTTTTAGAGGTAAAAAACAACAACCCCAAAACAATCATCTGTAGTGTGTCACTAGCATTGAAGAACTTGTATTTCACTTTCCCTTCACTTAAGCTGGGCTGATCCTGGTTTGATGTTTGAATGAAGATGGCTGGTTAGGGTAAAATAAAAATTCTGGTCCCGGCACCACTCCCACACAGTCTGTCTCTTTCTGACTACCACTCTTTGCTTGGCTGCCTCTGACCAACTATCTGCCTGATTGCACTGCCTCTGTCTCTCCCCCTCTCTCTGCCCATCAGATCAGTGTTGCTTACAGCCAGGGAGAGAGGAAGTGTGAAAAGCTCATGCAGAGAGAGCAACCCCAGGAAATGCCAGCCAGAGAGTGACTGAAACAACAAAAGTGTGTCAGCGCATGTGTGCGTGACTGATTGTGTGTATGTGCATGCAGATATTTGAGTGAAATTACGTGTGTGCATGTGTGTGTGTGTGTGTTACATGTCACTCCCCCCTCTCTCCAGTTTTCTACCTGTCTGATTCTCTTCACTTGAATGGATAAGACCCTCAGCCTGACAGTGTTATAAATGCATGGCATGAACTGTGGAATATTAAAAACCTTGTTGTTTTAGTCAAAATGGGGCTGCTATAAATATGCGACAACCTCCATCAAAACGTTCAGGCTCACTCACACAGACACACTCCAAATATAGAACACATTTACATTTAAGTGTAACAGTGGCACGTAGCGTTTCAGAGCCAAACATGAAATCCATCTTAAGACGTGTGTGCACACCTGTCATGATATCACTGAAGTGGCTGTCCCGAGTCAGAATGCACATGAGTAGCATGCATGAGACATGATGATGTAGTCAATTTAACACTTTAATCATAGATGTCTCAACACTGAAATGCTGTTGGAGAGGAAATGGAGAGTTGTGCCCTCTGCCAATGATATTAAGTATTAATGGATAAGAAAAACACTGCACACACACACACACACACACACACACACACACACACACACACACACACACACACACACACACACACACACACACACACACACTTCAGTGGCTCCTGAGAGGAACAGTTCTGCAGCTTTATCAACCCTGAAATGGGAAGCGGTTTGTGGTATTAAAAAGGAATACGTGACTGTGGAAAGCAAGCGGAGGCTAGGAGGGTGTTGGTCACGAGGAAGAGAGAGGAAAGGATGGTCCTTTGGGCGAAGAGGGTCCCTGTAATCCTAATCAGCTCTACCATGTAACATGATTCTGGTCCAGAGATGAGCCTCCCTTTGGCTAATGCCAAACATCGAGAAAGGAGTGGGCTGACTGCTGGACATATCACTGAAAGAGGAAACATAAACAATAACAAGGATTAAACAAAATACACACAAGCAAACCAGAAGATTGTTTCAATGTACTCTATGTTGTTGTAATTTAGAACAGGAAAAAAAACCTGCCTTATAGTGGCTGAATGTTCCCAAAATTGGCCAAACATCTATCAGATTTTCTATCAGATTACCTGCATACTGTTGCATCCACGTCATTAACATGGTACACATCATTTTAAATTTGAAAATTGGATGTCACCAAATGCTTCTTGAGAGATGTAGGTCACTTCTCTACATGTGTATGCCCTATACCTTTAACATTTATTTATTACAGTATACATGGATAAATATTATAAACCCAGAAATCAAAAGTGAATTGATTTAATCTGCAGATATTGGTTTGTTTTATTTCTCTCAGCATCACAATTTTTAGTTTCCGCACACCGTTATTAGTGCATGTGATAGAATTTTAAACCCTGTGACTGGATGTTTCTCACCAAAGTGCACATTAGGAACCACCATTTATATTTCTCTCAACATTTGCATGTTGACCTAGATATTTCCTGAAGCATCTGTCCATTTTCTGTGCTGATAATTCAGCGATCCATTTAGTGTGCTTCCACTCTAGCTCCTTTTACATTGCCTGTTGAAGGCGAGAATTTTGTACCGTTATTCTGTCTCACTGTTGTACAATGTACAATTGCGGTAGCGGAGGTAGTAACAGTGCTGGGGACGGCTGGCAAGACGGGGTCATGGATGGGATGGGTATAATGTTCTGACAATGTCTGCACTACCCAACCAAGGGAGATTTAAAAAACAGCTAGCTGCAGTTAGCAGCTAACTCAAAGAGGAAGCACAGCAACTTACCTTACCGTCCTTACCATCTGTGCAAAGGAAAATATCAGCAGCCATTAAACTGAGATGGTAAATGATTGTTATTGCCATATTATGTCATTGTTGTTATTTATAAAGCTCTGCGACACATATGTTATATGCCACACTATAGGCTCACATATAACATGCTGTTGTGTTACACGTCATGCCTCTTTTGCTTCCGGGATGCTGGCATGTTGTCACCCTTGGTTGGTTCTGTGTAAAACAGCAAAGGCGCTTAAAGACAGGACTTCATAGTGGCCCTATTGCGGGAACAATGTGTAAAAAGGTCTTGTGAGTCATGTATAATAGTGACAATGGAAAAAATCAATGGTACTTTGCAAATCTGTGAAGAACAGAGTGTGAAACTGGATAAAGAAAATTTAAGAAAAAAAATGAATGCAATATTTGGTCCATATTTTGAAAAATAATGCAGGAAACTGACTCTGACTACACGTACAACAGGCCAGGTATTGACCTCCTATTGAAATATGATTGAAAAATTGAAATATGACTTTAATTTCTTCATTCTTTCCTCTAAGGAAAGAAGTAACAAAGAAAATCAGACATTACACACAGATCTTTTACCTGCCAGTTCAAACACTTCAAATCAGCATGTGTCAGTGTCTATTAAGTATCCAAACCTGACAGACAGAATTGTTAAAGCAGTACCTGAAAGACACCACCTGAGTGACTCAAGCAATTTAAAACAAATGCTCATTGGAGGAGACATGCAAAGTGACTGCTGCAGGCTGGACCATCAAAGTCTGACCACAGGTGAAGACATGGGGCTGGAACATGATTTACAGCATTGTAATGAGCTCTTGCTATTATGTTTCTGCATGTATAATTATGTGTGAATAATGCCAGTGAACTGGGGGGTACCTCCCACTGTGGCACCCTGTATAGCCAGTCCCTGTGCTTTCACATCTGGCTAGAGCTTTGAAGTGGCAGGTGTGCTATCTACATGCCACACACACAAAAACACACACACATACACACACATTACATCTGTATTGGCGAATGAGAGAGACATAGCCCTTTGTTGGCGTGTATAAAGAACATACACATTGTCGTTTTGGTGTTCAGGGACTGTTTTTGATACAGCATAATCAGATTCATACATCTAAGGTTACTGAGGCTTTAATGAACAAAAGAAAACAGGCTTAAAACCCACATGGTTGTCAGGCGTAAGTCATCCGGGAAGAGCGTTGACTTGACTCAAGTCTCACTACTCATGTGTGAAAGACCTGATCTAACACGATTTCCCCTCCCAGTGGCACGCCAGAATTTTATTTCGCATAAAAAGATGGGATTTACACACATGCGCGCACACCCACACACATGCAAAAAGCGCCTGGAAATTTCGTGCAAGTGAGCCAAAGCTGCAGCAGAAGAAATCAAAGAATTACAGAAAAGTCATCATCAGTTGTCACTATTTCACACATCAGCATGCACGTCTTGTTTTGAGGGTTGCAATGGAGCCAAAAAGTTTGACAAACTACCACGCTAAACAGAACTATTTTATTCTTCTCTGGGGATGCATAAATGTGATACATAATATGGAGATTTTTCCAACAGCGTGTACTGTGTTTTTAATCCCCACTTAATCTTGCATTTAAGGAATACAAACAAGAAAAACAATACAGCACATTTAAGGAATACAAACAAGAAAAACAATACAGCACATTGAAAAATAAATTCTATGAAATCATTTTGGGGGCTTTTTGATTGTTGTTTAGCCAGAGGTAGAAGAAATAAAAAGACAATATTACAATGTAAAAATACTACATTAGAAGTAAAAGTCCTGCATTTAAAACCCTACTTAAATAAAAGTACAGAATAATTATCAGCTAAATGTACTTGAAGTATCAAAATTTCATCCACAATGTCATTTCTGCAAATTTAGCAGCACGTCCAACTGGCCATGCAACTGCAGACCATTTGTAACCACACCAGCTCAGGACCTCCACATCTAGCGTCTTTACCTGCAAGATCATTTGAGACCAGCCACCCAGATGGCTGTTTTTAAATGCATGAACCATAGGCGTTTCTAGCCCATTTTTTGGGGTGAATCCCAGCACCCCTAAAATTTGAGAGTTTAAAATTATTTTTTTTTTTTTTACTGTATGTCCCTTTTTAACAAGCTAGAAAAGTGTCAAAACCATACAGTACTTGGTTGCAATGTAACCCCCCCGCCTCAAAAATGGTTTGATCCACCCCATCCCTCCCACCTTTCCTGACTTGGGCTCTGAGCGCTCTATCTGCACAGAGCAATGCGCTGCTTTCCACAATGGGTGATATACAGTAGTGGTGTAAGTACCTGGCTGAAACCAGGATATGTGGCATATTTCTTAACTTCTACCACTCAATACCAACACATTATTATCATTACCAGCCCTCATTTTTGCTGCATTTAATCGTAGGTTGCTGTTCATGTTGTCAGGTAGGAGTTAGCTGACATTTTTTCTAGCTACAGGTGGTCAGTACCACTGTCCTCTGTTTGAACTGGAATGAGAGAAGCTAGCTGTTGTGTCATGTGCATGTGTTAATATTAAAGCCATAGGCGTAGGATTGGGTAGGGACAGTAGGGACACATCCCTACCAATATTCAGCCCCTTCTGTATTGTCCCTACCAATATAAACACTGGCTGTTGGCATCCGCTCAGTATGGTACACAAAGGGTTAACAATCGTTGGTGTCTACCATACATCCCACCTCTAACTTCGTATTGCTCATCGATTGGCTCTACCGTTATGTTGGTAACGTGTGATTGGTCCTCCCCAGCGCTGCTCTCTCCACTGACTTTGTGGGTGTGCGTCACCGTACAGTTCACGGCAGTTCGTGAGGGAACAACACACACGCACGTCACCGTTAGCGCTCCACAGCGGAGCGCTGAGCGTGAATGGTGAGTCGGTTGGTTCAGTAAATAAGCTAAACAAACACCTGTTGATGTAAGGCTAAGTGAATGGCGTTCCTTGGCAACTCTTTGCTAGATAATAAGATGCTAACGAGCTAATACTAGCTGAGCTAAGTTTGGCAACTATTAGATCAATATTATAAGCCAGAGAACATGAAATTCCACTTCACATGTTCCATCAGCAATCATAGATGTCATGTAGTGATGACACCGTTAAAATTAATGTTTGTAGTAAGATGACATGATATAAACAGTCTGAATAAATAAAGTGTAAACACTATAAATAATAGCTCCTTCAGTGACAGTCTTCAGCATCCATGGTGTGTGAAGGAGAGACTTAGGAGATCCACTGCTCCCAGTAAAAACACCAACACTGAGTCATATTCATGTAATAGATATTGGGTATAAGTGCAACATTTTGCACACAGTTGTATTATAATGATTTTGGAGCGTTTACATTTTTGTTGATTTATTTTATTTATGTTTAACATGATGAAGCTGACTAACTTGTGTTGACATTAATAATAATAATAATAATAATAATAATACATTTTATTTATACAGCGCTTTTACAGCTCTCAAAGACGCTTTACATTTAAAACCAAAGAAAAAAAGTGCATACATGTAAGTGCAAAGACATAAACAGAAGACAAGGACAATATAAAACAACAAGGTGCAAAAGCATAGTGGAAAACAAAGAAAAGGAGGGCACATGAGGAACCGAGAACGAAAAGCTAATGTTAAAGGTTAAAAGCGGATTTGAAAAGGTGGGTTTTGAGGAGTGATTTGAAGGTGGATGCATTTGGACAGTCACGGATGTGTATAGGGAGGGTGTTCCAGAGGGAGGGGGCAGCTATGGAGAAGACTCTGTCGCCCCAGGTTCGGTGCTTGGTCCTGTGTGGGGGTGAGAGGAGGTTTTTGTCGGATGATCGAAGGTTGCGGGAGGGAGTGTGGTGGTGGAGCATGTCCGTGAGGTAGGAGGGGGCCTGGCTGTGGAGGGCTTTGTGGGTGAGGAGGAGGATCTTGAAATTGATTCTGTACGGGACAGGGAG